>NC_143056.1:131802500-132497500 GCF_052426305.1 Pelodiscus sinensis | reverse complement strand
CAGTCTTTTTAATCTCTCTTCAATATGGGATCCATTCCATATCCGTAATAATTTTTGTTGCCCCTTCCTGAACCTTTTAAAATGCCAATTTTTCTTTTTTGAGATGAGACAACCACATCCATACGCAGTATTCAAGATGTGGGTGTACCATGGTTTTATATAGAGGCAATATGATATTCTCGGTCTTATTCTCTGTCTCTTTTTTCATAATTCCTAACATTCTGTTTGCTCTTTTGGCTGCTGCTGCATATTGATTGGATTTTTCAGAGAACCATCCACAATGACTCCAAGATCTCTCTCAAGTGGTTAAAGTTAAATTAGTCCTCATCATTGACTCATATTTAGCATTTGGTCCCTAATGACCTATAGATCCTTGTCAGGGGATACACCCCTGATGGGGGCTGCTGACCCCCTTATACTGACCCGCGTCTCAGTCCGGGCCTATACCGAACCCCAAAGTCCCCAAAAGTTCAGGCCCCGCTATCCGGGGATATACGGTATCCAATGTCCCAACACAAAGTCCAGGCCCCTCTATCCGGGGATATATAGTATCCAATGTCCCAACACAAAGTCCAGGCCCCTCTATCCGGGGATATATAGTATCCAATGTCCCAACACAAAGTCCAGGCCCCTCTATCCGGGGATATACGGTATCAAAGGCCTAGTCCCTCTGAGGCGCCTCTCCTGGCCCCAAGCCTGGTTATCCGGGGGGGGCCTGCGTGGTAGGGGGACCCGGGCCCTCCCTCTCCACCGGGTCCCAGCCCAGGGCCCTTCAGGCAGGGTCTGTGGCTCCTGCCGGCTCGGCGGGGAATCCGGCCGATACACGCCGAGCCAAACTATGTCTCCCTTGCCCTGGGCTGCTTCCTACCGCGCCCCGGTTCCCCGGGGGCCCATTGGCCTCTGAGGCAGGACCTGCTGGGGTTGTGGGTACGTTCCAGTCGCCCAGAGTCGGGGTCCGCTTCCTTGGTGTCAGGGTCCAGCACTGGCACTGGCTCTGGTCCCAGCGGCTGCAAAAACACTGGCCTGGCCTGGCCTCCTCCCTCCCCCAGCTGTCCTCCTGCCTGCTGGGCTCCCTCTGCCTTTATACCTGGCCTCTGCTGGGAGCATGCCCAGCAGGGCCGGAAGGGCGGGGCCCTCTCCGCCAGCTGGGCCTGGGCTACTCCCGGCCGTGCAGTGCGGGGCCTGTTCGCCCCGTCACAATCCTATATTCAGGACCTTTCACCTACATAAAGCAACCTTCAATGTCATAGTGGCTTCCATGAAAACCCTGAAACTTAACAGGTACACCACTACTTGGAAAACCCCCAAATCACTAGTTAAGACCAGACCTAATAACTGTATAGGACAGAAATAACAAATGTGATACATAACCATAAAAGAGGACATGGTAATGAACTGATGTCTATGAAAATAAGCTGAGATGATGTTCTGACCTACATGAAAAAGACACTTTACCGTTAGTAAGGTGAGAAAATACAAATAAAGAGCAAAGGAAACATCCTACAGAATATGCATCAAATACAACAACGTCAGGGTAACATATTATAAAAGTGGCATCTTAACCTAGGTGCGGTAGGAGAAGGAGTTGGAGCCCTTGGGAGATGTCAAGATGATGGTCACTGGTGATGATGTGGAAGGTAAAAGTGATGAGGAAGATGACAGATAACATTTCAGGTTGTTCTAGAAGGAATGGTGTAAGTATATGGAAATATAGATGAACATTCCCTATCTATCTCGTAGGTAGGTAGGTAATCTACTGGGATCAGGACAATGAGGTTATTCTGAAACCTGAAATGACTGAAAAGTTATAAGCAACAGCTGTGAACAGTTAGTACACGTCATCATATCTAACATTTTGTTCCTTGCATTCCAAACTTGTTACCAAGGCTGAACAAAAATGTTTCTTGAAAAGTTTTGTTTTGGTTTTTTGTTTTACAGGAGACTGGATTTTCATTTCATCTATTTTTTCATGCAGTTACATTTCCTATGTTAACTTTCAGTTTTTCATCAAAATGCCAACCAACTGTCCTCCCCACACTGGGGCTGTGGGACACTGATAATCTTCCCAAGCAATTGAGAGAGAGGAGAGACCATCGAGCATCAGAGGAGCTGAAGTCTACCATGGGAGGCTGGCCCATGGCAGAGCATGGTGGGATGCGGTATCTGAGGGACCCCTGCAGTATTTGCGAGTCAATCTATTAAGTTTTCAGCAAAAAAACTTTTGGTCTCCACAAACAGCAAATCAAATAAATCCTTTGTAAATTGACTTTGCTTAGTATCAATTTCCACTGAAAATGTCATGATGGAATACAGCACTAAACTCAAACTCCGTAACTGAGACAGAAATTGCATCTTTTAACACCACTGTAGGAAGGAATAGGTCAAATTAACCCCCAGGGCATGAGTTACCCCAAAGGTGGCTTTGGTTCACTGAGCACATTAATTAGGTGTTGTGTCTCCCTGGGCTCAGGTATTCCCACTTGCTTCAGGGAACATGCCCCATAGATCACAGATCTCAGTATAAAACTTTCAGAATGCTCCAGATTGTCAGTTTCTGTTGATGGGGAAACACCACCACGTCTGTCTCTTCTTAGCAGGTACGTGCTGTTGTCCTGCATCTCAATCACACACACAAATAGACACAAGGGTGATCAGCAGGGTCTGAATTCAAGCGCTCCAGCACTAAATGCCTCAGCACAGCGCCTACACCTGCAGCTAAAGGAATGAGCTCTTTGGTTTGAAAAAACAGGCAATTACATAGTCTCCGAAGCCAATGATTTTCATTATGTCTCTGAGTTTTCGTAGAGATGAATGTACATGCCATTTTCAGATGCCAAAAAGCTTCATTAGCACAGCGACCTTTACCTCAAACCAACACGCTGAGCCACCAAGCTCCCCTTGCCCAAAGAGGGTAGAAAGATTGACACTCATTTACTCTTACCCCGTCCTGAGCTAAGAAATCATCTTGTCACACTGAGCTGGGTTTCACCGGGATTCTCCAAAGGCAAAGACACAAGTCACTTTTGATTAGTGAGCAGTAGTCTATCAGTGGGGAATGACTGATGAGTGTGTCCTTGTTTTTGAACAGAGTGTGTATTGTATGGAACATCTGGAATGTTCAGCTGTGAACATCTGGCTCTGTGGAATAAGCTCTTCTCCAATTTTGTACTGGTGCCCATTAAAAAACTGATCTTCATTTTCTTCATTTACTTCGTTACAGAAAAGAGATTAGTTCTCCCAGCCAGCCATCCTCCCACCTCCCTGTAGCTGCCTGATGTCGGCTCTTAGGAGATGGAAGAGGGAAATCACTCGGTGGTGACTGAGTTCATTCTCTCAGGACTGACAGATCGTCCACAGCTGCAGGTCCCTCTGTTTGTATTGTTCCTACTGATTTATGTTACCACCCTGGTCTGGAACGGGGGGATGATCTTATTAATCACCATTGACCCACAACTCCACACCCCCATGTACTTTTTCCTCAGAAATTTGTCTTTCTGTGATCTCTGCTGTTCCACAGTAATAGCCCCCAAGATGCTGCAGAATTTCTTGGCTGAGCAGAAAAGCATTTCTTACGCTGCCTGCGCTGCGCAAATGTATTTCTTTTTCTCTTTTGAAGATATTGAGTGTGTCTTGCTGGCTGTGATGGCGTATGACCGTTATGTGGCCATCTGTAACCCCCTGCAGTATAGGGTCACCATGTCCACGCAGCGTTGTCACCTGCTGGTGGCTTTGTGCTATGCTGTGGGGATTGTGGATTCAATGATACAAACATGTTTTACATTCCGGCTCTCATTCTGCCATTCCAACATCATCAACCATTTCTTCTGTGACATGCCCCCGCTGCTGGCGCTCTCCTGCTCTGACACTAGCATCAGTGAGATTTTGTTATTTGCTTTGAGTGGCTTCATTTTAGTGGGAAGCATTGTGACTGTCCTTCTCTCCTACATCTATATCATTGCCACAACCTTGAAGATCCGCTCTGCCGAGGGCCGGCGCAAAGCCTTCTCCACCTGCGCTTTCCACTTGATCGCAGTGGGCATGTTTCATGGGTCTGAACTCTTCATGTATTTACGGCCCCCCTCCAGCTATTCCTTGGACACGGACAAAATAGCCTCAGTTTTTTACACTGTGCTGATCCCCTTGTTGAATCCCCTCATCTACAGCCTGAGGAACACAGAAGTGCAGGGCGCCTTGAGGAAAGTCATCAATAAACTCCTAACCAAGTCTTGAGTCTGATTAACTCGGTGCTAGTTTAGCGATGGGGAGTGGGCACCAATGTATTCAATTCCTGGCCCATTGCAATGTCCTTTCACAAAGATGGTGGTGAAATTGTTTACTGTTATATTTTGGTTAATAACATTAATTCTTTGCCTTCCCACAAGACCTGCAGCTGGGACATGAGTTCAGGGCTTCCTTGGGCTATTGCTGTAGCAAAACGCAAGGAGGCACCTATTTCACGTGTGAGTGTAAGGATACGTGTGAAGTGCTTTGAAAGCACGGAGCTGTATGTACCGGGAAAGAGTAGGGGGGCACCAAATCTCCTTGTTCTACATCATGGGATTGGTTCCATTATGCATTTGCAAATAGAAAGTGTGTGATTTCTGGGGTTGAACCAACACACCCTCCAGCTACTCTGGACTCTTCCTGTGCTCTGTGGGGTTGTTGCAGAGATTGTCACTGGGTTTGTGTCCATGCACAAGGAGCAGAAAGGTGATTTCCATCACCACAGCCTTTATATTCGGTTAAGGTAACAACAAAACCAGTATGGGTAATGTTTCCAAGAGAGAGCGTGGTGTGTGTGCGTCCTCTGACCCAGTCTGCATGGAACTGAATAAAAATAGCATGGAAAGGGTTTGTTTTTTCTAACCTCTAAATTAAACAGAGGGATAAAGTCAAACCAGACACTCGGTGTGTATCCTATATCAGCAAGTTTGCTGTGAGTTTTTCCTCTTAGTTCTGTTGGAAAGTATTATACACTCTGAAGAGTAGGGATTCTGGGAATGGTACAGCTCAGGGGATTGTGAGTGAGAAATGGACAGAGTTGCTGGTGCAATAACTGATTTTAGAGTTCCCAGGTGCTTAGAGAAAATTCAGTTCAACCTGATCCCAGTCTGAAAATTCCCTAAATGTCTGACAAATGGAAAACGTTGAGCAAAATTTCCTTTGGGGTCAATGGAAACATTTTAATGCCCAGGCATTTTCCTTTCCTTCCTGGGCACTTTTCAATGTAAAAACAAAGACAATGAAGGGCTTCCCTGACATGATGGATGGGAGTAGAGGAGGTGATGATGGTGCTGCTTCTCTTGCTCTGGATCTAGCTCAGTGCTGGCGTATGCTACTCCTGTAAGTCAATCTTAAGTTATGCCATGTCAAATCAATGTAACATAACATGGAGCCTTTGAATTGCAGGGCACTTTTTATATCTTGGTACCAAAGGGACAAGGAAGTGGAACCTCAGAACTCCCAGACTTGGTAATCTTAGCTTCTACAGCCCACATTAAAGAATTGATAGGATGTTCCAGTATTCGCTAATACTTACAAAAAAGGTAGATAGATACTTCACTCCTGGACTCCCATATAATTCTTTGTAAATACAATTTTTTTAAAAAAATTACCATTTATATTTATTTTTACTTTCCATGTTCCATGATAAAATGTTAAATATGTTCCTTTAAGAATGTAAAAATGGTTTGAAATAATAAAAATCTGCCTATTTGTACAATATACAGTTGCCTCTTCTCAGTTGAACTATCTGGAAGCCGCATTTACAAAAGCATTCACTGATTCAAGAAAATTAAAAGTTAAAGAAAGCAACCACAAGCAAATAAGATTTAAAATAAATTATTTGATCATGGAGACAGGCAGTATCCTTATGCTCACCTCATTTGCAAGATAATGATATATTGTGTGCATAGCATGCTTTGTGAGGTGTCATTTTAAAGCTCATAATCTGCTGACCATCATTGTCCTGGTAAAATGTGTAAGCCAACATTGTATGTAAAGTCATAGGATTCTACTCTACAACATTAGTCATATGTTCCAAGAAAAGCAGATGCAAAATAGTTCCTCAGAAAGAAGTAAAAGAGATATTTCAGCCAGGTGTAAACAAAATCAAATAATAGCACATGTGGTTAAGAGGCCTTTCTTGGGCAGGAAGATGAAAAAAGTGAGAAATCTACATTTAAACATACAAACAATAGTGTTTTTCTGTCCCTTCACTTTTTGTCTCCTGACTGTCACCTGGAGCTCATTCTTGCAAAAGAGACATGACAGTAAGTGGAGAAGGCAAATACCCCAAAATTACTTGTCCTCCCTTTTTCTCTGCTCATGACACCCATGCCATTTGAAGGGAAAAGAAAGGAGCATTGGGCTGGAGAAGGGTTCTGGCTGAATAGTATACAGTCAGTAGGATGGCAGAGCAGGGAGTGAGAGAAATCTTTGCTTTGAATTCATTTACCTTGTTAAGTTAGGTATTAGTGGCATTTTAACTTTTTATTTCTTTGTAGCCAATTCTGGGCTTTATAGTTCACTATTTGCAATCACTTAGATAATGTGTAGTTTCTGTAGCAAATAAATGTGTTTTATTGCTTTATCGAAGCCCGAGTGTCTTGAAATTGAAATATTTAGGAAACTATTTGAGAATATGGTTTGTGTATATCATTTCCTATTAATAAAATGGCAGACTTTATGTGAACTGGTGTTGTCCAGGAGGGTGCTGGACAGTACCAGACACACTTTCCATTCAGCATTGCTGGGCCCCGTGACCTAGATATTCATGCTCTGTGCTGTTGGATTGAAAAGCAGCACGGGATTCTCTTGTTCACGAAGCTGCCAGGTGCTTAGACCAAAGACCGAAACTGCGATTAATCTAGGTGAAGTGGAAAAGAAACTGTGGAGAAAAGTGATGCAACTGATTCAGAACTGAAAGTGGGAAATTATCACAGTAGCATTAAGCATTTATAATCAACAGCTCTCAAAGCAGTTTACAAAGCAGTGTTCATTTCATATAATTCATTTTCAAAATAGGGTTCCTGAGATTCAAGGTGTTTAAGGGATTTGCCCAAAATTGCCCAGTTGTGGAGAAGCAGAATTGAGAGCAGATTCCAGATCTTATGTACAAGGGTCTGGTACATGTTACACTCAGTATGTCAGTCTGATTCTGAGCTAGGCCAGGAATCCAGATTTACTCTACTGAAATTATTTGTATTCCTCCAGAGTTACACCAGTATAACTGATAGAAGCATCTGGCCCAAGGTACCTAGGCCCATGGTTTCCAGACCAACACTGGGAAATTACGTTCAAGACCAACAAATAAAGTGGAAAACATTTACATCATTATGTTATCATACTAAAAAGACACTCCAGGAGATGCAGCGTTCCACATGAGCAAAAGCTTTGGCCCTCTGTGTTACATCACCACAAGGAAAGACAGGCAACAACATTATCTGCATGGGCTCTGCACAGCTGCTCTCCTAGGACAGGGGTCAGCAACCTTTCCAAACCAAAAAGCCAAACTACATCAAAAGTCAGAACAAGGGATCAACAAAGAGCCACATAAGAGTGCCCATTTGCATGGCTGAAAAATATACAACGCAATATTATTGATAATTGACATAATGATAATAATAGAACAAATGAAGCATTGTACTCACAGACTTTATTTAATGGCACTTCTGCTGCTGCATCTTTTCACACATTTCTTTGACGTTTACATCATAACTGGTCAAATCCAGCATCACGCATGCAATTCAGGCCGTCTTCTGTCAATCTTGCAAGAGGGGGCTGGTGATGTGGACCTGCAGGAGTCTGGGGTAGGGTATATGATGGACTTAGGGCACAAGGTAGGAGTGTGAGGGTGCAGGAGTGTTATGGCAGGGGACTAGGGATGTGGGGCTATGAGGGGCTCAGGGCAGGGGGTTCAGGTGTATGATGGACTCACAGTTGACGTGTGCGGACGTGTAGGAGTGATATGACACTGCACCAGATGGGGGCTTGTTGACCAGACTTTATTTTTAAATAAAGTAAAATATTATGTCCAACACAAAAGGTTTCAACGTTGTCTTTATTTATGGCAGGGGTGGGGAAACTTTTTTGAGTCGGGAGCCACTGAACCAGAGAAAAATCAGTTGGGGACCACACAAGTGAGAAGCAAAAAAAAACTCCCCCAAAACCTCCAACCCTCATGGATATGATCCACAACTGAAACACCTCACTCCCCTGGTACTCCAGCCCCGTCATGGGAGAGGGGCAGCGAGGACTGAGGTTCAAGGCTTCAGGCCAGATTTACTCTTCTGGGGTTCCAGGGTTAATAGATTTTGTGGGTCCCCCTAGCCTCTGAGTTGGGGCCAAAAATGAGGCATTAAGTGTGCGGGACAGAGCTGCCAGTGAATGGGATAGGGCTAGGAGTGCAGGATCTGAGCAGGAGGTGGAGTGCAGGAGGGGGTGAGGACGAGAAGTCTGGCCTGAGGGCAGGGGATGTCTGGGCAGGGGGCAACTGGCCAAGGGTATCGGGCCATGGCCTGGAGGGACGTTGGCTGGGAACTGGGGGCAAGGGCTGTCTGGATTGAGGGATGGGGGAATTTGGACAGGGGGCAGGCTGACTGGCCAGAGGGTAGAGGGATGTTGGCCAGAGGGCTGGGAACAGGAGGTGTCTGGCCAGAAGGCAGGGGGTGGGGTCTGGCGGGGGGGGTCTGGCCAGGGGGCAGAAGCTCTCTGGCCAGGGGCTGGCTGGGGGGGGCAGAGGGTCTGTGGCCAGGGGCTGTCTGGCTGGAGGGGCAGAAGGTCTCTGGCAGGGAGGGCAGAGGGCAGGGAGTGTCTGGCCGGGGAAGTAAGGGTTGTCTGGTCAGGGGGCAGAGGGTCTCTGGCCAGGGGGCAGGAGGTCTCTGACCGGGGAGGCAGAGAGCAGGGGGTGTCTGGCCTGAGGGGTCTCTGGCCAGGCTGGCAGGAGCTCTCTGACGGGGGGGGGGGAGAGCAGGGGGTGTCTGACCGGGGGGCAGGAGCTCTCTGACGGGGGGGGGGGGAGAGCAGGGGGTGTCTGACCGGGGGGGGGGGGGCAGGAACTCTCTGACGGGGGGGGGGGAGAGCAGGGGGTGTCTGACGGGGGGGGGGGAGGGGGGGGGGCAGGAGCTCTCTGACGGGGGGGGGAGAGCAGGGGGTGTCTGACCGGGGGGGGGCAGGAGCTCTCTGACAGGGGGGGGGGGGGAGGGCGGGGGGAGCAGGGGGTGTCTGACCGGAGGGCAGGAGCTCTCTGACGGGGGGGGGGGGGGGAGAGCAGGGGGTGTCTGACCGGGGGGGGGCACGGGGGGGGGAAGGGGGTGTCTCTCTCTCTCTGACGGGGGGGGGGAGAGCAGGGGGTGTCTGACCGGAGGGGGGGCAGGAGCTCTCTGACAGGGGGGGGGGGGGAGAGCAGGGGGTGTCTGACCGGGGGAGGAGCAGGAGCTCTCTGACGGGGGGGGGGGGGTCTGGGGGGGCAGGAGAGGGGGGGGGCAGGGGGTGTCTGACGGGGGGCAGTGGGGATTTTCGCCATGGGGCTGGGGGAGCCTGTCTGGCGGAGGGGAGTGGGGGGGGGGGGGTTGTGTCCTGAGGCAGGAGGCGCTCGGGGGCACTTACTCGTTTTCGCGCCGAGCGGCCGGCACCAACTCGCCTCCCGCGGAAGCCTCCGGGAAGGACGGGCCGGTCCCGGGCGAAGGAAATGTCCGCGCGCCGGGAGTCCTCTTTGGTGCCTGCTTCCCCCTTTAGTCCGCTTGTGCCCCGCGTTCTACCCCCCGGGAAGCGGCGCGGGCGTTCGAGGCTTGCGGGGCCCTAAGGCGGCGCGGGGCTCCGGAGGCGCCGGCTCTGGCTCCCTAGAGAGCCACGTCTGGCTCGCGAGCCCCCGGTTGCCGAGGCCCGTCGGCGTGAGTCGCTAGGCTGCCGCAGGGCCGCTCGCTTTCGAGTTACCCGCCCCCAGGGGCCACCCCGCTGAGACTCAGGAGCAAATAGTCCCCGGGTGAGCCTCTCCGCCCGCAGCCGCCGGGAGGTGGGAAGGGAAGAAAGGAAGCTTCCCGAGAGGGGAAATTTCCCCTTTTCTGAACATATCGACCCACCGAAGCGCTTTAGCCAGTGTTAGGCCCTAGAGAATTGGGCCCAGTGCAGTTATGTTAAGACAGATCAAGGAAAGAGGTTAACAAAGGTTCCCGGGTAGTCCCTGAGCAGAACTAGAGACATGGTTCAAGCAAGGGGCGCTCCCTACATACTTGCTTGAGTTGCAGAAGTAAAATAAGTGAAAGGCTGCATTCCTATACCGGTTGTGATGGGAACAGCTAGTTTGAGAACTGATAAGGTAACTCCCTGTTTCTGTTCTCACCCTGATCTTAAGGAACTGTCTCTGCCCTCTGCTGTTTTAACTCCCTGTCTCCTTGTTGTTTGGTACTTGCCTTCTGGGCTGATAAGAAAGCTGTTGACGTATTATGAATTGCTTAAGACCATGAAGTATACACATTAACACGAGAAGCTTCTAACTAATTAAGGGGGGGCTGAGATGCTTGGGCAAATGTTTTATGACGCGACGGAACTGTCTATATAATCTTACTTGTTACTGAAATCGTGGCTGGTTCACTTGGGAGACGGGCCGCTCTCTATTGTAGTGCGCACTATTCAATAAAGAGCTCGTGATTGGATCTTGCTGGTGTTGCCTGTCTCTTTGCGGTCAGACAACGAACGGAGGCCATCCGGGTTAAAGTCCCCGACACCAGGGAGGCAGGAGGATGACGGGAAAGGGAGCGAAAAGTAGCCTTAAGAATTCCCCCAGTGATACAGGGAGTGGCACTAGTAAAGTCACTACAGTGACTCAGCTCTGGTGCAGCTGGGGGACCTGTAGAGTAGATGCTTTCCACATCGAGTGTAGGAGTTTTTATTCCCCTTGGTGTAGCTAGCCCACGTGTCCAGATGTGGCAGAAGCTGGGGGTGGGGAAGGAAGAACCACACTAAGGATTCGTTCAATCTAACTGCCCCATTCAGAGTGTGAATGTTTTTCAGCCTTGTGCAACAGAGCTCAATCAACCTAATGTTAAGCCTAAACCAGACCTGAGATCTTGTAGTGGTGGACAAGACCATGTGGGAAGTCTCATCTTCTCTCTCTGAAGGGCAACAGAATCCCCTTCAGTTCTTTGGGTTCAGACAAGTTGGAAATAGTCCAGCTGCCGCAACATCCCTATAGAGATTATTTTGCATTTTGATTGAGCTCAGCCTCAGGCTGCCAGTGTGCAATTGGTGCTCTGTGTGTGTGTTTGCTGTGTAGTGGGCAATGTGTGTGTGTGTTGGGGGGGATACAGGTGAAACTGAAAGTTGGGCTTAGGCAGGTGTGTATCCCTTACCCTTCCTAGCACTCAGGCATGCATTCCCCCGGTGCAGGGCTCCTTCTGAGATCACAGAATCCTAGGTCTGGAGGGAACCTTGAGAGGTCATAAAATCCAGTCCCCTGTCCTCACGTCAGGACTAAGCACCGTCTAGACCATCCCTGACAGGTGTCTGTCCAACCTGCTCTTAAATATCTCCAGTGATGGAAATTCCACAACCTCCCTAGGCAATTTATTCCAGTGTTTAACCACCCTGACAGGAAGTTTTTCCTCATGTCCAACCTCAACCTCCCTTGCTACAATTTAAGCCCATTGCTTCTTCTGTTCTTTCCCCTTCACACTGTTTTGCAATTTTATCCCTAAGCTCTTTTGTACAGATTATCAGACATAGGAAATAAATAAAATTAACCAAAGAATTCGGAGGGGGCTGGCATGCTAGGAGATATTTTGCAGGAGCATCTGCAGAGAACATTTACATTTTTCACATCAGCATCCCATTCCAAGGACACTCGATTATCAATGTGTTCTTATTTAGTGCTTCATATCTTGCTCCTTCACTAGTGTGCAGCCTGGACACTTTGCAAGACTAAATAATACAAACCAGGAAATGAGAGACAGGAGACATTACTGAAAGCAATGGAGATATGATGACTAAAGTCCTCATGCAGAGGGACTAAGGGAAAGGAAGAAGGAATAGCTAAAGTGGAAGAAGGTCCGATTTGAGAGGAAACTTGAAGAAAAGGAAAAAAAAACTGACTGGAGCATGGATGCTTTGTGTTGGGCCAGAATCTTCCCAGCCCATACAACTGCCCTTTCTCCCCAACTCATTGGCTATGTCTAGACTGGCATGATTTTCCACAAATGCTTTTAACAGAAAAGTTTTTTTCATTAAAAGCATTTGTGGAAAAGAGCGTCTAGATTGGCACAGACGCTTTTCTGCAAAAGCACTTTTTGCAGAAAAGCGTCTGTGCCAATCCAGATGCGGTTTTGCGCAAGAAAGACCCGATCGTCATTTTCGCCATCGGGGCTTTTTTGCGCAAAACAGTTTTAGCTGTCTACTCTGGCCCTCTTGCGCAAAAACATTTCCAGAAAAGGGCTTTTTCACAAACAGGAACGTCAAAGCATTTGCGCAAGAAGCACTGATTTCAGACAGTAGAACGTCAGTGCTTTTGCGCAAAATCAAGTGGCCAGTGTACACAGCTGGCAAGTTTTTGTGCAAAAGCGGCCATTTTTGCCGAAAAACTTGCCAGTCTAGATGCAGCCATTATGGGCCTGTTGTCTGCAGAACAGCGTTCTCATAGACTTTAAGGTCAGAAGAGACCATTATGCTCATCTAGTCTGACCCCCTGCACAGTGCAGGCCACAGAATCTCACCCACCCCTCTTAGAATAATCCTCTCACCTATATCTCCGATATTGAAGCCTTCAAATACTTTGAAGGTCCCAAGATGCAGAGAATCCTCCAGCTGTGATCTGCGCCCAATGCTACAGAGGAAGGCGAAAAACCTCCAGGGTCTCTGCCAATCTACCCTGAAGGAAAATTCTTTCCTGACCCCAAACATGGTGATCAGCTAAACCCTGAGCATGTGGGCAAGACTCACCAGCCAGACACCCAGAAATTCTCTATAGTAGTACTTAACTCCTGCATTAAGAGGAAGGAGGAAAATTCCCCCATCAATCCAGGGAATGTCCATACTAAAGTCACTACACTGACTCAGGTGTAATGCTGCTATTGTACCACAACGTGGGTGCTTTCTACATTGACAGAAGGGTTTTTTCCATAGATATAGTTAATCCACAGCTCCAAAAGGCAGTAGCTAGGAAAATGAAAGAATAGTACTCAGAAGTTTGTTTTTGATACTTATCAACAAGTATAAAACTGGAAATACACAATCAAAGGGGCTGAGGTTCTTATCCTACCTTCTTTCCTTTTCATAGCCCTCACTTTGGACTACAACCCAAGCAGAAGTCCCTTCATCGCTGTGAATTGAGGCCCAGGGACAGCTGATGTCTTTATTTTCCCCTGAGCTATTGACCAGGAGAGTGGTTCCCCAATTGTCGCATCAAAGAAGATGGGCCATTCAAAAAGGCCTGTCTGAAGAAGGAAGGCCATAAAAGTCTCTTTCATCAGGCCGTGCCAACACCTAAAAGCAACCCAGCTCATGATGGGGTGTAATACAAGCCAAGCTGTAGAGACTGAAGAGACAAATATACTATTGACACAACTGGTGTTTGAGACAGAGGAACCAGGCCCCTTAAACATCAGGCTCTTTGGACAGACATAAGACAATCTGGTGCCAACTGCTTATTAATGTGCATATGGCCATGGGCCATCTTGTATCTTGGATGGTGTAGGTCAGAGTTTCTCAACCTCTTTATTTCGGAGATCCCCCCACACAACAAGATCTATGGCCCATGTCCAGACAAGTAATTTCCATTAAATTTAAGTAATTGTTTGGAGAGAGATATTGGAATCCATTAATGAGAGCAGGGAACTGTATGTGACAATCACTAGAGGTTCCTTCCTGTTCTATGATTCTATGTCTCTGTGGTCTCCATGTGAGCTCTTCTGGTCATCATTTGATCTCCATCAAGCAAAAAGAAAGAACCTCTCTGGGGAGGAAGCTAGGAAGGGAAGGACACAGAATGCCAGGGTGACTGTCTGTAATACACCTAGATATCCTATGGGTTTTACATTCCACCCGTTGGTGTCAGGAGTGTGAGGTGATTCTGAAAACAGGAATGACTGGGAAGATCTCAACTCTAGCCGCAAACAATTAGCACTTGCCAGTTCTATCGAACTTTCTGATCCTCTGATTCTAAACTTCTTGCTAAGTCTGCTTGAGAATATTTCTGGAAAAGTTTGTATTTTGTGATGGGAAATTGTGTTTTCATGCACTTCTCTGTTCCATGGAAATGATCAGCTTCCCATCAAAATACCAAACTCACCTCATCCCTATACTGTTGGAGTGGACCTCTGGTGATGTTCAGGGGCAGTTCAGCAAGAGAAGAGACCTGTCTGGGAGCCTGGTTCATGGAGGAGATGGATGGTATGTAGTGCTTGAGGCAGGCCTCTGGTATTTCTGAGCCAAAATATTCAGTTTTCAACCTCTAATGAAGAACAAATTCTTTGTTGATCAGCTCCATTCAGTACCCGACTTGCACTGAAAATGGCAGAATGCAATACACCCCTAACCTCGTGCTCTGTAATTCTGAGAGACGTTACATCGTTTAATCATACAGTAGGAAAGTGTGGGCTAATTAATCCCCAGGGCATGAGTGACACTGAAGATGGCTTTGGCCCACTGAGCATGTTAATTAGGTATTTTGTCTCTCAGAAGTCAGGCCCTACTAGTATAAAACGTCTGGAATGTTCCAAACTGGCAGCATCTGCTGATGGGAAAATACCACCCTGTCTCTCTCCTCAACACGTCCATGCTGTTGCCCTGCATCAGTCACACACCCATGGAGACGCACGTCATGGTGATCGACAGGTACTGAATTTGAGGTACAGAAATGACATTTTTGGGTGCAAAAATAGGCAAACATAAAGTCACTAAAACCAACACCTTCCATTCGATCTGTGGGTTTTCCTATGGATTAAAGGACATGCCGTTTTGGGATGCCAAAAAGCGTAATTAGCACAGTGAATAATTTTATCCCAAACCAACATGCCGAGCCACACAGCTCCCCTTCCCCAAAGTGCAGAACTTGTTTACTCTCACCCCTTCTTTAGCTTCTTCAGAGCGAGATGGTTTTCACCATAATTCTCTCACAACAGAGTCACAACTCACTGTTTGCTACTTGGATTAGTGATGAAGAGTGTTTGTGAGGAGGGCATGATTAACCAGCATGTCCTTGTATTTCTACAGTGGGTGCATTGCATGGAACACCTGGAATGACCTGCTGTGAACATCTGGCTCTCTGGACTAAGTCCATCCCTACTGTGATACTGATTAAGAAACTGATCTTCATTCTTCTTCTCTTACTTCATTACAGCAAAGGATTCGTTTTCATCAGTCATCCCTTTACCCACATCCCTGTAGCTGCCTGATCTCTGCTCAGAAGAGATGGAAAAGGGAAATCAAACGGTGGTGAATGAGTTCATTCTCTCAGGACTGACTAATATTCCAGATCTACAGGTCCCCCTGTTTTGGGTGTTCCTACTGATTTATGTTATCACCTTGATAGGGAACGGGGGGATGATCTTGTTAATCACAATTGACTCCCGACTCCACACCCCCATGTACTTTTTCCTCAAGAGTTTGTCTTTCTGTGATCTCTGCTATTCCACGCTAATTGCCCCTAAGATGCTACAGAATTTCTTAGCTGAGAGGAAAGTTATTTCCTGGCCTGCCTGCGCTGTGCAAATGTATCTCAACGGCGCCCTTTCAGATACTGAGTGTCTTTTGCTAGCTGTGATGGCGTATGACCGGTACATGGCCATCTGTAACCCGCTGCTCTATAGGGCTACCATGTCCAGGCGGTTCTGTAACCAGCTGGTGGCTGGGGTGTGTGCTGTGGGCTTGGTGGAGTCCATGATAGTCACCTGTCTGACATTCCGGCTGTCATTCTGCCGCTCCAATGTCATCAATCATTTCTTCTGTGACATGGCCCCACTACTGGTGCTCGCCTGCTCTGACACTCACATCAATGAGAATTTGGTAATGATCTCCACATGCTTCATTGTGTTGTGCAGTGTTGTGACCATCCTCCTCTCCTATGCCTGTAGCATCTCCGCCATCCTGCAGATCCACTCTGTCGAAGGCCGGCGCAAAGCCTTCTCTACCTGTGCTTCTCACTTGACTCTGGTGGTCATGTTTTATGGCACCTTCCTCTTTATGTATTTACGACCCATCTCCACCTATTCCATGGACACAGACAAAATGGCCTCCATCTTGTACACACTGGTGATCACTATGTTGAACCCTTTCATCTATAGCTTGAGGAACAGGGAAGTGAAGGACGCCCTGAAGAAAACCATGAAGAAACTCCTAAGCACTTCTTGAATCTGTTTACCTCAGTACTTGTGGAATGACAGGGAGTGGAACCAGGTGAAGTGAACTCCCAGTCCTTTGGAATGTCGTTTTGCAGACCCCAGGATAGTGTTGTTCCCGATTGTTATCATTATTAATGTGTTTGTGTTTCAACAAGGCCTGCAGGCCCCAACTGAGGTCAGGGCTTCATTAGACTACTGCCCCAGGAAAATTCAAGGAGGCACCTGTTTCACATGTGTGAGTATGTAAATATATGTGACAGGCATTTAAAGCATGGAGCAGGTTGTTTTGGGAAAGAAAAGGTGGCATCAAAATCTGTCTCTTTGTGGGCGGGGGGTGTTGTTTCACTGGGCATTTTGAAATCGGTGTGATTTCTAAGGCTGAACCAAAGGACGTTTTGTACACCATCCTGATACTCTGCAGGCCTTTATGCACTGCGTGGGCTTGTTGTAGAGATTGTCACCTGGTTTCTGTCCGTGCATGAGGAGAAGAAAGCAAATGCCCTTCACACCTTCCTGATACTCGGAGCGCTTCATGTGTTCTGTGGGGTTGTTGTAGAGATTGTCACCTGGTTTCTATCCATGCACGAGGAGGAGAAAGGAAATATACTTCACAATCTCCTTTTTTTTTCAATTAGGGGAACAAATACACAAGGAAGAGGAAGGGTACCATGTCCAAGAGAGAGCACGGTGTGTGCGTTTCTGTGGCCATCCACACATTTTTAATAAGCTGAGATTCTCTCTGGAGAAGCAGGAAACCCAAGCGCACAGCTTTGCCTTGCACGGACAAGGGGGAAATTGAAGGTGGGTCTTCCCCCTGAGCACCCCAAATATTGGGTAAAATGTAGCAAAGGGAGGGTGCACCACGACCTCCTGACATGGGCTGCTTTTTGGTGACTACCAAAACTCTTCCCAGCCACCCCGGCAAGTGTTTTGGACAACCCTATTATGATGACATGTGACATATCTATGGACAGTTTAAGGTCAGTAAGTGAATGCTCGACTAACCTGTCTGTATTTCCACTAGCTAGGTGGCAACACAAGGAACCGGACTCTCACCTGGATAAGAGGCTATTTGTGGGCAGCAAGAAGGTGGTGAGCTAAAAATCCACATTCTAACAAGCAAACTGCTGGGATTCTCTGCCCTCTCGGTCTTGGTCTCCTAAGCCTCAGCTGGGGATGGTTTTAGTGGAAGAGAATTCTGACTATAGAAAGAGAAGACAAATGCCTGGAAGGCTCTCTTCCCCCCTTTTCCTCTTCTTATGGCATCAACGCCATCTGAAGGAAATGCAAAGTTGCACTAGATTTGGGGAGGGTTCTGGCTAAAAGGCATCCAGCTGGTTGAACTGCAAAAGCAGGCAGCGAGAGAAATCTTTGCTTTGAATTCATTTAGCCTGTTAAATCAGAATGAGTTGCACTTGAACTTTTATTTCTGTGTAGTTAGGTCTGACCTTTATGCCTCATTGGTTTTTTAATCACTCATTCAATAAATGTGTTATATTGTTTTATTGAAACCATTGTGGTTTTGTATTGAAATATTTGGGAACCTGCACTTGAGAAGAGGATGTGCACATTTCATTTTCTATTAATAAAATGGCAGATTTTTATTATCTTCCGTTGTCCAGGAAGGTGCTGGACAGTACAAGAGGCACATCCCATTCACCATCACTAGGCCCTGTGATCTAGAGGTTCGTGCTCTGTTCTCCTGTGTCAAAAAGCAGCAGGGGATTCTCTTGTTCCATGAAGCTGCCAAAGGTAGAGGCCAGAGCCTTAGACGTGATTTCTTTGCATAGCCCTCCTGCCCAGGCCAAGCTCCCAAACTGGAATTACTGCAGGTGTAGTCATCAGGATTCACTGGTGTAGCATCCTGACAGGTCTCCTCCATCTATGATGATAACTGTTCAGCTGCATGCATATGCTCCTCTGTATGTCATGCTGGCTTGCTCAAATAGCTACCACAGTAGACCTTGAGAAAGTCCCCAAACCCCACAAAATCACATAAGGATCGAAGGCACCCGGCTATGTTTATTGTCAAATAGTGTACAAGAATAGTTGCCAGTAGACTCTACTGAACCCCTACACATAGGTACCCCCTGACAATGGACCAACTCAGTGAGTGCTAGGAAAAAGAAATTGCCCCTCATTCAAACCAAGACAACTCTTTAGGATATACTTTCATACACAAGTACAAACAAGTTGTACATCACTCCTCAGGTCTCAGCTTCCTACCTCCTGTGATTAGTTATCATCCATTATGGGGTTCAATCGCTGTCCTGAACCTGGCTTGGTGTGATCCTGTTATTTGCAGGGAAGAAGTTTGTCTCAGATGTTTATTCACAAAGTTTTTCTTTATGGCCCTTTGGATAGTTTATTGCTTCTGCCTGGCACCCTTAGGCTTAGGGTTATGCTCTTAACCATGTTTTATGTGTTTTATGCCCTTACCCCTGTTTTCACTAAATTCTATGAGCACAGCCTGCTTCCTGCCCATCGCTTGTCTTTCTCTTTATTTGCGCAAAGTGCTGACTGCTGTTCCTAGGCCTCAGGCCTTATACTAGGCCTGTGATCCATATTTCTGGCCCCTCTCATCTTACTTCCCTCGGTGAAGAGGAAAAGAGAGAAAAGTTTGTACAATTCATGAAGAATGAAAGTGTGATAGAATCACAGTAACATACTGTATTTATAACCTCCAGCTCTCAAGCCATTTAGCAGAGGAGTGTTCATTTCATATAATCCATTTTCAAAATAGCCTTCCTGAGATAAAAGGTGTTTAAGGGATTTGCCCAAAATTGCCCAGTTGTGGAGGAGCAGTGATGAGAGCAGAGCCAAAATCGTATGTACAAGGGTCTGGCACACGTTACACTGGATATGTTGTGGGAGGGTTTGATTCTGAATGAGGCAGCAGTAGTAGGAATCTGGATTAATTCTACTGAAGTTATTGGTGCTCCTCTTGAGTTATACCCACGTAACAGAGAGAAGCATGGCCCATAGCATCCAGGTACATGGTAGCCAGAGACTCATAGAACACTAGAACTGGAAGGGACCTTGAGAGATCAAGTCCACTCCACTGCCCTCACGGCAGGACCAAGCACCATCTAGACCATCCCTGAGAGGTGTCTATCTAATGTGCTCTTACATATCTCCAGTGATAGAGATTCCACATCCTCCCCAGGCAATTTATTCCAGTGTTTAATTACCCTTACAGTTAAGATTTTTTTCCTAATATCCAGCTTAAAGCTCTCTTGCTGCACTTTAAGTCCATTGCTTCTTGTCCTATCCTCAGAGGCCAAGGAGAACAATTTCCCCCCTTCCACTCTGTGACACCCTTTTAGATACCTGAGAACCGCTATCATGTCCCCTCTCAGTCTTCTCTTTTCATAACTAAACAAACCCAGTTCTTTCAGTCTTCCCTCATAGCTCATGTTTTTTAGACCTTTCATCATTTTTTTTTTTGCTTTTCTCCAGACCTTCTCCAATTTCTCCACATCTTTCTTGAAATGGAGTGCCCAGACCTCCAATTGAGGCCTAATCGGTGCAGAGCGGAGTGGAAGAATGACTTCTCATGTCTTGCTCATAACTTTCCTATTAATGCATTCCAGTTTGCTGGGAAATTACATCAAGCTTCTTTTGGAGAGAGGACCAACAAATAAAGTGGAAAACATATATCATTGTATTGTCATATTAAAAAGACATCTCAGGAGATGCAGCACTCCACACCAGCTGATGCTCTGGCCCTCTGGGTTCCATTCCCCCAAGGAAAGCCATGGAAATGACATTAATTGCATGTGCTCTGCATAGGTGTTCTCCTGGGAGCAAAGATGCTTCAGGCAGCAAATCTCCAAAACTCAGAGCCAAATTTAATCCCTGCTGCCCCAAAAAGAAGCTCCAGAGGCATTTAGTGTAATTTTGGTTTGGTGAACCGATAGAGTAAGATTGACTCTGATTTTGGAGTTCTGACAAGTGACTGCTTCCTTGTTTATCAACTCATTGTCATGTACAGGGAGGCCAAATGAACAAGTACCATGAATTCATGGGGAAATGGTCTGCCTTTAATTGAAAAGACACATGAATGAAAGTATCCCTAGAGGAGAAATTTCCACTTTTCTGAATGAATTCTGAGTCCAAAGAAGGAAAGAACTTTAGCAAGAGAGGGCGCAGAGTGATACCAAAGGGAGAGAACAGTGATCTTTAGAGGCAGGGGAAAACTCTCCCATCGATTCAGATAATGTCTATACTAAAGTCACTGCAATGACCTAGGTGTGGTGCTACTGTCGTTCCATAGTGTGGATGCTTTCTACATTGATGGAAGGGAATTTTCCATAGATGTGGTTAATCCACCGCTCTGAAAGGCAGTAGCTAGGAAAATGGAAGACGGGTTTGTTTTGATACTTAATTTATCAACAAGTATAAAAACAGAGATACTCAATCAAGGAGGCTGAGGTTTCCATCCTACCTCCTTTCCTTTTCATACCTCTCCTTCTCTTCCCCCCACCCTCCGCCATTGGGTACAACTACAACCCAAGCAGAAGTCAATCCGTCACTCTGAATTGACACGAAGGGAGTGCTACAGTATTCATTGACCAAGACTGTGGTTCCTTAATTGTTGCATCAAACAAGATAGGCCATTCAAAAAGGACTGTTGATTGAAGAAGGAAGCTCTTAAAAGTCCCTTTCATCAGGCCTTGCCAACACCTAAAAGCAATCAGCTCATGACAAGATGTAATACAGGCCAAGCTGTAGAGACTGATGAGACAAACATACCATTGATACAACTGGTGTTTGAGACAGAGGAACCAGGCCCCTTAAACATCAGGCTCTTTGGACAGACATAAGAAGACAATCTGGTGCTGACTGCTTATTAATGTGTGTGTGGCCATAGGACATCTGGTGCCTAGGATGGTGTAGGTCAGAGTTTCTCAACTTCTTTATTTTGGGGGATCCCCCAACATGATCCACGGCCCATGTCCAGATAAGCGATTTCCATTAAACTTTAGAAATTTTTTGGAGAGAGATATTGGAACTGGTTAATGAGAGCAGGGAACTGAATGTGACAATTACTAGAGGGTCCTTTCAGTTCTATGATTCTATGTCTGTGGTCTTCTTCTGAGCTCCTCTGGACATCATGTGGTCTCCATCAAGTACAATGAAAGAACATTTCTTTCCTCCTTTGGGGAGGAAGCTAGGAAGGGAAGGACACAGAAAACCAGAGTGACAGTCTGTAGTACTGTGATGGCACAGTCGGGGTTCCCCTCGAACCTGCACCCCTGTAGCAGCAAGAACCGACTCTGCCAGCCAGTGGAATAGAGAGTGTTTATTGCTTCTCCAGGATACAGCACAGCATAGACGTGATGTGGTTACAGGGGTCAAGGTCAGGATGCCTCAGACCCCTGCGGTTGGGGGTCCATTACCCCCCCCTTACGCCCTCAGTCCTCTGCTTAGGATGTTCCCTTCATGTTTTTCGGGCAGCAACTGACCTTGCTCCTGACACCTGGTGTTTGTCTCCGCTTCCCTTCCCTTGTCTCTCCTCCTGGGAAGAGCTTTTCGAACTACCCAGGCTGCGCCTAGGTGTCTGGGCCAATACACATGTGGGTGAGTCAGTGGGACTCACACATCAAAATGCAGGGGGATACCGGGTTACAGAGCAGACAGCACCCCCACTACGTCACAAGTACACCTAAATATGCTACAGGTTTTACATTCCACCTGTTGGTGTCCAGAGCGTGAGGTGATTCTGAAAACAGGAAAGACTGAAAAGATCTCAACTCCAGCTACAAACAATTCGCACTTTCCAGTTCTATCGAACTTTCTGTTCTTTTCACTCTAAACTTGTTGCTAAGTCTGGTTGAATATTTTCCTGGAAACGTTTTTTTTTTTAATTTTGTGATGGGAAATTGTGTTTTCATGCCATTCACCTCGTGCTCCGTAATTCTGAGAGAAGTTGCATCATTTAATGACACAGAAGGAGAATGCGGGCCTAATTAATCCCCGGGGCAAGAGTGACACTGAGGGCGGCTTTGGCCCACTGAGCACGTTAATTTGATGTTTCTCTCTCAAGCCACTTCCTCCCAGTATAAAACTTCCTGAATGTTCCAAACTGGCAATGTTTGCCAGTGGAGAAACACCACCACATCTCTCTCTGCAGCATGTCCATGGCATTGCCCTGCATCACAGTCACACGCCCAAACAGACGCCATGGGGATCGGCAGGTACTGAAGACCTTTTACATTAAAAGCTTCCACCCAGCTCTTACCCTTCGAGGTAAAGACTTGACCTCTTTGAGTGCAAAAAGAGGCAGTTACAAAATCCCAACAGCCGGAATTTTACATAATGTTAGTTTTCCTACAGTCTAAGATAAAAGCCATTTTCAGATGCCAAAACCCTTAATTATCACAGGGAGCAATTTTAACCCAAACCGGCATGCCGAGCCACAGAGCTCTTCTTCCCCAAAGGGCTAGAAGCATTCGTTTGTTTCCTCTCACCCCTTCTTCAGCGTCTTCAGTCTGAGATATTTTTCACCCCGATTCTCTTGCAGCAAAGTCACAAATCCTTGTTTGCTGCTCAGATTAGTGAACAAGAGTGTTTGTGCGTGTGTGGTGTGAATAACCTGCATTTCCTTGTATTTGTACAGTGTGCCCATTGCATGGAACACCTGGAATGACCAGTTGTGAACATCTGACTCTGCATCACTTCCCTGAGATCCCTGAGATCGTAACTGTGACCATTAAAAAACCTATACCCATTTATTCACTTGCTCCAATACAGCAAAGGCTTAGTTTTCCTGAGTCATCCCACTGCCCATATCACTGTAGCTGCCTGATCTCAGCTCAGAGGAGATGGCAGAGGGAAATCACTCGGTGGTGACCGAGTTCATTCTCTCAGGACTGACAGATCGTCCGGAACTGCAGCTCCCCCTGTTTGTGTTGTTCTTACTGATTTATGTTATCACCTTGGTAGGGAATGGGGGGATGATCTTCTTAATCACAACTGACCCCCGACTCCACACCCCCATGTACTTTTTCCTCAAGAGTTTGTCTTTCTGTGATCTCTGCTATTCCACGATAATTGTCCCTAAGATGCTGCAGAATTTCTTAGGCGAGAGGAAAAGTATTTCTCGCCCTGCCTGTGCTGTGCAAATGTATCTCAGTGGTTTCCTTTCAGATATTCAGTCTCTCTTGCTGGTTGTGATGGCCTATGACCGTTATGTGGCCATCTGTAACCCGCTGTTCTATAGGGCCAACATGTCCAGAAGGTTCTGTAACCAGCTGGTGGCTGGGGCGAGTGCTTTTGGCTGGGTGGATTCCATGATAAACACGTGTTTGACATTCCAGCTGTCTTTCTGCCACTCCAATGTCATCAATCATTTTTGCTGTGACATCCCCCCACTTTTGGCGCTCTCCTGCTCTGACACCTACATCAATGAGATGCTGGTATTGACCATCACATACTTCACTGGGTGCAGCAGTGTTGTGATCATCCTCCTCTCCTATGTCTATATCATCTCCAGAATCCTGCAGATCTGCTCTACCAAGGGCCGGTGTAAAGCCTTCTCCACCTGCATTTGCCACTTGACTCTGGTGGTCATGTTTTATGGCACTGCCCTTTTCATGTATTTACGACCCATCTCTAGCTATTCCATGGACACAGACAAAATGGCCTCTGTGTTCTACATGCTGGTGATCCCCATGTTGAACCCCCTCATCTACAGCCTGAGGAACAGGGAGGTGAAGGACGCCCTCAGGAAAGCCATGAACAAATTCCTAAGCACTTCTTGAATCTGTTTACCTCAGTACTTGTGGAATGACTGGGCGTGGAACCAGGTGAATGCAATTCCCAGCCCATTGGAATGTCACTTTGTAGACCCCAGGATGGTGTTGTTCACTATTATTTTCCTTATTAATGTGTTTGTATTTCAACAAGGCCTGCAGGCCCCTACTGAGATCAGGCTTGATTAGGCTGCTGCCGCAGGAAAATTCAAGGAGCCACCTGTTTCATATATGTGAGTATGTAAATAGATGTGATGGGCTTTTAAAGCATGGAGCAGTTTGTTTTGGGGAAAAAGAGGGGGCATTAAAATCTCTTTGTTGGGGCGGGGAAGTGTTGTTTCATTGAGCATTTTGAAATCTGTGTGATTTCTCAGGCTGACCCAAAGAGCATTTTGTACACCCTCCTGATAGTCTGCACGGCTTTATGAGCTCTGCTGACTTGTAGAGATTGTCACCTGGTTTCTGTCTATGCATGGGGAGAAGAAAGCAAATACCCATCACAGTGGCCTTTATATTCATTTAGGGGAACTATAAATCAAGGAAGAGCAAGGGTATCATATCCAAAAGAGAGCACAGTGTGTGTGTCTCTATAGCTGTACATACAGTGTTAAGAAGCTGAGATTCTCCCTGGACAATCAGGAAACCCAAACACACAACTTTGGCTAGTATGGACAAAGGGATAAATTGAACCCGGGGCTTCTATGTAACATGTGAACACCTCAAATATTGATTAAAATGTAATGAAAAGTTGGTGTCCCAATAACTCCTGCTTTTGGCAACTTTCTGATCAATACCAAAGCTCTTCCCACCCACTGACACAAAGCTTTGGGAAAAGTCTATTATGATAATGTGACATATCTGTGGACAGTTTAAGATCAGTAAGTGAATACTCGACTAACCTGTCTATATTTCCACTAGCTAGGTGACAACACAAGGAGCTGGACTAACACCTGGATAAGAGGCCATTTGTGGGCAGCAAGAAGGTGGTGAGCTAAAAATCCACATTCTAATAAGCAAACAGCTGGGATTTTCTGTCTCCTTAATCTTTCCTAAGCCTCAGCTGGGGACGGTTTTAGTGGAAGAGAACTCTGACTATAAAAAGAGAAGGAAAATGCCCAGAAGGCTCTTTGCTCCTATTTTCTCTTCTCAAGGTATCAACACCATCTGAAGGAAATTGAAAGTTGCACTGGGTTTGGGGAGAGTTCTGGCTGAAAGGCATCTAGCCGGTTGGCCTGCAAAAGCAGGCAGTGAGAGAAATCTTTGCTTTGATTTCACTTCGCCTCTTGAATCAGAATTCATTGCATTTGACCTTTTAGTTCTTTTTGTAGCCAGATCTGACCTTTATGCCTCATTTTTCTGTAATCTCTCATTCAATAAATGTGTTAACTTGTTTTATTAAAGGCATTGTGGTTTTTTATTGAAATATTTGGCAACCTGGACTTGAGAAGAGGATGTGCACGTTTCATTTTCTATGAATTAAATGGCAGATTTTGATTAGCTTCAATGTCCAGGAGCTGCTGGACATTACAATATGCCCATTCCATTCAGCATCACAAAGCCTTCAATCCTAGATGTTGCTGCTCTGTGCTCCTGTGTGGAAAAGCAGCAGCGGATTCTGTTGTGTTGTGAAGCTGCCGGAGGTAGAGTCCAGAGCCTTTGTCTCGGGCATAAGGGCTATGCAAAAAAATCACAACTAAGTTCCAAAACTGGGATTATTCCAGGTGTAGTCATCAGGTTTCACTGCTGTGGCTTCCTGACAGTCTCCATTTATAATGATAACCGTTCGGCTGTGTGCGTGTGCTCCTCTGTATTCAAATAGTCACCACAGCAAACTCCAAGAAAGCCCCCGAAGCTCACAAGATTACATAAGGATCAAAGGCATCCGGCCATGTCTATTGTCAAACGGAGTACAAGAATAGTTGTCCGTAGAGTCTTCCCAAACGTTACACAAATGTACCCCCTGACAATAGACTGACTCAGTCAATGCTAGGAAAAAGAAATTGCTCCCTCATTTGGACCAAAACAATTTTTTAGGGTACACTTTATCTGCAGGTACAAACAAGTTACACATCAATCCTGAGCTGTCAGGTTCCCACCTCCCGGTGCTTAGTTACCACCCATTAATTCAGAGAAGGGGATTCAATCGCTATCTACCATGCTGTCAGTTGTGACCCTGTCCTGAACCTGGGTTTGTGTGTTCCTGGTATTTGCAGGGAGGAAGTTCATCCCAGATGTTTATTCACAAGATGTTCTTTCACGGCCCTTTGGAAACTTTATTGGTTCTGTTGGTACCCTTAGGGCTAGGGTTATGCTCTTAACCATGTTTTGTATTCTGTGACCTTAACTCTGTTTTTCCTAAATTCTCTTAGCAAAACCCTGCTTCCTACCCACAGCTTGTCTTTTGCTTTATTTGAGTGAAGTGTTGACCATTTTTCCTAGGCCTCAGGCCTTATACTAGGCCTGTGATACGTATTTTACTTCACTCAATGATGAGGAAAAGAGAGAGAAATTCATATAATTCATGAGGACTGAAAGTGTGATAGAGTCACAGTGGCATTTCATATTTATAACCTCCAGGTCTCAAAGCACTTAGTAGAGGAGTGTTCATTTCATATAATCCTCTTTCAAAATTGTGTTCCTGATATAAAAGGTGTTTAAGGGATTTGCCCAAAATTGATCAGTTATGGAGGACCAGTGCTGAGAACAGAGCCGAAGTCGACTATAGAAACGTCTGGCACACATTCCACTGGATATGTTGTGGGAGGGTCTGATTCTGAACGAGGCAACAGTAGAAGGAATCTGGATTAATTCTACTGAAGTTATTGGTGTTCCTGTTGAGTTATACCCATGTAACAGAGAGAAGCATGGCCCATGGCTTCCAGGTGCATGGTATCCATAGAATCATGGAACATTAGAATGGGAAGGGAGCTTGATAGGTCATTGGATCCAGTCCTCTGCCCTCACAGCAGGATGTAGTACCATCTAGACCATCCCTGATAGATCTCTATCCAATCTGCTCCTAAATATCTCCAGAAATGGAGATTCCACAACCTCCCTAGTCAATTTATTCCAGTATTTCACCTCCCTGACAGGAAGTTTTTCCCAATGTCCAGCCTAAACCTCCCTGACTTCAGTTTAAGCCCATTGCCTCTTGTCCTATCCTCAGAAGTCAAGGAGAACAAATTTCCCCCTTCCTTCCTCTGACACCCTTTTAGATACCTGAAAACTGCTATCATGTCCCCAGTCGGTATTCTCTTTTCCAAATTAAACAAGCCCAATTCCTTCAGCCTTGCCTCATAGCTCATAGATCTTTAATCATTTTTTGTAGCTATGCTCTGGACCTTCTCAAATTTCTTCTCATCTTTCTTGAAATATTGTGCCCAGAACTGGACACGATACTCCAATTGAGGCCTAATCAGCAAAGAGTAGAGAAGAAGAATAACTTCTCATAATCTGCTCTCAGCACTCCTGTTATTGCATCCCAGTTTGCTGGGAAATTACATCAAGATTATTCTGGAGAGGTAACCAGCAAATAAAGTGGAAAACATTTGCATCATTTTATTATTGTATTCAAAGATATTCCAGGAGACGCAGCACTCCACACCAGCTGATTTTCTGGCCGTCTGAGTTCCATTCCCACAAGGAAAGTCATGGCAACAACATTAATTACATGTGCTCTGCACAGCTGTTCTCCTGGGAGCAAAGATGCTCCCGGGAGCAAATCTTAAAGCCATCCAAGCTAAGTGAAACCTCTGCTGCCCCAAGGAGCCTGTCCAGAGGCATTCAGTGCAATGTTAGTGTGATGATCCAACAGAAAAAGTTTTGTCTCTGAAGCTACATCTATGCTATAGGCTTCTTGTACAAGAAGCTTTTTGTGGAAGAGATCTTCCGCAAAAACTTCTTGCGCAAGAGCACATCTACACTGCAAAAGGACATTGAAAAAGTGATGCACTTTTGCGCAAGAGAGTATTCAGACTCCTAGAACATTCTCTCCCAAAAAAGGCCACCTGGAACCACTTCAGGCAGGACTTTAAGTCCCCAGTTGCTTCCGAGTGCTGGTGCCGGAGCCTTGCAGAGACACGCTCTTACAAGGACCTCCCTGGACAGCTGTTTCTCTGCTGCTGCTGCCTGTGGACCTCTTTAAAGGACAGCAAAGCTACAGCAGTACCTGCTGTGGTTGCCTGGTACTTTGGGGGAACGCCACAGCTTTGTCCGGCGTGTGCCATGGACCCAGAGCTACCCTTGCAGTTTTTGCAGCATTTGCTGCCAGCTGCATCCTCTTCATCGAGGGCCTGGATCTGGACCCTGAGCTCCTTCTGCAGACCCTCTCGGTGGCTGCAGCTGCTTCACTCTAGCAACCGCATCCCACTGTTCAGAGAAGGTTCTGGAGGCTGGAAACCAGCTCGTACTGGTGGGACAGGCTGGTTCTGGAGTGGTAGGACAACCAGCAGTGGGTGCATAACATTAGAATGCACAAGGCCACCTTCCACGAGCTCTGTGCCTGGCTGGCACCCACCCTCTGGAGATGAGACACCCATCTGTGGCCTGCCACCCCCCCCGCCCCCCGCAGAAGCGGGTCACAATCACCCTGTGGAAGCTCGTCACCCCAGACAGCTACTGGTTAGTGGGCTACCAGTTTGGGGTGGGGAAGTCCACCCTCAAGGCCCTCCTGTTGAAGGTAAGGAGCTCTCAGGTTGAAGTCTCTACATGGCAGGGAGGGGAGAGTGTAACATAAGGAGGACCCTCAGGGGAGTGGTGCTGGGGAATATAGGGGGTGGAGTGGGGGTGGGGGGACAGCCCTGTCCCTGGGAACCTTGTGCTGCCCTGCTCTCCACAGCCCTTCTGCTGGAGGAGTGGGGGACGGAGTAGGCTTATAGGAGGTGGCTCCTAGGAGGATTTTTTTGGGGGGAGGCACAGGAGGGGAAGGAGATAAGCACCTCCCATGGGCTCAGTCACTCCCTCTCTCATTCTCTATTTTGTGTATTTGTGTGTCTGCTACTGCAGATGGTGAGGGCCATCAACTCCCTGCTGCTGAGGAGAGTCATCTGTCTGGAGGATCTGGACATGACCGTGGCTGGACTTGGTGCCCTGGGGTTCCCCAGATGCTGGGGAGCCATTGACAGGACACACATCCCGATCAGAGCACCGGACTATCAAGTGGCCCAGTTTATAAATAGGAAGGTCTACTTGTCTGTTGTGCTGCAGGCCCTGATGGACCTATGTCGCTGGAGGTGGGAACCTTTTTCCTGCACTGGGACTTTGCAGTGGGTGACATGAACATGTCACTGTCATAGTGGGGGACAAAGCCTACATGCTAATGCCCTGGCTGATAAAGCCATATAGCAGACACCTCAACCCGCAGCAGGGAGCAGTACAATGCCCACCTCAACCGAGCCCAGATGCAGGTCGAGTGTGCCTTTGGGTGCCTCAAGGGACACTTCCGGTGTCTCCTCACTCACCTGGATGTCAGAGAGCACAACATCCCTGAGGTGGCGGCAGCATGCTGTGTGCTCCACAATATTGTGCAACACAAGGGAGAGGCCTTCCTCCCGGAATGGCTGGCAGACACTGGCCACGAGGGCCACTTGTTTGAGCAGCCCTGGACAGCTGCCACCTGCTAGGCCAATCAGTTGGAGGTGCGCCCGAGGGCGAGGTTCTCTCAAGCACCCCAGTAACTCTCCCCAGGGCCTCCCCAAAAGGGGCCTCTTCTTTTCAGCTCTCTACCTTTCCCCTCTCAACCCCCCCTCCCCACTTACCCCCTTCCCTTACCTCCCAATAAACACACCTATTTGGTTTCAGAACAAAAGGAGTCTTTTTTTATTTAAAGGTGGGCAGGAGGAAGGGGGACTCTGAACTGGGAGGGGGGATCAGGACTGGGAGGAGGAGTGGGGTAGCTCAAAGTCCCACCTTGGGTGCAGGGACCTCATCGGGGTTGGGTGGGTCTGGGCAGGAAGGGGGCTAGAGCGGGGTCTGGGTTGGCAGGGGGGCCATAGGCATCACTTGGGGAGGGGGCATGGGCATTGCTAGGGGAGGCAGCGGAGGCATGGCATGGAGAGGGATTAGAGACATAGCAGGGTGGGCTGGCGGATGAGCAATGGCCATAGGCAGGGGTGCAGGAGCATCAGGCGGGTGTGCCGCCATGCGGGACATGATGCCACACATGGTATTACAACATGCCAGCATTTGTGCTCTGTAGGGTAGACATAGCCTGATGTTGGTGTTCTGACCAGTTAGTGCTTCCTTGTTGATCAACACATTATGAGTGCAGGGAGGCCAAATGAACAAGTACCTTGAATTCATAGGGAAATGGTCGGCCTTTAATCGAAATGACACATGAAAGGAAGTATCCCAAGAGGAGAAATTTTCACTCTTTTGAGTGAATTCTGAACCCAAAAAGGGAAAGGGCTTTAGCCAGGGAGGGAGCAGAATAACACCAAAGGGAGAGAACAGAGGCCTCTTTAGAGGCCGGGGGAAACTCCCCCATCGATTCAGATAATGTCTACACTGAAGTCACTGCAATGACCCAGGTGTGGTACAGCTGAAGTGTCATAGTGTGGATGCTTTCTACATTTCTACAATGGCTATTAGCCAGGATGGGTAAGGAATGGTGTCCCTAGCCGCTGTTTGTCAGAGGGTGGAAGTGGATGGCAGGAGAGAGATCGCTTGATTATTACCTCTTCAATTCTCTTCCTCTGGGGCACCTGGCATTGGCCACTGTGGGCAGACAGGATACGGAGCTGGATGTACCTTTGGTCTGACCCCGTATGACTGTTCTTATGTTCTTACTGATGGAAGGCATAGCTAGGAAAATGGAAGAATAGCCCCGAGGGGTTTGTTTTTGATACTTAACTTATCAACAAGCATAAAACCAGAAATACACAATCAAGGGAGCTGAAGTTTTCATCCTACCTCCTTTCCTTTTCCTAGCCCCCCATTGTACTACAACCCAAGCAGAAGTCCCTTCATCAAGGTAAATTAAAAGCAAGGGACTGCTAAAACCTTAATTGACCAACACTGGTTCCCCAATTGTTGCATCAAACAGGATGGGCCATTCAAAAAGGCCTGCTGATTCAAGAAGGAAGCCCATAAAAGTCCTTTTCATCAGGCTTTGCCAACACCTAAAAGCAAACAGCTCACAATGGGACGGAATACAGGCCAAGCTGTAAAGACTGAAGAGATAAATATACCATTGACACAACTGGTGATTGAGATAGAGGAACCAGGCCCTTTAAACATCAGGCTCTTTGGACAGACATAAGAAGAGTCTGGTGCCAACTGCTTATTAATGTACATGTGGCCATGGGCCATCTTGTGTCTTGGATGGTGTAGGTCAGAATTTCTCAACCTCTTTATTTCAGAGATCCTCTCCAACAAGATCTATGGCCCATTTCCAGACAAGTGATTTCTATTAAATTTAAGACATTGTTTGAAGAGAGATATTGGAACCTGTTAATGAGAGCAGGGAACTGGGCATGACAATTACTAGAGGTTCCTTACAGTTCTATGATTCTATGTCTGTGATCTTCTCGTGAACTCCTCTGGACATCATGTGGTCTCCATCAAGTACAATGAAAGATCATTTTTTTCCTTCTTTGTGGAGGAAGCTAGGAAGGGAAGGTCACAGAAAGCCAAGGAGACAGTCTGTAGTACATCTAGATATCCTACAGGTTTTACATTCCACTTATTGGTGTCAGGAGCATGAGGTGATTCTGAAAACAGGAACAACTGAGAAGACCTCAACTCCAGCACCAACAATTAGCGCTTTCCAGTTCTATCGAACATTCTGTTCTTTTCATTCTAAAATTGTTGCTAAGTCTGGTTGAAAATTTTTCTGAAAAAGTTTTTTTTTCTTAAATTTTGTGCTGGGAAATTGTGTTTTCATGCAATTCACCTCTTGCTCTGTAACTCTGAGATAAGTTGCATCATTTAATGACACAGAAGGAGAATGTGGGCCTAATTAATCCCCAGGACATGAGTGACACTGAGGGTGGGTTTAACCCACTGAGCACATTAATTAGGTGTTTTGTCTCTCAGAAGCCAGGTCCTCCCAGTATAAAACTTCCTGAATGTTTCAAACTGGCAGTGTCTGCCGATGAGGAAACACCACCACATCTCTCTCCTCAGCAGGATTAAGATATTGCTCTGCATCACAGGCACACACCCACAGAGATGCCATGGTGAGCGGCAGGTACTGAAGGCTTTTAAAACTAAGCGCTTCTTCCCAGGTCTTACCTGTTCAGCTAAACAACTAACCTCTTTGGGTTCAAATATTAGGCAATTAGAAAATCCCAGCCACCCGCATTTTCCATTCCTGGGAGCAATTTTAACCCAATCCGACATGCCGAGCCACAGATCTCCCTTTCCCCAAAGGGCTAGAAGCGTTCATTTGTTTCCTCTCACCCCTTCTTCAGTGTCTTCTGTCTGAGATGTTTTTCACCCTGATTCTTTCGAAGAAGAATGACAAATCACTGTTTGCTGCTCAGATTTGTAAATAGGAGTGTTTATGTATGTGTGCTGTGAATAACCTGCATGTCCTTGCATTTGAACAGCGTTCACATGGCATGGAACACCTGGAAAGACCAACTGTGAACATCTGGCTCTGCGGACGAAGCCCTTCCCTGAGATCATAATTACTTCCAACAAGAAACCGATCCCTATTTTTGTTCCCTTACTTCATTACAGCAAAGGATTAGTTTCCCTGAGACATCCCCCTGCCCGTATCCCTGTAGCTGCCTGATCTCTGCTCAGAGGAGATGGAAGAGGGAAATCACTCGGTGGTGACTGAATTCATTCTCTCAGGACTGACGGATCGTCCGGAGTTGCAGGTCCCCCTGTTTGTGTTGTTCCTACTGATTTATGTTCTCATCATAGTAGGGAATGGGGGGATGTTTTTGTTGATCACGATAGACCCTCGACTCCACACCCCTATGTATTTTTTCCTCAGGAATTTGTCTTTCTGTGATCTCGGCTATTCCACACTAATTGCCCCTAAGATGCTGCAGAATTTCTTAGCCGAGAGGAAGAGCATTTCTCTCACTGCCTGTGCCGTGCAAATTTATATCAGTGGTTTGTTTTCAGATATGGAGTGTCTCTTGCTGGCTGTGATGGCGTATGACCGCTATGTGGCCATCTGTAACCCGCTGCTCTATACAGTCACCATGTTCCCGGCGGTTCTGTAACCAGCTGGTGGTTGGGATGTGTGCTGTGGGCTTGGTAGAGTCAATGATACAAACGTGTCTGACGTTCCGGCTGTCATTCTGTCGCTCTAATGTCATCAATCATTTCTTCTGTGATATGGCCCCATTGCTAGCGCTCGCCTGCTCTGACACCCGCCTCAATGAGACTGTTCTATTGGCCTTCACATGCTTGATTGTAGTGAGCAGCTTTGTGACCATCCTCCTCTCCTATGTCTATATCTTCTCCACCATCCTAAGAATCCGCTCTATTGAGGGCTGCAGCAAAGCCTTCTCCACCTGCATTTCTCACTTGATTCTGGTGGTCATGTTTTATGGCACAGCCCTTTTTGTGTATTTACGACCCGTCTCCAGCTATTCCATGGACACAGACAAAATGGCCTCGGTGTTCTACACGCTGGTGATTGCCATGTTGAACCCCCTCATCTACAGCCTGAGGAACAGGGAAGTGAAGGACGCCTTGAGGAAAGCCACGAACAAACTCTTAAGCACTTCTTGAATCTGTTTACTTCAGGACTTGTGGAATGACTGGGAGTGGAGCCAGGTGAATTCAATATCCAGCCCACTCAAATGTCATTTTGCAGACCCCAGGATAGTGATGTTCACTATTGTTTTCATTATAAATGTGTTTGTGTTTCAACAAGGCCTGCAGGCCCCTACTGAGGTCAGGGCTTCATTAGGTTTCTGCCGTGGGACCATTCAAAGATCCACCTGCTTCACTTGTGTGAGTATGTAAATATGTGTGATGGGCTTAGAAAGCATGGAGCAGTTAGTTTTGAGAAAGAAGATGGGCATCGAAATCTGCCTCTTTGTAGGGGAGGGTGTTTTCATTGGGCCTTTGCAAATGTAATCTGTTTTTTGTCTGTGGCTAAACCAAAGGACGTTTTGCACACCCTCCTTAGATTCTGCAGCCCTTTATGCGCTCCATGGGCTTGTTGTCGAGATTGGTACCTGGTTGCTGTCCATGCATGAGGAGAAAAAAAGGAAATATCCACCACAGTGGCCTTTATTTTTTTTAGGGGAGCAAGAGAACAAGGAAGAGCAAGGGTACCACATCCAGGAGAAAGCACAGAGTGTGTGTCTTTGTGGCCATCCACACATTGTGAAGAAGCTGAGCTTTTCTCTGGAGAAGCAGGAAACCCAAGTGCGCAAGTTTGCCTCACATGGACAAAGGGAAAATTGAAGCTGGGTCTTTTACTCCACTAGTGAACATAAGAACATAAGAACGGCTGTACTGGGTCAGACCAAAGGTCCTTCTAGCCCAGTATCCTGTCTGCCGACAGTGGCCAGCACCAGGTGCCCCAGCGAGGGTGGACTGAAGACAATGATCAAGCGATTTGTCTCCTGCCATCCTTCTCCAGCCTCTGACAAACAAAGGCCAAGGACACCATTTTATCCCCGGCTAATAGCCTTTTGTGGACCTAACCTCCATGAAATTATCTAGCTTCCCTTTAAACTCTATTATAGTCCAACACTATTATAGAACACACTAACTATTGGGTAAAATGTAGCAAAGGGAGGGTGCACCACTTCCTACTGTCTTTGACTGCTTTCTGGTGAATACCAAAACTCTTCCCACCCAGCCACACAAGGCTCTGGAACATGGTAACATGGGACATAACAGTGGATAGTTTCAAAACAACCGAAATGGCTTTGTGTGTTGACAATAAGTGAATGCCTGACTGACCTGTCTGTGTTTCCACTAGGAAGGTTTCTACACAAGGAACCGGACTAACACTTGGATAAGAGGCCGTTTGTCGGCAGGAAGAACGTGGTGAGCTACAAATCCACATTCTCGCCAGCACACAGCAGGGATTTTCTGCCCCCTCTGTCTTTGTCTCCTAAGTGTCAGCTGGAGATGGTTTTACTGGAAGGGAACTGTGACTATGGAGAGAGAAGGCAAATGCCCCGAAGGCTCTCTTGCTCCGTTTTTCTCTTTTCAAGGCATCAACATCATCTGAAGGAAATGGATAGTTGGGGAGGGTTCTAGCTGAAAGACATCCAGCCAGTTGGACTGCAAAAGCAGGTGGTGAGAGAAATCGTTTCTTTGAATTTACTTAAAGTCTTAAATCAGAATTAGTTGCATTTGACCTTTTACTTCTTTCTAACTGATTCTGACCTTTATGCCTCATTGTTTGTAACCACTTATTCAATAAATGTGTCATTTTTTAAGCCACTGCAGTTTTGTATTGAAATATTTGGCAACCTCTACTTGAGAACCAGATTTTCACATCATTCTCTGTTAATAAAATGACAGGAGTTTTTATCATCTTGATGCAGTGGTCTGTGGACAGTACCAGACACACATTCCATTAAGCATCACTATGCCTTGTGACCTAGAAAAAGCATCATGTGATTCTCTTGTCCATGAAGCTCCTGAAGGTACAGCCCAGAGCTTCAGATGTGATTTCTTTGCATAGCCGTTATACTTAGACCAAGGAACAAAACTGGGATTAACCTAGGTAACGAGGAAAAGACACTGTGGAGAATACTTTTTAGAGGTGGTGCAGAACTGAGGCAGTGTTCAAAGGAGTGTTAATTTCATATAATGTATAGATTCCGTGGGATACATGGCATTTATGGGATCTGTTCAGAATTACCGAGTTGTGAACGAATGAAGAGCAGCACCCAAATCTTGTAAATAAGGGCCTGATGCACACGACACTGGAACATGTTGTGGTTTGGTCTGATTCTGAGCTAGGCTAGAGCACTGGGACTACAGGTTGACTCTACTGAAATTTTTGTGGTTCTTCTGGAGCTATAATAGGAGAACTGAGTGAATACTGTGGCCCATGGCGTTTACACGAAGGCTGGGAAATTACTTAAGGAGACATTTGGGGAGGTGGGCAACACATACATTGGAATACGCTCACCTCATTCTAGGACCATACTAAAGAGACCTCATGAGAGATGCAGTGTTCCAGACCCGCTGATGCTCTGACCCTCTGTGTGCTGTTTACGTAAGAAAAGATATGGCAAGAACATTAATTGCACACCTAGGGTGTGTCTAGGCTACAGGGTTTTGTAGACAAAAGTGGACTTTTGTCGACAAAAGTATACCTGCATCTACACTACCACCGAGTTCTGTCAACAGAAGCAGCAGTTTTGTCGATGGCTGTAAACCTCATTCTACAAGGAAAAATGCCTTTTGTCAACAGAGTTCTGTTGACAGCAGGCATTATTGCATCTACACTGTCCTTTGTGTCTACATTGGAAAACAGTCTTACAAAACAGGGCGTGCATCTACACGGCATCATTTTTCCAGAATAATGGCTATTATCCAGGAAAAACAATACGAGCATCCACACAGCAATTGCGTTATTTTGAAAGAAAATCAAAATAACGGAGGGCTTCTTCTGATGTTGGTAAACCTCATTCCATGAGGAATAAGGCCTCTTCCAAAAAAGTTTTTTCAGAAGAGGGTGTGTATGGGCGCTCCACTGCTGGTTCCATCAATACTTATTAGCCAGGATGCGCAGGAATGGTGTTCTCTTTGTCAGAGGCTGGGGATGGATGACAGGGGAGGGATCACTTGATGATTCCAGGTTATATTCCCTCCTTCTGGGGCACCTGGCATTGGTTACGTTGGCACACAGGAAAATGGTCATCATGTGAGCTCCATCAAGCACAATGAGCGAACCTCTCTTTCCTTTTGTGGGGAGGATCCTAGGAACGGAAGGACATAGAAACTATGGTGATTAGTAATCGTGATAGATAGATAGATAGATAGATAGATAGATAGATAGATAGAAACTGGCATGTCCTACATCTTTTACATTCCACTATTGAGATTGCCACAATGTGCACTAAAGGACAATAAAACTGAATGGTCCCCTCCTAAAGGAATTATCATTTCCATGAAAATTATCAGTTTTCCATCAACGTGTTAAGCTCGTGTCCTGAAAGGTCCACGGTTGTGGGATTCTGATCATGTTCCAGGGAAGTTCAGCAAGAGGGGAGACTAACATGCAGCATAGGGTATGGAATCGAGCCGGGGAGCCTGGCCCATAGTAGAGAAGGGTGGGGTGTGGTACCTGAGGGACCCCTGTGGCTTTTCTGAGATAATACATTGAGTATTCTTCCAAAAATGTTTGGTCTCCACAATCACCAAAACCAATCCACTATTTGTGCTTCAGCTTTACTCCACAGAAAAAAAGAAGGTGAATTATACCCCTAGTCCCGTACTTGGTAACTCCGATGGAAATTGCATCATTTAATAGCACCAGGGGGGAAACATGGTCCAAATTAATCCCCAGGGCATGAGCTACACTTTGGTTCTCAGAACATATTAATGAGATGTTGTGTGTCTCTGAGCTCAGGTGTCCCCAATTGATTTAGGAAGCACATCCCATTGATCACAGAACACGATATAAAGCTACCTGACTGCTTCACACTGGCATTTTCTGCATCCGGGGAAACATCACCACATCCCTCTCTTCTCAGCAGGTAGGTGCTGTTGTCCTGCATCACGGTCACAAGCCCATACAGACACCATGTTCCTGAGCAGCGACTGAAGTCCACATCTCTAGAATGAAAAGCCTCAGCCCAAACTCCTATACCATGAGCTAAAGGATCAATCCCTTTGGTTGGAAAGCACAGACAATTACATAGTCACTGAGTGGAGTGCTTTCTGGGAAGACTCGGGGTTGTCCTATAAATGACAGAACATGCGGCTGTCAGATGTCAAAAAGCTTAATTAGCATACTAAGCCGTCTTTACCCCAAAATGACATGCTGAGCCACAGAGCTCCCCTTACCCAAAGAGGACACGTGTTTACTGTCACCGCTTCTTCAGCTGAGGAATAATCTCTTTAGGCTAAGATTTCACCCGATTCCCTCACAGAAATTACAGGAGTAGCTGTTTTTCTCTTGGCTTAGTGAACAAGGGTGTTATTGTGTAAGGTATGATTCACCTGCCTGTCCTTGTGTTTGTACAGTGTGTGCATTGTATGGAAAAACTAGAAGGACCAATTGTGAACATCTGGCTCTGTGTCCAACTATTGGTGTTCATTATGTAACTGATTTCCATTTTCTTCAACTATTTCATTACAGAAAAGCACGAGGTTGCCCAGACCTTCCACCTGCCCACATCCCTGCAGCTGCCGGATGTCTGCTCAGAGGAGATGGAAGAGGGAAATCACTCGGTGGTGACTGAGTTCATTCTCACAGGTCTGACAGATCGTCCGGAGTTGCAGCTCCCCCTGTTTGGGGTGTTCCTTCTGATTTATGTTATCACCCTCCTAGGAAATGGGGCGATGATCTTTTTAATCATCACTGATCCCCGACTCCACACTCCCATGTACTTTTTCCTTGGCAATTTGTCTTTCTGGGACCTCTGCTATTCCTCCATAATTTCCCCAAAGTTGCTGCAGAATTTCTTAGACGAGAAGAATAGCATTTCTTACACTGCCTGCGCTGTGCAATTGTATTTCTTTCTTTATTGTGTAGATATGGAGTGTCTCTTGTTGGCTGTGATGGCGTACGACCGTTATGTAGCCATCTGTTATCCGCTGTTGTATACGGTCACCATGTCCAGACAGCGTTGTAACCTTCTGGTGGCTGGGGTGTGTGCTGTGGGGTTGGTGGATTCAATGATACTCACGTATTATACATTCAGTCTGTCATTCTGCCGTTCCAATATCATCAACCATTTCTGCTGTGACACCCCCCCACTTCTGGCGCTCTCCTGCTCAGACACCCGCACCCTTGAGATTGTGATGGTTGCTTCCATGTGCTACATTGAAGTGACCAGCATTGTGACTGTCCTCCTCTCTTATGTCTATATCTTTTCCACTATCTTGAGGATCCGCTCTGCCAAGGGCTGGCGCAAAGCCCTCTCCACCTGTGCTTCCCACTTGTGCGCGGTGGTCATATTTTATGGCACTGTCCTTTTCATGTATTTCCGACCCTCCTCCAGTTATTCCATGGACACGGACAAGGTAGCCTCAGTGTTTTACATGCTGGTGATCCCCATGTTGAACCCCCTCATCTACAGCCTGAGGAATAAGGAAGTGAAGGACGCCATAAGAAAAGCCATGAATAAACTCCTGACCGATTCTTAAATCTTCTCAGTGGTAGTTGAGAGATGGGAAAGGAAAAGAAGGAATTTATTTCCAAACCTGTTGCAATATAATTTCTCAGAGCCCGTGGTGATATTGTTCATTATTATATTTTTATGGTTTAATTAATTTGTTTGTATCCAACAAGCACTGCTGGCCCCAACTCAGATCAGCGTTTCAGGGCTTTATTCGGCTATTACCCCAGCAAAATTTAAGGAGTCACCGCTTTCACCTGTGTGTGAGAGTGCATAAATATATGTGAGGTGCTTTTAAAGAATGGATCAGTTCCTTTCAGGAAAGAACAGAGGAGCATGGAGCATACGTTCCTCTTCATAATGAGGTTGGTTTAATTATTCATTTGCAAGCATGAAGTGCATGATATGTGTGTTTAAGGGAAGGGCGTTTTCCAATAACCTTATGGGGTATCAGAAGGTTATGTCAATTTCCATTCTCCTCCTCAAGGATGGACAGAAACCATAGGACAATCTCTCCATCACAATGGTCTTTATTTAAAGTTAAGGAGCAATAAAAGTAAAAGAGCAAGGGCTCTTTTCAGAAGAGAGTACCGCGTATGGTCCCCTGTGATGCCGATACCAAAGTAAGAACAAAATAGCATCGACAGTGTGCATTTTTCCTAACACAGAGCTAGTCAATGTGCAGCCTAAGGGTTTATTTGCAGCCCATAGTACAGTTTGGCTTTAGACAGGGCTCAACATATGGCTTGCATGTGGGAACTTTTGAACATGACCTCTACTGGGAACACGCTCCATAATGGAAAGTCAATAGAATGGTCTTCTGTTGAGATGCATTTGAGTAATTACATTCCTGGCCTGTCATTGCACATTAAAAGTGCTGTCATATGCGTGGAAATGGGGTAACTATTGCTTTTTATTACTATCAGCAAAACTGACTGAAATGGGGCCTGTGTGTTGTGTAGCCTTGCCTTAATCTTTGTATTCATGCCAGTCAGTGTGAAAGAAGCTATTTGCATATATTTGCATGTATATGAAATAACACTAAAGTTGCAGCCCTTGGTATGAGCTGTGAGTATCACTGTGGTCCCCAGGTCTTCGAAAGTTGAGGAGGCTTGCTCTACAACATAAACTGAAGGCTAAAGTCACTTCAGAGATGTATGAGATCAGCAGGTTTGTGGTAAGTTCTTCCTCTTAGTTCCGTTGAAAAGTATTACTAGACTATCTAAATCAGACTCTGGAAAGTTGATCGTGGCAGTATTGATCTTCCACCTAACCTTCAGGTCCTTCTCTTTTGGGTGTTCTCATTGATTTATGTTATCACCTTTGTAGGGAATGGGGGGATGATCTGGGTAATTACAATTAACCCCCAACTTCACACCCCCATGTACTTTTTTCCTCAGGAGTTTGTCTGTCTGTGAGCTTTGCTATTCCACACTAATTGCCCCTAAGATGCCGCATAATTTCTTAGCCAAGAGGGAAAGCATTTCTCGCAGTGCCTGTGCTGTGAAAATATACCTGAATGTCTTCCTTCCTGTCCTTTTCATGTATTTCCGACCTATAACCATTATTTGGCCATCTGTAACCCCCTGCCCTACAGGACCAACGTGTCCCAGTGGTTCTGTAATCAGCTGGTGGCTGGGGTGTGTGCTGTGGGGTTGGTGAATTCCGTGACACACACGTGTCTGACATTCCAGCTGTCATTCTGCCGCTCTAATGTTTTCTGGTTTCTTTCCATGCATGAGGAGAAGAAAGCAAATATTCATCACAGTGGCCTTTATTTTCCTTTAGGGGAGTATCAAACAAGGAAGAGCAAGGGTACCATGTTTAAGAAAAAGCACAGTGTGTGTGTCTCTGTCGCTGTACACGCATTTTTAAGAATCTGAGATTCTCTCTGGAGAAGCAGGAAATCCAAGCTCACAACTTTCCCTCATGTGGACAATGGAATAAATTGAAACTTGGTCTTGCACCTCACAGGGGACAATGTAGCAAAGGGAGGGTGTACCGATACCTCCTATCTTTGGCTGCTTTTAGGTGAATTCTAAAACTCTTCCCACCCATCCACACTAGGCTCTGGGACAAGCCAATTGTGGATAACTTCAGGTAATTCAAAGTGGCTTTGTTTGTTGACAATAAGTGAATGCCTGACCAACCTGTCTGTATATCCACGAGCTAGGTGTCAACAAAAGGAACCAGACTATCATCTGGATAAGAGGCAATTTGTGGACATCAAGAAGGTGGTGAGCTAAAATCCACATTCTAACAAGCAAACAGCTGGGATTTTCTGCCCTCTCAGTCTTTGTCTTCTGAGCGTCAACTGGGGATGGTTTTATTAGAAGGGAACTGTGACTATGGAGAGAGAAGGCAAATGCCCGGAAGGCTCTCTTGCTCCATTTTTCTCTTCTCAAGGCATCAACACCATCTGAAGGATGCACTGGATTTGGGGTGGGTTCTGGCTGAAAGGCATCCAACCAGATGGACTGCAAAAGCAGGTGGTGAGAGAAATCTTTGGATTCACTTAGCCTGTTAAACAAGAACTAGTTGCACTTGAACTTTTATTTCTTTGTAAGCAATTCTGACCTTTATGCCTTATTATTTATAACCACTTATTCAATAAAAGTATCATTTTTAAACCACTTCAGTTTTGTATTGATATATTTGGGGACCTCTACTAGAAAACCGGATTTTCACATTATTTTCTGTTATTAAAATACAGGATTTTTTTATCAGCTTAAATTGCTCCAGTGGTTGGTCAACATTACCAGACTCACATTCCATTATGCATCACTATGCCCTGTGCTGTTAGCGCTCCGTGCTGTTGTATTGAAAAGTAGCATGTGATTCTCTTGTTCATGAAGCTGCTGGAGGGAGAGCCCAGAGCTTCAGATGTGATTTCTGTGCATAGCCGTTATGCTCAGACCAAAGACCAAAACTGGGATTAAACCAGGTGAAGAGAAAAAGACACTGTGGGCTGTGTCAAGACTGGCAGGTCCTTCAGGTCCTTCTCTTTTGGGTGTTCTCATTGATTTATGTTATCACCTTTGTAGGGAATGGGGGGATGATCTGGGTAATTACAATTAACCCCCAACTTCACACCCCCATGTACTTTTTTCCTCAGGAGTTTGTCTGTCTGTGAGCTTTGCTATTCCACACTAATTGCCCCTAAGATGCCGCATAATTTCTTAGCCAAGAGGGAAAGCATTTCTCGCAGTGCCTGTGCTGTGAAAATATACCTGAATGTCTTCCTTCCTGTCCTTTTCATGTATTTCCGACCTATAACCATTATTTGGCCATCTGTAACCCCCTGCCCTACAGGACCAACGTGTCCCAGTGGTTCTGTAATCAGCTGGTGGCTGGGGTGTGTGCTGTGGGGTTGGTGAATTCCGTGACACACACGTGTCTGACATTCCAGCTGTCATTCTGCCGCTCTAATGTTTTCTGGTTTCTTTCCATGCATGAGGAGAAGAAAGCAAATATTCATCACAGTGGCCTTTATTTTCCTTTAGGGGAGTATCAAACAAGGAAGAGCAAGGGTACCATGTTTAAGAAAAAGCACAGTGTGTGTGTCTCTGTCGCTGTACACGCATTTTTAAGAATCTGAGATTCTCTCTGGAGAAGCAGGAAATCCAAGCTCACAACTTTCCCTCATGTGGACAATGGAATAAATTGAAACTTGGTCTTGCACCTCACAGGGGACAATGTAGCAAAGGGAGGGTGTACCGATACCTCCTATCTTTGGCTGCTTTTAGGTGAATTCTAAAACTCTTCCCACCCATCCACACTAGGCTCTGGGACAAGCCAATTGTGGATAACTTCAGGTAATTCAAAGTGGCTTTGTTTGTTGACAATAAGTGAATGCCTGACCAACCTGTCTGTATATCCACGAGCTAGGTGTCAACAAAAGGAACCAGACTATCATCTGGATAAGAGGCAATTTGTGGACATCAAGAAGGTGGTGAGCTAAAATCCACATTCTAACAAGCAAACAGCTGGGATTTTCTGCCCTCTCAGTCTTTGTCTTCTGAGCGTCAACTGGGGATGGTTTTATTAGAAGGGAACTGTGACTATGGAGAGAGAAGGCAAATGCCCGGAAGGCTCTCTTGCTCCATTTTTCTCTTCTCAAGGCATCAACACCATCTGAAGGATGCACTGGATTTGGGGTGGGTTCTGGCTGAAAGGCATCCAACCAGATGGACTGCAAAAGCAGGTGGTGAGAGAAATCTTTGGATTCACTTAGCCTGTTAAACAAGAACTAGTTGCACTTGAACTTTTATTTCTTTGTAAGCAATTCTGACCTTTATGCCTTATTATTTATAACCACTTATTCAATAAAAGTATCATTTTTAAACCACTTCAGTTTTGTATTGATATATTTGGGGACCTCTACTAGAAAACCGGATTTTCACATTATTTTCTGTTATTAAAATACAGGATTTTTTTATCAGCTTAAATTGCTCCAGTGGTTGGTCAACATTACCAGACTCACATTCCATTATGCATCACTATGCCCTGTGCTGTTAGCGCTCCGTGCTGTTGTATTGAAAAGTAGCATGTGATTCTCTTGTTCATGAAGCTGCTGGAGGGAGAGCCCAGAGCTTCAGATGTGATTTCTGTGCATAGCCGTTATGCTCAGACCAAAGACCAAAACTGGGATTAAACCAGGTGAAGAGAAAAAGACACTGTGGGCTGTGTCAAGACTGGCAAGTTTTTCCACAAAAGCAGCTGCTTTTGTGGAAAAACTTGCCAGCTGTCTACACTGGCCTCTTGAATTTCCACAAGAACACTGACTTCCTACTGTATGAAATCAGTGTTTCTTACAGAAATGCTATGCTGCTCCCATTCGGGCAAAAGTCCCTTTTGTGCAAAGCATTTGCGCAAGAAGGCCAGTGTAGACAGCACAGATTTGTTTTCTGCAAAAGAGCCCCCATCGCGAAAATAGCGACCAGGGCTTTTTTGCGGAAAAGCGCATCTAGATTGGCACGGACGCTTTTCCACTAAAAGTGCTTTTGTGGAAAAGCGTCCGTGCCAAGCTAGACACTCTTTTCCACAAATGCTTTTAACGGAAAACTTTTCTGTTAAAATCATTTGCGGAAAATTATGCCAGTCTAGACGTAGCCTGTGGAAAAAACATTTTACGAGTGGTGCAGAACTGAGCGTGTGAAATGGTCACAGCGGCATAGAGCATTAATAATCTCTACGTCCCAAGGCAGTTTACAAAGGACTGTTCATTCCATATCATAATGTATAGAGACTCTGGGAAACCTGGCGTGTATGGGATTAGCTCAAACTTACCCAGTTGTGAATCAACGAAGAGCAGAATCCAAATCTTATGGAGAAAAGCTTGATGCACATGACACTGGAACATATGGGCTGTGTCTACACTCCCAGCTTCTTGCGCAAGTAATATGCAAATGAGGCTAAGCATGGAATATCCCCGAGCCTCGTTTGCATACCTAATGAGCCACTTTTTTTTCAGAAGAGGCTCTTGTGCGAAAAGGAGAGTCTATACTGCGCCTTCTTGCACTAAAAACCCCCTCTTGCGCAATGCCATTCTTCCTGAAAAGTAATAGGACACTGGGCTAGATGGGCCTTTGGTCTGACCAACTCTGTCCACTCTTATGTTCTTATAATAATGATTCTATTCAAAATAGTCATTTCCAGTGTTACAGAGAAGCACCAAATCTATAATGGAGAGTAAATGGCTGTGCTCTCCTAACTCCTCTGGACATCATGTGAGCTCCATACAGCACAAAGGTCTATAAAATTATGAGTGGTGTGGAAAGGGCCGATAAAGAGAAGTTATTTATTAGTTCCCTAATTAGAAGAACTAGAGGACACCAAATGAAATTAATGGGGAGCAGGTTTAAAACTAATAAAAGAAAGTTCTTCTTCACACAGCGTGTAGTCAACCTGTGGAATTCCTTGCCAGAGGAGGCTGTGAAGGCTAGCACTATAACAGAGTTTAAAGAGAAGCTAGATAAGTTCATGGAGGTTAGGTCCATAAAAGGCTATTAGCCAGGGGATAGAAATGGTGTCCTTGGCCTCTGTTTGTCAGTGGCTGAAGAGAGATGGCAGGAGACAAATCGCTTGATCATTGTATTCGGTCCACCCTCTCTGGGGCACCTGGTGCTGGCCACTGTCAGCAGACAGGCTACTGGGCTAGAAGGACCTTTGGTCTGACCCAGTACGGCCGTTCTTATGTTGTTATATAATGAGGGAACCTCTCTTTTCTCTTGTGTGGAGGATCCTAGGAAGGGAAAGACTGTGGTTAGATAGATAGATAGATAGATAGATAGATAGATAGATAGATAGATAGATAGATAGATAGATAGATAGATAGATAGATAGATAGATAGATAGATAGATAGATAGATAGATAGAAACTGGCATGTCCTACATCTTTTACATTCCATTATTGAGATTGCCACAATGAGCAGTGAAGGACACAGAAATTGAATTGTCCCCTCTTTAAGGAATTATCATTTCCATGAAAATTATCGGCTTTCCATCACCGTGTTAAACTTGCTTCCTCACCAGACCATGTCTGTGGGATTCTGATGATGATCCAAGGCAGTTCAGCAAGAGGGGAGACCAACATGCAGCATGGGGGATAGAGTCGAGCCAGGGAGCCCGGCCCATGGAAGAGAAGGGTGGGGTGTGGTACCTGAGGGACCACCATGGCTTTTCTGAGATGATAAATTGAGTTTTCTTCCAAAAACTTTTGGTGTCCACAAGCACCAAAAGAAATCCACTGTTTGTCCTTCAGCTTTACTCCATAAAAATTCAAGAAGATGAACTATACACCTAGTCTCGTACGTGTTAATTCTGATAGAAATTACATCATTTAATAGCAAAAGGGAAAACATGGTCCAAATTGATCCCCACGGCATGAGCTACACTTTGACTTTGGTTCTCCGAGCACATTAATGAGATGTTGTGTCTCTCTGAGCTCAGGTGTCCCTGGTGGATTTAGGGAGCACATCCCATACATCATAGAGCACAGTATAAAACTACATGAATACTCCACACTGGCATTTTCTGCATCCGGGGAAACACCACCACGTCCCTCTCGTCTCAGCAGGTAGGTGCTGTTGTCCTGCATCGCGGTCACATGCCAATACAGACACCATATTCCTGAACAGGTAATGAATTCCACATCTCCAGCACTAAAAGCTTCAGCCACAGCTCCTATTCCATGAGCTAAACGAACAATCCTTTTGGTTGGAAAAAAACAGACAATTACATAGTCACTGAGTGGAGTGCTTTCTGGGAAGACTCAGGGTCATCCTATCCAGTGTTTCTCAACCTTTTTTTGCTTATGGCCCCCTTCCGAGCCTCGTTTACCTCTGTGGGCCCCCTCATAGCCACTGTGAGTTGGAGAAATGTACATACCTAATGTTCCGCTTTCTCCATGTGGCCCCCTAGAGGTAGGGCATGCCCCAAGGGGAGCCATATGACCCACGGTTGAGAACCACTAAAGTACAGTACGTGCAGCTGTCATATGTCAAAAAGCTTAATTAGCACACTAAGCCGTCCTTCCTCCAAAATGACAGGCTGAGCCACAGAGCTCCTCTTGCCCAAAGAAGACACATGTTTACTGTCACCGCTTCTTGAGATAAGGAATAATCTCTTCAGGCTAAGATGCTTTCACCCTGATTCTCTCACAGCAATTACATGAGTCACTGTTTTTTCCTTGGCTTAGTGAGCAGGGGTGTTATGGTGTAGGGTGTGATTCACTTGCCTGTCCTGGTATTGGTACGGTGTGGCTATTGTATGGAACAATTGGAATGACCAACTGTGAACATCTGGCTCTGTGTCCATATACTGGTGTTCATTATGTAACTGATTTGCATTTTTTTTAACTATTTCATTACAGAAACGCAGTAGGTTGCCCAGATCTTCCACCTGCCCACATCCCTGCAGCTGCCTGATGTCAGCTCAGAGGAGATGGAAGAGGGAAATCACTCGGTGGTGACTGAGTTCATTCTCACAGGTCTGACAGATCGTCCAGAGCTGCAGGCCCCCCTGTTTGGGGTGTTCCTACTGATTTATGTTATCACCCTGGTAGGAAATGGGGGGATGATCTTGTTAATTATCACTGACCCCAGACTCCACACCCCTATGTACTTTTTTCTTGGCAATTTGTCTTTCTGTGACCTCTGCTATTCCTCCATAATTTCCCCCAAAATGCTGCTGAATTTCTTAGATGAGAAGAATAGTATTTCTTACACTGCCTGCGCTGTGCAGTTGTATTTCTTTCTTTATTGTGTAGATATGGAGTGTCTCTTGTTGGCTGTGATGGCGTATGACCGTTATGTAGCCATCTGTTATCCACTGTTGTATACAGTCACCATGTCCAGACAGCGTTGTAACCTGCTGGTGGCTGGGGTGTATGGGGTGGCTTTGGCGGATGCAACTATAGGCACATACTATACATTCCGGCTGTCATTCTGCCACTCCAACGTCATCAATCATTTCTGCTGTGACACGCCCCCACTGCTGGCGCTCTCCTGCTCAGACACCCGCACCCTTGAGATTGTGATGGTTGCCTCTATGTGCTACATTGAAGTGACGAGCATTGTGACTGTCCTCCTCTCTTATGTCTATATCTTCTCCACTATCTTGAGGATCCGCTCTGCCAAGGGCTGGCGCAAAGCCCTCTCCACTTGCGCTTCCCACTTGTGCGCAGTGATCATATTTTATGGCACTGTCCTTTTCATGTATTTCCGACCCTCCTCCAGTTATTCCATGGACACGGACAAGGTAGCTTCAGTGTTTTACATGCTGGTGATCCCCATGTTGAACCCCCTCATCTACAGCCTGAGGAATAAGGAAGTGAAGAACGCTGTGAAAAAAGCCATGAATAAACTCCTGACCCATTCTTGAATCTGTTCTTCTCAGTGCTAGTTAAACTGTGGGGAATGGAAAGAGGGAATGTATTTCCAAGCCCATTGCAATATCAATTCACAGGACCCGTGGTTATATTGTTCATTGTCATATTTTTATGATTTTATTAATTTGTTTTCGTTCCAACAAGCACTGTTGGCCCCAACTCAGATCAGGGTTTGGGGGCTTTATTAGGTTATTACGCCAGCAAAATGAAAGGAGTCTATGCTTTCACATGTGTGTGTGAGTGTGTAAATATATGTGACATGCTTTTAAAGAATGGAGCAGTTTCTTTCGGGAAAGAAGAGAGGGGCACGGAGCATCCCTCCCTCTTCATAATGAGGTTGGTTTAATTGCACTTTTGCAAGCATGAAGTGTGTGATTTGTGTGTTTAAGGGAAGGCAGTTTGACACAACCTTCTGATATTCCTTAGGATTGTTTGAGAGATTGTCCCCTGGTTTCTGTCCATCCTTGAGGAGGAGAAAGGAGATTTCCATTACAATGGTTTTTATTTCAAGTTAAGGGGTAATAAAAGAAGAAAGAGGAAGGGCAACGTTTTCCAGAGAGAGCACCGTGTTTGTGCCCCTGTGATGCCCACACCAAAATGAGTACAAAATAGCATTCACAGTGTGCATTTTCTCGACCACATTGTGTAGCCTGTGGGTTTGTTTGCAGCCCATGGTGCAGTGTGGTTTTATGCAGGGCTCAACATGTGGCCCATGGTTAGGTTCTTTTGAACATGACCTCCACTGGGAACACGCTCCATAATGGCAAGTCAATATAATGGTCTTCTGTTGGGATGCATTTTAGTAGTTACATTCCTGGCCTGTCATTGCTCTTAAAAAGTGCTGTCATATGGATGGAAATGGGGTAACTATTGCATGTTATTAATATCTGCAGAATTGACTTAAATGGGGCCTGTGTGTTGTGTAGTCTTGCCTTAATCTTTGTATTCATGCCTATCAGCATGAAAGAAGCTATTTGCATATATTTGCATGTATATAAAATCACACTAAAGTTGCGGCCCTTGGCATGTGCTGTGAGTATCATTGTGGCCCCCGGGGCTTCTAAAGTTGAGTAGCCTTGCCCTACAACATCCACCGAAGGATAAAGTCACTTCAGACACGTACGACATCAGCAGGTTTGCGATAAGTTTTTCCTATTAGTTCCATTGGAAGGTATTACTAGACTCGCTAACTCAGACTCTGGAAAATTGATCTCAGCAGTATCGATCTTCAACCTGATCTTTAGGTCCCTCTCTTTTGGTTGTTCCCATTGATTTATGTTATCACCTTTGTAGCAAATGGGGGGATGATCTGGGTAATTACAGTTGACCCCCGACTCCACACCCCAATGTATTTTTTCCTCAGGAGTTTGTCTTTCTGTGATCTCTGCTATTCCTTGGTAATTGCCCCTAAGATGCTGCAGAGGGGAAGCATTTCTCGCACTGCCTATGCTGTGCAAATATACCTGAATGGCTTCATTTTAGATATTCAGAGTCTCTTGCTGGCTGTGATGGCTTATGACCGTTATGTGGCCATCTGTAACCCACTGCTTTATACGGTCACGATGTCCCGGAGGGTTTGTAACCAGCTGGTGGCTGGGGTGTGTGCTGTGGGGTTCGTGGATTCCGTGACACACGTGTCTGACATTCCGGCTGTCATTCTGCAACTCCAATGTCATCAATCATTTCTGCTGTGACATGGCCTCACTGCTGGTGCTCGCCTGCTCCGACACCCGCTTTATTGAGATTCTGGTATTGATTTTCCCATGCTTCAGTGGGTCGAGCAGCTCTGTGATCATCCTTCTTTCCTATGTCTATATCATCTCCACCACCCTGCAGATCCACTCTGTCGAAGGCCGGCATTAAACCTTCCCTGCTTGCACTTGCCGCTTGGCTCTGGTGGTCATGTTTTATGGCATCCTCTTTTTTAATTTACAACCTATCTCCAGCTATTCCATGCACGCAAACTAAATGGCCTCTGTGTTCTACATGCTGGGGATCCCCATGTTGAACCCCCTCATCTACAGCCTGAGGAACAGGGAGGTGAAGGACGCCGTGTGGAAAGCCATGAACAAACTCCTAAGCACTTTTTGAATCAGTTTACCTCAGTATTTGTGGAATGACGGGGATTGGAACCAGGTGAATTCAATTCCCAGCCTGCTCAAATGTCATTTTGCAGACCGTAGGATAGTGCTCTCCACTATTGTTTTCATGATTAACGTGTTTGTATTTCAGAAAGGCCTACAGGCCCCAGCTGAGATCAGGGCTTCATTAGACTGCTGATGCAGGAAAATTCAAGGAGGCCCTTCTTTCATATGTCTGAGTATGTAAATATATGTGATGGGCTTGGGAAAGTTTGTGATGGGAAAGAAGAACGGGAATTAAAATCTGCCTGTTTGTAGGGCGGATGGTTTCATTAGGCATTTGCAAATGCGATCTGTGTGATTTCTTTGGATGAACCAAAGGCCGTTTTGCACTCCCTCCTGATATTCTGCAGCCCTTTTTATGTGCTCTGTTGACTTGTTGTAGACATTGTCACCTGGTTTCTGTCTATGGACGAGGAGAAGAAAGCAAATACTTATCAAGGTGGCCTTTATTTTCATTTAGGGGAGTAACAATAGAAGGAAGAGCCAGGGTACCATGTCCAAGAGATAACAATGTGTGTACAGCCACAGAGACACACACACTATGCTAAGAAGCTGAGATTCTCTCTGGAGAAGCAGGAAACACAAGCACACAACATTCCCTCACATGGACAAAAGGGATAAATAGAAACTTGGTCTTGCACTTCACAGGGGAAAATGAAGCAAAGAGGTACCTTTGGCTGCTTTCTGATGAATTCAAAAACTCTTCCCACCTACTCACACAAGGGTGAGTTTTTTATGGATAGTTTCAGGTCATGCCTATGGATGGATAGTTTCAGGTAATGCAAAATGGCTTTGTTTCTTGACAATAAGTGAACGTCTGACTAATCTGTCTGTATATCCACTAGCTAGGTGTCAAGAAAAGGAACCAGACTAACACCTGGATGAGAGGCCATTTCTGGGCAGCAAGAAGGTGGTAAACTAAAAATCCAGAAGGTAGAAAGTGGATTTTTAGTTTGCCAACAAGCATACAGCTGGGATTCTCTGCCCCCTGAAAATTTCTCTCCTAAATCTCAGCTGGGGATGGTTTTACTGGAAGGGAACTCCAATGATGGAGAGAGAAGGCAAATACCCAGAAGGCTCTCTTGCTCCCTTTTTCTCTTCTCAAGGCATCAATACCATCTGAAGGAAATAGATAGTTGCACTGGGTTTGGAGAGGGTTCTGGATTAAAGGAATCCAGCTGGTTGGACTGCAAAATCAGGTGGTGAGAGAATTCTTTGCTTTGAATTCACTTAGGCTCTTAAAACATAATTAGTTGCATTTGACCTTTTACTTCTTTGTAACCTATTCTGACGTTTATGCCTCATTATTTGTAACCATTTATTCAATAAATGTGTCCTTTTCTTAAGCCACTGCAATTTTGTAGTGAAATATTTAGGAATCTCTACTTGAGAACCAGATTTTCACATCATTCTCTGTTAATAAAATGACAGGGGTTTTTATCAGCTTGAATTGATGCAGTGGTTGGTAGATATCAGTATTGTCTTAAAGTCGTCATTGTCATGTCCAAGTCAAGTTTCAAGTCACTACAGTTCAAATCTCAAGTCAAGTCTCGAGTCCCTAAAGTCACTTTTGAGTGAAGTCCCAATTCCAGTCTCAAGTCTTAATTTAAAAAATGTCAAATCACTTTTATACAAGCCATGAATTTCGACATTTTTGGATGATTTTTTCACCAAGTCAATTTAACAAAATTATCAAGTCGCAAGTTGAGTCTCAAGTAAGAAACAATGAATCCAAGTCAAGTCTCAAGTCGAGTCACCTAGGCAACTTAAGTCAGACACGAGTTCAAGTCTTGGGACTCGAGTCAACAACTCTGAAAGACTGTACCAGCACACGTTCCATCCAGCATCACCAGGGCCTTTGACCTATAGGATAGTGCTCTGCTTTTGTACTGAAAAGCAGCATGTGATTCTCTTGTCCAGGAAGCTGCTGGAGGTAGAGCCCAGAGCATCCCAAGGCAGTTTAGAAAGGAGTGTTAATTTCATATCATAGTCCCTGGGATACATGGCGTTTATGGGATTTGCTTAAAATTACACAGTTGTGAATCAACGAAGAGCAGAATCCAAATCTTATGTTCAAGGACCTGATGCACACGACACTGGAACATGTTGTGGTTTGGTCTGATTCTGAGCTAGGCTACAGCACTGGGACTACAAGTTGACTCTACTGAAATTTTTGTGGTTCTTCTGGAGCTATAATAGGGGAACTGAGTGAATACTATGACCCATGGCATCTACACGAAGGCTGGGAAATTACTTAAGGAGACATTTGGAAAGGTGGTCAACATATACACTGGAATACGCTCACCTCATTCTGGGACTATACTAAAGAGACCCCATGAGAGATGCAGTGTTTCAGACCTGCTGATGCTCTGGCCTCTGTGTGCTGTTTACATAAGAATAAACAGGGCAACAACATTAATTGCACACCTATTGTCCTGGGAGCAAAGATGCCCCAGAGAAGAAATCCCAACCCTCTCAAACCCATGTTTATCTTCCATTATCCCAGGAAGCAGCTGTAGATTTATTGAGGATACTGTAGGTGTAGTTAGCAAACATGGAAAGGTTTTACTCTTAGGCTATGTCTACACTGGTGGATTCTTGTGCAGGAACAGCTGTTCTTGCAGAAGAACATGCAGAGCGTCCACACGGCCCGCCTACTCTTGCACAAGTAGTTTTACAGTAATGCGGGGGAAGAGAGGGCTTCTTGTACAAAAGCTACACTTTTTCTAACAAGTTTAAGCTCTTCTGCACAAGAGCTGCACAAGAGAGCAGTGTGGACACGTGGCAGAGGTCTCTTGTGTAAGAAAGCCGTATGGCTAACATGGCCATCAGAGCTTTCTTGCACAAGAGAGCATCCACACTGCCATGGATGGTCTTGTGCAAAAACACATGGCCATCTGGACTTGTACTTGGCAAGAGTTCTTGTGCAGAAGGTCTTGCACAAGATATTCTTGCAGAATAACTCCACCAGTATAGACATAGCTTATTTCTAAATTAGTGGGCAGTGTAGACGTACCCTAAGAGTGAAAGTTTTCCCCTTTTGCTAATCATACCAAAGCTATTTCAGAATAGTTACTCTGAAATAATTTATTTTCAAGTAGCACATCTACACCACGGGGAAGCCTCAAAATTAGTCTAATGTAGATGTGCTAACTTGATCTAGAGTCCAGGAGGTATTGGGGAGAAATGACTTAGAATGGCTCTGGTGAGAATTATTCCTCCCCAGTGAGGGGCTATTTTGAAATAGCAGCAGTGGAGCATTTACACACACCTTATTTCAAAATAGATATTTGGGAATAGACGATGTTCCTCAGATTTCGGAATAAGCTATGTGTTATTCTGCAATTATTTCGAAAGATTGGAATGGCCGTGTAGACCCTCGCATTGTTATTTCGAGATAACGCTTGTTATATCAAAATAAAGATGCACTCTAGACACACCCTTAGTCTACAGCTGAAGGTTGAGGCCAAGTACTGCTGCCATCCTTCTCAACTCATTATAAGTGAAAGGTGACGACACAATGTGATACCACCAAGCCATGGGTAAGCAGATCTGCTTCAGAGCATTCTAGCATTTAATTCGGGAATGACAGTGAGCCATTCATGGGAAGGGAAGGAAGGAATTATCCTGAGAGAAGGATTTTTAACTTTTCTGAACATATTTACCCATCAAAATAAGGAAGGAGTTTTGCCAGTGGAGGGAGAAGATTGACAAGAAAGGGAGAGGAAAACAGCCTTACAAAGCAGGGGTTGCATCTAAAGTGCCCCACTTTTGCAGAATAATGGCTATTATTCTGGAAAAACAATACTAGCATCCACACAACAATTGTGTTATTTTGAAAGAAAATCGAAATAATGGAGGGCTTTTTCTGACATTGGTAAACCTCATTTTTTCGGAAGAGGAATAAGGCCTCTTCCAAAAAAGCTTTTTCAGAAGAGGTGTGTGTGGGCGCTCCACTGCTGGTATGTCGAAATCGCTCTTCCCCAGGGCTTCTTGGGCCTCTAAACTTTAAATCGAGGTAGCACATATACAGTAGGGAAGCCTGCCTCAGACAAATTTGGAGGCTTCCCTGTAGTGTAGATGCTCTATTTTGAAACAATATCTTCCGGAAAAGCTTATTTTGAAAGAACCTTGTAGTGTAGACATACCCTAATTCTCTTATGGGTTCATGAAAGGTCTAGAATTACTAGAGAGACTCAGATCCAGTGATGTGGCACTGCTGGGCTGTGTCTAGACTGGCAAGTTTTTCCACAAAATCATCTGCTTTTGCGGAAAAACTTGCCAGCTGTCTACACTGGCCGCTTGAATTTCCGCAAAAGCACTGACGATCTCATGTAAGATTGTCAATGCTTTTGCGGAAATACTATGCTGCTCTCATTCGGGCAAAAGTCTTTTTTCGAAAAACTTTTGTGCAAAAGGACCAGTGTAGACAGCAGAGATTTGTTTTCTGCAAAAAAGCCCTGACTGCGAAAATGGCAATCAGGGCTTTTTTGCGGAAAAGTGTGTCTAGATTGGCCACGGATGCTTTTCCGCTAAAAGTGCTTTTGCGGAAAAGCATCCTGCCAATCTAGACGTGCTTTTCTGAAAATGCTTTTAACGGAAAACTTTTCCGTTAGAAGCATTTCCAGAAAATCATGCCAGTGTAGGTGTAGCTCCACAGTTTAGACGATTTCTGCACTGATTCAAGTGGTTTTTCCATCCATGTCACTAATCCACATCTCAGTAAAGAGGTGAATGGAAGAATTATACTACAGGCTGGTGTAACTTGGCTGCCTCACGCAGCCCATGAAACATTTCCCAGCCCACTGGGGGAAAGTTCAGTTATTCTCATTGTAAAGCATGCACCAGGCTGCAGAAAAGCTACCGGTGGAGAACACCGGTTGGATCATTTAGTCCTGTCTCCCTGCCAGTTCAGCAGAATCGCCGTCATTTCCCCCAGGCGTGTCATAAATATTCCTGTTGTCCTGGCTTCCCAGTAGAGATGAGTGTGATAGAGCTTGGTGTGTGGCTATTGCAGCCCATCAGTGAATCCTTGCAGAGAAATACTGGATGGATTTTGTTCTCTTAGCTTTGCCCCAGACATCGGCCTCTGCTGATTTTGTGGCTCTTCTCTCAGCCACTTCCCCACATCAATGCCTTTTCTGGGGGTGAAGTGTTAAAAACCAGAGTTTCCCATGCTTTGCCCTTGTGAAGCTTCCTGAGCTAAGAGTCAAACCAACAACCCTTCCCAAACCATTGCACCTTCCTCCTAGACTCACGGGCAAGAAGTGCTGCCAAGGACCTGCCACAGGGACACTGCACCGGCGGCTGAGCTCCGGCATTGGGGAACAAGGAGGAAGGTGGCTCCAAGGGCTTCTATAGAGCTGAGGGCCTACCTGGTCTGACCTTGGTGGAAATGAGTTGGTTCCAACCCAGTGCCTCTCAATAGAACAGGTGGGAGGAGAGTATTATGCTATGGAGGAAATTTTATTTTCTAATTCTTTTGACAGCCGGGATACCACAGTGGTGGGCAGGAGAGAAGGAGAGGATGAGGGGCAAATAGGTGTTTTACATAAGCAAGAAAGTGCATGTTTACGTGGACACTCAGGCTACATCTACCCTGCAGGTTTCTGGCACAAGAAGCTTTTTGTGTAAGAGATCTTCCACAAAAACTTCTTGCACAAGAGCGCCTCCACACTGCAGAAGAGCATCACAAAAGCAATGCACTTTTGTGCAAGAGAGCATCCAGACTGCATGGACGTGCTCTCACAAGAAAGCTCTGATTACCATGAACAGAATGTCCACCAGGACACCTGTGCTCATTTCAACAGGCTGTTTTTGCGCAAAAAAACCCCCTCTGCTGCCTGTCCACACACATATCTCTTTGTGCCATAACTCCTGTGCAAATAGGAGCTATTCCTCGTAGAAAGAGGAATACCTACGCCACAAAAAACCCTCTATTCTTGAGATGTGTATGCTCCACAAGTTTTTCATAGAATCATACAATACTAGGACTGGAAGGGACCTTGAGAGGTCATCGAAACCAGTCCCCTGTCCTCACGGCAAGACCCAACACTGTCTAGCCCATCCCTGATAGACATTTATCTAACCTGCTCTTAAATATCTCCAGAGATGGAGATTCCACAACCTCCCTGGGCAATTCATTCCAGTGTTTAACTACCCTGACAGGCAGGAACTTTTCCCTAATGTCCAACCTAAACCTCCCTTGCTGCAGTTTAAGCCCCTTGCTTCTTGTTCTATCCTCAGAGGCCAGGAAGAACATCTTTTCTCCCTCCTCCTAGTGACACTCTTTTAGATACTGAAAACCGCTATCATGTCCCTTCTCAGTCGTCTCTTTTCCAAACTAAACAAGCCCAACTTTTGAGCCTTCCTTCATAGGTCGTGTTCTCTAGGCCTTTCATCATTCCTGTTGCTCTTCTCTGGACCTTCTCCAATTTCTCCACATCTTTCTTAAAACGTGGTGCCCAGAACTGGACACAGTACTCCAACTGAGGCCTAATCAGCACAGAGTAGAGCGGAAGAATGAGTTTTCTGGGGGCAAAAACTCTGTGGTGTAGCCATATCCTCTATGTGGAAGAGGCACGGTGTATGTGTGCAATGGGAACTTTCTGTGTCTGCAAGCTTGGTGTGGGGTTGGCATTATGTATGTACATCTTGGGCACGCAATGGGAGCTAACTGTGAGTGGTGAGGTATGCGTGTAGGTGGACTGAGTGTCGATCAACTGATTAACGATGCCGTTGGTGAGAGATTAACTCAATCCTTGACTGGAAAATCTGACCACAGATGTCACATAAATCTTTGGGAGTTTGAAACCAGTGCCATCTGAGCAGAGATTAAAAAGATTTGGACTTTACTGCTTAGTTAGAAAAGAGAAGACTAAGGAAGGATAGGATTGAGGTCTAAAATATCATGCCACGTATGGAGAAAGTGAATAAGGAAACGTTATTTATTTTTTCCCAAAACTGAAGAACCAGGGGTCACCAAATTAAATTAATTGGTAGCAGGTTTAAAATAAACAAATGGAAGTATTTTTTTCATGCAACAGAGTCAACCTGTGGAACTCATTGTCAGAGGATAGTGTGAAGATCAGGACTCAAACAGGGTTCAAAAAAGAAATTGATAAATTCATGGCGGATGGTTCCATCAATACTTATTAGTGAAGATGGGTAGAAATGGTGTCCCTAGACTCTCTTTGTCAGAGGCTGGGAATGGATGACAGGGGAGGGATCACTTGATGATTCCCTGTTCTATTCACTCCCTCTAGGGCACTTGGTATTGGCCACTGTCAGATGACAGGATACTGGCCTGGCTGAACCTTTGCTCTGACCCAGTCTGGCTATTCTTATGTTCTTATAATGATTCCATTCAGAGGAGTCATTTCCAGTGTTACAGAGAAGCACCAAATTTATAATAGAGAGCAAATGGCTATACTCTCCCAATTCCTCTCATCATCATGTGAGGTCCATCAAGTGCAATGAGTGAACGTCTCTTTCCTTTTGTGGGGAGGATCCTTGGAAGGGAAGGACATAGAAACTATGGTGATTAGTAATAGAAAGAAAGAAAGAAAGAAAGAAAGAAAGAAAGAAAGAAAGAAAGAAAGAAAGAAAGAAAGAAAGAAACTGTCATACTCCTATATGTCCTACATCTTTTACATACCACTGTTGAGGTTGCCAGAATGAGCACTGAAGGTCACAGAAATTGAATTGTCCCCTCTTTAAGGAATTATCATTTCCATAAAAATTATTGGCTTTCTATCAAATTCTTAAACTCGCCTCCTCAACAGTCCATAGCTGTGGGATTCTGGTGATGTTCCAAGAAAGTTCAGCAAGAGGAGAGACCAACATGCTTATCATGGAGGGAAGCCAGGTGAGGATCCTGGCCCATGACAAGGAATAGTGGGATGTGGTACCTGAGGAACTCCTGTGGCTTTTTGGAGATACGTCGAGTTTTCCTCCAAAAGCTTTTGGTTTCCACAAACACCAAAACAAATGCACTGTTAGTTCTTCAGTTTTACTCCATAAAAAAAAAAGGTGAATTATACCCCTAGTCCCATACTTGGTAACTCGGACAGACATTGCATCATTTAATAGCACCGGGGGAAAATATAGTCCAAATTAATCCCCAGGGCATGAGCTACACTTTGTGGTTCTCTGAGCACAATAATGAGATGTTGTGTCCCTCTGAGCTCAGGTGTCCCCAGTTGATTTAGGAAGCACATCCCATGCATCATAGAACACAGTATAAAACTACCTGAATGCTCCACACTGGTATTTTCTGCCACCACAGCCCTCTCTTCTCAGCAGGTAGGTGCCGTTGTCCTGCATCACAGTCACATGCCCATATGGACACCATGTTCCTGAGTAGGGATTGAATTCCACACCTGTAGCACTAAAAGCCTCAGCCCCAGCTCCTATTCCATGAGCCAAAGGAGCAATCCCTTGGTTGGAAAAAACAGACAATTACATAGTCACTGAGTGCAGTGCTTTCTGGGAAGATTCGGGGTTGTCCTACAAATGACAGAATATGCGGCTGTCAGATGTTAAAAAGCTTAATTAGAACACTAAGCCGTCCTTACCCCAAAATGAGAGGCTGAGCCACAGAGCTCCCCTTGCCCAAAGAAGACACATGTTTACTGTCACTGCTCCTTGAGATAAGGAATAATCTCTTCAGGCTAAGATGGTTTCACCCTGATCCTCTCACAGCAATTACATGAGTCACTGTTTTTTTTCTTGGCTTAGTGAGCAGAGGTGTTATTGTGTAGGGTGTGATTCACCTGCCTGTACTTGTATTTGTACGGTGTGGGTATTGTATGGAACAACTGGAAGAACCAACTGTGAACATCTGGCTCTGTGTCCAAGTATTGGTGTCCATTATGTAACTGATTTCCATTTTTCTTCAACTATTTCATTACAGAAAAGCACGAGGTTGCCCAGATCTTCCACCTGCCCACATCCCTGCAGCTGCCGGATGTCCACTCAGAGGAGATGGAAGACAGAAATCACTCCGTGGTGACTGAGTTCATTCTCACAGGTCTGACAGATCGTCCAGAACTGCAGGTCCCCCTGTTTGGGGTGTTCGTACTGATTTATGTTATCACCCTGGTAGGAAATGGGGGGATGATCTTTTTAATCATCACTGATCCCCGACTCCACACTCCCATGTACTTTTTCCTCGGGAATTTGTCTTTCTGGGACCTCTGCTATTCCTCCATAATTTCCCCCAAAATGCTGCAGAATTTCTTAGACGAGAAGAACAGCATTTCTTACACTGCCTGCGCTGTGCAATTGTATTTCTTTCTTTATTGTGTAGATATGGAGTGTCTCTTGCTGGCTGTGATGGCGTATGACCGTTATGTGGCCATCTGTAACCCGCTGCTCTATACAGTCACCATGTCCAAACAGCGCTGTAACCTTCTGGTGGCTGGGGTGTGTGCTGTGGGGTTGGTGGATACAATTATACTCACATATTATACATTCCAGCTGTCATTCTGCCGCTCCAACATCATCAACCATTTCTGCTGTGACCTCCCCCCACTGCTGGCGCTCTCCTGCTCAGATACCCGCACCCTTGAGATTGTGATGTTTGCATCCATGTGCTACATTGAAGTGACCAGCATTGTGACTGTCCTCCTCTCTTATGTCTATATCTTCTCCACTATTTTTAAGATCCGCTCTGCCGAGGGCTGGCGCAAAGCGCTCTCCACCTGCGCTTCCCACTTGAGCGCGGTGGTCATATTTTATGGCACTGTCCTTTTCATGTATTTCCGACCCTCCTCCAGTTATTCCATGGACACGGACAAGGTAGCCTCAGTGTTTTACATGCTGGTGATCCCCATGTTGAACCCCCTCATCTACAGCCTGAGGAATAAGGAAGTGAAGAACGCCGTGAAAAAAACCATGAATAAACTCCTGAGCCATTCTTGAATCTGTTCTTCTCACTGCTAGTTGAAAGATGGGGAATGGAAAGAGGGAATTTATTTCCACACCCATTGCAATATCATTTCTCAGAGCCCATGGTGATATTGTTCATTATTATATTTTTATGGTTTTATTAATTTGTTTGTATCCAACAAGCACTACTGGCTGCAACTCAGATCAGCGTTTTGGGGCTTTATTAGGATATTACCCCAGCAAAATTAAAAGACTCTCTGCTTTCACATGTGTGAGTGTATAAATATATGTGACGTGCTTTTAAAGAATGGAACAGTTTCTTTTAGGAAAGATGAGAAGGGCATGGAGCATACCTTCCTCTTCATAATGAGGTTGGTTTAACTGCACATTTGCAAGCATGAAGTGCATGATTTGCCTGTTTAAGGGAAGCGAGTTTGGCACAACCTTCTGCCGCTCCACAGAGTTGTTGGAGAGATCGTCCTCTCGTTTCTCTCCATGTTTGAGGAAAAAGGAAATTTCCATCACGATGGCCTTTATTTTAAGTTGAGGGGCAATAAAAGTAGGAAGAGCAAAGGCAACATTTCCAAGAGAAAGCACCATGTATGTGCCCCTGTGACAGCCCATACCAAAGTGAGTACAAAATAGCATTGACAGTGTGCGTTTTCCCTACCAAAGGGATACTCAGCATACGGCCTGTGGGTTTGTTTGCAGCTCATGGTGCAGTTTGGGTTTACTTAGAGCTCGACACGCAGCCCGCGGGTGGGATATTTGAACATGGCCTCTACTGGGAATATACTCCATAATGGTGAGTCAATCTAATGGTCTTCTGTTGAGATACATTTTAATAGTTACATTCCCGGACTGTCACTGCTCATTAAAAGTGCTGTTCTATGGGTGGAAATGGGGTAAATATTGCATTTGATTAGTATCAGCAGAACTGACTTAAGTGAGGCCTATGTGTTGTGTAGCCTTTCCTTAATCTTTGTGTTCATGCCTGTCAGTGTGAAAGAAACTATTTGCATATATTTGCATGTACATGCAATCACACTAAAGTTGCAGCCCTCGACAGGTGCTGTGAGTATCATTGTGGCCCCCGGGGCTTCCAAAGTTGAGTAGCCTTTCCCTACAACATCAATTGAATGATAAAGTAACTTCAGACATGTACGACGTCAGCAGGTTCTTCCTCTTAGTTCCATTGGAAACTATTACTAGACTCGCTAAATCAGACTCTGGAAAACTGATCACAGCAGTATCGATCTTCAATCTAATATTTAGGGCCCTCTGTTTAGGATGTTCCTATTGATGTGTGTTATCATCTTGGTAGGGAACGGGGCGATGATCTGGTTAATCACAATTGTTGCCCGTCTGCACACCCCCATGTTGTGTTTCCTCAGGAGTTTGTGTTTCTGTGATCTTTGCTATTTCACACTTACGGTATGTCTGGACTACATGGCTCTGTTGACAGAGCCATATAGTCTGGACATACCCTAATTGCCCCTAAGATGCTGCAGAATTTCTTAGCCAAGAGGGAAAGCATTTCCCGCACTGCCTACTCTGTGGAAATACGTCTCAGTGGCTTCCTTTCAGATATTCAGTGTCTCTTGCTGGTTGTGATGGCCTCTGACCATTATGTGGCCATCTGTAACCCACTGCTCTATAGGGCCTACATATCCCAACGGTTCTATAACCAGCTGGTGGCTGCGGTGTGTGCTGTGGGGTTGGTGGATTCCGTGACACACACGTGTCTAATATTCCTGCTGCCATTCTTCCACTCCAATGTCATCAATCATTTCTGCTGTGACACGGCCCCACTGCTGGTCCTCTCGTGCGCTGACACCAGCATTAATGAGATTCTGGTATTGATTTTCCCATGCTTCGTTGAGTTGAGCAGCTTTGTGATCATCCTCCTCTCCTATGTCTGTATCATCTCCACCACCCTGCAGATCCACTCTGTTGAGGGCCGGCATAAAGTCTTCCTTGCCTGCACTTGCACTTACCTCTAGTGATCATGTTTTTTGGCACCCACTTTTTTATGTATTTACGACCCATCTCCAGGTATTTCATGCACACAGTCTAAATGGCCTCTGTGTTCTAAATGCTGGTGATCCCCATGTTGAATCCCTTCATTTACAGGCTGAGGAACAGGGAGGTGAAGGACATCATGAGGAAACCATGAACAAACTCCTAAGCACTTCTTGAATAAGTTTACCTCAGTATTTGTGGAATAACGGGGATTGGAACCAGGTGAATTCAATTCCCAGCCCACTCTAATGTCATTTTGCAGACCCTATGATAATGCTGTCCACTATTGTTTTCATGATTAACGTGTTTGTATTTCAAAAAGGCCTACAGGCCCCAGCTGAGATCAGGGCTTCATTAGGGTGCTGCTGCAGCAAAATTCAAGGAGGCCCTTCTTTCACGTGTGTGAGTATGTAAATATATGTGACGGGCTTGGGAAAGTTTGTTATGGGAAAGAAGGGGAATTAAAATCTGCCTGTTTGTAGGGTGGATGGTTTCATTAGGCATTTGCAAATGAGATCTGTGTGATTTCTTTGGATGAACCAAAGGACATTTTGCACACCATCCTGATATTCTGAATCCCTTTTTATGTTCTCTGTCGACTTGTTGTAGACATTGTCACCTGGTTTCTGTCCATGCATGAGGAGAAGAAAGCAAATATCCATCACAGTGGCCTTTATTTTCAAGTAGGGGAGTAACAAAACAAGGAAGAGCCAGGGTACCATGTCCAAGAGAGAGCTTAGTATGTGTGTCTTTGTGGCTGTACACACATTGTTAAGAAGCTGAGATTCTCCCTGGAAAAGCGGAAAACACAAGCACACAACTTTCACTCACGTGGACAAAGGGATAAATTGAAATTGGGTCTTGCACCTCACAGGGGAAAATGTAGCAAAGGGAGGGTGTACCGATACCTCCTACCTTTGGCTGCTTTCTGGTAAATTCAAAAACTCTTCCTACCAACTCACACAAAGGCAAGTTTTTTATGGATACTTTCAGGCAATGCCTATGGATGGATAGTTTCAGGTAATGCAAAATGGCTTTGTTTGTTGACAATAAGTGAACGTCTGACTAATCTGTCTTTATATCCACTAGCTAGGTGTCAACTCAAGGAACCAGACTAACACCTGGATGAGAAGCCATTTCTGGGCAGCAAGAAGGTGGTAAACTAAAAATCTACTTTCTAACAAGCATACAGCTGGGATTCTCTGCCCCCTGAAAATTTGTCTCCTAAGCCTCAGCTGGGGATGGTTTTACTGGAAGGGAACTCCAATGATGGAGAGAGAAGGCAAATACCCAGAAGGCATTCAGAAGGCACCAACACCATCTGAAGGAAATGGATAGTTGCACTGGGTTTGGAGAGGGTTCTAGCAGAAAGACATCCAGCTGGTTGGACTTCAAAATCAGGTGGTGAGAGAATTCTTTGCTTTGAATTCACTTAGACTCCTAAAACAGAATTAGTTGCATTTGACCTTTTATTTCTTTGTAACTTATTCTGACCTTTATGCCTCATTATTTGTAACCACTTATTCAATAAATGTGTCCTTTTCTTAAGCCACTGCAGTTTTGTAGTGGAATATTTAGGAATCTCTACTTGAGAACCAGATTTTCACATCATTCTCTGTTAATAAAATGACAGGGGTTTTTATCAGCTTTAATTGATGCAGTAGTTGGTAGATATCAGTGTTGTCTTCAAGTCGTCAATGTCATGTCCAAGTCCAGTCTCAAGTCACTACAGTTCAAGTCTCAAGTCGAGTCTTGAGTCCCTAAAGTCACTTTTGAGTGAAGTCCCAATTCGAGTCTCAAGTCTTAATTTAAAAAATGTCAAATCACTTTTATACAAGCCATCAATATCGGCATTTCACCAAATCAATTTAACAAAATTATCAAGTCTCAAGTTGAGTCTCAAGTCACAAACAATGAACCTGAGCCAGGTCTCAAGTCGAGTCACCTTGGCAACTTAAGTCGGACACGAGTTCAAGTCATGGGACTCGAGTCAACAACTCTGATAGACAGTACCAGCACACGTTCCATCCAGCATCACTAGAGTCTTTGACCTATAGGATAGTGCTCTGTGCTTTTGTACTGAAAAGCAGCATGTGATTCTCTTGTCCATGAAGCTGCTGGAGGTAGAGCCCAGAGCCTTCCAAAGCAGTTTAGAAAGGAGTGTTAATTTCATATCATAATGTATAGAGTCTCTGGGATACATGGCATTTATGGGATTTGCTCAAAATTACCTAGTTGTGAATGAACGAAGAGTAGAATCTAAATCTTATGTACAAGGGCCTGATGCACGTTACACTGGAACATGTTGTGGTTTGGTCTGTTTCTGAGCTAGGCTACAGCAGTGTGACTACAGTTTGACTCTACTGAAATTTTTCTGGTTCTTCTGGAGCTATACCAGGGGAACTGAGTGAATACTATGGCCCATGACGTCTACATGAAGGCTGGAAAATTACTTAAGGAGACATTTGGAAAGGTGGTCAACACAAACACTGGAATACGCTCACCTCATTCTGGGACCATACTAAAGAGACCTCATGAGAGATGTAGTGTTCCAGACCTGCTGATGTCCTGGCCCTCTGTGTGCTGTTTACATAAGAAAAGACATGACAACAACCGTAATTGCACACCTATTGTCCTGGGAACAAAGATGCCCTTGAAAGTATATCTCATCTCTCTCAAACCCCAGTTTATCTTCCATTTTCCCAGGAAGCAGCTGCAGATTTATTCAGGATAATGTTGGTATGGTTAGCAAACAGGGAAAGGTTTCACTTTTAGGCTACGAATGCACTACGGCAGCCATTTTTATGCTAATTAAGCATGGGAAATTTAAATCCCTGCTTAATTAGTAATTTTGGTATGTCTAATCTACAACCCTCTGGCAACAGAGGGATGTAGTCAAGACATACCCCTAGATAGATAGATAGATAGATAGAGAGAGAGAGAGAGAGAGAGAGAGAGAGAGAGAGAGAGAGAGAAACTAGCATGTCCTACATCTTTTACATTCCTCTATTGAGGTTGCCACAATGTGCACTGAAGGACACAGAAATTGAATTGTCCCCTCTTTAAGGAATTATCATTTCCATTAAAATTATCAGTTTTCCACGGAAGTGTTACACTGGCCTTCTCACCAGTCCACGTCTGTGGGATTCTGGTGATGTTCCAGGGCAGTTCAGCAAGAGGGGAGACCAACATGCAGCACGGGGGATAGAGTCGAGCCAGGGAGCCTTGATCATGAAAGAGAAGGGTGGGGTGTGGTACCTGAGAGACCCCTGTGGCTTTTCTGAGATGATAAATTGAGTTTTCCTCCAAAAATGTTTGGTCTCCACAAGCACAAGAACAAATCCACTGTTTGTTCTTCAGCTTTACCCCATAAAAAATCAAGAAGGTGAATTATACCCCTAATCTCGTGTTTGGTAACTGATAGAAATTGCATCATTTAATACCACATGGGGGAAAAAGTCCAAATTAATCCCCAGGGTATGAGCTACACTTTGAGTTTGGTTCACTGAGCACATTATTGAGATGTTGTGTCTCTCTGAGCTCAGGTGTCCCTAGTTGATTTAGGAAGCACATCCCATTGATCACAGAACACAGTATAAAACTAACTGAATGCTCCACACCGGCATTTTCTGCATATGGTGAAATGCTACCACATCCCTCTCTTCTCAGCAGGTAGGTGCGGTTGTGCTGCATCAGGGTCACACGCCTACACAGATACCATGTTCCTGAGCAGGGACTGAATTCCGCATCTGTAGCACTAAAAGCCTCAGCACCAGCTCCTGTTCCAAGAGCTAAAGGAGCAATCCCTTTGGTTAGAAAAAAACAGACAATTACGTAATCACCGAGTCCAGTGCTTTCTGGAAAGACTCAGGGTTGTCCTATAAACTACAGTGCCTGCGACTGTCAGATGTCAAAAAGCTTAATTAGCACAAAAGCCGCCCTTACTGCAAAACTGCATGCCGAGACACAGACCTCCTCTTGCCCAAAGAGGACATATGTTTACTGTCACCGCTTTTTCAGCTGAGGAATAATTTCTTCAGGCTAAGATGCTTTCACCTGATTCTCTCACAGCAATTACATGAGTCACTGTTTTTTTTCTTTGCTTAGTGAACAGGGGTGTTATTGTGTAGGGTATGATTCACCTGCCTGTCCTGGTATTTGTAGAGTGTCTGCATTGTATGTAACAACTAGAATGACCAGCTGTGAACATCTGGCTCTGTGTCCAGGTCCTGGTGTCCATTATGTAACTGATTTCCATTTTTCTTCAACTATTTCATTACAGAAACGCAGGTTTCCCAGATCTTCCACCTGCCCACATCTCTGCTGCTGGCTGATGTCTGCTCAGAGGAAATGGAAGAGGGAAATCACTCCATGGTGACTGAGTTCATTCTCTCAGGGCTGACAGATTGTGTGGAGCTGCAGCTCCCCCTGTTTGGGGTGTTCCTTCTGATTTATGTTGTCACCCTGGTAGGAAACGGGGGGATAATCTTGTTAATTATCACTGACCCCAGACTCCACACCCCTATGTACTTTTTCCTTGGCAATTTGTCTTTCTGTGACCTCTGCTATTCCTCCATAATTTCCCCCAAAATGCTGCAGAATTTCTTAGACGAGAAGAACAGCATTTCTTACACTGCCTGTGTTATGCAAATCTATCTCTTTGTCGCTTTTTCAGATATTGAGTGTCTCTTGCTGGCTGTGATGGCCTATGACCGTTATGTGGCCATCTGTAACCCGCTGCTCTATACGGTCACAATGTCCCACAGGGTTTGTAACCTGCTGGTGTCTGGGGTGTGTGCTGTGGGGATGGTGGATTCAATGATACTCACGTATTATACATTCCAGCTATCATTCTGCAGCTCCAACATCATCAACCATTTCTGCTGTGACATACCCCCACTGCTGGCGCTTTCCTGCTCTGACACCCACATAAGTGAGATTGTGATGTTTGCATCCATGTGCTACATTGAAGTAACCAGTGTTGTGACTGTCCTCCTCTCTTATGTCTATATCTTCTCCACCATCTTGAGGATCCACTCTGCCGAGGGCCGGCGCAAAGCCTTCTCCACCTGCACATTCCACTTGATTGCGGTGGTCATATTTTATGGCACTGTCCTTTTCATGTATTTCCGACCCTCCTCCAGTTATTCCATGGACAACGACAAAATAACCTCAGTGTTCTACATGCTGGTGATCCCCTTGTTGAACCCCCTCATCTACAGCCTAAGGAATAAGGAAGTGAAGAACGCTGTGAAAAAAGCCATGAATAAACTCCTGACTCATTCTTGAATCTGTTCTCCTCACTGTGAGTTGAAAGATGGGGAATGGAAAGAGGGAATTATTGCAAGATCATTTCTCAGAGCCCGTGGTGATATTGTTCATTGTTATATGTGTATGGTTTTATTAATTTGTTTGTATTCCAACAAGCGCTGCTGGCCCCCAACTCAGATCAGAGTTTGGGGGCTTTATTAGGCTATTACGCCAGAAAAATTAAAGGCGTCACTGCTTTCACATGTGAGTATGTAAATATACGTGACATACTTTTATAGAATGGAGTAGTTTCTGTTGGAATAGAAGAGAGGGGCAGGGAGCGTGCCTCCCTCTTCATAATGAGGTTGGTTTAATTGTGCATTTGGAAGCATGAAGTGCATGATTTGTGTGTTTAAGGGAAGGGAGTTTGGCACAACGTTGTGATACTCCATATGGTGTTTGGAGACATTGTCCCCTTGTATCTGTCCATGTTTAAGGTGAAGAAAGGACAGCTCCATTGCAATGGTCTTTATTTTAAGTTAAGGAGAAATACAAGTAGAAAGAGGAAGGGCAACATTTTCAAGAGAGAGCACTGTATGTGTGCCTCTGTGATGCCCACACCAAAGTGAGTACAAAATAGCATTGACAGTTTGCGTTTTCCCTACAACAGGGCTCCTCAATGTGCAGCCCATGAGTTTGTTTGCAGCTCATGGTGCAGTTTGGGTTTTCGCAGGGCTCAACATGCGGCCGCAGGTGGGATCTTTTGAACACGGCCTCCATTAGGAACATGCTCCATAATAGTGACTCGATATAATGGTCTTCTGTTGGGATGCATTTTAGTAGTTACATTCCTGGCCTGTCATTGCTCATTAAAAGTGCTGTTCTATGGGTGGAAATGGGGTAACTATTGCATTTGATTAATATCAGCAGAACTGACTTAAGTGAGACCTATGTGTTGCGTAGCCTTTCCTTAATCTTTGTGTTCATGCCTGTCAGTGTGAAAGAAGCTATTTGCATATTGTGACGGGGTGCGGTCACAGATGACCCCTCGGGTTGCCTCTTGGGGTGCTGACATGGCCACTCATCTTCCTGCTCTCTGGGGCTCCTCACTGCCCGGTCCTGCTGGGCCTCTCCGCTGGTCACCCTCAGCCAAGGCCCCAAGCTGAGGTCCCTGCCCCCACCGAGAAGCAGCACAGACACTGAACCACTTCGGGTCCAAGGAGAGTGCAGTTTAGGGCCCAGCCTCCTGAGAGAGCACTCCCCAGATGGGGTCAAACCCCAAAGAATTAAGGAAGTCTCCTTTAGCAATGAAAGGCGGAATGTGCACATTGGTTACCCTTCCCTCCCCCCAGGTAACAATCACTTACACTGGGTTTGATAGAAAATAAAAATGGTTTTATTAAGAGGAAGCCGTAGGATTTAAGTCGTAATAAGAGAAAGTCGGCAGAGCAAAGTAGGTTACAAATCAAAAGAAACAAAACCACTTGGCTGATTCTCCACTGAAGCCTCAGTGCAAACTTAAACTCACCCTAAAACCTCTTTTCCAGTTGCCACTCTAAACTAGGTCTGTCTTCCCCCACCCTAGGGTCTCAGGCTCCTTCCTTCAGGTGCAGCCCAGCCAAAAGACCAAGGCCTCTCCTCTCCTATTCTTTTTGTTAAAGAATTGAGGCCCCTTCCTACCAACCACTGCTCAGACTGAAGGACAAAAGAGATAGTTTAACAGTTGAGGGTAACACCCTCCATGTCTTTCAATCACATGTTTGAACCTACAAAGTATTCCCCACTCCATGTGTCTAATTTTCCACACACAAATGGTACATACAACAGAGTAAGGTAAACCAAACCATCAGGTCATTGCATGAAGATCGATGGGTTACATGAAATAATTGGCTCAAACCACCTTTGAGTTATGTATATTCATGTCCGTGAGTCCATTTCATAAAGCATGGGGGGGGGATCTGTCACTCATATATTTGCATGTATATGCAATTACACAAAAGTTGCAGCCCTTGGCATGTGCTGTGAGTATCATTGTGGCCCCCGGGGCTTCCAAACTTGAGTAGCCTTGCCCTACAACATAAACTGAAGGATAAAGTCACTTCAGACATGTACAACATCAGCAAGTATGTGATAAGTTCTTCCTCTTAGTTCTGTTGGAAGGTATTACTAGACTCGCTAAATCAAACTTTGGAAAATTGATCACGGCAGTATTGATCTTCCACTTGATGAAGATGTGGTGTTAGAAGCCTATCCAGTCTTGATTTGAAGTATTAAATCCACCATGTCTCATGATCTGTTTCCTTACTGGTGGTTGAAAAGTCGCTCAGATTCCTATCAGATGGAGATTTGGGTCTTTGGTTTCAGTGGAGCTGTGCTGATTTACACTAGCAATGTGGCCCAATGACTCCAATGGAGACACAACCATGTACACAGGCTGGGGATCTGGTCTAATTGTGTGTTTCCAGGTGATGGCTACTTCTCTTCTGTCTGTGCATATCAGCCAGATCTAGGCAACATGCAACCAAACCACAATCATGCTCAATGTGCATAAGTAGCAAGTCTAAGGAGGCCGGTCTGCTTGGCTTCCACTACAAGCCAGAGGAACCTCATGTCCACCCTGTTCCAATGGTTGTGGGAGAAGTCTGGAGTCTGGCACACCTGGGTATCACTCTCAGTCCAGCAGGCTGGAGGGAGACACTCAATGGGATGCGAAAGCAGATGTTAACCACATTTATGCACCAGCACCCACAGAACTGGGACAAGTACTTACCCCACCTGTTCGCCTACAAAGAATTGCCTCAGGAATCCACAGAGTTCTCCCCATTGAAGCTACTGATTGGGAGAAGAGGGAGGAGACCCTTGGGATTGCTGAGAAATGAGTGGGAGGGGAAGGCCGCTCCTCAAAGGGAGTCAGTGGTGGAAGATGTACTGGCTTTCAAAGAAAAGGTCGCTGAGCTCATTGGCCTAGCCAAAGAAAACGTGTGTGGGGCCCAAAGAAGGCAGAAAGTCTGGTATGACCATATTGCAAGTTTCAAGCAGCCTGGGATGGCCCCTTGAAGGAATAGGAAGCCTAATCCGAACTAGCTACTCCGTGCCGCGTGTAGCCACGTGGCATGGGGTCCGAACTAGCGGGCATTTAAAAATGGCGCCGGCTGGCATCATGCAAATGAAGCCCGGGAAATTCAAATCCCGGGCTTCATTTGCAACTCCGAATGACTACATTACCCCCCTAGTTCGAATTAGGGGGGTAGTGTAGACATACCCTAAGAGAGGGGGAGTCCACTTCCTCACTACCCTGGGCCTCACCTAGGACTATTGGCAGGCACTGTTGGATCCAGATGTCAGGCTGAACTCAGCATTTATCACCCCTTTGGGGCTCTATAAGTTCCTAGTTCCGCCTTTCAGCCTCAAGGGGATGCCTGCCACCTCCCAGAACCTGGTGGACCAGTTGTTGAAGGGGCTGGAGGGTTTTGCCATGGTTTACATTGATGATATTTGTGTTTTTAGCTAGACTTGGGAGGACCCCATATCCCAGGTCAGCCAAGTGCTGGACTAGCTTCAGGGGGCTGGGCTGACTGCAAAGGCTGGGAAGTGCAAGGTGGGGAGGAATCTTACCTGGGCCATATGGTGGGGAGTGGCTGTTTAAAGCCAGAGCTGGCCAAGTCAGAGGCCATCAGAGATTGGCCAACTCCCCAGACCAAGGAGCAGGTCCAGGCCTTCATTGGCATGGTGGGGTGCTACCAGAGGTTTGTGCCCCATTTTAGATCCATTGCCACCCCCATCATTGAGCTGTGTGAGAAGGGGAATCCAGACAAGGTAGTCTGGACCAAGCAGGGCTAGAGGGCTCATTGTGCACTAAAGGAGGCTTTGAGCAGGGCCCCGGTTCTGGTAAACCCGGACTTTTGACAAGCCCTTTCTGGTGCCCACCGACGCCTCAGACATGGGGCTGGTGCGGTGCTAATGCAAGTGGACGGAAATGGGGAGCAACACCCCATTGTGTTCCTGAGCAAGAAGTTGCTGCCCCAGGAACAGAACTACACACCCATAGAGAGAGCGAACGCCTGGTCACAGTGTGGGCCCTTCGAAAGCGGCAGCTCTAGCAAGTTGGGCAGCATTTCATGGGGTACACCGACCACTCTCCCATGACCTGGCAGCACCCGATGAATGGGGCCAATTCCACGCCGCTGATTCTAGAGGTGGAGTCTGCTCCTGCAGGATTACAACATGCAGGTGGTCCATGGGAAGATGCTGACTAATGTTATAGCCAATGCTTTATCGTGGAGAGGGGCCCTAAACTTCCATAGATCCCTGGATATGTGACCCCACTCAGTTTGGTCTCGAAGGGAGGAAGAGATGTGATGAAGAGGGGATTGTATTTGCTTTGTTCTGTTGCATGTGAATTCTACTGTCCTAAAGTAGCTCAATGGGAAGGCCTCATTTTTCAGGGCGCTGCGCTAAAACTTAGATGTTGATGGGGATTTCGGGTGTGACCCTCACGAAGGGAAGCACCCCTCCTCACAGCATGTACAAAATGGCCGATGCCATTTGTAACTTGACTTCAGGAAGGGGTGCGGCCTAGTGGCACCTTTTATCCAGGAAGGAGAACAAAGCGCTGAGGAAGATCTCAGGTCCAAGCTACTAGGTGTGGAAGTCAGTCTTGGGTGGTGTGAAGGTGCATGAGGGAGCCAGAGGGCTTGGCTCTGAGCCCCCTCTCCCCAAGTTCCAACTCCACCTGTGGGGCGTTTCTGAGTAGTTATATTAAGAGATCACCCAAAAGCATTTGGTCCCCACCAATCACAGAACAGAGCCTCCATTTCTTGATCAGATTTATAAAATACTCAGCTTGAATTGAAAACAATCGAATGAAACACCGCTCAGCCTCACGCTACGTAACATTGACTGAGGTTGCATCTTGTAATTACACAGGAGTTAAGAGTGGACCAAATTAATCCCCATAGTGGTACACATTCACTGAGCACATTAATTAGGTGTCGTGTCCCTCTGGGCTCAGGAATTCCCAGTTGCTTCAGGCATCCGGTCCCACAGATCACAGATCTCCATATAAAATCCCCCAATACTCAAAACTGACATTTCTGTCAACATGTCTCTGTTCTCAGCAGGTACGTGCTGCTCTCCTGCCTCTCCATCACATGCAGGCAGACACCAAGGTGATCAGCAGAGATTGATTTCAAGATCTCCAGCACTAAACGCCTCCTTCTTCGCTCCTCTCCCTTGTGCTAAGGGAACCATCTATTTGTTTGGGGAAAATAGGCAGCCATGTAGTCAGTGATGCCAGAGTGTTCCATTATGTCTCTGGGGTTCTCTACAGACTAAAGAAAATGTCATTTTCAGATGCTAACAATGCTTAGCACAGCCCGTAAGATTCACTGCTAATTGACATGCTGAGCCACAGAGCTCTCCTCTCCCGAAGTGGGTGGAAAGATTGACACTCGTTTATTCTCATACCTTCTTCAACAAAGTTCTTCTTGAGTTAAGGAATAACCTCTTCAGACTGAGGTTTTCACACTGTTTCTTTCATGGCAGAGACCCAAGTCAGTGTCTGCTGCTTGGATTACTGAACAGGAGTGTGTGGAGGGGGAGATTATTAACCCCTGTGTCCTTGTATTTGGACAGTGTACGGCACACCTGGAATGACCAACTGTGAACATCTGGCACAGTGGACTAAGCCATTCGCTGATCTGCTAAAGGTGTACATTATGACACTGACCTCCTCCATTTTCTTCATGTACTTCCTTACAGAGCAGGCATAGGTTGCCTGACTGACATCCCTGCCCGCATCCCTGTAGCTGCCTGATCTTGACTTAGAGGAGATGGAAGGGGGAAATCACTCAGTGGTGACTGAGTTCATTTTCTCAGGACTGACAGATCGTCAGGAGCTGCAGGTCCCCCTGTTTGTGTTGTTCCTGCTAATTTATGTTGTCACCCTGGTGGGAAACGGGGGGATGATCTTGTTAATCATGACTGACCCCCGACTCCACACCCCCATGTACTTTTTCCTCAGGAGTTTGTCTTTCTGTGATCTCTGCTATTCCTCGGTAACTGCGCCTAAGATGTTGCTGGATTTCTTAGCCGAGAGGAAAAGCATTTCTTACATGGCATGTGCTGTGCAAATGTATTTCAGCACTTTTTTTCAAGACACTGAGTGTCTCTTGCTGGGTGTGATGGCGTATGACCGTTATGTGGCCATCTGTAACCCGCTGCTCTATACGGTCACCATGTCCAGACGGCGTTGTAACCAGCTAGTGGCCGGGGTGTGTGCTGTGGGGCTGATGGATGCGTTGGCACTCACATGTTGTACATTCCAGCTGTCATTCTGCCGCTCCAACATCATCAATCATTTCTACTGTGACATGCCCCCACTACTGGTGCTTTCCTGCTCGGATACCCGCATCAGTGAGAATGCGATGTTTGCGTCCATGTGCTACATTGAAGTGACCAGCATTGTGACTATCCTACTTTCTTATGTCTATATCATCTCCACCATTGTGAAGATCCCTTCTGCTGAGGGACGGCACAAAGCCTTCTCCACCTGCACTTTCCATTTGGCTGCAGTGGGTGTATTTTATGGCACTATACTTTTCATGTATTTCCGACCCACCATCAGTTATTCCATGGACAATGACAAAATAACCTCAGTGTTTTACACGCTGGTGATCCCCTTGTTGAACCCCCTCATCTACAGCCTGAGGAACACGGAGGTGAAGGATGCCCTGAGGAAAGCCGTGAATAGACTCATAAATAATCATTGAATCTATTTGCAATGGGCTGGGAATTGAATTCACCTGTTCCCATTCCTCCTCACTCTACCAGCACTGAAGTAATGTAATTTTTCAGAGTTCAAGGTAGAGTTGTTCATTATAATATTTGCAATTGTTATGAATGTGTTTGTATTTCACAAGCCCTGTTAGCCCCAACTCAGACCAGGACTTCATTGACTTTTTAGGTTCTTGCCCCGGCAAAATTCAAGCGGGCACCTGTTTCACATGTGGGAGCATAAGAATATATGTGATGTGTTGGGAAAGCATGGAGTTGTTTGTGTTGGGAAAGAAATGGAGGCCATGGAATTTATTTTCTGCATTATACTGGAGTTGGTTTCATCATGTGTTTGCAAGCATGAAGTGTGTGATTTCAGTGGATGATTCTAAAGGATCTTAGATCTCCCTCCTCATACCCTGTAGTCCTTCATGTGCCCTGCGGGGTTGATGTAGAGATTGTCACCTGGTTTCTGTCCATGCACGAGGAGAAGAAAGGAAAATTCTGTCACAATGGCCCTTATTTTCAGTTAAGGGGAAAAACAAGTGAGGCAAAGGTAACATTTCCAAGAGATAGCATATGGGCTGCTGTGAAAGTACATGCTGAAGTGAGTACTGTACAAAAGAGTTTTGAATATGCGTGTTTTCTTTATGACCTAATTTTACTGAAAAATAAAGTCATATGAGACACTGGGTATTTATGTGACATCAGCATGTTCTGTGTGAAATCTTCCTCTTTCTTGCATTGGAAAGGCATATATATTCTCTGAAGTAAAGGCATTCTGGGAATTGTGCCAATCAGGGATCTGAGAGCACAGAGCTGGGCCAATCACTGATTTTCGAATTCATGGATGCTCAGGAAAACCTGTGTGCAGCCCGATTCAAATATACATATCCCGCAAACCTTTGGTACCTTGAGGACATTGACCACAATTTATTTTAGAGTCCAAAGAAACTTTTCACACTGCCATAAAAGGAATGTTTCCTCCCTTGTTTGGTGTAAAAACCAACACCATGAAGACTGACAAGATGGAGGGGAATGTTAGATGTGGTGTGGATGCTGCTTCCCTTGTAAACTTTAGCCCAGTGTTTAGAGCATTCTCCTGGGATGTGGGACACACAGGATACCTTTCTTCTCCCTTCCCCCATCTGATGAGGAAAAGTTATATGAAGTGGATCTTCCACAATGCTAGACAATTCCCTGGTGACTGGGCTATGGTCTGTCCTGTCTCATCCTCAGGGCTAGTCTAAGCTAATGCTACAAGTTGATCTAAGCTATGCTACTTCAAATCAACAGCATTTGATTAGTCCCGGTTTGATAAAGCCCTGGCTGGAATAATTGAGTTGGGATTGGTCCTGCTTTTGGGCAGGGGGTTGGACTCAATGACCTCCTGAGGTCTCTTCCAAACTTATTATTCTGTGATGTCCATACCGTGCTATGTCTGTGGGAGAGCTATGTAACTGAAGTAATGCACCTTAGATCAGTGTTTCTCAAACTTTTTTTATAAAGTACCCCTTTTAAATATCTATCTATCTATCTATCTATCTATCTATCTATCTATCTATCTATCTATCTATCTATCTATCCAGGGCTTGACAAACGGCAGCGAAATCCACTCACCAGCCCTGCACTGTGCATGCGCAAGACCCACATTGCGCATGCGTGCGCTGCCGGGGGACAGGGTGACCGGCTAAAATCTACTCACCACAGGCGAGTAGATTCAATGATTTGTCAAGCTATGTATATATATATAAGTACCCCCAGTACCTACAGTTTTCAGACGCACATTTTTTTCTACCATTGCAACACATTTGTACAAACAACTTAATCATAGTCGGGTGGGCGATGAAATTTTTGGGTGCAAAAAGTACAAAAATAATAAAGTGCTCTAAAACTTAAAACAAAAATTCAGTTTTCTCCAAATATCAGGTGTGTTGACATGCCCCCCAGACTTCTCTTGCATTCCCCCTGAAGGTACTCATGCCACTGATTGAGGAACACTGCCTTAGATCACCACACAATGTTAGACCAGCTCTGAGACAGCTCCATGATGGAACATAGTCTATGAGGGAGAAGGAGTACATGTCGATGGACAGTTGCTCTCCCATTGGTTTGGCATGTCTTCACCAGGCCTGATAGGTAGACTCCTTCATTTATCATGGCAATGTCAATTTAACCAGTAGTTCAGAGATGACCTCAGGCCTTCTTGTTAGAACTGTTGCATTTTGGAGAAAACTCAGGCCCAGATAGAGAGAGTGATTCCATGGACTGGTTGCCAGGGGCACCCACTCTAGAGGGTTAGATGTTCAACTTAATGTCTCTGTTCCAAAGGTTAGTTAGCTAGTTATCCACAGTAGAACAACTTTGAAAGGAGAATCTGAGAGCAACCTGGACTGGACTAGCCGATAGCTCAGGGGCTTGGGATTCTTTCTGCATATGCAGGAAACCCAAGTGCAAATCTTTGTTGAACACTAGACAAAGGGGGAATTGGACCTGGATCTCCCACCACACAGGGAAAATATTACAAATGTAGAACACACCACCGGTGTCACACCCCAATGGCCCCCTACCTCAAGGGGTCCCCCTGGGGAGAAAGGTCACCACTAAATATTGCTAACGCTATTGCAAGCATCGCAGTGCATTCTGGGGAATGGTCAAATGTGTGATTGCGGAGTGAATGAAGGATTCCTTTGCAGATCACGAGAGGTCAAAAGGGAGGGAACGAAGAGAGCAGCAAACGGGTTAACTCCACCCTTCTTCTAGGCCACAGCACACATCTGACTCTCGGCTGCTGACCAAGATAGAGGGGGGCCTGGAATCCACCAGCCAGCCATAAGAGACATTCAACTGAACAAATCTGCAGAGCCAACCCACAACAAGCAACACAAGCGAAGGCCAGTACAGAGGGAAGCAAAGGGAACAACAGAGTCTATCCGGTGTGTTTTGGGAAAGTCAAGGCGATCACAGAAAGCCAGTTTGGACTGTCATGAAGAGTGCCAGGGCCAGAGGTCATGGAATGAACACCCCCAAAGGAGCCCAGGACTTCAAACCCTCCGTAGAGCTGGAGCAATTCAGAGAGATCACAGCGGACCCTGGATGACCTGTGCGCACAGTACTGAACTCCTGTCCACCCTTCCCCCTCTTCTCCTTTTGTTACCCCCAGGCCTGGGCAGCCTCAGGTACTGAGTGTGTGAGTATGAAAGTGGGTTAGGGCTTGGGATACTAACATTTTCTTCCTTCCTCTGAGTGATGTGGAAAGCACCCATCACTCTCCACTATTATTTTATTATTCTTTCAATAAAGCTTTAAAATTTAGACAGTTGGTGTGTTCCGTCATCTCCTCCCGTAACGATCTTGTGGCCTCGGCCTGATCACCTGACTCCTCAGGCAGATTAGTAACAGAAATCTGTCACACTGGCTCCTGCCTATTGCTGCTTTCTGACCACTAACTAAACTCTTTGCATGTAGCCCCCTTCTCCACACACACATGGTTTTGGGGAAAGGCTATTAGAATAATTTGTGACATCTTTCTGAATACTTTCTGGTCAACCAAAACTGCATTGTTTTTTATAGTAACTTGAAAGTCCAGAAGAAATGTACCAATTTTTAGACATTTTGCATCTTCGTCATAGGAGCCTTTGAATTCAAGGCCCAATCTATATCTGGGTATTAATAGACTCATAGGATGGAACCTTGAATCTCTGAGACTGGTTGCTCTTAGCTTTTGTAGGGCAATATTAACAAATTGATCAAATGCATCAGTATTTGCTGATGGTCACAGTAAAGACAGACACTTCCCAGTTACCATAGAATTCTATAAATACAAAGTAAAAATGACTCTATGTCTTCACAACTATATTTTCGCTTTCCATGTTCAATGATGAAGCGTTAAAAGATTCTTTTTAGAATGTAGCAATGATTTGGAATTTTAAAAAATGTCATCTGGTCTGTACAATGTGTAATTGCCTCTTCTCATTCCAATTATTTGGAAGCAGCATTTCCAAAAGCATTTACTACTTCAGGGCACAGATGGCGAATGACTCCAGTGGAGAAATACCCATTTACAAAAGCAGGGGATCTGGTCAAATGGGCGATGCCCATGTAGTGGTTACACCACTGAGCATGTTTATCCACATCCACCAGACCCAGCACAGTGCAGACAGGCCATGAGCATCTTTGGGAGGCACAAGGTGTCAGGAGGCCCTGTCATCCTGTTTGACATCACTACAAGCCAGGGGAGAATCCATATTCACTTTTCCCTAGCTCAGAAAGCCTGATGGGCAAACACAAGAGGTTGCTCCATGTGAGAGGCTGGGCAGAAGGGATCATCAATATTTCAGCAACTGCCCGATTCTGCACCAGTAGGAAGAGAAGTGTCATTTGCCGATGCCATTTGTAACTTGACTTCAGGAGGGGGTGCGGCCTGGTGGCGCCTTTTATCCAGGAAGGAGAACAAAGCACTGAGGAAGATTTTGGGTCCAAGCTACTAGGTGCGGGAGTCAGTCTTCGGTGGTCTGAAGGCGCATGAGGGAGCCAGAGGGCTTGGCTCTGAGCCCCCTCTCCCCAAGTTCCAACTCCACCTGTGGGGAGTTTCTGAGTAGCTATACTAAGAGATCACCCAAAAGCATTTGGTCCCCACCAATCACAGAACAGAGCCTCCATTTCTTGATCAGATTTACAAAATACTCAGCTTGAATTGAAAACAATCGAATGAAACACCGCTCAGCCTCACGCTACGTAACATTGACTGAGGTTGCATCTTGTAATTACACAGGAGTTAAGAGTGGACCAAATTAATCCCCATAGTGGTACACATTCACTGAGCACATTAATTAGGTGTTGTGTCCCTCTGGGCTCAGGAATTCCCAGTTGCTTCAGGCATCCAGTCCCACAGATCACAGATCTCCATATAAAATGCCCCCAATGCTCAAAACTGACATTTCTGTCAACATGTCTCTGTTCTCAGCAGGTACGTGCTGCTCTCCTGCCTCTCCATCACATGCAGGTAGACACCAATGTGATCAGCAGAGATTCATTTCAAGATCTCCAGCACTAAACGCCTCCTTCTTCGCTCCTCTCCCTTGTGCTAAGGGGACCATCTATTTGTTTGGGGAAAATAGGCAGCCATGTAGTCAGTGATGCCAGAGTGTTCCATTATGTCTCTGGGGTTCTCTACAGACTAAAGAAAATGTCATTTTCAGATGCTAACAATGCTTAGCACAGCCCGTAAGATTCACTGCTAATTGACATGCTGAGCCACAGAGCTCTCCTCTCCGAAAGTGGGTGGAAAGATTGACACTCATTTATTCTCATCCCTTCTTCAACAAAGTTCTTCTTGAGCTAAGGAATAACCTCTTCAGACTGAGGTTTTCACACTGTTTCTTTCATGGCAGAGACCCAAGTCAGTGTCTGCTGCTTGGATTACTGAACAGGAGTGTGTGGAGGGGGGAATTATTAACCCCTGTGTCCTTGTATTTGGACAGTGTACGGCACACCTGGAATGACCAACTGTGAACATCTGGCACAGTGGACTAAGCCATTCGCTGATCTGGTAAAGGTGTACATTATGACACTGACCTCCTCCATTTTCTTCATGTACTTCATTACAGAGCAGGGATAGGTTGCCTGACCCACACCTCTGCCCGCATCCCTGTAGCTGCCTGATCTCGGCTTAGAGGAGATGGAAGGGGGAAATCACTCAGTGGTGACTGAGTTCATTTTCTCAGGACTGACAGATCATCAGGAGCTGCAGGTCCCCCTGTTTGTGTTGTTCCTGCTAATTTATGTTGTCACCCTGGTGGGGAACGGGGGAATGATCTTGTTAATCACGACTGACCCCCGACTCTGCACCCCCATGTATTTTTTCCTCAGGAGTTTGTCTTTCTGTGATCTCTGCTATTCCTCAGTAACAGCGCCTAAGATGTTGCTGGATTTCTTAGCCGAGAGGAAAAGCATTTCTTACATGGCATGTGCTGTGCAAATGTATTTCAGCACTTTTTTTCAAGACACTGAGTGTCTCTTGCTGGGTGTGATGGCGTATGACCGTTATGTGGCTATCTGTAACCCGCTGCTTTATACGGTCACCATGTCCAGACGGCGTTGTAACCAGCTAGTGGCCGGGGTGTGTGCTGTGGGGCTGATGGATGCATTGATACTCACATGTTGTACATTCCAGCTGTCATTCTGCCGCTCCAACATCATCAATCATTTCTACTGTGACATGCCCCCACTACTGGTGCTCTCCTGCTCTGACACCCACATCAGTGAGAATGCGATGTTTGCGTCCATGTGCTACATTGAAGTGACCAGCATTGTGACTATCCTACTTTCTTATGTCTATATCATCTCCACCATTGTGAAGATCCCTTCTGCTGAGGGACGGCACAAAGCCTTCTCCACCTGCACTTTCCATTTGGCTGCAGTGGGTGTATTTTATGGCACTGTCCTTTTCATGTATTTCCGACCCACCACCAGTTATTCCATGGACAATGACAAAATAACCTCAGTGTTTTACACGCTGGTAATCCCCTTGTTGAACCCCCTCATCTACAGTCTGAGGAACACGGAGGTGAAGGACGCCCTGAGGAAAGCCGTGAATAGACTCATAAATAATCATTGAATCTATTTACTTCGGTGCTGGTAGAGTGAGGAGGAATGGGCACAGGTGAATTCAATTCCCAGCCCATTGCAATGTAATTTTTCAGAGTTCAAGGTAGAACTGTTCATTATAATATTTGCAATTGTTATGAATGTGTTTGTATTTCACAAGCCCTGTTAGCCCCAACTCAGACCAGGACTTCATTGACTTTTTAGGTTCTTGCCCCGGCATAATTCAAGCGGGCACCTGTTTCACACGTGTGATATAAGAATATATGTGATGTGCTGGGAAAGCATGGAGTTGTTTGTGTTGGGAAAGAAATGGAGGCCATGGAATTTATTTTCTGCATTATACTGGAGTTGGTTTCATCATGTGTTTGCAAGCATGAAGTGTGTGATTTCAGTGGATGATTCTAAAGGATCTTAGATCTCCCTCCTCATACCCTGTAGTCCTTCATGTGCCCTGTGGCGTTGATGTAGAAATTGTCACCTGGTTTCTGTCCATGCACAAGGAGAAGAAATGAAAATTCTGTCACAATGGCCCTTATTTCCAGTTAAGGGGAAAAACAAGTGAGGCAAAGGTAACATTTCCAAGAGATAGCATATGGGCTGCTGTGAAAGTACATGCTGAAGTGAGTACTGTACAAAAGAGTTTTGAATATGCGTGTTTTCTTTATGACCTAATTTTACTGAAAAATAAAGTCATATGAGACACTGGGTATTTATGTGACATCAGCATGTTCTGTGTGAAATCTTCCTCTTTCTTGCATTGGAAAGGCATATATATTCTCTGAAGTAAAGGCATTCTGGGAATTGTGCCAATCAGGGATCTGAGAGCATGGAATGCACAGAGCTGGGCCAATCACTGATTTTCGAATTCATGGATGCTCAGGAAAACCTGTGTGCAGCCCGATTCAAATATAAATATCCCGCAAAGCTTTGGTACCTTGAGGACATTGACCACAATTTATTTTAGAGTCCAAAGAAACTTTTCACACTACCATAAAAGGAATGTTTCCTCCCATGTTTGGTGTAAAAACCAACACAATCAAGACTGACAAGATGGAGGGGATGCTGCTTCCCTTGTAAACTTTAGCCCAGTGTTTAGAGCATTCTCCTGGGATGTGGGACACACAGGATACCTTTCTTCTCCCTTCCCCCATCTGATGAGGAAAAGTTATATGAAGTGGATCTTCCACAATGCTAGACAATTCCCTGGTGACTGGGCTATGGTCTGTCCTGTCTCATCCTCAGGGCTAGTCTAAGCTAATGCTACAAGTTGATCTAAGCTATGCTACTTCAAATCAACAGCATTTGATTAAAAAGCTAGAGGTTTTGAAGTCCCGGTTTGATAAAGCCCTGGCTTGAATAATTGAGTTGGGATTGGTCCTGCTTTTGGGCAGGGGGTTGGACTCGATGACCTCCTGAGGTCTCTTCCAAACTTATTATTCTGTGACGTCCATACCGTGCTATGTCTGTGGGAGAGCTATGTAACTGAAGTAATGCATCTTAGATCAGTGTTTCTCAACCTTTTTTTATAAAGTACCCCTTTTAAATATCTATCTATCTATCTATCTATCTATCTATCTATCTATCTATCTATCTATCTATCTATCTATCTATCTATCTATCTATCCAGGGCTTGACAAACGGCAGCGAAATCCGCTCACCAGCCCTGCACTGTGCATGCGCAAGACCCACATTGCGCATGCGTGCGCTGCCGGTGAACAGGGAGACCGGCTAAAATCTACTCACCACAGGCGAGTAGATTCAATGATTTGTCAAGCCCTGTATATATATATATATATATGTACCCCCAGTACCTACAGTTTTCAGACACACATTTTTTTCTACCATTGCAACACATTTGTACGAACAACTTAATCATAGTCGGGTGGGCGATGAAATTTTTGGGTGCAAAAACTACAAAAATAATAAAGCGCTGTAAAACTTAAAACAAAAATTCAGTTTTCTCCAAATTTCAGCTGTGTTGACATGCCCCCCCAGACTTCTCTTGTATTCCCCCTGAAGGTACTCATGCCACTGATTGAGGAACACTGCCTTAGATCACCACACAATGTTAGACCAGCTCTGAGACAGCTCCATGATGGAGCATAGTCTATGAGGGAGAAGGAGTACATGTCGATGGACAGTTGCTCTCCCATTGGTTTGGCATGTCTTCACCAGGCCTGATAGGTAGACTCCCTCATTTATCATGGCAATGTCAATTTAACCAGTAGTTCAGAGATGACCTCAGGCCTTCTTGTTAGAACTGTTGCATTTTGGAGAAAACACAGGCCCAGTAACTTGAAAGTCCAGAAGAAATGTACCAATTTTTAGACATTTTGCATCTTCGTCATGGGAGCATTTGAATTCAAGGCCCAATCTATATCTGGGTATCAATAGACTCATAGAATGGAACCTTGAATCTCTGAGACTGGTTGCTCTTAGCTTTTGTAGGGCAATATTAACAAATTGATCAAATGCATCAGTATTTGCTGATGGTCACAGTAAAGATAGACAGACACTTCCTAGTTTCCATAGAATTCTATAAATACAAAGTAAAAATAACTCTATGTCTTCACAACTATATTTTCGCTTTCCATGTTCAATGATGAAGCGTTAAAAGATTATTTTTAGAATGCAGCAATGATTTAGAATTTTAAAAAATGTCATCTGGTCTGTACAATATGTAATTGCCTCTTCTCATTCCAATTATTTGGAAGCAGCATTTCCAAAAACATTTACTACTTCAGGGCACAGATGGAAAAATATGAAATCATGGAGAAGCGCGTGGTAAGCTTGCAATGCCAGACAGCTACTGGTCAGTCAGGAATCAGTTTGGAGTAGAGGAATCTACAGTGGGGGCTGTTGTGATCCAAGTAGCCAAAACAATCAATACCCTTCTTCTATGGAGGATTATGATTCTGGGAAATATGGAGGACAGAGGGGAGGGCTTTGCTGAGCTAGGGTTATCTAACTGCGGTAGGACAAGAGATAGAATGCACATCCCCATCTTGACACCCGACCACCTTGACAAGGAATACAGAAACTGCAAAGAGTTCTTCTCACTGATGCTGCAGGGTATGGTGGATCACAAGGGCCATTTGACCAACATCAAAGTGGGATGTCCAGGAAAGCTGCATGACTCACTCATCTTTAGAAATTCCTGCCTGTTCAGCAAGCTAAAAGCTGCAACTTTTTCCCCCAACAAGAAAATTACATTCAGAGATGTGGAAATGCCAATAATGAATCCTTAGAGACCCAGCCTGCCTCTTGCTCCCATGGCTCCCAAAGCAAGGAGCAGTTCAACCACAGGCTGAGGAAGTACAGAATGGTGGAGGAATGTGCTTTTGGGTGTTTAAAGAGAAGATCCTGCACTATGCTAACTAAGTTTTTAATCAAATCTAACTAGGTTAGATCTCAACAAAAGCAACATTCCCATTGTGATGATAACCGGCTGTGTGCTCCATAACATCTGTGAGAGCAAGGGAGAAATGTACCCTGTCCAAGTGGAATGCCAAAGTATAGCGCCTAGGAAGGGAATTTGAGCAACCAGACACAAGGGCAGTAAGGAAAGCACAGCGAAGGGCAGTGCTAATCAGAGATGCTTTGAAAGAAAGGTTTATGAGTAGCCAGTTTTGAGAGTCATGCATGTTGCTCTCAATGAGGTGCCCCTGCATGCAGTGCACTTGCCCACTTCTTCCATATGAGCAATAAAGAGACAGTTGTTCACAAATCATGTGTTTCAGTAAGGGAAGAGAGAACAGTGACAGGAAAGGAGTCCAGGGTGGGAGATTGTGCCAACTGTGAGGTTTTGCAAAGCGTCCCCGGGGACTGAGTGTGGGGATGCCCTTGACTCCCCCCTACATTCCAGGGCCTCTGGGAGTGGAGGCTATGGAACTCAGTGAGGAAGAAATGTTAGCCCACAAGGGCCAGAGGATGTGCTTTGTCCAGGAAGGAGTCCTGGAGTGTCACCATGGGGTCCATCACATCCACTGTGGACAAACAGTGCCTGTTTGGTAAATGCTCCAGGTAGGTAGGTAGACAGACAGATAGATAAGATGGAGTACTTCTACATGTCCTCCAGTTTTTATATTCCACTACTGGGGTAAAGACATTGAGGTGATGCTGAAATTAGGAATAACTGAGAGGATTCCAGCTACAGCTGCAAACAATCGGCCCGTTCCCGCAATATGTAACTTTCTGTTCCTATGAATCCAAATACTGGCTGAACATTTTTCTTGAAAAGGTTTTTTTTATGGGAAATTGGATAACCAATGCAACTATTTTTTCATGGCATTCTCTTTCCCATGGAAACTACCAGCTTTCCAGCAAAATACCAAATTCCCCTCTTTTCTGAACTGTGGTAGTGGGACTGTCATGATGTTTCCGGGCTGTTCCACAAGTGGCAAGACCATCATGCATGAAAGAGGCTGGAGTCCAGCCTAGAAGCTGGGACCATGGCAGAAAATGGTGACATGTGGTATCTGAGGGACTCGTGCGTTTTTTCTGAGCTGATATATTTTGTTTTCTACCAAAACCTTTTTTTTCTCTTCAAGCAACAGAACAAATTCACCGTTTGTTGACCAGCTTTACTTAGTAAAAAAGCCAAAGGAGAAATGTACTCCTAACTTCGTATTCAGTAACTCTGATAGAAATTGCATCATTTAATAGCACAGGAAGAAAACATGATCCAAATTAATCCCCAAGGTAGGAGTCACACAAAGGGTTATTTGGCTTCACTGAGCACATTAATTAGTCTTCGTATCTCTCTGAGGCCAGGTGTTCCCAGGTGCTTCAGGGATTGTGTCTCATAGATCATAGATCTCGGTATAAAACTACCGTAAACTTCCAGTGGGGAAATGCCACCACATGTCCCTGTCTTCTCAGCAGGTGCGTGCTATTGTCCTGCATCACAGTCACACACAGATACTGACATCAAGGTAAGGATCAGGTATGAAATTCAAGATCTCCAGCACCGAAAGCCTCAGCCCTGATTTGATCCCATGAGCTCAGGGAAGAACCTCTTCAGTTGGAAACAATAGGCAGTTACGTAGTCACTGAAGCCAGTATGCGCCATTATGTCTCTGGCATCTGAAAATTGCACTCACTATAGTCTGTGTAAACTCGGGTTTGGGTTTTCAATTAGCCCAGCCCAGAAGCTTTACCCCAAACTGACAGGCTGATCCACAGAGCACCCCTTTACCAAAGAGGGAGAAAGATTAACATGTGTTTAGTCTCACCTCTTTTTGAACAAAGGAATAATAGAATCATAGAGCTAGAAGAGACCTTAGAAAACCATCAAGTCTAGCCCCCTGCCCAAGGCAGGACCAATCCCAAGTAAATCAACCCAGCCAGGGCTTTGTCAAGCCGGGACTTAAGCACCTCTAGGGATGGAGACTCCACTACTTCCCTAGGTAACCTATCCCAGTGCTTCACCACTCTCCTAGTGAAAGTTTTTCCTAATATCCAACCTGGACCTCTCCCACCACAACTTGAGACCATTGCTCCTTGTTCTGCCATCTGTCACTTCTGAGCCTTTCTCCATCCTCTTTGGAACCTCCCCTCAGGAAGTTGAAGGCTGCTATCAAATCCTCCCTCACTCTTCTCTTCTGCAGACTAAACAGACCCAATTCCCTCAGCCTCTCTTCGTAGGTCATATGCTCGTCACACTGAGATGGTTTCACCCGGATTCTCTCTCAGCAGAGTCATAAGTCATTGTTTGCTCCTCTCCTTAGTGAACAGGAGTACTAATGTGGGGGGCATGATTAACCTGTGTGTCCTTCTATATGTACAGTGTGCACATTGTATGGAAATTCTAGAACCTCCAGCTGTGAACATCTGGCTCTGTAGACTAAGCCCTTCCCTGATATTGTACTGGTGCCTGTTAAGATATCCAATGTTCTTCAATTATTTCATTACAGAAAAGGGATAGTTTACCCAGATCATCCACCTGCCCACATCTCTGTAGCTGCTTGACCCTTGCTCCCAGAAGATGGAAGAGGGAAATCACTCGGTGGTGACTGAGTTCATTTTCTCAGGACTGACAGACCATCCAGAGTTGCAAGTCCCCCTGTTTGGGGTGTTCCTGCTGATTTATGTTACCACTCTGGTGGGAAATGGGGGGATGATCTTCTTAATCAGGACTGATCCCCGACTCCACACGCCCATGTACTTTTTCCTCAGTAATTTGTCTTTCTGTGATTTCTGTTATTCCTCGATAATTTCCCCGAAGATGCTGCTGAATTTCTTAGCAGAGAGGAAGAGCATTTCTCATGCTGCTTGTGCTGTGCAAATGTATTTCTTCATCTCTTTTTCAGATTTTGAATTTCTCTTGCTGGCTGTGATGGCGTATGACCGTTATGCAGCCATCTGTAACCCACTGCTCTATAGCGTCACTATGTCTCGGCAGCGCTGTAATCAGTTGGTGGCTGGCGTCTATGCTCTTGGGTTGGTGGATTCAATGATACTCACATGTTGTACATTCCAGCTGTCATTTTGCAGCTCCAACATCATCAACCACTTCTTCTGTGACATCCCCCCAGTGCTGGCACTTTCCTGCTCTGACACCCGCATCAGTGAGATGGTGATGTTTGTCTCCATGTGCTACATTGAAGTGAGCAGCATCGTGACCGTTCTCCTCTCCTATGTCTATATCGTCACTACCATCCTGCGCATAAATTCCGCCGAGGGCCGACGCAAAGCCTTTTCCACCTGCACGTTCCACTTGACTGCGGTTGTCATATTTTATGGCACTGTCCTTTTCATGTATTTCCGACCCACCTCCAGCTATTCCATGGACACAGACAAAATAGCCTCGGTGTTTTATACTCTGGTGATCCCCATGTTGAACCCCCTCATCTACAGCCTGAGAAACACGGAGGTAAAGGATGCCCTGAGGAAAGCCACGAACAAACTCCTGACACATTCTTGAATCTGTTTAACTCATTGCTGGTTGAGTGATGGGCAGTGGAACCGGGTGAATTCAAATCCTAGCCCATTGCAGTATAATTTCATAGTGCCTGTGGTGTTTTTATGATTTTTAATTTGTTTGTATTCCAACAAAGTTTGCACTCCCCAACTGAAATCAGGACTTCAGGGGTTCATTATCCCAGCAAAATTAAAGGAGGCAGCTATGTGCATATATAAATATCTGAGAACTGCTTTTAAAGCATAGAGCAGTTCGTTTTGGAGAAGAAGGGATAGGCATGGAGATTAGCTCCCTCTACATAGCGGGCTGACTTCATTATGAATTTGCAAGTGTGAAGTGTGTGGCTGAGTCAAAGGGAGTTTTGTGCATCTGCTCTTTAGCCCTTTATGTGCTCCATGAGGTTGTTGTTGAGACTGTCACCTGGGGTGTGTCTAAACTACATGCCTCCGTCGACGGAGGCATGTAGATTAGCCAGATCGGCAGAGGGAAATGAAGCCGCAATTAAAATAATCGCGGCTTCATTTAAATTTAAATGGCTGCCCCGCTCTGCCGATCAGCTGTTTGTCGGCAGATCGGGGCAGTCTGGAAGCGCCGTGCTGACAAAGAAGCCTTTCTTGATCGGCACAGGTATGCCTCGTGAAACCAGGTTTACCTGTGCCGATCAAGAAAGGCTTCTTTGTCGGCGTGGCGCGTCCAGACTGCCCCGATCTGCCAACAAACAGCTGATCGGCAGAGCCGGGGCAGCCATTTAAATTTAAATGAAGCCACGATTATTTTAATCGCGGCTTCATTTCCCTCTGCTGATCTGGCTAATCTACATGCCTCCGTCGATGGAGGCATGTAGTTTAGACGTACCCCTGGTTCCTGTCCATGCATGAGAAGAAGAAAGGAAATTTCCACCTCAATGGTCTTTATTTTAAGGTAAGGGAACAACAAAACAAGGAAGGTGAACGTTCCCAAGAAAGAGCACAGTGTGTGTGCCTCTGTGACAGTACACACGAAAGTGAGTACAATATATCACGGACGGTGTACATTTTCTCTACAACATAAAGTAGACAGAAAGATAAAGTCATTTCAGACACTAGATAATTGTACAACATCAACAGGTTCACTATGCATCCTTAATCTTAGTTCCGTTGGAAAGAATTACAGACTCTGACACATAGGGACTGTGGGAATTATACGGCTCAGGGGGCTGTGAGTAAGAAATGCACAGAGCTGACCAAGAGCTTGGTTTTGAGTTCCCGGGTTGTTGAGAAAAACTCAGGTTCACACCATCCAAATCTGAAAATTCCTTAAATATGTGGCTAATGTAAAACATTGGCCAACATTCCTTGTGGAGTCAAAGGAAGCATTCAATAGAACTGTAAATGGAACATTCCCTTTCCTTCCTGGGCAATTTTTAGTGCACAAGCAAAGACAATGAAGGGCTTGGCTGACAAGACGTATAGGAATGGAAGAGGGGGTGATGGTGCTGCTTCCTAGGTAGACTTTAACCCAGTGTTTAGAGCATTTTGTGGCATGTGGGAGACATAGGTCAAACCCCCCAAATCGGTCTGATGAGGAGAAGCTATTTTAAGTGGTTCTTCCCTGTTGCTGGACAGTACCCTGGTAACTGGGCAATAGTATGTCCTGTATCTTCCTCAGGGCTAGTCTATACTAGTGCTGTGCATAGATCTAAATGACCAGAGTTCAAAAGTGCATGGGAGAGTTTCATAACTGAAGTAGCCTACCATAGATCACCAGTGTCTACCATAGATCACCAGAATTTCATAACTGAAGTAACCTACCATAGATCACCAGTGTCTACCATTGATCACCAGAGTTTTGTAACTGATGACTGGTGACTATGGTAAACTATTTCAGTTACAAAACTCTGGTGATCAATGGTAGACCCTGGTGATCTATGGTAAACTACTTCAGTTATGTAACTTTGATGATCTATGGTAGACTACCGGTGACTATGGTAAATTACTTCCGAATTTCATAATTGAAGTAGTCTGTCATAGATCACTAGAGTTTCATAACAGAAGTAAAAAACAACAGATGGTCTGGTAGCACTTTATAGACTAACAAAACATGTAGATAGTATCATGAGCTTTTGTGGACACAGCCCACTTCTTCAGGCTGTGCCCACGATACCATCTACATGTTTTGTTAGTCTATAAAGTGCTACCAGACCATTTGTTGTTTTTTTCTGTAACAGACTAACTCGGCTACCCCCTGAAGCTTCACAAATGAAGTAGTCAACCATAGATCAACACCTGGAGTCATTTAAGATTTTCTGTCAATTTGTGATTTCAAGTTTGGAGAACATGAAACATGGACCCTCACCCACTAATTATAGCTGGATCATCTCCTTTAGAAACCGATGTAGTCTTGATGTGAAGGGGTAAGTGGTATTAAATCCACCACAACTCCTGGCCTGTTTCCTTGCTTAGGTTGAAAACCTGCTCAGGTTCACTGCCATTGAAGGTCTTGCCCCTTTGTTTCAATAGAGCTGTGCGGATTTACACCAGCTGGAGTTCTGGCGAATGACTCCAATGGAGAAATACCCATTTACAAAAGCAGGGGATCTGGTCAAATGGGCAATGCCCATGTAGTGGTTACACCACTGAGCATGTTTATCCACATCCACCAGACCCAGCACAGTGCAGACAGGCCATGAGCATCCTTGGGGGGCACAAGGTGTCAGGAGGCCCTGTCATCCTGTTTGACATCACTACAAGCCAGGGGAGAATCCACATTCACTTTTCCCTAGCTCAGAAAGCCTGATGGGCAAACACAAGAGGCTGTCCCTGGGAAAATCTCCATGTGAGAGGTTGGGCAGGCAGGGATCATTGGTATTTCAGCAACTGCCAGATTCTGCACCAGTAGAAAGAGAAATGCCATTTGCAATGCCCAGGAGCTACTTGTGTTAGAACTGGGTTATTTCCCAAGATGAAATCCCTGCCCATGAAGGATCTTATACTGGAGAGATCCCTGTATACAAGGGCAGAAAAAGTGAATTATCCCAACTTTCATAGAATTATCTTTTCAATGCAAATTATCAGGTGTCCAACGAAATATCAAACTCGTCTCATCTTACAAGGCACGTAAGCAAGAATGACCATCATGCCTCATAGGGATGAAGTGCAGCCTAGGATCCAGGCCCATGGCAGAGTGGTATTGCGAGATCTCTGTGGTATTTGTGAGTCAAAATATTATATTTTTGGCCAAAAGCATTTGGTCTCCATAAAGAACAAAACACACCCTCTCTTCGTTGATCAACTGTCCACTCTGAATAACATGGGAGGCAAGAGAAGATCAAATTAATCCCTAGGGCCTGAGTTACTCTGAAGGTGTCTTTGGTTCCCTGAGCACCTTAATTAGGTGCCATGATCTTCTGAGAGTCGGTATTCCCACTTGCTTCAGCAAGCTTCTCCCACAGATCACAGATCTCAGTATAAAACTTCCCACCCACTCTGTAGAGGCAGTTTCTGACCATGGGGAAACTCCGCCACATCTCTCGTTTCTCAGTCACAGCTATACAGGCACCAAAGTGATGAGCAGAGATGGAACTCAAGAGTTTCTGAACTAAACAATGCAGCCCCAGCTCCTAGCACATGGGCTAAGGACAAAATCTCTTTGGTTGGAAAAAAGGGCAATTGCATCGTCACTGTAGCCAGTGCTTTTTTCCAGGTTTTCCTGCATACTGGAGAAATGTCATTTTCAGAGGCTGAGAAGCATCATTATAACGGTGAGCAACCTTTATCTCAAACTGACAGACCGAGCCACAAAATTCCCAACAAGGATCGGAAGACTGATATTCGCTTACTCCCACCCCTTCTTGAGCTAAGCAATAATTTCATCACATTGAGACAGGTTTCATCCTGATACTCCCACAGCAGAGTCACAAGTCTCTGTTTGCTGCTCAGATTAGTGAATGACAGTGTTTGTACGTGGGACGTTATTGACCTGTGAGTCCTTGCATGTGTACAGTGTGTGCACTGTATGGAACACCTCATATAACCAACTGTGACCATCTGGCTGTGAGAACTAAGCCTTTCTCTGTGCTCGTACCGGTATCCATTAAGAAACTGGCCTCCTTTTTCTTCACTTGTTTCTTTAAAAAGAAGAGATAGGTTTTGGTAGCCACTTCCCCACGTCAACCACCTCCTCACATCACTGTAGCTGCCTGATCTCAGCTGAGAGGAGATGGAAGAGGGAAATCACTCGGTGGTGACTGAATTCATTCTCACAGGACTGACTGATCGTCCAGAGCTGCAGGCCCCTTTGTTTGTGGTGTTCCTACTGATTTATGTGGTCAGCATAGTAGGGAATGGGGGGATGGTCTTGTTAATCATAAGTGATCCCCGACTCCACACCCCCATGTACTTTTTCCTTGGTAATTTGTCTTTCTGCGATTTCTGCTATTCCTTTGTAATTGCCCCTAAGATGATGCAGAATTTCTTAGCCAAGAGGAAAAGCATTTTTCGCACTGCCTGCGCTTTGCAAATGTTTTTTGATATCACTTTCCAAGATGTTGAGTGTCTCTTGCTGGCTGTGATGGCGTACGACCGTTATGTGGCCATCTGCAACCCACTGCTCTACATGGTCACCATGTCCAGGGGTCTTTGTAACCACCTCGTGGCTGGAGCCTTTGTTGTAGGATTGGTGGATGCAACCACAAACACATACTATACATTCCGGCTGTCATTCTGCCACTCCAACATCCTCAATCATTTCTACTGTGACATTCCCCCATTGCTGGCGCTCTCCTGCTCTGATACCAGCATCAATGAGACTGTGCTGTTTGCCTTTGCTTGCTTTGTTATAGTGAGCAGTGTTGTGACAATTATCCTCTCCTACGTTTGCATCATCCCCACCATCCTGCGGATCCGCTCTGCTGAGGGCCGGCACAAAGCCTTCTCCACCTGCACTTGTCACCTGACTGCGGTGGCCATGTTCCATGGCACCCTCCTTTTTATGTACTTACGACCCAGCTCCAGCTATTCTTTGGGCACCGATAAAATAGCCTCCGTGTTCTACACGCTGGTGATCCCCATGTTGAATCCCCTCATCTACAGCCTGAGGAACAGGGAGGTGAAGGACGCCCTGAGGAAAGTCATGAATAAACTCCATAGCAATTCCTGAATCTATTTAAATTCTTGTGTTTCTGTTCACTTTTTCTAAATCATCAATGAGTTAATACCAAGCCCATTGAAATATATTTGCACAGAGCACATGGTATTATTATTATTATTATTATTATTATTATTATTATTATTATTATTATTATTATTATATTATAACCAAGCCTGCAGGTCGCAATTGAAATCTGGGCTTTCTTAGGATATTGAGAAAGCCAAACTAAAGAAGGCCCCGATGTCAGATGTGTGAGTGGGTGTTTATATATATGCACCTTAAAATCATGGAGCTGTTTTCACAGGGGAAAGCAAGAGGGGCATTAAGTCAATCTCCCTTTCTTTGCTGCGGGCTTGGATTCATGACACAGATGCAAGTGTGAAGTGTATGATCTCTGTTGTTGACAAAAAGGGAGTTGGGTGCCCTTTCTGTAATCTGTGGGGTTGTTGCCTAGTTTGGGTCCTTTCAGGAGGAGTGGAAAGGAGATCTCCATCACATTAGCCTGTATTTTAAGTTAAGGGAGCAGCAAGAACAAAAAAGAGAAGACATATGGTTTCCAGGAGACAGTAGGGTGTGGGTACATTCTCTGTGACTGATTGGAAAGTGTGAATTTTCTCTACCACTGAAATTAAACAGAAAGATGAAGTTGTATCAGACACTAAATATTTATATCTCATCAGCAGGTTAGCTACAAATTCTTGCTCTTTCCTTGAATCATGGTATCATTGGACTTGAAGGGACCTCGAGAGATCATCTAGTCCAGACCCCTGCCCTCATGGCAGGACTAAGCACCATCTAAGATCATCCCTGACAGGTGTCTGTGCAGCCTTCTCTTAAATATCTCCTAAATATGTAAATGAACCCACTTCTTTCAGTCTTCCCTCACAGGACACGTTTTCTAGCAATTTAATCATTGTTGTTGCCCTTTGCTGGACTTGCCCAGTTTCTCCACATCATTCCTGAAATGCAGTGCCCAGTGGACACCACACTCCAGTTCAGTTGTAATCGGTGTAGAGTGGAAGAATTTCTTCTCGTGTGTTGTTTACAGCACTCCTTCCTGCCTATGGGCTACTGGGACCTTTAGACAGCTTTCTGCATCAGTCATTTCCCATCCTATTTCCCTCAGATCATTTCTACAGCCTGTCAAGATCATTTTGAAGTCTCAGTTTACCCTTCTAGGAACTTGCAACCCATCCCAGCCGGGCACTCTCTATGCCGTTTCCTAAATTACTGATGACAATTCCGAACAGAACCAGACCCAGAACTGATTCTTGTGAGACCCCTACTTATTATCCATTTCCACCATGACTGTGAGACATTGCTGGATTGTGCCCGGGTTACAGGGTTCTGTCCCGGCTGTTTCTCACGGATGCCAATGCTGTAAGTCTATCTATGTGATGTTATTTCAAGTAGATGCAACTTAGGTTGATTTACAGTGGTAGCGTAGACCAGCCCTGAGACAATTCCATGCTGGAACAGAGTCACTGAGGGGGGAGCAGTACGGCTGTCGAGTGGGCAAGTGTTCTCTCATCGACCTGGCATGCCTTCCACCAGCTTGTGAAATAAACCCTGCTTCATTTATCGCAGCAGAGTCAATTTAGCCAGAGGTGTAGACGTTGCCAGACTCTCACGGGCCTACCTAGAGAGTGAGATGGTCAACTTGTGTCTTTATTCCAAAGGTTATTTAATTACTTATCTGCCATAAAACAGCTTTGGAAGGAAAGGTTGAGAGCAACCAAGGGCTGACTAGCAGATTACTCAGTGGTTGGAATTCCTTCTGGAAATACAAGAAACCGAAGGGCACATCTCTACCACACACTGGACAGAAGCAGGAAGCAAATCTTGATCTCCCACCTTAGAGGCGAATAGCCTATGTAGGGGAGCCTAGACAGGCCTGTCTTGACCGAAACAACATCTGCTTTACCCAAAGTACTGACTTCTAAAAAAGCAAAACCCAGGCCTGTCTCAAGTCTGATGCACATAGCATGGAGGTAAGGCTGGGGCTGTGAGGCAGGAATGTTTTTGTACAAACATGCATCTCCAGCGTAGTACATTATGATCATGCCAAGAGCACCAGGAGTAACCTGGTACATTTTATTTCTGATAAACAAAAAGCAGATACAGCCATAGAACTGTTAACCAAGCACATAGTTTTGCAACATCCTGAGTAGCAGGATGTACCTCAAATAAGGGCAAAATAGGTATATTACACGCTACGTGATCAATTGGTATGTAGTTTTAGAACAATAATTAAAAGACCCTTACACCGGCCACAGTAGTGCATGGGATCCAAAAGTGTGGGAGTCAAAGAGACCACAAACCTCCTCTCTGGTATTGTAGGTGGCATAGGGATGAAGTATAAGTGAACTAGGTTTAATTATTGTATTATAATAAATCTTCTATTAATTGCTTTTGAATTGTTTAGTATTGAACTAATTGCTTTCAAATATATAATATTTAAGGTTTAGACTGTGTAGTAAATGTTCTTAAAGCTTGCAAAATGTCAAGGACTATATTAACTGCTTGAAGGGTTATAATAAATAAGGAAGTCGTTAAGTCTCTCTGGAATATACTGGTTTCCCTAGGATAAAAAATAAATCGAACCACACAACAGCCTAATACTGGCAAAATTTACAAAAGCCACTTCCTACGTTTGGCTTTGTTTGTGACTGGCACCAAAATCCACACACAACCACAGAATTTGGGAACAAAGCTAGAATTTGAAACACATTTGTGAATAGTTTTACGTCAACCAAAACCGCATTGCTTTTAACAGTGCATAAATAGTGTAGAGGATATTCATCCATTTCTAGACACCTTTTTGTCTTGGTTGCTGCACCTAAAGTTGACATTCTGAAGACTTGGTTATGGCACCATTGAGTTCAAGTCCCTTTCCATATCTTGAATGCACCCTCAGAACTCCCAGATGGCGTGATCTTAGCTTCCGTAGTCAACATTCATGAATTGAAATGATGCTCCACTGTTTGATGATGCTCACAGTAAAGATCGATAGATAATTCATGCCACAGCTTACATATAATCCATTCACTATTTATACCAAAGTAGAAGAAAATCTATATATGACATTAACCATATTTTTACTTTCCACGTACAGTGACCACAAATTTCAATACAACTTTTAAAATGCAGTAATTGTATCAAAAACAAAAACAAAAAACCCTTTCTGTGTGTACAATATATAATTGACTCTTCTCTTTCCAACCATTTTGAAAGACCATTTTCAAAGGTTTTACTAATTCAGGACAGATCTGGACAAATATGGAAATGCAGCTCTTCAATTCTTTCTGAGTTGCTTTGCCCATCTCTGTGGGGAGTAACCAGACTTTCCTGCCTTATTACATGGTTCATAAATGTTTGTAAGTCTTTATATCACCCTCATGTGTTTAGTACTCTGAGACTGTGCCATAGTACACACAGGGTTTTCTTTAACTTGCCAGGAGTTCAAAGGTACTACACTTATTTACGTCAGCTAGAGATCTGGACCATTGGCTTCAATAAAGCCATGTCACTTTATATGGCCTGGGTTAGTTGACTGACTTCATTCAAGTGTAGCAAATTGTCCATAGATTCGCAATTTCTAGTATGACCTTCTGAGACACACACACAACATGGAACTTCACCCTCCAATTACAACTGGACCACCTCAATTAGAAACCCATCCAGTCTTGATGTGAAGGGGTAAATGGTATTAAATCTACCATGTCTCCTGACCTGATTTCCTGCACCTGTCTGAAAATGTGCTCAACTTCACAGAAGTTGAAGATCTGGCCCTTTGGCTACAATGGAGCTGTGAGGATTCACATAAGCTGGGGACCTGGCCAATGACTCCAATGGAGAGACCTCCATTTACACAGCAGGGGATCTGGTCTAATGGGCAGTGCCCATGCTATGGTTATCTCCTTAAGCATGTCTATGAATGTCCACCAGACCTAGCACAGTGCGGGCAAGCTCTGAGCTTCCTCAGGGGGAACAAGTTGAGGACTGTACCAGGTTTTAGGAGGCTTGGTCTACCTGTGTGACATCACTACAAGCCAGGGGAGAATCCACATTCTCTTTTCTCTACCTCAATAATACATTTGGCAAAGCACAAGGGGCTGTTACTGGGAAAATCTCCCCGTGAGAGACTAGGCTGGCAGTGCTCATCTATATATCAGCTATTGCGAGATTCTGCACTAGTAGGAAGAGAATTGCCATTTGCAATGCCCAGGAGCTGCCAGTGTTCAAACTGGGTTATTTCAGAAGTTGAAACCTATGCCCATGAAGGAGTCTATACTGGAGAGATCCCAGCACAGACGGGCAGAGAAAGCAAATTGTTCCCTCTTCTATGGAATGATCTTTCCTATGCAAATTATCAGCTTTCCATCAGCCTATCAGTCTTGCCTGCTCACCAAGTCTTCACTGTGGGACTCTGGTGAGGTTCCAGGGCTGTTTAGCAAGAGGAGAGCCCATCATGCATCATGGGGGATGGAGCCCAGCCTGGGAGCCTGGCCCATGGTAGGAAACGTTGTGATGTGGTACCCGAGGCACCTCAGTAGTATTTGTGGGAGAAAACAGAAAGCTTTCTTGTGGTCTCCACAAACCACAAAAACCCCCTGTCTCTTGATCAATTGTACTCAGTAAAGAAAACAACGGGATGAAATACACCTCTAACCTCACACTCTGTAATTCTCATAAAAAGTGCGTCATTTAATGCCACAGGAGGAAAGAGTGGGCCAAATTAATCCCTAGGGCATGAGTTACTCTTTGGTTACCTGAGCACCTTAATTAGGTGTCATTATCTTCTGGGAGTCAGTATTCCCACTTGCTTCAGCAACTTGTCCCATACATCACAGACCTCGGTATAAAACTTCACACCCACTCTGTAGAGGCAGTTTCTGTCCATGGGGAAACTCCGCCACATCTCTTGTTTCTCAGTCACAGCTATACAGACTCCAAAGTAATGAACAGGGATGGAACTCAAGAGTTTCTGAACTAAACAATGCAGCCCCAGCTCCTAGCACATGGGCTAAGGATAAAACCTCTTTGTTTGGAAAAAGGGCAATTACATTGCCACTGTAGCCAGTGTTTTTTTCCAGGTTTTCCTGCACACTGGAGAAAATGTCATTTTTAGAGGCTGAGAAGCATAATTAGAATGGTGAGCAACCTTCATCCCAAATTGACACGCCGAGCTACAAAATTCCCAACATGGGTAGGAAGACTGATATTCACTTACTCGCACCCCTTCTTGAGCTAAGCAATAATTTCATCAAACTGAAACAGTTTTCATTCTGATTCTCCCAGAGCAGAGTCAAAAGTCTCTGTTTGCTGCTTAGATTAGTGAATGACAGTTTTTGGAAATGGGACGTGATTGACCTGTGAGTCAATGCATGTGTTCAGTGTGTGCACTGTATGGAACACCTCATATGACCAGCTGTGACCATCTGGCTGTGAGAACTAAGCCTTTCTCTGTGCTTGTACTGGTATCCATTAAGAAACTGGCTCCTTTGTTGTAGCCATTTCCCCACGTCAACCGCCTCCTCACGTCACTGTAGCTGCCTGATCTCAGCTGAGAGGAAATGGAAGAGGGAAATCACTCGGTGGTGACTGAATTCATTCTCACAGGACTGACAGATCGTCCAGAGCTGCAGGTCCCCCTGTTTGTGTTGTTCCTACTGATTTATATTGTCAGCATGGTAGGGAATGGGGGGATGACCTTATTAATCATAAGTGATCCCCGACTCCACACCCCCATGTACTTTTTCCTTGGTAATTTGTCTTTCTGTGATTTCTGCTATTCCTTTGTAATTGCCCCTAAGATGCTGCAGGATTTCTTAGCTAAGAGGAAAAGCATTTTTCGCACTGCCTGCGCTTTGCAAATGTTTTTTGATATCACTTTTCAAGACGCTGAGTGTCTCTTGCTGGCTGTGATGGCCTATGACCGTTATGTGGCCATCTGCAACCCACTGCTCTACATGGTCACCATGTCCAGGGGTCTTTGTAACCACCTCGTGGCTGGAGCCTTTGTTGTAGGATTGGTGGATGCAACCACAAACACATACTATACATTCCGGCTGTCATTCTGCCACTCCAATATACTCAATCATTTCTACTGTGACATTCCCCCATTACTGGCGCTCTCCTGCTCTGATACCAGCATCAATGAGACCGTGATATTTGCCTTCTCTTGCATTGTTTTAGTGAGCAGTGTTGTGACAATCATCCTTTCCTACGTTTGCATCATCCCCACCATCCTGAGGATCCGCTCTGCCGAAGGCCGGCTCAAAGCCTTCTCCACCTGCACTTGTCACCTGACTGCGGTGGCCATGTTCCATGGCACCCTCCTTTTTATGTATTTTCGACCCACCTCCAGCTATTCTTTGGGCACCGATAAAATAACCTCCGTGTTCTACACGGTGGTGATCCCCATGTTGAACCCCCTCATCTACAGCCTGAGGAACAGGGAGGTGAAGGATGCCCTGAGGAAAGTCATGAATAAACTCCTCAGCAATTCCTGAATCTATTTAACTCATTGATGATTTAGAAAAAGTGAATGGAAACACAAGGATTTAATTTCAAACCCATTGTAATATATTTCCAGAGAGCATATGCTGGTATTTATTATTATTATTAATATGATGATGAAGATGGTGATGAATATGATTATTAATATATTACATCCAACCTGCAGGCTACAGTTGAAATCTGAGCTTTGTTAGGATATTGCCAAAGCCAAATTAAAGAAGATACCTTTGTCACATGTGTGAGTGAGTGTATATATATATGCACCTTAAAAGCATGGAGCTGATTTCACAGGGAAAGACAAGAGGGGCATTAAGTCAATTTCCTTTTCTTTGCAGCGGGCTTGGTTTCATGATGTAGCTTCAAATATGAAGCGTGTGCTCTGTGGCTGAGCCAAAGGGAGTTGGATGCCTTTCTGTGCTCTGTGGAGTTGTTGCCTAGTTTGGGTCCATGCAGGTGGACTAGAAAGGAGATTTACATCTCAATAGCCTTTATTTTAAGTTAAGAGTCACTGAGGAGGGAGGAGTACGGCTGTCGAGTGGGCAAGTTTTTTCACATTGACCTGGCATGTCTTCCACCAGCTTGTGAAATAAACCCTGCTTCATTTATCGCAGCAGAGTCAATTTAGCCAGAGGTGTAGACGTTGCCAGACTCTAACGGGCCCACCTAGAGAGTGAGATGGTCAACCTTGTGTCTCTATTCCAAAGGTTATTTAATTAGTTATCTACCATAAAACAGCTTTGGAAGGAGAGGTTGAGAGTAATCCAGAGCTGGCTAGCAGGTTTCTCAGTGATTGGAATTCCTTCTGGAAATACAAGAAACCGAAGGGCACATCTCTACCACACACTAGACAGAAGCAGGAAGTAAATCTTGATCTCCCACCTCAGAGGCGAATAGCCTATGTAGGGGAGCCTGACAGGCCTGTCTTGACTGAAACAACAACATCTGCTTTACCCAAAGTACTGACTTCTAACAAAGCAAAACCCAGGTTTGTCTCAAGTCTGATGCACATAGCACAGAGGCAAGGTTAGGGCTGTGAGGCAGGGATGTTTTTGCACAATCATGCATCTCCAGTGTAGTATAGTGTGATCATGCCAACAGAACCAGGAGTAACCTGGTACACTTTATTTCTGATAAGCAAAAAGCAGATACAGCCATAGAACTGTTAGCCAAGCACATAGTTTTGCAACATCCTGAGTAGCAGGATGTATCTCACATAAGGGCAAAATAGGTATCTTACATGATATGTAATCAATTGGTAGGAAATTTCAGAACGATAATTAAAAGACCCTTCACAACGGCCGCAGCAGTGCACGGCATCCCAAAGTGTGGGAGTCAAAGGGACCACAAACCTCCTGCCTGGTTCTATAGGTGGCATACATATGAAGTGTAAGTGAACTAGGTTTAATTATTGTATTATAATAAATCTTCTATTCATTGCTTTTGAATTGTTTAATATTGTACTAATTGCTTTCAAATGTATAATTTTTAAGGCTTAGATTGTGTAGTAATTGTTCTCAAGGCTTGTACAATGTCAAGGACTATATTAACTGCTTGAAGGCTTACAATAAATATGGAAGTTAAGTCTCTCTGGAATGTCCTGGTTTCCTTCGGATAAAAAATGAATCGAACCCCACGACAGCCTAATATTGGTAAAATTTACAAAAGCCGCTTCCTACATTTGGCTTTTTTTGTGACTGGCACCTAAATCCAGACACAACCACGGAATCTGGGAACAAAGCTAGAATTTGTAACACATTCGTGAATAGTTTTACGTCAACCAAAACCACATTGCTTTTAACTATGCATAAATAGTGCAGAGGATATTAATCCATTTCTTGATACCTTTGTGTCTTGGTTGCTTCGCCTAATGTTGACATTCTGAAGACTGGGTTATGGCGCCTTTGAGTTCAAATCCCTTTCTACATCTTGGAGCTAAAGGGCTAAGGGAGTGAACTCTCAGAACTACCAGATATTAGCTTCTTTAGTCAACATTCATGAATTGAAATGATGCTCCACTGTTTGATGATGCTCACAGTAAAGGTCAATAGATAATTCATGTTACAGCTTACATATAATCCATTCACTATCAATATCAAAGTAGAAGAAAATGGCCATATATGTTAGTATCCATATTTTTATTTTCCACATTCAATGACCACAAATTTCAATACGACTTTTAGAAAGTAGTAATTGTTTCAAATTAAAAAATACAAAACCTTCCTGAGTGTACAATATATAATTGCGTCTTCTCTTTTCAACTCTTTTGAAAGAGCATTTTCAAAGGTTTTACTAATTCAGGACACATCTGGGCAAATTTGAAAATACAGCTCTTCAAGTCTTTCTGAGTTGCTTTGCCCATCTCTGTGGGGAGTAACCAGACTTTCCTGCCTTCTAACATGGTTCATAAATGTTTGTAAGTCTTTATATCACCCTCATGTGCTTAGTACTCTGAGACTGTGCCATGGTACACACAGGGTTTTCTTTAACTTGCCAGGAGTTTAAAGGTACTATACTTATTTACATCAGCTAGAGATCTGGACCATTGGCTTCAATAAAGCCATGTCACTTTACATGACCTAGGTTAGTTGATTGACTTCATTTAAGTGGGGCAAATTGTCCATAGATTCGCAATTTCTAGTATAACCTTCTGACACACACCTACAACATGGAACTTCACTCACCAATTACAACTGGACCACCTCAATTAGAAACCCATCCAGTCTTGATGTGAAGGGGTAAGTGGTATTAAATCTACCATGTCTCTTGACCTGATTTCCTGCACCTGTCTGAAAATGTGCTCAACTTCACAGAAGTTGAAGATCTGGCCCTTTGGCTACAATGGAGCTGTGAGGATTCACATAAGCTGGGGATCTGGCCAATGACTCCAATGGAGAGACCTCCATTTACACAGCAGGGGATCTGGTCTAATGGGCAGTGCCCATGCTATGATTATCTCCTGAAGCATGTTCATGAATGTCCACCAGACCTAGCACAGCGCGGGCAAGCCCTAAACTTCCTCAGTGGGCACAAGTTGAGGACTGTAGCAGTTCAAAGGAGGCCTGGTCTAGCTGTGTGACCTCACTACAAGCCAGGGGAGAATCCACATCCTCTTTTCTCTACCTCAATAATACATTTGGCAAAGCACAAGGGGCTGTTACTGGGAAAATCTCCCCGTGAGAGACTAGGCTGGCAGTGCTCATCTATATATCAGCAATTGCCAGATTCTGCACTAGTAGGAAGAGAATTGCCATTTGCAATGCCCAGGAGCTGCCAGTGTTCAAACTGGGTTATTTCACAAGTTGAAACCTATGCCCATGAAGGAGTCTATACTGGAGAGATCCCAGCACAGACGGGCAGAGAAAGCAAATTGTTCCCTCTTCTATGGAATGATCTTTCCTATGCAAATTATCAGCTTTCCATCAGCCTATCAGTCTTGCCTGCTCACCAAGTCTTCACTGTGGGACTCTGGTGGGGTTCCAGGGCTGGTTAGCAAGAGGAGAGCCCATCATGCATCATAGGGGATGGAGCCCAGCCTGGGAGCCCAGCCCATGGTAGGGAATGTTGTGATGTGGTACCCGAGGCACCTCTGTAGTATTTGTGGGAGAAAACGTGAAGCTTTCTTGTGGTCTCCACAAACCACAAAAACCCTCTGTCTCTTGATCAAGTGTACTAAGTAAAGAAAACAACAGGATGAAATACACCCCTAACCTCACACACTGTAATTCTCATAGAAAGTGTCTCATTTAATACCACAGGCGGAAAGAGTGGGCCAAATTAATCTCCAGTGTATGAGTTACCCCTAAGGTGTCTTTTGTTCAGAGAGCACATTCATTAAGTGAAGTTTGCTTCTGGGCTCAGTTATTCCCAGGTGTTTCAGGAAGCATGACGGAGAGAGTATAGATCTCAGTATAAAACTTCTGGAATGCTCTACACCGGCAGTTTCTGTTGATGGGGAAATGCCAGCCTATCTCTCTTTTCTCAGCAGGTAGATGCTGTTGTCCTGCCTCACTGTCATACACATACAGAAACCGGGGTGATCAGCAGATATGGAAATTCAAGATTTCCAGTCCTAAAAGCCTCAGCCTCAGCTCCGACCCATTGAACTAAAGGAAAAATGGCTCTGGTTGGAAAACATAGGCAATTTCATAGTCACTGAAGCCATTGCATTCTCTGGGATTTCACACAGATTACAGTGACTGGAATTTGCCAGAATACTTAATTAACAAAGTGAGCAATCCTTGCCCCCAAACCAACATGCTGACCCACAGAGCTCCCCTTGCCCAAAGAGGGGAGAGAGATTGACACTTGTTGACTCTCACCCCGTCTTGAGCTAGGCAAGCATCTTGTCAGACTGAGATGATTTTTACTGTGATTCCAATGTGAATCACGGTGAAAATCAAGTCACTGTTTGCTGCTCAGATTAGTGGATGGGAGCGTTCCTTGTATGGATGATTAACCTGTGTGTCTTTGTATGTGTACAGTGGGGGCATTGTATGGAACACCTGGCATGACCAGATGTGAGCATCTGGCTCTGTGGCCTAAACATTTCTCCACGCTATTAGTGGTGCCCATTAAGAAACTGATCTCTGTTTTCTTCACTTTCTTCCTTACAGGGGAAAGATGGGTTTCCCGAGCCATCCTCCAGCCCACATCCCCGTAGCTGCCTGATCTCTACTCAGAGGAGATGGAAGAGGGAAATCACTCGGAGGCAACTGAGTTCTTTCTCTCAGGACTGACAGATCGTCCAGAGCTGCAGGTCCCTCTGTTTGTGTTGTTTCTGCTTATTTATATTATCACCCTGGTGGGGAACGGGGGGATGGTCTTATTAATCATGAGTGACCCCCGACTTCACACCCCCATGTACTTTTTCCTTGGTAATTTGTCTTTCTGTGATTTCTGCTATTCCTTTGTTATTGCCCCAAAGATGCTGCTGAATTTCTTAGCCGAGAAGAAAAAAATTTCTCGCACTTCCTGTGCTGTGCAAATGTATTTCGATAACACTTTTCAAGATATTGAGTGTCTCCTGTTGGCTGTGATGGGGTATGACCGTTATGTGGCCATCTGTAACCCGCTACTCTATACGGTCACCATGTCCAGGCAACGTTGTAACCAGCTGGTGGCTGGGGTGTGTGTTTTAGGATTGGTGGACGCAACAATTAACACATATTTTATATTCCGCCTGTCATTCTGCCACTCCAACATCATCAATCATTTCTACTGTGACATGCCCCCGCTGCTGGCGCTCTCCTGCTCTGACACCCGCATCAATGAGATTGTGTTGTTTGCATCCATGTGTTACATTGTAGTGAGCAGCGTTGTGATTGTCCTCCTCTCCTACGTCTGTATCATCTCCACTATCCTAAAGATCAGTTCTGCCGAGGGCCGGCGCAAAGCCTTCTCCACCTGCACTTGTCATCTGACTGCAGTGGTCATTTTTCATGGCACTCTCCTTTTCATGTATTTACGACCCACCTCCAGCTATTCCATGGGCACTGACAAAATAGCCTCGGTTTTCTACACACTGGTGATCCCCATGTTAAACCCCCTCATCTACAGCCTGAGGAACAGGGAGGTGAAGGATGCCCTGAGGAAAGCCATGAATGAACTCCTAAGGAACTCTTGAAGCTTTTTAACAATGTTTTCTTGGCACTGGGGTTGGTTTTATGATGTAGTGTGAAATGTTTGATTTCTATGGCTGAACCAAAGGGGGGTTTACACACCTTTCTCATAACCTACAGCCCTTTATATGCTATGTGGGGTGGTTATAGAGATTGTCACTTGGTTAGTGTCCATGCGCCAGGAGGAGAAAGGTGATTTCCATTAACTTAACTTTATTTTAAGTTAATGGTACAGCAAAACAAGTCAGAGCAAGGGTGACATTCCAAAGAGAGAGCACAGTATGGGTGTCTACTCTGAGACAGCCTACCCTGAACTGAATACAGAAAATTCATGGAATGAGTGAGGTTTTTTCCACAACACCAGACACCAGATAATTATACCACATCAGCATGTTCGCTCCAAGTTCTTGCTCTTTCCTATACTCATAGGCTCTGTCTAGACTACATGCCTCTGTCGGCAGAGGCATGTAGATCAGACAGATCAGCAAAGGCAAATGAAGCCGCGATTTAAATGATCACGGCTTCATTTACATTTACATGGCTGCCGCGCTGAGCCGACAAACAGCTGATCAGCTGTTTGTCGGCTCGCCCCTAGTCTGGACGTTCCCCCTGTCAACATCAAAGCCCTTTGTCGGCAGCCCCGTTATTCCTCGTGGAATGAGATTTACCGGGGCTGCCGACAAAGGGCTTTGATGTTGACAGGGGGAACGTCCAGACTAGCGGCGAGCCGACAAACAGCTGATCAGCTGTTTGTCGGCTCAGCGCGGCAGCCATGTAAATGTAAATGAAGCCGCGATCATTTAAATCGCGGCTTCATTTACCTTTGCTGAACAAACAAATCTACATGCCTCTGCCGACAGAGGCATGTAGTTTAGACGTACCAATAGAATCATAAAACTGGGACATATGTCAAGAACTCATCTAGTCCAGGTACCTGTACCCCTGGCAGGACCAAGCACTAACGAGACCCGCTCTGACAAATGTTTGTGGAAATTGCTCTTAAAAATCTTCAAAGATGGAGATTCCATAATCTCCATGGGCAAATCTTCCTTGCTGCAGCTGAAGTCCATTGCTTCTTGTTCTATCATCAGAGATTCTGGAGAATATCGTTTCTCCCTCTTCCTTTGTAACAACCTTTCACGTATTTGAAATCTGTCCTCATGTCACCTCTGAGCTGCTGCTTTTCCAGACTAAATTAACCCAGTTCTTTCAATTTGCCCTCCCAGGTCGTGATTTGGAGACTTTTAATCATGTTTGTTACCCTTTGCTGGACTTGTTCAATATTTCCATATTTTTTCTGAAAGCTGGTATTGTACACCATACTCCAGTTCAGCACAGAGTTGAGTGGATACATAACTTCTCATGTCTTGCTTACAGCAACCTGCTAATAAATCCAAGAATGAGGGTTCCCTTTTTTGTAGCAGTGTTATGTTGTTGACTCATATTTAGCTTGCAACTCCTCCCAGTTTGGTATAATCTGCAACCTTTGTAATCTGCAATCTCTGTTCCATTATCTAAATCACTAATGAAGATATTAAACAGAAACAGACGCAGAACTGATCCCTCACTGTGAGACATTGCTGGACAGTACCCTGGTGACTGGGCTTTTTCTGTCCTGGATCTTTCTCATGGATGGTCAGTGACAGTGCTGCAGATCTATCTAAGCTATGCTACTTCAAGTAGATGCAATTTAGCTTGACTTGCAGCAGTATCCACCGGGAGAGTATCCTAACAGAAGTGATGTAACTTCGATCACTTGACAGAGTCAGGGTAAACCAGCCCTGAGAAGAATCCTTCATGGAACATTGCCTCCCTTAGGCTGTGTCTAGACTGGCCAGTTTTTCTGGAAAATCAGCCGCTTTTCCGGAAAAACTTGTCAGCTGTCTACACTGGCCGCTTGAATTTCCGCAAAAGCACTGACTTCCTACTGTAAGAAATCAGTGCTTTATGCGGAAATATTATGCTGTTCCCGTTTGGGCAAAAGTCCCTTTTGCGCAAAACTTTTGTGCAAAAGGGCCAGTGTAGACAGCCCGGATTGTTTTCCACAAAAAAGCCCTGATCGCGAAAATGGCGATCGGGGCTTTTTTTTGCGGAAAAGTGTGTCTAGATTGGCACGGACGCTTTTCCGCAAAAAGTGCTTTTGAGGAAAAGCGTCCGTGCCAATCTAGATGCTTTGTTCCGAAAATGCTTTTAACGGAAAACTTTTCTGTTAAAAGCATTTCCAGAAAATCATGCCAATCTAGATGCAGCCTTACAGTCTAAGGACAGACATCAAATGGGAAAACGCTCTCCCATTGACTTGGCATGTCTTCATGATGCCTGCTAAATAGACACTGCTTCATTTCGTACAGCAGTGTTGATTTAGCAAGTAATGGAGATATGCCCTTTATCTGCCCTGTTGTAACATTGTGAATAAAACACAATGCTTTTAAAAACTATTGAAAAAACAATAGTTTTTTTCGAACTAAAGCCCCTAATTCAGATTACCGTTACTCCTCCTGCAATGAGGAGTAATGGTAGTCTGAATTAGGGGCTTTAGTTCCAACTACGTAGCCCGTGCCGCGTGAAGCCACGGGCAGGGAGTCTGAACCACCGGGCATTTAAAAATGGCGGCGCCCGGAAACATGCAAATAAAGCCCAGAATATTTTAATCCTGGGCTTCATTTGCAAGTTCGAATGACTACATTAACCACCCTAATTCGAACTAGGGTGGCTAGTATAGACATGCCCTCACAGACCCCAGTACTGAATTTTAACTGTTCAGGAGAACTTGGTGGATTTCCTAGTTGAAGAATATCTGCAATTTTTTTTCACTGCCATCAGCTTACCCCATATTTTACTGGCACCTCAAACATGAGGCCTGTCTCCCACCACAGACACTTTCTCCTTAAATCCATTCACTGCTTCTTAAATTACAGCCAGCAACCAGGACTGACAGGAAATCATTTACACACAACAGCAGTCTATGCACTTTGTTACAAGAAATATTTTTAAAAGACATCACAATAAAAAAATAAAACACAAAGGCCTCACAAAAGGAAATAAAACTCCTCCAAGATAGAAGGTAAAAACACATCTACCACTGAAATATATAACACAAAAATGGAGAGAGGACCACTGTCTGTGAAACACACCAAAACGCTGTAGTCACACCCATAACCCTCTGTAATCAGCAACACAATCAGAAAACATTTCTGGGAACAGCCCCAAGATAGCACACGTTAACATGCTTTCAATTTGATGGGAATATGAAAGTATTCTAGCACCATGAAACTTTTCACTCCCATCCCTCCCACCTCCAAAGAAACACACAGCAACAACTCATAGTGGCTTTAATCTGCCTCTCAATTGGAACGGCCCCTGGGGATCCAGCTGTGGAGTGGACCATGCAGAGGTTAACTTGGATTAGAATCTTGTTCAATTCTGGTCTTATCTCTGTGGGTTCTGGATCTAGTTCCAAATCCCAGACAGCACATGAAAAAGCCCTTCCAAGGGTGCATAGGGCAGGGGTCAAATTCAGTAGAACAAGGGCTCTTCCATCAGTCACATTTCCTAAATTTGACATCTTTCTGCTCTTGTTCAGTAAGGGAAGAACACAGCAAGGGGAGAGGTTTAAACAGGTCCTCTCTGAACCCTCAATGGGAATTGTTGAGGAATGAAGAAAGTTTCAGTGAAGCCCCCACCCCTTTGTGAGACATCCCGAGAACACAGGGGAATGAAGAGAATTTTCTCTTCCCTAACATGACCAGATTGCTGCAGCAGGACAAGTGGTTGCTGCTAGCACAATCTCCAACGGACCCATTTACTTATTTATTGGGCAGTGACAGCAGGGCACCCACCATTCCCAAACACTCCTTTTGGTGGGTGTCCACAGTCTTTAAAAAGTCCCTGGCCTGCTATCAGGCCATACCCCAGGAAATCCAATGTGTTTTCCTTGCCAGTGTCCTTCTCACCTGAGCTCTCCAGTTGGGCCACTAAGTACTTCAGATTCCTTTTACCGCTGTCTGTAGGCCTCTTGCTCAGTGGCCCAACTGCTACTCCAGCCCAAGGACCATAAGAACAGCAGACACCCAGCACCATGTCCCTTTCACAAAACTAATTTTAGTGCCCGAGGCTACTGCCCAGTGTCCTCAGCCTTCACGAATACTTCATTTTTACCGCAGGGCAGGAGTGCCCGCTTACTCCCGCAGTGCTGCCAGTGCTGAGCTGTCCATGGTGCTGAAGTTTCTTTTCCCCAGCCAGGAGTTCAATGGCAATACACTGATCTACACCAGCTGGGGATCTGGACCACTGACTCCTATAAGGCTATGTCAAGTTACACAAATTTTCTGCAGATCCCTGATTTCTAATTCAACCTTCTGAGAGCACAGAACATTAAACACCACCCATCGATTCCAATCAACATCTCAGTTACAAACCATCCACTCTTGATTTGAAGTGGTATTAAAGCCACCATGTCTCTTGGCCTATTCCCCCTGCTCATGGTTGAAAACATGCTCAGGTTCAAAGCCACTGAAGATCATCAGCTCCTTTGGTTTCAATGGAGTTGTGCAGATTCCCAGCTGGGAATCTGGCCAAGGACTCCAATGGAGAGACATCCATGTACACATGTAGTGGACTGGGTCTAATGGGCAGTGTCTATGTGATGGTTACACAACTGAGCTTGTCTATCCATGTCCACCAGACTTAGGACAGTGCAGAGAAGCTGTGAGCATCCTCAGTGGGCACAAGCTGAGTAATGCAGAAAGTCTAAGCCTGTGTGATGTCACTAGAAGACAGGGGAGAATCCACATTCTCTTTTCCAGAGCTCAACAAGGCTGCTGGGCATGGCCCCATGGCTGCCACTGGGAAAATCTCCCTGTGAGAAGTCAGGCAGACAGGGCTCAGCTGTATTTCAGCACCTGCCAAACCCCGGGAAGTGAAGGAATTTAATTGCTGTTTGCAATGCCCAGAAGCTGCCCATGTTATAAGCAGCCCATCTCACAAGATGAAATCCAGGAAGGATCCTATACAGGACAGATACCAGCACTAAAGGGCACAGGAATTGAATTTTCCCATCTTCCATGGAGTTATCTTTCCCATGGACATTATCAGCTTTCCATCAACTTATCAAACTCACCTCCTCCCCAAACCATGGCTGTGGGACACTGGTGATATTCCGTGGTAGTACCGCAAGAAGAGAGGACATATAGATTAGGGCATGGAGTGCAGTATGGGAGCCTGGTCCAAGCCAGAGAATGGGGGGATGTGTTCTCACAGGGACTCTTCTGGTATTTCTGAGCGGAACAATTAAGTATGGTTTCCACAAACAACAAAACACAATCCTTGCAACAAACCTCGGTGCCAACTCTGCCCACATATATACACCAGCAACACCATCACAGGACCTAACCAGATCAGCCACACTGTCACTGGTACATTCTCCTGCACATCCACCAACGTAATATATGCCATCATGTGCCAACAATGTCCCACTGCTATATACATCGGCCAAACAGGACAGTCCCTACGTAAAAGAATCAATGGACACAAATCTGATATTAGGAATGGCAACATACAAAAACCTGTAGGGGAACATTTCAATCTTCCTGGACACACAATTGCAGATCTAAAAGTAGCCATCCTGCAGCAAAAAAACTTCAGGACCAGACTTCAAAGAGAAACTGCTGAGCTACAGTTCATCTTTAAGTTTGACACAATCAACTCTGGACTAAACAAAGACTGTGAATGGCTTGCTAACTACAAAAGCAGCTTCTGCTCTCTTGGAATTCACACCTCCAGATCAGCTGCTAGAAGTGGGCCTCATCCTCCTTGATTGGATCCACCTGGTCATCTCCAGCCTGATCCTGGCCTGCATATTTATTCCTGCCTCTGGAAATTTCCACTACATGCATCTGACGAAGTGGGTCTTTGCCCACGAAAGCTTATGCTCCTACACTTCAGTTAGTCTATAAGGTGCCACAGGACTCCTCGTCGCTTTTGCAGATTCAGACTAACACGGCTACCCCTCTGATACTTAACAAAACACACTTTCCATTTTGTTCAGATTTACTTTGTACCCTTCGTGAACGGAAAGCAGTAGGATGCCATATATCCCTAGCCTCAAACTCAATAACTCTGACACAAATTGCATCATTTAGTAACACTAGGAAGAAAGAGTGGCCCAAATTAATTCCCTAGGTATGAGTAACCCCAATGGTGGCTTTGGTTCCCTGAGCTCATTAATGAGGTGTAGTGTCTCTCTCAGCTCGGGTATTCCCAGTTGCTTCAGGAATAATGCTACGTCGTTCCCAGATCTCAGTATAAAACTTCCTGAATGTGCCAAACTGACAGTTTCTGTCAATGGGGAAACACCACCATGTCTCTCTCTTTTCAGCAGGTACGTGCTATTGTCCTGTCTTACAGCCACACACCCATAGAGACACCAGAGTGATCAGCAGGATTTAAATTGAAGGTCTCTAACACAACATACCTCAGCCCAGATCCAACCACTCAAAGTGAAGGAAAAGTCTCTTTGTTTGGAAAAATAGGCAATTACAAAGTCACAGAAGTTAGTGCTTTCTCTGGGTTTTCATTCAACGCCATTTTCAGATGCCGAAAAGCTTAATTAGCACAGCACAAAAATGTAACCCCTAACGCACACACCAAGCCAAAGAGCTCCCTTTGCCAAAAGAGGGTGGGAAGATTGACACACATTAATCTCACACATAAAGCTAAGCAATAATCTTGTCCGAGTGAGATGATATTCACCCTGACACTTTCACAGCAGTCACAAGTTCTTGTTTGCGTCTCAGATTAGTGAAGAGAAGTGTTCCTGTGTGTGGTATGATTAACCTGTATGTCCTTGTATGTATACAGTGTGCTCATTGTATGGAACAACAGGAATGATCAGCTGTGAACAGCTGGCTCTGTGGACTAAACCCTTCTTCAAGATCATATTGGCGTCTATTTTCCTTCATTTACCTTGGTACAGAGAAGGGATAGGTTTACAGAACCCACCACATCACAGTAGCTGCCTGATCTATCCTCAGAGCAGATGGAAGAGGGAAATCACTCGGAAGTCACTGAATTCATTCTCTCAGGACTGACAGATCGTCTGGAGCTGCAGGTCCCTCTGTTTGTGTTGTTCCTACTGATTTATGTTGTCACCATGGTGTGGAACGGGGTGATGATCTTATTAATTAAGATTGACCCCCGACTCCACACCCCCATGTACTTTTTCCTTGGGAATCTGTCTTTCTGTGATCTCTGCTATTCCTCAGTGATTGCTCCTAAAATGCTGCAGAATTTCTTAACCAAGAGGAAAAGCATTTCTCATGCTGCCTGTGCTGTGCAAATGTGTTTATGTTTCTTTTTTCAAGACATTGAGTGTCTCTTGCTGGCTGTGATGGCATATGACCGTTATGTGGCCATCTGTAACCCATTGCTCTATAGGATCACCATGTCCAGGTGGCTTTGTAACCTGCTGGTGGCTGGAGTGTATGGGGTGGCATTGACAGATGCAGTGACAAACACATACTATACATTTCAGCTGTCATTCTGCAAGTCTGCGATCATCAATCATTTCTTCTGTGACATGCCTCCAATGTTGGCGCTCTCATGCTCTGATACCCGCATAAATGAGATTGTGATGTTTGCCTTTGCATGCTTCATTATAGTGAGCAGTGTTGTGACCATTCTCCTGTCCTACGTCTATATCATCTCCACCATCCTGAGGATCCAGTCTGCCGAGGGCCGGAGCAAAGCCTTCTCCACCTGCACTTGTCACTTGACTGCAGTGGCCATGTTTCATGGCACTCTCCTCTTTATGTATTTCCGACCCAGCTCCAGCTATTCAATGGACACCGACAAAATAGCGTCATTGTTCTACACGTTGGTGATCCCCATGTTGAACCCCCTCATCTACAGCCTGAGGAACACAGAGGTGAAGGGTGCCTTGAGGAAAGGCATGAATAAATTCCAAAGGATTTCTTGAAGCTTTTTAACTCAGTCCAAACTTTTCTTGATACTGGGGTTGGTTTTATTTTGTAGTTGCAAGTGTGAAGTATGTGCTTTCTATGCCTGAACCAAAGGGACTTCGCACAATCTCCTGAGGCTCTACATCTCTTTATGTGGTCTGTGGGGTGGTTGTAGATATTGTCACTTGGTTTGTGTCTCTGCATAAGGAAGAGAAAGGTCATTTCCATCACAATGAGCTTTATTGTAAGTTATGGGCACAGCAAAACAAGTAAGAGTGAGGGTAACATTCTGAAGAGAGAGCACGGTGTGGGTTCCTGCTGTGTGACAGTCTGCACTGAACTGAATACATAATAGTCTGGCAACAGAGAGAAAGTTCAGTCATATCAAATACAAGATAATGATGCTACATTACCAGGGTTCGCTATGAGTTCTTGCTCGCTCCTAGATTCATAGAATTGTAGAACTGGAATAGATGTCAAGAGGTCATCTAGTCCAGGTACCTGCAATCAAGGCAGAATCAAGCACTAACTAGACTTTTCCCAACAGGAAAATATCTCCAGAGATGAAGATTCCACAACCTCTCCAATGTTTAGCTATAATAACAATGATGAAGTTTTTCCTAATGTCCAACCTAAAGCTTCTTTGCTACAATTTAACCCGTTACCTTTTGTTCTACCATCAGAGGTTAAGGAGTTTAAAGTTTTCCCTCTTCTTTGTAACACCCTTTCACCTATTTGAAATCTAATCTCATGTCCTCTCTCAGCCTTCTCTTCTCCAGACTAAATGAACCCAGTACTTTCAGTCTTTTCTCATAAGTCATGTCTTGTAGACCTTTAATTACTTTTGTTACCCTTTGTTGAACTTTTTTTCAACAGCTTTCCTGAAGTATGGTGCCCAGAATTGGACACAATGTACCAATTCAGTCATAATTCGAATGCAGTAGAGTGCAAGCATAGCTTCTTGTATCTTGCTTACAGCATTCCTACTAATACATCCCAGGATGACAGGGTTTTTTTGGTTTTGATATTTGTGTTTTGGGTTTTTTTGCATCAGTGTTGCACTCTTGAATTGTATATAGTCTGTGGGCCACTATGACCCCTAAATAAAATGCAGGACAATGTAGCACTTTAAAGACTAACAAGATGGTTTATTAGATGATGAGCTTTCGTGGGCCAGACCCACTTCCTCAGATCAAATAGTGGAAGAAAATAGTCACAACCATATATACCAAAGGATACAATTAAAAAAATGAACACATATGAAAAGGACAAATCACATTTCAGAACAGGAGGGGAATGCGGGGGGGCGGGAAGGAAGGAAGGAAGGTAAGTGTCTGTGAATTAATTATATTAGAGGTGGGGAGAGTGGGATGTCTGTGAGCTAATGGTATTAGAGGTGATAATTGGGGAAGCTATCTTGGTAATGGGTAAGATAGTTTGAGTATTTGTTCATTCCTTCCCGGAGAGTGTTGAATTTTAACATGAATGACAGTTCAGAGGATTCCCTTTCAAGTGCAGATGTAAAAGGTCTTTGTAGCAGAATGCAGGTGGTTAAGTCATTGGGAGAGTGTCCTTTCTGGTTGAAATGGCAAGAAACTGTTTTTTCTTTGTGATCTTGTCTGATATCTGTTTTGTGGGCATTAATCCTTTGGCGAAGTGTCTGAGATGTTTGTCCAATGTACATAGCAGACGGACACTTTCGGCACATGATAGCATACATTATATTTCTGGATGCGCTGGAATATGTGTTCTTGATCTTATAACTCACTTGGTTTCTTGCCATTTCAACCAGAAAGGACACTCTCTCAATGACTTAACCACCTGCATTCTGCTACAAAGACCTTTTACATCTGCACTTGAAAGGGATTCCTCTGAACTGTCATTCATGTTAAAATTCGACACTCTCCGGGAAGGAATGAACAAATACTCAAACTATCTTACCCATTACCAAGATAGCTTCCCCAATTATCACCTCTAATACCACTAGCTCACAGACATCCCACTCTCCCCACCTCTAATATCATTAATTCACAGACACTTACCTTCCTTCCTCCCCCCCCCCCCCGCATCCCCCTCCTGTTCTGAAATGTGATTTGTCCTTTTCATATGTGTTCATTGTATCCTTTGGTATATATGGTTTGACTATTTTCTTCCACTATTTGATCTGAGGAAGTGGGTCTGGCCCACGAAAGCTCATCATCTAATAAACCATCTTGTTAGTCTTTAAAGTGCTACATTTTCCTGCATTTTGCTTCAGCTACCCCAGACTAACACGGCTACATTTCTATTGCTATTTAAACAGTAATTTCCCATTTTGTGTGTGTGGAACTGATTGTTCCTTCCTACGGGAGCACTTTGCATTTGTCCTTATTAAACTTCCTCCTATTTACCTATAGTCATTTCGACAGTTTGCCAAGATCATTTTGAGTTCTCATCTTACCCTTCAATACACCCAGCTGGGTGTCATCTACAACCTTTATTGGAGCTCTCTCTACGCTATTCTGTGTAGCGCTGATGACGATATTAAACAGAACTGGTCTCAAACATTTCTGAGCAGAACCCTTTATACTGTCCTGGAAGTTTCTCAGTAACAGCCAATGCCAATGCTGCAATTCTATCTAAGTTATAGCACTTCACACAGACATTACTCAGTTTGATTTACAACAGACTCCATTCCATGCTGTGTTAACGGGAGGGTGGTGTAACAGAAGTAGTGCAAATTCAATCATCTGACAGAATCAGCATAGACCAGTCTTGATAAGAATCTGTGACGGAACACAGTCTCTGAAGGAATGGAAGTACAGACATTGATGGGCAAGTACTCTCCCACTGACTAAGCACATCTTCAACATGCTGGCTAAACAAATACTGCTTCGTTTATCACAGCAGTCTTGATGTAGCCTGTGGTGTAGATATAGCCTCAGTCTCCCCTCTTGGAGATATTGTGATGTGAATAAAACATGGGAAGAATCAAAGGACCAAAAAAAAAGGCGAATGATTCTATTGACTGGTTACTAGTGGAACCCATCTAGTCAGTGAGATGCTCAGCTTCATGTTTTTATTCCAATGGCTATTTAATTAGTTAGAACAACTTTGGAAGGAGAGATAGAGAGCGTCTCACAGCTGAATTGCAGATTGCTCCCTGGCTGGGATTCTCTCTGGAAATACAGGAAACCCAAGAGCACAACTTTATATTCACTTCCTGCTTCTGTCTAGTGCCAAGTAAAGGGAGGACGCAACCATCACCAACTTCTCCACTTGGCTGCTTTGTGACCTAAATCTTCTCTCCTTCCCCCATACACTCTCTGGTTCTGGGACAAAGCTAATCTAGAATTTGTAACTCGTCTATGAAAAGTTTCAGGTCAACCAAAATTGCATTGCTTTTAATAGGACATTATTACCTCATAAGAAATTCACCCATTTCTAGAGTCCTGGTTGTTGCAACTCATGTTGACAATCTGAAAAATGGATTACGGAGACTTGGATTTCAAGTCCATTTCTATATCTTGGAACTAACGGGCTAAGGGAGTGGACCCAAAGGACTCCCAGAATGGGTGATCTTACCTTCTGTAGGCAATATTAATGAATTGATAATGTGCTCCCACGTTTGTTGATGCTCACAGTAAAAGTAGATACATACTTCACTCTGGAGCCTCCATATAATTCCATTCATCATGAACACAATATTTTTTATGATGACCATATGTTTTTGCAACTATAATTTTATTTTCCACATTCTTTGATGAAAAATTAACATTTTTCTTTCAGAATACAAGAATTGTGTGAAAAACAGAAAAACTTCTGGTCTGTACACTGTGTACTATTTCTCATTTCAGCTGTTCGGAAGCAGGGTCTTAAAAGCATTTACTAGTTCATGGTACATCTGGACAAATATGAAAATGTGAATCTTAAATTCTTACTGCCTCCCTTTGGACATGTGTGTCTTTGAGTAACCGGACTTGTCTGCCATGTTAAAGTGTTCATAAATATTTGTAGCTCTTTATATGACCCTCATCAATGTGGTATCTCAGAGCACCTCAAAATCTTTATCGTATTTATTGTCACTAATTCCATGTTAGGCCAGAGCAGAATCATTTCCATTTTTCAGATGAAGAGCTGAGTCAGAGAGAAAGTAAATATGCAAACTTTAAGACGCGCAAGAGAAACAGTGGTGTAAAATCTATAGGTAAAAGAGTGGTGAATCCACCCCTCATTTTATACAGTCATGCAATATTCTTCAGATTCACCATGTAGGTCTCACACATGAGCTAATGACATCACTCAGAGACTCCAGTCCTGAATATTTAACTCTTCAAGGGAACTGGGTGGATTCCCTATTTGAAGATACACTGAAAATTATGTACACGGCCATCAGCTTACCCCATATTTTACTGGCACCTCAAACATGAGGCCGGTCTCATGTTTTTCACCTTAAATCCATCCACTGCTTCTTAAATTAAAACCAGCAATCACCAGCAACCAGGATGGACAGGAAAACATTTACATATGATGACAGCCTGTGCATGTTACAAGGAATACTTTAAAAAGACATAAAAAGAAACATTACATCACAAAGGCTACTTCTAGACTACATGGCTCTGTCGACAGAGCCATGTAAAATAGTTTATTCAGCATAGTCAAAGAAGCGGGGATTTAAATAATCCCCACTTCATTAAAATAAAAATGGCTGCCATGCTATGCCGATGATCAGCTGATCCAGCACAGTGCAGCAGTCTAGACGTGGTGCGGTCGACAAGGGAAGCCTTTGTTGACCACTCCAGAAAACCTTGTTTCACGAGGCATACCGGAGTGGTCGACAAAGACTTCCCTTATCAACTGCGCTGTGTCTAGACTGCCACATGGTGCCAGATCAGCTGATCATCAGCACAGCGTGGTGGCCATTTTTATGGTAATGAAGCAGGGATTTAAATAATGACTATGCTGAATAAACTATTTTATGTGGCTCCGTTGGCAGAGTAGTCTAGACGTAGCCAAAGAGTTCACAAAAGGAAATGAAGCCTCTCCATAGGCTTCCAAAATACAAGACAAAAACACATCAGCCATTGAAATATATTCCCCACTAATGCAGGGGTGGCCAACCAGTTAGATATAGATATAGATATAGATATAGATATAGATATAGATATAGATATAGATATAGATATATAATACGTAGCTCTTTGCACTCTCTCCACAGCTATTTTGGCTCTTCAAATCGATCTATATATGAATAGATATATATAGTACACAAAATGTAGTGATAAAAAAGGCATTACAGGACATTTTGGACAAAAACCAATAAAAAAGTCTCTAGTCACTTAAAAAATTCATGGCCAATCCACAGATCTTCAAAAAACTTGACAAGGAACAAATATCACATTTTAGAAAAACCCTTTAAAATACAGTAATATTTTCACACTAAAAATAAGCATCTCCACTATGTATTTTAAATGTAACACTACTGCCCTATTATGTCCGGTGTGATTTTTTAAATGAAACTGAACTGAGAAGTAATTTAGCACAATTTGAAGCGCCTGTTTCACTCCAGCTTGTTGATCTCGGGTATGCTTTCCTCATTTTTTGTACTTATGAAGATTATGTGTTTGCTTCCCAAGTCCAGCCAACACTGAGCTGTCCATCAGTGGTGATGAACTGATTGGAACTAACTAGGGATCTGGACCATCAGCTTCAATAAAGCTCTGTCACCTTCAACCACGTCGGTTAGTGGATTGACTCATTAAGTGAGGCAGATTTTCCATAGTTTTGTGATTTCTAGTATTTACTTCTGGGACCACACGACATGGAACCTCACGCACTAATTACAGCTGGATCCTCTCATTTAGAAACCCATCCAGTCTAGATGTGAGGGGTGAGTGGTATTAAATCCACCATTTCTCTTTATCTGAATCCCTGCTTGTGGTTGACAACGTGCTCAGGTTCACAGCCATTGAAGATCCCGCCATTTGGCTTCAATGGAGCTGTTCTGATTCACACTGGCTGGGGATCTGGCCAATGACTCCAATGGGGACGCATCCATGTACACAGTGAAGGGATCCAGTCTAATGGGCAGTGCTTCACCTTTATCCCAGGACAAATGTAGTTTGAGACCCAGCAGCCAGCCAGGAACGCCTGCTCACTCCTCCCAGTTCTGCCAGCACTGAGCTGTCCGTGGTGCTAAAGTTTGTTTTAGGAAGCCAGGAGTTCAAAGGCACGACGCTGATTTACACCATGGGAGGTTCTAGACTGGGGTGGGAAATGTTCATTGGGTCAGGAGCCACTGGCCCACTGAAAAATCAGTCAGGGGTCACGCACAAGTTAGAAGGAGAAAAAACCCTCAATCGAGAGCCACAGTGAGAAGGAAAAGACACTCCCCACATTCTCCTTGCTCATCAGAACCTAGAGGGGCCCAGCCTAGTAGATTTTGTGCGCTCCAGGACCCAAAGGACGAGCTGGGGGGTTAGCACCAGTTCAGGCTCCCCAATGTGAGGGGGCCTGAGTCTCTGGGGCTGGATAGAGAGAATACGAGAGCTGAATCCAGCCCTCGGCCTGGGGTTCCCCGTGCCTGTTCCAGACCACTGACATCTATGACTCTATGTCAAATTACACAGATTTTTGTGTCCATAGGGTATCCATGTTAGTCTGGATCTGCAAAAGCGACAAGGAGTCCTGTGGCACCTTATAGACTAACAGATGTATTGGAGCATAAGCTTCGTGGGCAAAGGCCCACTTTGTCAGATGCATGTAGTGGAAATTTCCAGAGGCAGGTATAAATATTCAGGCTAGTGATAACGAGGTTAATTCAGTCAGGGAGGGTGAGGCCCAATTCTAGCAGCTGATCTGGAGGTGTGAACACCAAGAGAGGAGAAACAGATTTTTGTAGATCCTTAGTACGACCTTCTGAGATCACACAACATTGAATCTCACCCACTAAGTACAGGTAGAATACCTCAAATAGAAACCAATCCAGCACTGATTTAAAGGGGTAAGTGAATTAAATCCACCAGGTCTGTTGGCCTGTTTCCCTGCTCATCGTTGAAAACGTGCTCAGGTTCACAGCCATTGAAGTTCGAGCCCTTTGGCTACAATAAAGCTGAGCGGATTCACACCTGCTAGGGATCTGGCCAGTGGCTCCAATGTAGAGACCTCCATGTACACAGGCAGGTGACCTGTCCTAATGGGCAGTGCCCATTTGATGGTTACACCACTGAGTGGGTCTATCCACATCCAGAACCAGTGCAGTGTGGGAAAGCTCTGAACATCCTCACTGGGCACAAGCTGAGGACGGTAGCAGGTCTAAGAACGCCTTGACTACCTGTGTGACATCACTACAAAACACGGGAGAATCCACATTCTCTTTTTTTCCTACCTCAACAAGGCTGCTGGGCAGGGCCAATTGGCTGCCGCTGGGAAAATCTAAATGTGTGAGGTCAGGCAGGCAGGGCTTATCTATATTACAGCAACTGCCAAACCCCGGGAAGTGAAGGAAGAGAATTGCTATGTGCAATCCCTAGTAGCAGCCAGTGTTATAAGTAGCCCATCTCACAAGATGAGATCCAGGAAGGATCCTATACAGGACAGATCCCAGCACTGAACAGCACAGGAATTCAAATTTTCCCCTCTTCCATGGAGTTAGTTTTTCCATGGAACCTATCAGTGTTCCATCAACTTATCAAACTTGCCTCTTCCCCAAGACACAGCTGTGGGACTCTGGTCATGTTCCAAAGTAGTTCAGCAAGAGGGGAGGCCATTATGCAGCATAGAGCATGGAGTGCAGTCTGGGAGCCTGGACCAAGCCAGAGAATGGGGGGAGGTGGTATCACAGGCACCCCTCTGGTATTTCTGAGCTAAATAACTAAGTTTGGTCTCTACAAACAACAAAACACACTTTTCATGTTTGTTCAGATTTACTTAGCACCCTTCTGGAACAGAAAAGAGTGGGATGCCATAGATCCCTAGCATCATATTCCATAACTCTGACACAAATTGCATCATTTCATAACACAGGCAGAAAGAGTGGGCCAAATTAATCCCCAGGGTATGAGTAACCCCAATGGTGGCTTTGGTTCACTGAACTCTTTAATGAGGAGTTGTGTCGCTCTGAGCTCAGCTATTCCCAGGTACTTAAGAGAGCATGTCCCATAGATCTCATATCTATATATATAACTTCATGAATGCTCCAAACTAGCAGTTACTATTGATGGGGAAACTCCACCGTGTCTGTCGCTCCTTAGCAGGTACGTGCTGTTGTCCTGCATCACAGCCAGGCTCACAGACACCAGGGTGATCAGCACAATTTAGTGCAGGGATCTTCAATTCAAATACCTGATCCCAGATCCTACTCCACAAGCTAAAGGAAAAATCTCTGTGTTTGGAAAAATAGGCAATTACAAATTCACTGAAGCTAGTGCTTCCTCTGGGTTTACATTCAATGCCATTTTCAAGTGCCAAAAAGTTTAATTAGCACAGCACTCAAACGGCATCCCAAATTGAGATGCCAAGCCAAAGAGCTCCTCGTACCCAAAGAGAGTGGAAAGACTGACACACATTAATGTCACCCTTTCTTAAGCTAAGCAATAATCTCATCTGACAGATGATTTTTACCCTGATTCTTTTACAACAGTCACAAGTTCTTGTTCACTTCTCAGATTAATGAACATTATTATTATTCATATGTGTGCTATACTTAACCTGTATATCTTTCCATGTGTACAGTGTGTGCATTGTATGGAACAGGAATGACCAGCTGTGAACATCTGGCTCTGTGGACTAAGCCCTTCTTTCAGGTCATATTGGTATTCATTTTTCTTCATTTAACTTGATACAGAGAAGGGATAGGTTTACAAAATTCACCACATCACAATAGCTGCCTAATCTTTGCTCAGATCAGATGGAGAATGGAAATAACTCGGTGGTGACTGAGTTCATTCTCTCAGGATTGACAGATCGTCCGGAGCTGCAGGTCCCCCTGTTTGTGTTATTCCTACTGATTTATGTTGTCACCCTGGTATGGAACGGGGGGATGATTTTGTTAATCAAGACTGATCCCCGACTACACACCCCCATGTACTTTTTCCTTGGGAATCTGTCTTTCTGTGATCTCTGCTGTTCTTCAGTGATTGCTCCTAAAATGCTGCAGAATTTCTTAGCCGAGAGGAAAAGCATTTCTTACTCTGCCTGTGCAGTGCAAATGTATTTATGTTTCTATTTTCAAGATATTGAGTGTCTCTTGCTGGCTGTGATGGCGTATGACCGTTATGTGGCCATCTGTAACCCATTGCTCTATAGGATCACCATGTCCAGGTGGCTTTGTAATCTGCTGGTGGCTGGGGTGTATGGGGTGGCATTGGTAGATGCAACAACAAGCACATACTATACATTTCAGCTGTCATTCTGCAACTCCACGATCATCAATCATTTTTTCTGTGACATGCCCCCAATGTTGGCTCTTTCCTGCTCTGAAACTCGCAACAATGAGATTGTGATGGTTGCGTTTGCATGCTACATTGTACTGACCAGTGTTGTGACCATCCTCCTCTCCTATGTCTGTATCATCTCCACGATCCTGAAGATCCGCTCTGCCGAGGGTCGGCACAAAGCCTTCTCCACCTGCACTTCTCATTTGACTGCAGTGGGCATATTTCATGGCACTCTTCTCTTTATGTATTTCCGACCCTCTTCCAGCTATTCCATGGACACTGACAAAATAGCTTCTGTGTTCTACACACTGGTGATCCCCATGATGAACCCCCTCATCTACAGCCTGAGGAACACGGAGGTGAAGGGCGCACTGAGGAAAGCAATGAATAAACTCCTAAGGATTTCTTGAAACATCTTAATTCAGTCCTCCCTTTCCAAGGAGGCTGGTTTTATGATGTAGTTGCAATTGTGAAGTGTGTGATTTCTATGGTTGAATCAATGGGAGTTTTGCACACACTGCTGCAACTCTTTAGCTCTTTCTGTGCTCTAGTTTTAGAGATTGTTTGTGTCCATGCACAAGGAGGGGAAAGATGATTTCCATCACAATGTCCTTTATTGTAATTTAAGGGCAGATTAAAACAAGTAAGAGCCAGGGTAACATTTCCAAGAGACAGCATGGTGTGGATGCCTACTCTGCATAGTTTTCTCTTTTCCAAACTAAATCAACCCACTTCTTTCAGTCTTCCCTAATGCTGCCAATCTGAAAAATGGGTTCTTGAGCCATTGAGTTCAAGGCCCTTTCTATATCTTCGAACTAAAGTGATGATGGATTGAACCCTCAAAACTCCTAGACTGGGTCATCTTAGCTTCTATAGGTAACCTTAATGAATTGATAAGTTGCTCCCATATTTGTTGATGCTCACAGTACAGGTAGAAAGATACTTCACTCCCAAGGTTCCATGTAATTCCATGCATCGTAAATACAACATTTTTAAATGACCATATGCAACTATCATTTTATATTCCCCATTCATTGAGGAAAAATTGACATATTTTTTTTACAATGCGGGAATTGTTTGAAACAACAACAAATACTTCTGGTATATACAACCTGTAATTGTTTCTTCTCATTCCAACTATTTGGAAGCAGCATTTTTCAAACCATTTACTAATTCAGGACCCATATGGACAAATATGAAAAAAAATTGATCTTAAATTCTTTCGGCCTATAAGTGGAGAAGGCTGGTACTCCAAAAGTCGTCTTCCTACTTTCCTCCCTGCTCATGGCATCAACACCATCTGAAGCAGGAAGAAGCCAAAGAGCCAAACTAAATCAAAATTCAGAACAAGTGGTCAACAAAGAGCCATATATGCCCATTTGCATGACTGAAAACATACAACTTCATATTACTGATAACTGACATAATGATTAATGACAGTGTAACTGAAAAATTGTTCTCACCGACTTTATTGAATGGGACTTCTGCTGCTGTGTCTTTTTGCACATTTCTTTGAAGTTTACATCATAACTAGTCAAATCCAACTTCATGTGTGCATTCAGGCTGTCTTCTGTCAATCTTACGGCAGGGGGCTGGTGATGTGCAGGTGCAGAAGTCTAGACTGGGATGTATAGGGGGCTCAGGGCAGAGGGTTGGGTGTTTGATGGACTCATGGCACAAGGTTGTGTTTGGAGAGATTTAGGCAAATCCAATAATGTGCCTGAAACACTATTGCTTACTGCTTAAACTTTAGCAACCTAGCTCACAGGCCCAAAATTAGAACTAGACAGCAACTTCAGCATGACCATAATCAGAGAGGAGGAAGAAAGGGAGTCTGAGTGCCACAGAGAGGGCAGCTTGACCCCGTGTCCTTCCTGAGGCCCAAATCTCTAGTGAAATCACTGAGATATGCATTTAGAAAAACAGGAAGTTTTCTAAATTCCCTAAGACATATACCTATCAGGGCCCCCAGGCATAGAGACTCTTAAAAAGTTAGGCAAGGGTTTTCTTCTGATCATCACTTTCACCAGATGCTTTTTTTCTTTTTCAAAGTGCTTACCTAACAAGTTTTTGAGTGACATGTTATTGTAATACTAACAGATAAATAGAGAAGGAAAGTTTGAGTTGGAGAGCAATTTTGGGTAACACTTAGAGAGATGCCTCAAGCACTCCTTGAGGACGCTTCACATCTGGATGCATCTCCGTCCCCACCGGCAGACAGAAGCTTGGCCATTGGAAACCTTGAGCCACACTCAACTTCAGTAATTATCAAGGGTGTGGTGTTTTACTGACCTGTTGCAGGTGTGTGTAAGTGCTTTAGACTAAGTAAAGCTTAGCTTTAAGTGAAAGCACTCCTGTGTTGTCCTATTTGTACCATCCATTTATCGGTCGGACGACCGTGTCTCCCCTGAATTATTTCCTGACACCACCTCGCAGAGAGTAAAAGTTACCAAGAGGTTGGGGTTGAAAGAACCCTGGGTAACAGTTGGGGTGTATGGAGGAGCAGGAGTGTTATGGAAGGGATCTGGGAAAGAGGGGGGTGAGAGGCTCAGGGCAGGGGGTTCAGGTGTATGATGGATTCAGGGTTGGTGTGTACAGGGGTACAGGAGAGTTATGATGCTACAGCCAGATGGGGGTGAGCTCCAATTGGGGGCTTGTTGACCAGGCTTTATTTAAATAAAATGTCCAACACAGACGGTTTCAATATTGTCTTGTCTTATTGCAGAAGCGGGGAACCTTTTTATGTGGGGGGGGGGGCACTGACCCCAGAAAAGTCAGATGGGGACCACACAAGCAAGAAGCAAAAACAACCCCTTAAAAAAATACCCAGTCCTCACTGATGTGCCCACCAACTGAAACACCTCACTGCCCTGGTGATCCAGACCCATAGTGGAGGTGGAGAAAGGAGGACTGAGGTTCAAGGCTTCGAGCCAGATTTACTCTTCTGAGGTACTGAGGTTAGTGGATTTTGTGGGGCCCATTAGGCTCCCGGGTCGGGCCAATAATGAGGGGATAAAAGTGTGGGACAGGGCTGCCAGTGAATGGGATGGGGTTGGAGTGCAGGATCTGGGCGAGAGAAGGTGGGGTGCAGGAGGGGTGGAGGTGCAAAGTCTGGCCAGGGGGCAAGCTGCCTGGCAAGAAGGCAGGAGGCTGGCTGCCTGGTCAGGGGGTGACTAGCCAGTGATGTAATTCTGGCCTGGGGGCAGAGGGAAGGGGGGGATTCTAGCTAAGGGGAAGGTAGCATTCTGGTCAGAGGGCAGAGGGCAGGGGATGTCTGCCCAGAGGGCTAGGGTAGGGAGGATTTTGGCCAGGGAGCGTGGGACAGAAGGGGTTTTGGCCAGAAGGCAGGGTGTGTCTGGTAAGGAGGCTGGTCCAGGAGGGATTATGGCCAGGGGTGTCTGACAAAGGAACTGGGGGCATAGAGGATTATGGCCTGGGGAGATTTTGGAGAGGAGCCTGGGGAGAGAAGGTGTCTGTGCAGGAGGCTGGGGGCAGAATACTCCACAGCGCAAATTCCATGGATTCCCACAGACCCGTTTGCCGACGTCCATTTGTAACAGGAGTTAATAACAGCATACAGTGTCCGCTTATAACCTCAGATGCTGTATTGCCGCACATGGTTTATCAGGGTGATACCAATAAACCAATTATAATTTTCAGATGATACCCTGCCAGGTGTATTTTTAAAAGACATAAAAAGAAAAAAACACAAAAACTTCACACAAAGAAACCAAGCCCCCCACAGGCTACAGCCTCTGAAACACAAGACAAAAACACATCAGCCATTGACATATACTACACATAAAATGTGAGAGGACCACTTGTTGTATAGCACACCAGAAATGCCTAGCCACACCCATAACCTTGTCTAGGCAGCACAATCATAACATTGTGGGAGCAGCCTTTGGATCGCACAGTAACACACTTTAAATTCTATCACCATGGAACTCTTCACTCCCATCTCTCCCACCTCCAAAGAAACCCACGGCAATGGCTCATGGCGTGTTTCATCTCCCTCCCAATTGGATCATCCCCTGGGGGGCCAGCTGTGGAGTGGGCCAGGTAGGAGTTAACCTGGATTAGAATCTTGTTCAATTCTGGTCTGATCTCTGTGAGGTCTGGATCTAGCTCCAAATCCCAGACAGTTCATGAAAAAGCCCTTTCAAGGGTGCCAAGGATAGGGGCCAAATTCAGCAGAGCCAGGGCTCTTGCAACAGTGACACTTGCTAAATTTGACATCCCTCTGCTCTTGTTCTGTAAGGGTATGTCTACACTAGCCTCCTAGTTCTATCTAGGGAGGCTAATTAGGGTGACTGAAATTGCAAATGAAGCACGAGATTTAAATATCCTGCGCTTCATTAGCATGTTCCCGGCCGGTTGCCATTTTAGAAATTGACTAGCCCAAAGTAACTTCCCGCATCTACATGCAGCAATGAAACGGGATTCCGAATTAAAGCCCTAAATCGAATTAGCTGTTATTCCTCCTGGAATGAGGTTTACCAGCGAATTCGATTTAGGGCTTTAATTCGGAATCCCATTTCACTGCCGCATGTAGACGCGGGCAGTTACTTCGGGCTAGTCAATTTCTAAAATGGTGACCGGCCGGGAACATGCTAATGAAGCATGGGATATTTAAATTCTGCGCTTCATTTGCAATTTCGGTCGCCCTCATTAGCCTCCCTAGATTGAACTAGGGAGCTAGTGTAGACGTACCCTAAGGAAAGAACACAGCCCTTCAGGAAGGGGAGAGGTTTAAACAAGTAAATATTCCCCTCTCTGAACCCTTACTGGGATTTGTTGAGGAATTAAGAAGGTTTCAGTGAAGCCCCCACCCCTCGGTGTGACATCCCTAGAGTGCAGGCACATGAAGACCATTTTCTCTTCCATAGCTCAACCAGATTGTTACGACTGGACAAGTGGTTGCTGCTAGCACACTCTCCAATGGACAGATTTACTTATGTATTGGGCTGTAACAACATAGCACCCACCTCTCCCAAACCCCCCTTCTGGTTAGGTATCCCAGAGTTCCTGCCCTGCTATGGGGCCATACCCCAGAGAACCCTATCAGGAGAGAATATTTTTGTCTTGCCAGCATACTCCTGACTCTAGCTCTCCAGTTGGGCTGTTGGGTACTTCAGATCCCTTTAACCGCTGTCTCATTGTAGGCCTCTTCTTCAGTGGCCCAAATACCATTTCAAATCCCAGCCCATGGACCTTAAGAACAGCAGCCACACAGCACCATGTCCCTCTCACCAAACTGCTTCAGTTTCCCCAGGCTACTGCACGGTGTCTCCAGACTTCACTGATGCTTCCCCTTTACCTCAGGGCAAAGGTAGGTTCAAGCCCAGTAGCCAGCCAGGAGCGCCTGCTCACTCCCCCAGGTCTGCCAGTGCTGAGCTGTCTGTGGTGCTGAAGTTTATTTTCGGCAGCCAGGAGTTCAAAGGCACGACGCTGATTTACGCCACGTGAGGTTCTAGACCAGGGTGGGAAACCTTCTTTGGGATAAATTGGGGACCACACACAAATTAGAAGCAGAAAAAACCCTCAATTGGGGGCCACAGTGAGAACGAGAAAGACACTCCCCACATTCTCCTTGCACGTCAGAACCTAGGGGACCCAGCCTAGTAGATTTTGTATGCTCCAGCCCCCAGAGGAGAAACTGGGGGGTTAGCACCAGTACGGGCTCCCCAATACAGGGAGGCCTGATTCTCTGGGACTGGATGCAGTGCGGGTAAGCTCTGAGCATCTTCACTGGGCACAAGTTGAGGACTATAGCAGGTGTAAGGAGGCCCTATTGGCCTGTGTGACATCACTACAAAACATGGGAGAATCCACATTCTCTTTTCTCTACCTCAGCAAGGCTGCTGGGCAGGGTTAAGTGGCTGCCATTGGGAAAATCTCCATGTGAGAGGTTGAGCAGCCAGCAACTGCCAAACCCTGGGAAGAGAAGGAAGAGAATTGCTATGTGCAATGCCCAGGAGTGGCCAATGTTATAAGTAGCCCATCTTACAACATGAGATGCAGGAAGAATCCTGAATTTTCTGCTCTTCCATGGAGTTATCTTTTCCATGGAAAGAGTCAGCTTTCCATCATCTTATTAAATTCACCTCCTCCCCAGACCACAGCTGTGGGACTCTGGTGATGTTCCATGGTAGTACAACAAGAGGAGAAGCAATCATGCAGCATCATGCCCTAAGCCAGAGGATGGGAGGATGTGGTATCACAGGGACCTCTCTGGTATTTCTGAGATGAATGACTAAAAGTTTGGTCTCCACAAAGAACAAAACACACAATCTATTTTTGTTCAAATTTACTTCATACCCTTCTGGTACAGAAAGGAGTGGGATGCCATGTTTCCCTAGCCTTGTACTTCATAACGCCAACAGCAAATTTAATTATTTAAAAACAACAGAAGGAAAGAGTAGCACAAATTAATCACCCGGGTATGAATTACCCCAATGGTGGCTTTGGTTCCCTGAGCTCATTAATGAGGTGTAGTGTCTCTCTGACTCAGGTATTCCCAGTTGCTTCTGGGATAATGTACCGTAGATCACAGATCTCAGTATAAAACTTCCTGAATGCTCCAAATGGCAATATCTCTTGATGGGAAACACCACCGCGTCTGTCTCTTCTCAGTAGGTACGTGCTATTCTCCTGCATCACAGACACACACTCATAGAGACACCAGGGTGATCAGCAGGTATGAAATTGAAGATTCCCCAGAACTAAACACCTGAGCCCAGATCCTGCTCCTCAAACTAAAGAAAAAACTTCATACACTTTGTAATTGCCTGTTTTTCCAAACACTAAAGACAACACTTTCTCTGGGCTTTCCTACAGACTAAAAACATGACACAACGAATGTCATTAGCACAGCACACACTCTTCATCCCAAACTGAGGTGCCAAGCCACAGATTTCCCCTTTCCTAAAGGGGGCAGAGAGATTGACAGAAATTAATTTCACCCCTTCTTCAGTTAAGCAATGATCTCATCTCACTGAGATGGTTTCACACTGATTCTCCTACAGCAGAGGCACAACTCTCTTTTTGCTGCAGAGATTAGGGAACAGGATTGTTTTTGTGAACGGTACAGTTAACTGGTGTGACTTTGTAAGTGTACAGCGTGTGCATTGTCTGGAACAACTAAGTGTTAATGTAACCACGACCTGGCGGATTTGAACCTGTGACTTCTGAAGCAGAGTACAGGAGCCTCTACTCTCTGAGCTAAAAGCCAGCCAGCTCCTAACCCATGCTGTAGAGGTCCCTTGATTTTAGCTGTTGCCATGGTCTAGGTACCACTTGCATTGCTCAGTAACCACACTAGGTGTGTGGGTTACATTAACACCTGGCTCTGGGGAGCTAAACCCTTCTTTCAGGTCACAATGGCATCCTTTTTTCAATACTTCATTACAGAGGAGGGACAGGTGTACAGAGCCATCCACCTGCCCACCTCCCTGTTGCTGCCTGATCACAGCGCAGAGAGGATGGAAGAGGGAAATCACTCGGAGGTGACTGAGTTCATTCTCTCAGGACTAACTGATCGTCCGGAGCTGCAGGTCCCCCTGTTTGTGTTCTTCCTACTGATTTATGTTGTCACCCTGGTAGGTAATGGAGGGATGATCTTCTTAATCATTATTGACCCCCGACTCCACACCCCCATGTACTTTTTCCTCGGGAATTTGTCTTTCTGTGATCTCTGCTATTCCACAGCAGTTGCCCTCAAGATGCTGCAGAATTTCTTAGCCAAGACGAAAAGCATTTCGTACACTGCCTGTGCTGTGCAATTGTATTTATGTTACCTTTTTCAAGATGTAGAGTGTCTCTTGCTGGCTGTGATGGCGTATGACCGCTATGTGGCCATCTGTAACCCGCTGCTCTATACGGTCACCATATCCAGGCGGCTTTGTATCCTTCTGGTGGCTGGGGTGTATGCGGTGTCATTGGCAGATGCAACAACATATATCTACTATATATTCCAGCTGTCATTCTGCCGCTCTAACATCATCAATCATTTCTTTTGTGACACCCCCCCGTTGTTAGCGCTCTCCTGCTCTGACACCCGCATCAGTGAGATTGTGATGTTTGCCTCTATGTGCTACATTATAGCGAGCAGTGTTGTGATCATTCTCCTCTCCTATGTCTGTATCATCTCCACCATCCTGAGGATCCACTCTGCTGAGGGCTGGCGCAAAGCCTTCTCCACCTGCGCTTGTCACTTGATCACAGTGGGCATGTTTTATGGCACTCTCCTCTTCATGTATTTCCGACCCACCTCCAGCTATTCCATGGACACCGACAAAATAACCTCCGTGTTCTACACACTGGTGATCCCCATGTTGAACCCTCTCATCTACAGCCTCAGGAACACAGAGGTGAAGGGTGCCCTGAGGAAAGCCATGAATAAACTCCGAAGGATTTCCTGAAGCTTTTTAACTCAGTCCAAACTTTTCATGGTGTTGGGGTTGGTTTTATGATATAGTCACAATTGTGAATTGTGATATTTATAGCTGAACCAAATGGAGTTTGTGTACCCTCTGATAATCTATGGCTTTTTGTGTACACTGTTTTTTGGTTGCAGAGATTGTCACTTGTTTTGTGTTCTTGCACAAGGAGGAGACATGTGCTTTCCATCACAATGAGCTTTATTTATGAGCCCAAAACTCAAAAGGTAATATCAAAATGTTTTTAAGTACATCAGAAGCAGGAAGTGTGCTAAATAGCCAGTGGAGCCCCTGGACAATTGAGATACAAAAGGAGCACTTAAAGACAATAAACTAATTGTGGAGAAACTAAAGGAATACTTAGCTTCAGTCTTCACAGCTTAGGTGGTTAGGGAGATTCCCAAACCAGAGTTTTCCTTTGTTGCTGTCAAATCTAAGGAATTGTCACAGATTGAAGTGTCATTAGAGGAGGTTTTGGAATTAATTGACAAACTTAATAGTAACAAGTCACCGGTACCAGATGGAATTCACCCAAGAATTCTGAAAGAACTCAAATGTGAAATTACGGATCTATTAACTATGGTTTGTAACCTATCCTTTAAAACAGTTTCTGATAGCTAATGTAATGCCAATATTTAAAAAGGGCTCTAGAGGCGATCCTGGAAATTACAGACCAGTAAATCTAATGCAGTACCAGGCAAATTAGTTGGAACAATAGTAAAGAATAAAATTGTCAGACACATAGAAGAACATAATTTGTTGGGCAAAATATGGTTTCTACAAAGGGAAATCATGTCTTACTAATCTATTAGAGTTCTTTGAAGGGGTCAACAAACTTGTGGACAAGGGGGAATCCAGTGGATATAGTGTACTTAGATTTCCAGAAAGCCTTTGACAAGGTCCCTCACCAAAGGCTCTTATGTAAATTAAGTTGTCCTGGGATAAGAGGGAAGATCCTGTCAGGGATTGAGAATTGGTTAAAAGACAGGAAACAAAGAGTAGGAATAAATGGTAAATTTTCAGAATGGAGAGGGGTAACTAGTGATGTTCCCCAAAGGTCAGTACTAGGACCAATCCTATTCAACTTATTCATAAATGATTTGGAGAAAGGGGTAAACAGTGAGGTGGCAAAGTTTGCAGATGATGCTAAATTACTCAAGGTAGTGAAGACCAAAGCAGACTGTGAAGAACTTAAAAAATATCTCACAAAAGTAAGTGCTTGGGCAACAAAATGGCAAATGAAATTTAATGTGGATAAATGTAAAGTAATGCAAATTGGAGAAAATAACCCCAACTATACATACAATATAAAGGGGGCTAATTTAGCTACAGCTAATCAGGAAAGAGATCTTGGAGTCATCGTGGATAGTTCTCTGAAGATGACCACGCAGTGTGTAACGGCAGTCAAAAAAGCAAACAGGTGTTAGGAATCATTAAAAAAGGGATAGAGAATAAGACGGCGACTATCTTATTGTCTCTATATAAATCATGGTATGCCTACATCTTGAATACTGTGTACAGATGTGGTCTCCTCATCTCAAAAAAGATATACTGGCATTAGAAACAGTTCAGAGAAGAGCAACTAAAATGATCAGGGGTTTGGAATGGGTCCCATATGAGGAGAGATTAAAGACACTAGGACTTTTCAGCTTGGGAAAGAGAAGACTAAGGGGGATATGATAGAGGTATGAGTGGTGTGGAGAAGGTGAATAGGGAATGGTTATTTACTTGTTCCCATAATATAAGAATTAGGGCCCACCAAATGAGATTAATGGGCAGCACATTTAAAACAAATAAAAGGAATTTCTTCTTCACACAGCGCACAGTCAACCTGTGGAACTCCTTGCCTGAGGAGGTTGTGAAGGCTAGGACTATAACGGTTTAAAAGAGAACTAGGTACATTTATGGAGGTTAAGTCCATTACTGGCTATTAACCAGGATGGATAAGGAATGTTGTCCCTAGCCTCTGTTTGTCAGAGGATGGAGATGGACCGCTTGATCATTACCTGTTCGATTCACTCTCTCTGGGTCACCTGCCATTGGCCACTGTTGAAAGACAGGATATTGGGCTGGATGGACCTTTGGTCTGACTCAGTATGGCCATTCTTATGTTCTTATTGTAAGCTAAGGACACAGGAAAACAAGTAAGAGCAGGAGTAACGTTCCCAAGAGAGAGTATGGTTTGGGTACCTAGTCTATGACAGTCTGCGCTGAACTGAATAGACAATAGCATGGAAATGGTGAGTTTTCTTTACAACATCAGTTAAAAAGAAATTATTTCAAGCATAGAGACACCAGATAATTATACCACATCAGCAGAGTGGCTATGAACTCTTGGTCTCCCTGAGATTTATAGAATCATAGAACTGGAAGAGATCATCTAATCCAGTTACCTGCCCTCAGGGCAGGACCAAGAACTAACTAGACCTTCCCAAACAGGTGTTCATTTCACCTGCTTTTAAATATGTCCAGAGATGGAGATTCCACCCCCAGCCATTTATTCCCATGTTTAGCTATTGTGACAATGTTGAAAGTTTTCCTAATGACCCATCTAAACATCCCTGGCTACAATTTAAACCCATTCCTTCTTCTCCTGTCATCGGAGGTTAAGGAGATTAATGTTTTTTCCTTCTTTTTTATAACACCCTTTCTCATATTTGAAATCTATTCTCTTGTTCCCTCTTGGCCTTCCATTCTCCAGACTAAATGAACCCACTTCTTTCAGTCTGTCTGGAGAGGTTATGTTTTGCAGATTTTCAATCACGTTTGTTACCCTTTGCTGGACTTTTCCAGTTTCTTCACAGCTTTCCTGAGTGTGGTTCCCAGAACTGGACAACATACTCCAGTTGAGTCATAATCAGCATGGAGTAGAGCGGAAGCATTGCCTCTTGTATCTTGCTGACAGCACTCCTGATAACACATCCCAGAATAATGTGGGGATTTTTGCATCAGTTTCATAATGTTGACACACATATAGCCTGTAGGCCACTCTGACCCCTAGATCCTTTTCTGCGATACTCCCTCCTGGACAGTAATTTCCCATTTTGTGTGTATGTAACTGATTGTTCCTTTCTACGGGAGCACTTTGCATTTGTCCTTATTAAACCTCCTCCTATTTACCTAGAGTGATTTCAACAGTTTGTCCAGATCATTTTAAATTCTCATCTTTTCCTTCAAGACACTTGCCACTTCTCCCAGCTGGGTGTCATCTAGAACCTTTATCGGGGTACTCTCTGTGCCATTTTCTGTAGCACTGATGTAGCTATTAAAAGGAACCAGACTCAGATAAACTTACAGCACTGGCATTGATGGTGGCTGAGAAAGATCCAGGACAGAACAAAGGGCCCTGTCCAGAAATGTCTCACAGGGAGGGATCAATTCTAAGTTATATCACTTCATGTAGCTATAACACATTTCAACTTATGGAAGAGTGCATCCCCTGCTGTATTAATGGGAGAGTTGCATCACAGAAGTAGTACAAATTCAATCACCTAACAGCATCATTGTAGACCAGCCTTGATAAGAATTCATGACGGAACACAGACACCGAGAGGAGGGAAGGGAAGTACAGAGATTGATGGGAACATGCTCTCTCACAGACTAAACATGTCTTCGTGTTAAATAAATACTGCTTTGTTTATCACAGTGGTCTTGATGTAGCCAGTGGTGTAGACATGACCTTAGTCTCCCCTGTTGGAGCTATTGTGTTGTGAATAAAACACAGGAAGAATCAAAGGACCAAAAGAAGGAGAATAATTCTATAGACAGGTTATTTGGGGAATCCATCTCAACAGTGCTATTCTCAGTTTCATGCATTTATTCCAAAGATTAATTAATTAGTTAGAAAAACTTTGGAAGGAGAGGTTGAGAGCATCTCAGGCTATGTCTAGACTACAGAGTTAAATCAGGAAAAGATACACAAATTGCGATCTGCAATTTCTGTCTCTTTTTCCACCTTTTTTTCAGAAGAGGCTTTTCCAAAATTCAGCCTGTCTAGACGAGACCAAATTTTGGAAAAACCTCCACTTGCAGAACCAGCCTTCTTCTTCATTCACTGGGGAATACAGGGATGACAAAATAACGCGTCCACTTTTTCAGAAATTGTTCCGGAAAAGAGGACGCATTCCTTGGACACGGCATAGCTTTTCTAGGATACTGGAGGTATCCCAAAAAAGCTCTGCAGTGTAAACATAGCTTCAGAGCTGAATAGCAGATTCCTCCCTGGCTGGGATTCTTTCTGGAAATACAGGAAACCCAAGGGTATGTCTAGACTCATTTTACAGAGTCATGCAACATTCTTCAGATTCACCATGTAGGTCTCACAAATGAGCTGATGACATCACTCAGAGCCTCCAGGCCTGAATATTAATTATTCAGGAGAACTGGGTGGATTCTATAGTTGAAGATACCCTGAAAATTATGTACACAGCCATTAGCTTACCCCATATTTTACTGGCAACTCAAACATGAGGCCGGTCTCATGTTTTTCACCTTAAATCCATTTGCTGCTTCTTAAATTAAAGCCAGCAATAAGCAGCAACCAGGATGGACAGAAAAACATTTACACATGATGACAGTCTGTGCACGTTACAGGGAATACTTTAAAAAGACATAAAAAGAAACACTAAATCACAAAGAGCTCACAAAAGGAAATCAAGCCTCTCTACAGGTCTCGAAAATATAAGACAAAAACCCATCAGCCATTGAAATATGTGCCCCCTAGGTCCATCATGCACTAATGCAGGGGTGGCCAATCAGTTAGAGATGAAGAGTCAAAATAGCTGGAGACAGAGTGCAAAGAGCCATGCATTATATATTTATTTTTATATCTATATAGATATATATGGCTAGATATATATAGTACACAAAATGCAGTGATAAAAATAACATTACAGGACATTTTCGACAAAAACCAATAATAAAATCTCTAGTGACTTAAATAATTCACAGCCGCTCCATAGATCGTCAGAGAACTTGACAAGGAACAAACATCAAATTGACAAAAGAAACTTTAAAAATACAGTAATATTCTCACACTAAAAATAAGCATCCCCACCATGTATTTTAAATTTAACACTGCTACCCTATTATGTCCGGTGTGATTTTTAAAATTAAACTGAATTGAGGACTAAATTAGCACAATTTGAAGCACCTGTTTCACTCCAGCTTGTTGATCAATGGTACGGTTTTCTCATTTTTTTTAACTAATGAAGACTACGGCTTTTTTATAGTTCTAAAAGTTCAGGTTCATCCAAATTGCAAATTTGACAGGCTCCAAAATAATAATGGAGAGATTCATATCTCAGAATAATTGCTTCAGCCTGGCAAACAATAGCCTTTGAATTTTCTTCAAAGAAACACAGTGTAAACCAGGTACATGTTGATTCTTCTTTTGCCCCGGAATTTAAATATGACATCTGTGTTGGCTGCCTTATTTTGCATCCACAAAGACTTTGGGTTCAAGCGGAGGGCTGGGGGTGCCTGGCTCTGGGGTGGGGTGAGGCATTGGGTTAGACAGGAGGGTGGAGTGCTGAAGCACCTTAAACTCAATCTCCCTCCTCTGCCCCAGAGCCAGGCACCCCCAGTCCCAATCCAATGCCCTCTCCCTCCCACAGAGCCAGGAACACCCAGACCTCCTGCTCTAACTCAATGCACCCACCCCTCCCCCAGAGTCATGTACTCTCAGCCTCCCTGCTCTAACTGAATCCCCTTCCCCTCCCCCAGAATCAGGCACCCCCCATCTCCCACCCATTCTAACGCAATGCCTGGGTGTCACCGAAGTCGCTGCCACCACAGCCACATGCTTCTCCTTCCAGGTGCTGTGGCGTGTGCGCAGAGCAGCCATGAGCAGTCTGCGTGCATGGCCCCAAACTAGCAATAGCTGAATTTCTTTGAGCAAAGAGCTGCATGCAGCTCTAGAGCCATGGGAAGGCCACTCCTGCACTAATGTTTCACACCAGGTGGAGGATGCTGGACAAGGGGGTGCTCTGAGACTGTGGGGCCTACTTTCATTCCTCCTTGGTTTCACACATCCAGGCAGAGTTCCTCTGGGTGGTGTCCACTGGCTTCATCGACAGTTTTGAGGAACAGTGGGCGCTGTCCGGGGTTCTCTGCTCGGTGTCCCCATCTGGTTCCCTTATTATAAACCTTTAGCCTGCACTCCTTGACCCTGTTTTTCATTAGTTGTCCCAAGGAATCGGTTGATCCCCAGGTCCAGCTGTCCCTCCCACAAGGCTGGGAGGAAAGCTCCCAAAAGGATATCAAGCCCCTCCATAGGCTTCCAAAATACAAGACAAAAACACATAAGCCATTGAACTATATCGGCCACAGACCCATCATGCACTAATGCTTCACCTTAACCCCAGGGCAAATGCAGGCTCAGGTCCAGGAGCCAGCCAGGAACAAGTGCTCACTCCCCTGGGCCTGCCCGCACTGAGCTGTCCATGGTGCTGCAATTTTCTATAATCACCCAAGAGTTCAGTGGTGCCAAGCTGATCAGCACCAGCCAGGGATCTGGACCATCGGCATCAATAAAGCTCTATCACCCGGGTTAGTGAGTTGGCTTCATCTAACTGAGGCAGATTTTCCATAGATCTGTGATTTCTAGTGTGAGCTTTTGAGACCACATGACATGGAACCTCATGCACCAATTACAGCTGGATCCTCTCGTTTAGAAACACATCCAGTCTAGATTTCAAGGGGGTAATTGATATTGAATCCACCATGTCTCTTGGCCTGTTCCCCTGCTTGTGGTTGAAAATGTGCTAAGATTTACACCATTTGAAGATCAGGCCCTTTGGCTCCAATGGAGCTGTGCTGATTTACACCAGCTGGGGATCTGGCCAATGACTCCAATTGAAAGACCTCCATGTACACAGGCAGAGGACCTGGTCTAATGGATAGTGCCCATGTTATGGTTATACCATTGAGCATGTCTGTCCATGTGCAACATCACAAGAGAGCAGGGGCAAGACCATTTTCTCTTCCCTAGCATGGCCAGATTACTAGAGAGGGGCAAGTGGTTGCTGCTAGCACAATGTCCAAAGGAACCAGCCTTCACTGATGCTTCTCCTTTACCTCAGAGCCAATGTAGGCTCAGGCCCAGCAGCCAATCAGGAGCACCTGCTCACTCCCTCAGTTCTGCCAATACTTAGCTGTCCATGGTGCTGAAGTTTCTGTTCACCAGCAGGAGTTCATTGGCACTACACTGATTTACGCCAAGTGAGGTTCTAGGAAACCAGTGACTTCAATGATGCTATGTCAAGTGACATGGACTTTCTGAAGATTCCTGATTTCTATTAGAACCTTCTGAGAACACATGATATGGAATTGAGTAATTACAGCTGGCACATTTATTTTAGAAACCCTTCCAGTCCTGAAGGGAAGGGGTAAGTGGTATTAAATCCACTAAGGCTCTTCGCCTGTTCCCCCATTTTGGTTGAGTACGTGCTCAGCCATTGAGACATGGCCCTTTGGCTAAAATGGAGCTGTGAGGATTTACATCGGATGGGGATCTGGTCAAGGACTCCAATGAAGAGACCTCTATGCACACAGGCAAAGGACCTCGGCTAATGGGCAGGGCTGATGTGATACTTACATCATTGAGCTTTTCTATCCATGTCCGCCAGACCTAGCACAGTTTGTGCATGCTGTGAGTATTCTCAGTGGGCACAAGCTGATGACTGAAACATGTCTAAGGAGGGCCTGATGGCTTGTGGGACATCACTGCAAGCCAGGGGAGAATCCATAGTCACTTTCTGCTGGTTGACAAAAGCTCCTGGTAAGTGAAGGAAGAGAATTGCTATGTGAAATGCCCAGTTAGTGTTATCAGTAGGTCATGTCACAAGATGAGATCCAGCAAGGATCCTGTACAGGACAGATCCCAGTACTGAAGGGTGAAGGAAGAGAATTTTCCCCTCTTCCGTTGAGTTATCTTTTCCGTGGAAAGTATTGGCTTTCCAACAACTTATCAAACTCACCTTCTGCCATGAAAAGAAATGAATGGGATGCCATGAATCCCTAAGCTCATATTAGAGAAATCTGACACAACTTGCATCATTTAATAACAATAGGAGGAAAGCGTGAGCCAAATTAATCCTCAGGGCATGAGTTACCCACATGGTGGCTTTGGTTTCCTGAGCTCGTTAATGAAGTGTTGGGTCTCTCTGAGCTCAGGTATTCCCAGGTGCTTCAGGAACAATGTTCCATAGATCACAGATCTCAGTATAAAACTTCCTGAATGCGCCACACTAGCAGCATCTGTTGATGTCAAAACTGCACCACGTCTGTCTCCTCTCATCCGGTATGTGCTGTTGTCTTGCATACAAGCCACACACACAGAGACAAAAGGGTGATAAGCAGGTATTGAATTCTAGCTCCCTAGCACTAAATACCTGAGTCAGAATGCAACCCATCCAACTAAAGAAAAAACCTCAGAGTTTGGAAAAAACGACCATTACAAAGTCACTAAAAGAACTCCTTTCTCTGGGCATCCCTTAAGACTAAAGAACTTGCCATTTTTAAGTGTCAAAAACAGTAATGAGCATAGCACACAAGCTTCACCCCAAACTGACATGCTGAGCCACAGACCTCCCCTTGCCTAAAGAGGGCAGAGAGATTAACACACATTAATCTCACCCCTTTGAGCTAAACTATATTCTCGTCTGACTGAGATGGTTTCACCCTGTTTCTCTTACAAGTTCACAAATCAATGTTTGCTGCTCGGATTAGTGAACAACAGTATTCGTGTGAGTGGTATGGTTAACCTTCGTGTCCTTGTATTTGTACAGTTGCGCGCATTGTATGGAACACCTGGAATGATCAGCTGTGAACTTAGACTCTTTAGACTAAGTCCTTCTTTCAAGCTATACTGGTACCCATATTTCATCACTTACTTCGGCAGAGAGAACAGACAGGTATTCAGAGCCATCCACCTCCCCACATCCCTGCAATTGCCTCATTTCTGCTCAGATAAGATGGAAGAGGGAAATCACTCGGAGGTGACTGAGTTCATTCTCTCAGGACTGACAAATCGTCCGGAGCTGCAGGTACCCCTGTTTGTGTTGTTCCTACTGGTTTTTGTTATCACCCTGATGGGGAATGGGGGGATGATCTTGTTAATCAAGATAGACCCCAGACTCCACACCCCCATGTACTTTTTCCTTGGAAATTTGTCTTTCTGTGATTTCTGCTATTCCTCAACAATTGCTCCTACAATGTTGCAGAATTTCTTAGCTGAGCAGAAGAGCATTTCTCGCACTGCCTGTGCCGTGCAAATGTATTTATATTTCTTTTTTCAAGATATTGAGTGTCTCTTGCTGGCTGTGATGGCGTATGACCGTTATGTGGCCATCTGTAACCCGCTGCTCTATACAGTCACCATGTCCAGGTGGCATTGTAACCTGCTGGTAGCTGGGGTGTGTGGGGTGGCATTGGCAGATGCAACAACAGGCACATACTATTTATTCCAGCTCTCATTCTGCCGCTCCAATGTCATCAATCATTTCTTTTGTGATACCCCCCCACTGCTGGCACTTTCCTGCTCTGACACCCGCATCAATGAGATTTTGATGTTTGCCTTTGCATGCTTCATTATAGTGAGCAGTGCTTTGACTGTCCTCCTGTCCTATGTCTATATAATGTCAACCATCCTGAGGATCCGCTCTGCCGAGGGACGGCGCAAAGCCTTCTCCACCTGCGCTTCCCACTTGACTGCAGTGGTCATGTTTTATGGCACCCTCCTCTTTATGTATTTCCGACCCACATCAAACTATTCCATGGACACTGACAAAATAGCCTCAGTGTTTTACACGCTGGTGATCCCCTTGTTGAACCCCCTCATCTACAGCCTCAGGAACACGGAGGTGAAAGGTGCCCTGAGGAAAGCCAAGAATAAACTCTTGACCCATTCTTGAATCTTTTCACCTGAGTCCATACTTTTCATGGCATTGGAGTTGGTTTTATGATGTAGTTGCAAAAGTATAAAATGTGTTATGTTTATAGTTGAACCAAAGCAAATTTTGCTTCTTTCTGACACTCTGTGGTCCTTTATGTGCTCTGTGAGGATGTTGTAGAGATTGTAACTTGGTTTGTGTCCATTTCCAAGGTGGAGAAAGGTGATTTCTATCACAATGAGGTTTATTGTATCCTAAGGGCACAGCAAAACAACTGGGAGCAAGAGTAACACTCCCCAAGAGAGAGCATGGTGTGGGTGCCAATTCTGTGGCAATCTCCACAGAACAAAATAGCATGGAAACTGGGAGTTTTCTCTACAACATCACTTGATGAGACAACACTTTACTTTGAACTCACTTAGGCTCTCAAGTTAGGTATTGCTGACATTTTACCTTTTATTTCTTTGTAACCAATTTGGATCTTTACGTCTCCTTACTAGTATTCACTAAAAATCTTTCTTTCTGTAGTCAATATGTGTGTTGGATTTTTTCATCAAAGCCATTGTGTTTTGATATCAAAATATTTAGGAACCTCTACCTGGGACCAGGATTTGCAACTTGTCTGTCTATTTATTGACATACTATGACACATACCCTGGTGTTGTCCAGGATGGTGCTGGACAGTACCAGGCACACATTCTATTGGGCATCGTTAGGCCCTGTGACCTACAGGTAGGTGCTCTTTGTTATTGTATTGAAAGGCAACATATGATACCCTGGTACCTGAACCCACCGAAGGTAGAGATCAAAGCCTTAGCTGTGAGTTATTTTCATAGCCCAGGTGTCCTCCCCAAGGTGCTAGCAGACATGTTAGCAGATAAGAAAGCCATCTCCTCCTCTATCTGTGTGACAGAGCAGCCTTTACCTTTCTGGAGGGAGATTCCAAAGAGGATGGAGGGAGGCTATTCTCAGTATTGGAGATGGCAAAACAAGGAGCAATGGTCTCAACTTACAGTGGGGGAAGCGTAGGTTGGATATTAGGAAAAATTCTTTCTCTGGAGGGTGGTGAAGCACTGGAATGTGTTCCTAGGGAGAGGGTAGAATCTCCATCCCTAGAGGTTTTTATGTCCTGGCTTGACAAAGCCATGGCTGGGATGATTGAGTTGTGATTGGTCCTGTTTGGACAGGTGGTTGGACTCGACTCTTGAGGTCTCTTCCAGCCCTAGGATTCTATGATTCTGTGACTCCACTCTGGTTTCTGAGCACATTAGTGCTGGTGTAGTGACTGCTGTCTCTCTGTCCTTTCAGAGGTAGTGAGGAGAGATGGAGAGGGGACATCAGGGAATCCATTTCTTCGTTGTATAGTCCGGTACCCCTTTTGAGACATATTACCAGCTGGTTACCAGGAGACGAAATGTCTATGTGAAAAGATGTTTTTTGGCTCCTTTTCCTCCTATTTTTGACCTTCCTTGATTTCCCTTCCTCCTTGATGATGCTGTTTACTTCTTTGATACAGAATTCACCACAGCATACATTGCTTGGTTTCAGACAGAGCTGTTTGCCCACATTTGTTTGTAAGATGAGTTAATAACAGCATGCAGTGTCCCTTTCCAACCTCACATACCATATTGCCACACACAATTTTTCAGGATGATACCAATACACTAATTATGAGTTTTCAGATGATACATTCACAGAGGGATTTTTAAAAGACCCCCAAAAAGTGACAAAGACTTCACACAAAGAAATCAAGCTCCTCCACAGGTTTTTTCCTACTGAAATACAAGACAAAAACACATCAGCCATTGAAATATATAACACATACAATGTGAGAGGACTGCTGCCTGTGTAGCACACCAAAAACTTCAAGCCACACCCATAACCTGCTCTAGGCAGCACAATTATAACCAGTTTGTGGGAACAGTTCCTCGATTGCACCACAACACCCTTTGAATTGTATGGGAATGTGAAGGTATCTCATCCCCATGAATCTCATTTCTCTCACCCTTCCCATGTCCAAAGACACACACTGCAATGGCACATGGCATGTTTAATCTGCCTCTTAGATGGCACATCCTCTGGTGATGCAGCTGTGGAGTAGGCCAGGCAGGAATGAATCTGGATTAGAGTCTTGTTGAATCCAGGCCTCATCTCTATGAGGTCTAGATCTAACTCTTCATCCAAGACCTTCCACGGATGCCTAAACAGGGGTCAAACAGCTGATCCAGGGCTCTTCGATCAGTGACATTTCCTAAATTTGATGTCCCATCTGACCTGGTTCTGTAAGGGAAGAACACAGCCCTTCAGCAAGGGGAGGTGTTTAAACAAGTAACTATTCCCCTCTCCAAACCCTCACTGGCATTTCTAAGGAGTAAAGAAGGTTTCAGTGAAGGCAGACCTCATGTGCGACATCCCTAGAGAGCAGGGGTAAGACCATTTTCTCTTCCCTAGCATGGCCAGATTACTAGAGAGGGACAAGTAGTTGTTGCTAGCACAATGTCCAAAGAACTCAGCCTTCACTGATGCTTCTCCTTTACCTCAGAGCCAATATAAGTTCAGGCCCAGCAGCCAACCAGGAGCACCTGCTCACTCCCCTAGTTATGCCAGAACTGAGCTGTCCATGGTGCTGAAGCTCTTTTCACCAGCTGGGAGTACAGTGGTACTACAATGATTTACACGAGGCTAGTTTCTAGAAGACCACTGACTTCAATGATGTCAAATTACACGGCTGGTCTGAAGATTCCTGATTTCTATTAGGACCTTCTGAGAGCACAAGACATGGACTCATGTAATTACAGCTGGCACATCTATTTTAGAAACCCTTCCAATCTTGAAGTGAAGGGGTAATTGGTATGAAATCCACCATGTCTCTTGGCCTCTTCCCCCACCCTTGGTTGAAAACGTGTTCAGCCATTGAAGACCTGGCCCTTTGGCTAAAACAGAGGTGTGCGGATTTACACTGCTTGGGAATCTGGTCAAGGACTCAAATGAAGAGAGCTCCATGAACACAGGCAGGGAACATGGTCTAATGGGCAGTGCTCCTGTGATGGTTACATCATGGAGCATTTCTGTCCACGTCTGCCAGACCTAGCACAGTTTACGCATGCTGTGAGCATCTTCATTGGTCTAACGACTGAGACAGATCTAAGGAGGGCCTGTCGGCTTGTGGGACATCAGTGCAAGCCGGAGAGAATCCACATTCACTTTCTTCTGGCTGAACAAGGGCTGCTGGTAAGTAAAGGAAGAGAATTGCTATGTGAAATGCCCAGGAGCAGTAGTGTTATCAGCAGTCCATCTCACAAGATGAGATCCAACAAGGCTCCTTTACAGGTCAGATCCCAGCACTGAAGGCTGCAGGAAGAGAATTTTCCCCTCTTCCGTGGAGTTATATTTGCCATAGAAAGTATTAGCTTTCCACTAACTTATCAGACTCACATCCTGCCTAAGCCATGGCTCTGCAACTCCAGTAATGTTCCAAGGCAGTTCAGCCTGAGGAGAGGCCATCATGCAGCAAAGGGCATGCAGTCTGGGAGCCAGGCCCAACCCAGAGAATGGGGGATATGGTATCACAGGGACTCTTCTAGTATTTCTGAGCTGAACAAGTAAGTTTGGTCTCCACAAACAACAAAACACTTTTACTTAGCACCCTTCTTGAAAAGAAATGAGTGGGATGTCATAAATCCCTAACCTCATATTAGAGAAATCGGACACAACTGGCATCATTTAATAACAACAGGAGGAAAGTATGGCCAAATTAATCCCCATAGCATGAGTTACCTCAGTGGTGGCTTTGGTTCCCTGAGCTCATTAATGGGATGTTATGTCTTTCTCCACTCAGATATTCCCAGGTGTTTCAGGAATAATGTTCCATGGATCACAGATCTCAGTATAAAACTTCCTGGATGCATCAAACTGTCAGCGTCTGTTGATATCGAAACTCTACCACGTCTGCCTCCTCCCAGCAGGGATGTGCTGTTCTCCTGCATACGAGCCGCACGCACATAGAGACACCATGGCGATCAGCAGGTATTCACTTGAAGATCCCATTTGCTAAATAGAAGCCCTCAAACTAAAGGAAAAACTTTAGAGTGTGGAAAAATGACAATTACAAAGTCATAGAAGGAAACGTTTTCTCTGGGCCAAAAACAGTAATGAGCACAGCACACAAGTTTTACCCCAAACTGACATGCTGAGCCACAGAGCTAGAGAGGGCAGAGAGATTGACACACATTAATCTTGCCCCTTTGAGATAAACTATAATCTCATCTGACTGAGATGGTTTCTCCTACAGTGGAGTCATAAATCACTGATAACTGCTTGGATTAGTAAACAAGTGTTCGTGTGAGTGGTACGGTTAACCTGCATGTCCTTGTATTTATTCACTTGCATGCATTGTATGTAACATCTGGAATGATCAGCAGGGAATGTCTGTCTCTTTACACTAAGCCCTTCTTTCACGTTATACTGGTACCCATATTTCATCACTTACTTCGTCAGAGAGAACAGACAGGTATACAGAGCCATCCACCTCCCCACATCCCTGTAGCTGCCGGATATCAGCTCAGAGGAGATGGAAGAGGGAAATCACTCGGAGGTGACTGAGTTTATTCTCTCAGGACTGACAGATCGTCCAGAGCTGCAGGTCCCCCTGTTTGTGTTGTTCCTACTGGTTTTTATCATCACCCTGGTGGGAAATGGGGGGATGATCTTATTAATCAAGATAGACCCCCGACTCCACACCCCCATGTACTTTTTCCTTGGAAATTTGTCTTTCTGTGATTTCTGCTATTCCTCAACAATCGCTCCCACATTGCTACAGAATTTCTTAGCTGAGCGGAAAAGCATTTCTCGCACTTCCTGTGCTGTGCAAATGTGTTTATATTTCCTTTTTCAAGATATTGAGTGTCTCTTGCTGGCTGTGATGGCATATGACCGTTATGTGGCCATCTGTAACCCGCTGCTCTATACAGTCACCATGTCCAGGGGGCTTTGTAACTTGCTGGTGGCTGGGATGTATGGGGTGTCATTGGCAGATGCAACAATAGGCACGTACTATGTATTCCAGATGTCATTCTGCCGCTCCAACGTCATCAATCATTTCTTTTGTGATACCCCCCCACTGCTGGAGCTCTCCTGCTCTGACACGCACATCAATGAGATTTTGATGTTTGCTGTTGCATGCTTTATGGTAGTGAGCAGTGCTTTGATTGTCCTCCTGTCTTATGTCTATATCATCTCCACCATACTGAGGATCCGCTCTGCCGAGGGCCGGCACAGAGCCTTCTCCACCTGCGCTTCCCACTTGACTGCAGTGGGAATGTTTTATGGCACCCTCCTCTTTATGTATTTCCAACCCACATCAAACTATTCCATGGACACTGACAAAGTAGCCTCAGTGTTTTACACACTGGTGATCCCCATGTTGAACCCCCTCATTTACAGCGTCAGGAACAAGGAGGTGAAGGGTGCCCTGAGGAGAGCAATGAATAAACGCCTGATCCATTCATGAATCTGTTCACCTGAGTCCATTCTTTTCATGGCATTGGGATTGGTTTATGATGTAGTTGCAAAAATGTGAAGTGTGTTATGTTTATAGTTGAGTATTTTTTACACTCTGCCTTCCTTTATATGCTCTGGGCAGTTGTTGTACAGATTGTGACTTGGCTTGTGTCCATTTTCAAGGAGGAGAAAGGTGATTTCTATCACAATGAGCACCCGTTGGCAGCTTTGTAACCTGCTGATGGCTGGGGTGAATGGGTTGGCATTGGTGGATGCAACAAAAGGCACATACTTGATATTTCAGTTGTCATTCTGCCACTCACACATCATCAGTCATTTCTCCTGTGACCTCTCTTCCCCCCCACCAACTGCTGGCACGCTCCTGCTCTGACAACCATGTCAGTTAATTGAATGATGTGGGCCTGTTCTATGGCACTCTGTTCCTTATATATTTCCAACCCATCTCCAGCTATTCTATGGACACAGACAAAGCAGCCTCAGTATTCTACATGCTGGTGATCCCCATGTTGAATCCCCTCATCTACAGCCTGAGGAACACAGAGGTGAAGGGAACCCTGAGGAAAGGCATTTATAGATCCTGAAGGATTTCTTGAAAATTTTTAACTCAGTCCAAACTTTTCTTCGGATTGGGCTTGGTTTTCTGATATAGTCGCGATTTTTATAAGTGAACCAAAGGGAATTTGTGCACCATCCTGATACTCTGCAGCCCTTTATGTGCTCTGTGAAGTGGTTGTAGAGATTGTCACTTGGTTTGTGTCCATTGACAAGAACGAAAAAGGTGATTTCCATCACAATGAGCTTTATAGTAATTTAAAGGCGCAGCAAAAAAAGTAAGAGTGAGGGTAACATCCCCAAGAGAGAAAGGGTGCCTATTATGTGGCAGTCTCCACAGAACTGAAGACATAATAGCATGGAAATCATGAGTTTTCTTGAGAACATCAATTAACAAGCAAATTCTGTCATCCAGGCACCAGATAATTTTACCAGATCAGCAGAGTAGCTATGAGTTCTTACTGTCTCTCAGACTCATAGAATCATAGAACTGGAAGAGGCCATCTATCCCAGGTACCTGCCCCCAGGGCAAGGCCGGCAACTATCTAGACCTTCCCAAACAGGTGGTCATCGAATGTGCGCTTATGAATATCCAATGATGAATATTCTACAACTGTGAGACAGCTATTTGTCTAACCTGCTCTTAAGCAGCCCCAGTGATTAAAATTCCACAATCTCCCCAGTGTTTAGCAATTGTGACAATGTTAAAGATGTTTTTAATGTCTAACCTAAATGTAATTTGCTACAATTGTACGCTTTGCTTCTTGTCCAGTCATCGGAGGTTAAAGAGATTACTGTTTTTTCCATCTTGTTTGTAACACCCTCTTCATGTTTGAAATCTCTCTTCATGTCCCCTCCAAGCCTTTCTTTCTCCAGACTAAGTGAATCCTGTATTTTCAGTCTTTCCTCATAGGTCATGTTTTGTAGACTTTTAATCACTTTTGTTACCCATTGTTGAACTTTTTCCATTTTTCCACAGCTTTGCAGAAATGTGGTGCCCAGAACTGGACACAATACACAAGTTCAGTCATAATTAGCATGGAGCTGAGTGAATGCATTGCCTCTTGTATCTTGCTTACAGCACTCCTGCTAATACTTCCAAAGATTATGGGCTTTTGGTTTGCTTGGTTTTTGAATCAGTGTTACACTGTTGACCCAATATACTCTGTGGGCCACTATGACCCCTACATCCCTTCCTGCACTGCTCCTTCCTAAATAGAAATTTCCCTTTTAGTGTGTGTTATTTCCTACAGGAGCTGATTGTTCCTTCCCAAGGAAGCACTTTGCATTTGTCCTTCTTGAATTTCATACTATTTTCCTATGATCATTTTGACAGATTGTCCGGATTGGTTTGAATTCTTATCTTACCCTTCAAGACACTTGCAACTTCCACCACATGGGTGTAATCTACAAACTTTATCAGGGCACTATCTATGCCAGTATCTATAGCACTGATGACATTATTAAAAAGAACTGGACCCAGAACTGATCCGCCACTGTGAGATATTTCTGGGCAGGGCTCTTTATTCTGCCCTGGATCTTTCTCAACAACTGTTAATGCCAATGCTGTAAATTTATCTAAGTTACACCAGTTTATGTAGATATAATGCAGCTTGACTTACAACAGACTCCATACCATGCTGTGTTTTGGGAGGGTTGTATAACAGAAATAGTGCATATTCAATCACCTGACACCATCAGTATAGACCAGCCTCAATAAGAATCCAGGATAGAATAGTCTTTGAGGGTCACGAAGTACAGCCATGTATATGAAAGTGCTCTTCCATTGACTTAGCACGTTTATAACATGCTGGCTAAATTAACACTGCTTCATTTATTACAGAGGTCTCAATGTAGCCAGTCATGTAGCTATGTTCCCAAGCTCCCTGTTGGAGTGCTTCCTTTGTGAATAAAACATGGGAAGAAGTAGACAGGCCCTTCCCCAAAACACAGAATGATTCTCTAGACTGGTTACTAGGAAAACCAATCTAGTGAGATGCTCAGCTTTGCCTCTTCATTCCAAAAGCTATTTAATTAGGGAGAACAACTTTGGAAGGAGAGATTGCATAAGTCTCAGAGCTCAATAGCAGATTGCTCCCTGGCTTAGAAAACAGGAAACCTGAGCACACATCTTTGCCATGCACCGGACAGAAGCAGGAAGTGAACATTGATCATCCACCTCAGAGGAAACTTCCTCATACTGGGCAAAAAAATTAGAGAGAGAGGACATTCCCAACACAAACAACTACATTGTCGGCTTTCAATCCTCTCCTCTCTCCTCTATACACACACAGTGGTTTGGGAATAAAGCTATTGCAGAATTTGTAACCTGCGTATGAATCTTTTCAGGTCAACCAAAACAGAATCACTTTTAACAATATATTTTTATTTCAGAAGAAATTTACCCATTTCTAGGGTTTTTTGTATCATGGTCATTGTACCTAACATTCACAATCTAAACAATTGATTTCAAGGCACTTTTTATATCTTAGACCTAAAGGGTTAAGACCATAGACACTCAGAACTAGTCTGGATGATCTTAGCTTCTATAGTCAACATTACTGAATTGATAAAGTGCTCCCATATTTGCTAATATTCATAGTAAAAGTAGAAGCGCCTTTCAATCCCACGCTTCCATATAATCCATTTACTATAAATACAAATATTTGAAAATTACCATGCCTTTGCAACTCTATTTTTATTTTCCATGCTTATTAATAAAAGAAACATTTCTTTGAGAATGCGGGAATTGTTTGAAATTTAAAAAATCTTAGGGTCTGTACAATGGGACATTGCTTCTGAACCATTTTGATGATGAGAGGCAGTGGTTTCAAAAGTGTTACCAGTTTATGGTACATCTGCGCAAACGTAAAAATCTGGATCTGCAATTCTTTCTGCCTCCTTTTCCCCATCTTTTACTCATAATAACCAGACTTGCCGGCCTTATAACAAGGTTCATAAATATTTGAAGTTCCTTATATGGCCCTCATCAGTGTGGTACCTTAGGAAAGTGGTGAATCCACCCCTCATTTTATACAGTCATGCGACATTCTTCAGATTCACCATGTAGATCTCACACATGAGCTGAGGATATCTCTCATTAGACTCTGAATTTTGACTATTCAAGAGAACTGGGTGGATTCCCTATTTGAAGATACACTCAAAGTTATGTACACTGCCATAAGCTTACCCCATATTTTACTGGCACCTCAAACATGAAGCCTGACCCCACAAAATGGGCAGTTTTACTTTAAACACATTCTTGGCTTCCTAAATTAAAGCCAGCAACAGGGATGGACAGTATATCATTTACACATGGTGACAGTCTCTACATGTTACCAGGAATACTTTTAAAAGACTCAAAAAGAAACAGTAAAATAGAAAGAGCTCCCGAAAGGATATCAAACCCCACCATAGGCCTCTAAAATACAAGACAAAAGCACAACAACCATTGAACTATATAGGCCACAGACCCGCCATGCACTAATGTTTCACCTTAAACCCAAGGCAAATGCACGCTCAGGTCAAGCAGTCATCCAGGAGCATGTGCTCATTCCCCTGGGCCTACCCACACTGAACTGTCCATGGTGCTGCAGTTTTCTATAATCAGCCAAGAGTTCAGTGGTGCTGAGCTGATTAGCACAATCCAGAGATCTGGATCCTCGGTGTCAATAAAGCTCTGTCACATTAAACCGCCCAGGTTAGTGGGTTGACTTCATCTAACTGAGGCAGATTTTCCATGGATCTGGGATTTCAAATGTGAGCTTCTGAGACCACATGACATAGAACCTCACACACCAATTTCAGCTGGATCCTCTCATTTAGAAACATATCCAAACTAGATTTCAAGGGGGTAAGTGTTATTAAATCCACCACGTCTCTTGGCCTTTTCCCCTTCTCGTGGTTGAAAATGGGCTCAGGTTCAAACAATTGAAGATCGGGCACTTTGGCTCCAATGGAGGAGTGCTGATTTACCAGCTGGGGATCTGGCCAATGACTCCAATGAAGAGACATCCATGTACAAAGGCAGGGGACGGGGTCTAATAGGAAGTACCCATATTATGTCAAATCCTGGGACTAGCAGGAAGAGACTTGCTATTTGAAATCCACAGGACTTCACAGCGTTAGAACAAGCTGATGAAATCCCTGGTTATGAAGGATCCTATGCTGGCGAGATCCCAGCATTGAGGGACAGAGAAAGTGAATTGTCCCCTCTTCCATGGAATTATCTTTCCCATGCAAATCATGAGCTGTCAATTGAAATATCAAACTCAAATCGTCTAACCAGGCAGATAAGCAAGAGAGACCACCATGACTCATGGGGTGGAGTCCAGTGTAGGAGCCAGGCCCATGGCAGAAAATGTTGGAAAGTGGTATCTGAGGACCCTTGTGGTATTTGTGAGTCAAAATATTATATTTTTGACCCACAGCACAAAACAAACCCTCCTTTTGTTGTCCAGGTTGACTCGTTGAATCCTCAGGGCATGAGTTACTTTGAATGTGTCCTTGGTTCCCTGAGCACATTAATTCGGTGTGATTAGCTCCTGAGCGTCAATATTCCCACTTGTTTTAGCAAGCTTGTCCCACAGGTCACAGATCTCGGTATAAAACTTCCTACACCCTTCAGATAAGCCGTTTCTTTCTCTTTTTTCAGTCACACACCCATACAGACACCACGGTGATCAGCAGGTATGGCACTCAAGAATGTCAGCATTAATAATCCCAGCCCAAGCTCCTACCAGATCAGCTAAAGGATACAAAAACCTCTTTGGTTCGAAAAAAGGGGCAATTTTATCTTCACGGAAGCCAGTTCTTTCTGTTGGTTTTCCTACCAACTAGAGAAAAAGCCATTTTCAGATGCTGAGATGCATAATTAGCACAATGAGTATACTTTTCCCTAATCTGAGATGCTGAGCCACAGAGCTCCCCTTGCCCAAAGAGACTATAAAGACTGATATTCATTTGCTCTCACCCCTTCTTGTGCTAAGGAATAATTTCATCACACTGAAACGGTTTTCACCCTGATTCTCGCCAGAGCAGAGTCACAAGTCAGGTTCATGATATCCATTATGAACCTGGAACCCTTCCTTTTCATTTAGTTATATCAAAGGGAGAGTACAGGTGGTGTTAGACATCCCCTGCCCATATCACTGTAGCTTCCTGATCTCAGCACAGAAGATATGGAAGAGGGAAATTACTCAGTGGTGACTGAGTTCATTCTCTCAGGACTGACAGATCGTCCGGAGTTGCAGCTCCCCCTGTTTTTTTTCTTCCTGCTCATTTATGCTGTCACTATGGCAGGAAATGGGGGGATGGTGTTTTTAATCACAATTGACCCCCGACTCCACACCCCAATGTACATTTTCCTCAGGAATTTGTCTTTCTGTGATTTCTGCTATTCCTTTGTTATTGCCCCAAAGATGCTGCAGAATTTCTTAGATGAGAGGAAAAGCATTTCTTACACTGCCTGCGCTGTGCAAATGTGTTTTGATATCACTTTTCAAGATACTGAGTGTCTCTTGCTGGCTGTGATGGCCTATGACCGTTATGTGGCCATCTGTAACCCGCTTCTCTATACAGTGACCATGTCTAGGCAGCGTTGCAACCTGCTGGTGGCTGCCTGCTATGTAATGGGGTTGGTGGACTCAGTAATTAACACATATTTTATATTCCGGCTGTCATTTTGCCACTCCAACATTATCAATCATTTCTACTGTGACATGCTCCCCCTGCTGGCACTTTCCTGCTCTGACACCAACATCAATGAGATTCTGCTGTTTGCGTTCATGTGCTTGATTGTAGTGAGCAGCATTGTGACCATCCTCCTGTCCTATGTCTGTATCATCTGCACCATCCTGAAGATCAGCTCTGCCGAGGGCCGGCACAAAGCTTTCTCCACCTGCACTTGTCACCTGACATCTGTGGTCATTTTTCATGGCACTCTCCTCTTTATGTATTTCCGACCCTCATCCAGCTATTCTTTGGGCACCGACAAAATAGGCTCAGTTTTCTACACGCTGGTGATTCCCATGTTGAACCCCCTCATCTACAGCCTGAGGAACAGGGAGGTGAAGGATGCCCTGAGGAAAGCCATGAATAAACTCCTCAGCAATTCTTGAATCATTTTAACTCAGTCCTTCTTTTGCAGTCGGGTTGGTTTTATGATATAGTTGCAAGTGTGAAGTGTGTGATTTCTGCAGTTGAATCAAAGGGAGTTTTGTACACACTCCTGCAATTCTTTTGCTCTTTCTGTGCTCTATGCAGTTGTTATAGAAAATGTTTATGTCCCTGCATAAGGAGAATGGTGATTTTTATCGTAATGGTCTATATTGTAGGTAAAGGGCACAGAACGAGACAGACTAAAAAACGTGCCATTTTAGAGTGCCAAAAAAAGTGTAATGAGCACAGCACACTAGCTTCATCCTAAACTGAGTCACAGAGCAACACAGCTCCCCTTGCCTAAAGAGGGCAGAGAGATTGACTAACATTAATCTTCTCGAACTAAGCAATAATCTCATTTCACTGAGATGGTTTCGTCCTGATTCTCCTACAGTGAAATCAGAAATCACTGTTTGCAGCTTGGATTAGTGAACAGGAGTGTTTGTGTGTGTGATATGGTTAACCTGCATATACTTGTATTTGTAGAGTGTGTGCATTGTATGAAACACGTGGAAAGATCAGCGGTGAACATCTGGCTCTGTGGACTAAACCCTTCTTTCAGGTCATACCCATTTTTCATCACTTTGGTACAGAGAAGAGACTCATTTTCAGAGCCACCCACCTGCCCAAAACTCTGTAGCTGCCTGATCTTCACTCCGAGGACACTGATTACCCTTTGAGTTCATTCGCTTAGGACTGATAGATTGTCCAGAGCTGCAGGTCTCTGTCTGTGTTGTTCCTACTGATCTATGTTGTCAGCCTGGTGGAGAACAGGGGGATGGGATCTTGTTAATCTAGATTGCCTCCCGACATCTCACCTCATGTACTTTCTCCTTGGTCATTTGTCTTTCTTTCATCTCTGGTATTCCATGGCACTATTCCTTAACAATTGCCCCCAAAATGCTGCAGCATTACTTAGCCAAGAAGAAAAGCATTTCATACACTGGCCATTGGCAGCTTTGGAACTTGCTGGTTGCTGGCATGGATGGGGTGGCATTGGTGGATGGAACAAAAGGCACGTACTATATATTTCGGTTGTCATTCTGCCACTCACACATCATCAATCATTTCTCCAGGCTGTATGAACCCATTACTTTCAGTGTGCCCTCATAGGTCAAGTTTTGTAGACTGTTAATCACTTTTGTTACCCTTTGCTGGACTTTTCCAGTTTGTCCACAGCTTTCCTGTGGTGCCCAGAGCTGGACCACATACTCCGTTTCAGTCGTGATCAAAATGGAATAGAGTGGAAGCACTGCCTCTTGTATCTCACTTACAGCACTCCTGCTAACACATCCCACAATAATATGGGGTTTTTTACATCAGTTTCACAATGTTGACTCATATATAGCCTGTGGGCCACTCAGACCCCTAGATCCCTTTCTGTGGTACTCCCTCCTGGACAGTAATTTCCCATTTTTTGTGTGTGTGTAACTCATTGTTCCTTCCTATGGGAACACTTTGCATTTGTTTTTATTAAGCTTCCTCCTATTTGCCTATAGTCATTCCTACAGTTTGGCAAAATTATTTTGAATTCCCATCTTATCCTTCTAGACACTTGCAACTTCTTCCAGCTGGGTGTTCTCTGTAACCCTTATCAGTGCACTCTCTATGCCAGTGTCTATAGCACTGATGAAAATATTACACAAAACTGGACTCAGAACTGATCCCTAAATGTGACATGTTTCTGGAGAGTGCACTTTTTTATTTCCTGGATCTTCCTCAGTGACTGTTAATGCTTATGCTATAAGTCTAAGTTATTCCACTTCATGTAGCTGTAACTCACTGGCTGTGTCTAGACAGCATCCCTTTTCTGTAAAAGGGATGCAAATTAGACACATCGCAATTGCAAATGAAGCGGGGATTTAAATCCCCCCCGCTTCATTTGCATAAACATGGCTGCCACTTTTTTCTGGATCGGAGCTTTGCCAGAAAAAAGAGCCAGTCTAGACAGGGATCTTTTGGAAAATAAAGCCTCTCCCGAAAGATCCCTTATTCCTTTTTTTAAGAGGAATAAGGAATCTTTCGGAATAGGCTTTATTTTTTCCGAAAGATCCCCGTCTGGACTGGCACTTTTTTCCGGCAAAGCTCTGAGCCGGAAAAAAGTGGCAGCCATGTTTATGCAAATGAAGTGGGGGGATTTAAAATCCCGCTTCATTTGCAATTGCGATGTGTCTAATTTGCATCCCTTTTACGGAAAAGGGATGCAGTCTAGACACAGCCACTTTGAATTTGCACTACTTCTGTTATGCAACCCTCCCATTAACACAGTATGGGGTGGACTCCCTTGTAAATCAATCGCCTGACAGCATCAGTGTAGACCAGCCTTGATGAGAATCCATAATAGAACACAGACTCTGAGGAAGGGAGCATTGATGTGCAAGTGCTCGCCCATTGACTAAGCACGTCTTCAACATGCTAGTTAATACATACTGCTTTGTTGATCCCAGCGGTCTCGATGTAGCCAGCGGTATAGATATGACCTCAGTCTCCCCTGTTGGAGCTATTGTGTTGTGAATAAAACATGGGAAGAATCAAAGAGCCAAAAAAAAGGAGAATGATTCTGTAGACTAGTTACTAGGGGAACCCATCTAAACAGTGAGATGCTCAACTTCATGTCTTTATCCCAATGGCTATTTAGTTAGTTAGAACAACTCTGAAAGGAGAGGTTGAGAGCATCTCTGAGCTGAATAGCAGATTGCTCCCTGGCTGGGATTCTTTTGGGAAATACAGGAAACCCAAGTGCACATCTGCAGCCAGCACTCAACAGAAGCAGGAAATGAATCTTTATCTCCTACCTCAGAGGTGAACATTCCAATATTGCACAAAAAATTAAAAAGGAAGGCTGGAACTCCCATTACCTCCTACCTCTGGTTGCTTTGTGACCTAAATCTTCTCTCCTCACCCCAAACACACTCCATGGTTTTGGGACAAAGCTCTTCTAGAGTTTGTTATACATCTGTGAATATTTTCAGCTCAACCTAAAATGCATTGTTTTTAGCAGGACATTATTACCTGATGAAATTCACCCATGTATTATGGTTGTTGCACCTCATGATGACAATCAGAAAAATGGGGTATAGAGACTTAGATTGCAATTCATTTCTATATCTTTGAACTAAAGGGGTAAGGGAGTGGAACCAAAGAACTGTCAGACTAGGTGATATTAGCTTCTGTAGGAAACATTAATGAATTGATAAAGTGCTCCCATATTTGTTGATGCTTATCATAAAGGTAGATACATACTTCACTCCCAAGCTTTCATATAATTCAATGCACCATAAATACATTTTTTTAAATAACCATGTGTTTTTACAACTCCAGTTTATTTTCCACATTCATTGATGAAAAATTAACATCTTTTCTTCAGAATACGGCAATTGTGTTAAATAACAAAAAATCTTCTGGTATGTACATTGTGTAAGTGCCTATTCTCATTCAATTGTTTGGAAGCAGTGTTTTAAAAGCACTTACTAGTTCATGGTATATCTGGAGAAATATGGATCTTAAAGTCTTTCTGCCTCCCTGTGGCCGTGTCTGACTGGCAGTAACCATACTTGCCTGATTTATAACAGGGTTCACAAATATTTGAAGATCCTTATACGACCCTCATCAGTGTGGTACCTCGGAGCACCTCAAAATCTTTATCACATTTATTGTCACTAATTCCATGTTAGCTGAACTAGCATCATTTCCATTTTTCAGATGAAGAGCTGAAGCACAAAGAAAGTAAATGTGCAAACTGCAAGAAGCACAAGAGGAACTGTGGTATCAAATCTATAGGTAGGAAAGTGGTGAATCCACCCCTCATTTGATACAGTCATGCAACATTCTTCAGATTTCCCATGTAGGTCTCACACATGAGCTGAGGACATCTCTCATAAGACTCCAGTCCTGAGTTTTTAACTATTCAGGGGAACTGAGTAGATTCCCTGGTTGAAGATACACTCAAAGGGTACGTCTAGATTACATGCCTCTGCTGACAGAGGCATGTAAAATAGGCTACCTGACATAATCAATGAAGTGGGAATATAAATATCCCCGGCTTTATTAAAATAAAAATGGCCACCTCGCTTTGCAGGCTCAGCTGATCGTCGGCACAGTGCATGAGTCAAGATGAGGATCGGTCAACAAGGGAAGCCTTTGTCGGCTGCTCCCTTATGCCTCATGAAACGAGGTTTACAGGAGTGGTTGACAAAGGCTTCCCTTGTCGACCGATCCACATCTTGACTCGCGCGCTGTGCCGATGATTAGCTGAGCCAGCACAGCGCGGTGGCCATTTTTATTTTAATGACTCCAGGTCCCTAGATTTGGCAGTTACTGAAATAGAGATGAGCCTTCCCTACCCAAACTCTCACATGGAAAGTTTCCTCCAGGCACGTAAGCAAAAGAGACCATCATGCCTCAAAGAGATGGGGTCCAGCGCAGGACCTGGGCCCATGGCAGAGAATGTTGCAATGTGGTGTCTGAAGGGACCCTTGTGGCATTTGTGAGACAATATATTATATTTTCAGCCAAAAGCACTTGATCTTCACAAACTACAAAACAAACTCTCCCTTTGTTGATGAGGTTGACTCATTGAATAACAGGGGAGGCAAAGGTCGGACAAATTAATCCCCAGTGCAAGAGTTACTCTGAATGTGCCTTTGGTTCTTTGAGCACATTAATTAGGTGTGATGACCTCCTGAGAGTCAGTATTCCTGCTTGCTACACCAAAATTATCCCTCAGGTCACAGAAGTCAGTATAAAACTTCCCACATGCTCCAAACAGGCAGTTTCTTTCTCTTTTCAGTCACAGAGATATACAGACAACATGATGACCACCATATATGGAGATCAAGAACAGCAACACTAAAAATCTGAGCCCAAGCTCCTACCAAATGAGCTAAAGGACAAAAAAACCACTTTGGTTGGAAAATAGGGGCAATTACTTCATCACAGAAGCCCGTTCTTTCACGGGGTTTTCTTCCTGACTAGAGAAAATGCCATTATCAGATGCTGAGATGCATAATTAGCACCGTGAGTATCCTTTTCCCCAATCTGAGATGCCAAACCACGGAGCGTCCCTTGCCCAAAGGGACTATAAAGACTGATATTTATTTGCTCTCACCCCTTCTTGTGCTAAGGAATAATTTCATCACACTGAGATGGTTTTCACTCGGATTCTCCCACAGCAGAGTCACAAATCACTGTTTGCTGCTCTAAGAAATGAACAGGAGTCTCTGTGTGTGGAGGGCATCATTGACCTATGTGTCCTTGTATATGTACAGTGTGTACACTGTATGGAACACCTGGCTGTGTTAGCCATCCCCTGCCCATGTCACTGTAGCTGCCTCATCTTGGCACAGAAGAGATGGAAGAGGGAAATCACTCGATGGTCACTGAGTTCATTCTCTCAGGACTGACAGATCGTCCGGAGCTGCAGCTCCCCTTGTTTTTTTTGTTCCTGCTCATTTGTGTTGTTACCATGGCAGGAAATGGAGGGATGGTTTTGTTAATCATGATTGACCCCCGACTCCACACCCCCATGTACTTTTTCCTCAGGAATTTGTCTTTCTGTGATTTCTGCTATTCCTTTGTTATTGCCCCAAAGATGCTGCAGAATTTCTTAGCCGAGAGGAGCAGCATTTCTTACACTGCCTGCGCTGTGCAAATGTACTTCGATATCACTTTTCAAGACACTGAGTGTCTCTTGCTGGCTGTGATGGCCTATGACCGTTATGTGGCCATCTGTAACCCACTGCACTATACAGTCACCATGTCCAGGCAGCATTGTAACCTGCTGGTGGCTGCCTGCTATGCTATGGGGTTGGTGGACTCAGTAATTAATACATATTTTATATTCCGGCTGTCATTCTGCCACTCCAACATCATCAATCATTTCTACTGCGACATGCTCCCACTGCTGGCTCTCTCGTGCTCTGACACCAGCAGCAGTGAAATTGTGATGTTCGCATCCACATGCTACATTATAGTGAGCAGCGTTGTGACCATCCTCCTCTCTTACGTCTGTATCATCTCCACCATCCTGAAGATCAGCTCTGCTGAAGGACGACGCAAAACCTTCTCTACCTGCACTTGTCACCTGACTGCGGTGGTCATGTTTCATGGTACCCTCCTTTCCATGTATTTCCGACCCACCTCCAGCTATTCCTTGGGCACCGACAAAATAGCCTCAGTGTTCTACACGCTGGTGATCCCCATGTTGAACCCCCTCATCTACAGCCTGAGGAACAGGGAGGTGAAGGGTGCCCTGAGAAAAGCCATGAATGAACTCATAAGCACTTCTTGAATCTTTTTAACCCTCTTTGCAATAGGTTGGTTTTATGATGTAGATGCAAGTGTGAAGAGTGCGATTTCTGTGGTTGAATCAAAGGGAGTTTTGCATGCCCTCCTGCAACTCTTTAGCTCTTTCTGTGCTCGATGTGGTAGTTATAGAAATTGTTTTTGTCCATACACAAAGAGGAGAAAGGTCATTTACATCACAATAGGTTTTACTGTAAGTTAAGGAACAGCAAAACAAGTAAAAGCCAGGGTAACATTTCCAGGGTAACATAACCTAGTCTGCATAGCCTTCTCTTTTCCCAACTAAATGAACCCACTTCTGTCAGTCTTCCCTAATGTTGGCAATCTGAAAAATGGGTTCTGGAGTCACTGATTTCAAGGCCCTTTCTATATTTTGGAAATAAAGGGCTACAGGATTGGACCCTCAAAATTCCCAGACTGGGTGATCTTAGCTTCTATAGGCAACCTTAATGAATTGATAAGGTGCTCCCATATTTGCTGATGCTCACAGTAAAGGTAGATCGATACTTCATTCCCAAGCTTCCATGTAATTCCATGCACTGTAAATACAACATTTAAAAATGACTATATGTTATTGCAACTATCGCTTTATTTTCCACATGGGACTGGGGGAGGATTTGGGCTAAAAGGATTAACGGCATGCAGCCTCTAAGACTGGAAAAGCAGGTGGTGAGATAAATTTTTGCTTTGAATTCATTTAGGCTCTTACGTGAGGTGTTACTGACATTTTATCTTTTATTTCTTGGTAACCAATTCAGATCTTTATGTCTCATTACGGGTATTCACTGAAAATCTTTCTTTCTGAAGTCAATAAATGTGTTGGATTATTTTATTGAAGCCACTGTGTTTTGATCTCAAAATATTTAGGAATTTCTACCTGGGAACAGGATTTGTGCCTGTCATATTCTGACAGACTTTAAAGAAGCTGATGTTGTACAGGAGGGTGCTGGACAGTACCAGACACCCATCCCATTCAGCATCTCTAGGCCTTGTGACCTACAGATAGCTGCTCTGTGTTGTTTTATTGAAAGGCAGCATGTGATGCCCTTGTACCTGAACCTTCCAGAGGTAGAACCCAGAGCCTTAGCTGTGAGTTATTTTCATAGCCCAGATGTCCTACCCCAATATGGTAGCAGTCATGTTAGCAGAGAAGAAAGCCATCTCCTCCTCTGTCTGTGAGACTCTACTCTGGTTTCTCCATACGTTAGTGGTGGGGCAGAGACTGCTGTTTCTCTGTCCCTGCAGAAGCAGTAAAGAGAGAGGGAGAGGGGGCTTTGGGATACCCAGTTCTTCTATTTATAGTCCTGTCCCCGCTTTGAGACACATTACCAGCAGGTTACTAGGAGACAAAATATCTATGTGAAAGCATCTTTATGTCGCCTTTTACCTCATATTTTTGAGTTTTCTTTTATTTCCCTTTCTCCTCGATGATGCTATTTACTGCTTTGATAGAGAATACACCACAGCATGCATTGCTTGGTTTCAGATAGGCCTGTTTGCCCATATCTGTTTGTAACATGAGTTAATAGCAAACCCTTTCCTCTTCTAACTTCACATATCGTATTGCCACACATGATTTATCGGGATAATACCAATACACTAATTATGAGTTTTCAGAAAATACATTTCTAGGTATATTGTTAAAATACCTCAAAAGAAAAAAACCCACAAAGACTTCACAGAAAGAAATCAAGCACCTCCACAGGCTATGCCCTTTGAAATACAAGACAAAAACACATCAGGCATTGACATATATGACACATAAAATGTGAGAGGACCACTGCCTGTGTCTCACACCAAAACGTTGTAGCCACACCCATAACCTCCCACCCTTCCCATTTCCAACGAAACCCATTGCAACGGTGTATGGCATGTTTAATCCACCTCCCAATTGGCAAATGCCCCAGGGATCCAGCTATGGTGTGCACAGGAATTAACCTGGATTAGAATCTTGTTCAATTCTTGTCCAATCTCTGAGGTCTGGCTCTATACTCCAATTTCCAGGCAGTTCATAAAAAAGCCCTTCTAAGTGTGTCAAATTCAGCAGAGTCAGGGTTCCTCCACCAGTGAAAGTTGCTAAATTGGAAGTCCTTCTGCTCTTGTTCTGTAAGGGAAGATCACAGCCCTTCTGGAAAGAGATTTAAACAAGTAAATATTCCCCTCTCTGAACCGTCACTGCCATTTGTTGTGGGATGAAGAAGGTTTCAGTGAAGCCGTACTGCCCCGTGTGACATTCCTAGAAGGCAGATGCATGAAGAGAATTTTCTCTTCCCTAGGATGACCAGATTGCTGTATCAGGACAAGTGGTTGCTCCTAGCACAGTCTCCAATGGACCCATTTACTTAATTATTGGGCTGTAACAACAAGACACTCACCTCTCCCGAACACCCCTTCTGGTTGGGTGTCTCTAGGCTTTAAAGAGTCCCTACCCTGCTATCAGGCCATCACCCAGAGATTTCTACCTGAAGACAATGTTTTTGCCTTTCCAGGTCCCTTCTGACCCCTTGCTGTGTAGTTGGGCCACTAAGCACTTCAGATCCCTTTTACCACTGTCTAATTGGAGGCCTCTTGCTCAGTGACCCAACCGCCACTCCAGCCCAGGGACGCTAGGAACAGCAGGCACACAGCACTATGTCCCTTTAACTAAACTGCTTCAGTTTCCTGGGCTACTACACCATGTGCCCAGACTTCACTGATGCTTCCCCTTTATCCCAGGGGAAAGATAGTTGGAGGCCCAGCAACCAGCCAGGAGCACCTGCTCCCTCCCCAGTTCTGCCAGCACTGAGCCGTCCGTTGTGCTAAAGTTTGTTTTAGTCAGCCAGGAGTTCAAAGGTACTACGCTGATTTGCACCATGTGAAATTCTAGAGCATGGTGGGATTCTTTGGGTCGGGAGCCGAATTCAGTCAGGGACCACACACAAGTTAGGAGCAAAAAACAAAACAAAACAAAAAAAAAACCCACATTTGTCAAGGCTTCTTCTCCACTCTGCAGGCACCCACTCCTGCATTTACCATGCCAAAGTACCCTAAAACCTTATGGCTACGTCTACACTGGCATGATTTTCCGAAAATGCTTTTAACGGAAAAGTTTTCCGTTAAAAGCATTTTCGGAAAAATCATGTCTACATTGGCAGGATGCTTTTCCACAAAAAGTACTTTTCCCCAAAAAACGTCTGTGGCCAATCTAAACGTGGTTTTCCGCAAAAATGCCCCGATCGCCATTTTCTGTCTTTCTGTCCAGGCTGTGGTACAAAACTTCCACCCAAAATCTTAAAAACCTAGTTTTTGGGGATAAAAATCCACTGCCACCAACCAGGTAATTATAAGAAAAAAGCAGGGCAGAGATCGTTTGGGAAATTGCACCCCTAAAGTAAAAACCAGGCTACAAAAATTAACCAGAACCAGGTTAATAAAATGAAAAGAGAAAGAACTTGAATTGTCACCACAATATTCCTGTTGCAAGCATAATGACTAAATGAAAAAAATACAAATTAATATACTCATGGGGGGAATCCTACCATGGGCCAAGAGCTTAATTACAAATGAGAGGAAATGCCCTTTTTTTTAAAATGCACAGACATCAGATCCCATTTCCCACTCTATAAAACAATAAAACCTAATGGCTTTATCTAAACCTTACCCTCCTTACAGATAGGGAAGAGTCTTTTCTTGGAGCGGGAGACATGTCTGTCTCCCTCAGCAGCTGGAGAGAAAAACGTGTCAGGGACAAAGAAGAGAAAAAACCCACAAATTCCTTTGTCCCAGTTTGAAATTCCTACTTGCATTCCTAATGGCTGAGTCTACCTGACTTAGGTAAGGGACATAGTTAACCCCTTAATCCCCAGGCTGCTGCCTAACCTCATAGACTCATAGGGTATGTCTACACTACCCCGCTAGTTCGAACTAGCGGGGTAATGTAGGCATACCGCACTTGCAAATGAAGCCCGGGATTTGAATTTCCCGGGCTTCATTTGCATAAGTGGGGAGCCGCCATTTTTAAATCCCCGCTGCTTCGAACCCCGTGTAGCGCGGCTACACGGGGCTCGAACTAGGTTCCTATTCCAAACTACCGGTACACCTCGTGGTTCGAAGCAGCGGGGATTTAAAAATGGCGGCTCCCCGCTTATGCAAATGAAGCCCGGGAAATTCAAATCCCGGGCTTCATTTGCAAGTGCAGTATGCCTACATTACCCTCCTAGTTCGAACTAGGAGGGTAGTGTAGACATACTCATAGACTTTAAGATCAGAAGGGACCATTATGATCATCTAGTCTGACCCCCTGCACAGTGCAGGCCACAGAATCTCACCCACCCCTCTTAGAATAATCCTCTCACCTATAGCACAGATATTGAAGCCTTCAAATACTTTGAAGGTCCCAAGATGCAGAGAATCCTCCAGCTGTGATCTGCGCCCAATGCTACAGAGGAAGGCGAAAAACCTCCAGGGTCTCTGCCAATCTACCCTGAAGGAAAATTCCTTCCCGACCCCAAATATGGTCTAACCCTCATGGTCATGACAACCACTCACCGTGGCCCCAATTTAGAAGGAGAAAGACACTCTCCTCATATTCCCCTTGTACATCATAGCCTATGGGGGCTCAGCCTAACAGATTTTGTTTGCTCCAGGCCACAAGCGAACAGATGGGGGATTTAGCACCTCTGCGAGCTCCCCAGTACTGGGGTCCCTGAGTGTCTGGGGCTGAATCTAGGCAATACGAGGCCCACAGGCAGCCCCCGGGCAGGAGGTTCCCCATGCCTGTTCTGGACCACTAACATCTCTGAGTCAAGATACACAGATTTACTGTACATTCCTGATTTTTAGTATGACTTTCTGAGAAGACACAACATGGAACCTCACGCACTATTTACAGGTAGCACATCTCAAATAAAAACCCATCCAGCCTTGATTGTACGTGGTATTAAATCCACCATGTCTCTTGGCCCGTTTCCCTGCTCATGGTTGAAAACATGCTCAGGTTCACACCAGTTGAAGACCTTGGCCTTTGGTTACAATGAAGCCGTCCTGAGTTACATCGACTGGGGATCTAGCCAACGACTCCAAAAGGAGAGACATCCATGGACAAAGCAGGGGATCTGGTCTAATGGGCATTCTCTATGGGATGGTTACACCATTGAGCTTCTCTATCCACGTCCACCAGACCGAGCGCAGTTCAGGCAAGCTCTGAGCAGCCTTAGTGTGCAAAAGCAGAACAATGTAGAAAGTCTAAGGAGACCCTGTCAGCCTGTGTGACATCGCTACAAAACACAAGAGAATCCACAGTCTCTTTTTTTTCTACCTTAACAAGGTTTCTGGGCAGGACCAAGTGGCAGCCGCTGGGCAAATCGCCATGTGAGAGGTTGGGCAGGCAGGGCTCAGCTGTATTTCAGCAACTGCCAAACCCTGGGAAGTGACGGAAGAGAATTGCTATGTGCAATGCCTAGGAGTGACCACTGTCATAAGTAGCCCATCTCACTAGATGAGATGCAGGAAGAATCCTGTACAGGACAGACCCTAGCACTGAAGGGTGCAGGAATTGAATTTTCCCCTCTCTCCTGGAGTCATCGTTTCCATTCAAAGTATCAACTTTCTACCAATTTATCAAGCTCGCCTACTCCCCACGCCACGGCTGTGGAACACTGGTGATGTTCCAGGGCAGTTCAGCAAGAGGGGAGACCATCACGCTGTGCAGTCTGGGACCCTGGCCCAAGCCAGAGGATGGGGGAATGTGGTATCACAGGGACCCTTCTGGTATTTCTCAGCTGAACAACTAAGTTTGGTCTCTACAAACAATAAAACACACTTTCCTTTTTGTTCAGATTTACTTAGTATCCTTGTGGAACGGAAAGGCATGGGATGCCATAGATCCCTAGACCCGTATTGAATAACTCTGACTTATATTACATCATTAAATAACACTAGGCAGAAGGAGTGGGTCAAATTAATCCCCAGGGCATGAATTATCCCCATGGTGGCTTTGGTTCCCTGAGCTCATTAATGAGGTGTTGGGTCTCTCTGAACTCAGGTATTCCCAGGTGCTTCAGGAATAATGTTCCATAGAGCGCAGATCTCAGTATAAAACTTCATTGATACTCCCAACTGGCAGTTTCTGTCCAAGAGGAAACACCACCATATGTGTCTCTTCTCAGCAGGTAAGTGCTGTTGTCCTGCATCACAGCCACGAAACTGCAGAGACACCAGGGTGATAAGCTGGTATTGAACTGAAGATCCTCAGCAGTATATACCTGAGACCAGACTCAACTCCTCCAACTAAATGAAAAATCTCTGTGTTTGGGAAACATAGGCAATTACAAACTCACTGGAGGAAGTGCTTTCTCTGGGCTTTCCTATAGATTAGGGAACGTGCCATTTTCAGTGCCAAAAACTGTCATTAGCAGAATATACAAGCTTCACCCAAACCGAGATTCCAAGTCGCAGAGCTCCCCTTGCTTAAAGAGGGAAGGGAGACTGACACACATTAATCTCAGCCCTTCTTGAGATAAGCAATAATCTCATCCGACTGAGATGGTTTCACCCTGATTCTCTTACAGCGTAGTCACAAGTCACTGTTTGCTGCTCAGATTAGTGAACAGGAGTGTTCCTGTGTGTAGTGTAGTTAACCTGTGTATCCTTGTATTTGTAGAGTGTGTGCATGGTATGGAACAACTGGAATAATCAACCATGGACATCGGGCTCTGTGGATTAAGCCCTTCTTTCAGATCATAGTGGCATCCATTTTTCATCATTTACATCGTTACATAGAAGGGACAAGTTTGCAGAGCCATCCTCCTACCCACAACCCTGTACCTACCTGATCTCCAGATCAGAGGACATGGAAGAGGGAAATCACTCGGTGGTGACTGAGTTCATTCTCTCAGGACTGACAGATCGTCCGGATCTGCAGGTCCCCCTGTTTGTGTTGTTCCTACTGATTTACATTGTCACCGTGGTGGGAAATGGGGGGATGATCTTCTTAATCAAGACTGACCCCCGACTCCACACCCCCATGTACTTTTTCCTCAGTTACTTGTCTTTCTGTGATCTTTGCTATTCCACAGCAATTGCCCCTAAAATGCTGCAGAATTTCTTAGCCAAGAGGAAAAGCATTTCTCGCACTGCCTGTGCTGTGCAATTTTTTTTATGGTACCTTTTGCAAGATGTTGAGTGTTTCTTGCTGGCTGTGATGGCGTATGACCGTTATGTGGCCATCTCCAACCCACTGCTCTATACGGTCACTATGTCCAGGAGGCTTTGCAACCTGCTGGTGGCTGGGGTGTATGGGGCGGCATTGGCGGATGCAACGACAGCCACGTATTATACATTCCGGCTGTCATTCTGCCGCTCCAACGTCATCAATCATTTCTGCTGTGACTTCCCTCCACTGCTGGCGCTCTCCTGCTCTGACACCCGCATCAATGAGATTTTGATGTTTGCCTCCATGTGCTACACTGTATCGATCAGTGTTGTGATCATTCTCCTCTCCTATGTCTGTATCATCTCCACCATCTTGCGGATCCGCTCTGCCAACGGCTTGCGCAAGACCTTCTCTACCTGCGCTTCCCACTTGACTGCAGTGGGCATGTTTCATGGCACCCTCCTCTTTATGTATTTCCGACCTGTCTCCAGCTATTCCATAGACATGGACAAAATAATCTCAGTGTTCTACATGCTGGTGATCCCCATGTTGAACCCCCTCATCTACAGCCTGAGGAACACAGAGGTGAAGGGCGCCATGAGGAAAGCAATGAATAAACTCCAGACCAGTTCCTGAATCTTTGTAACTCAGGTCAAACGGTTGGTTTTAAGATGTAGTTGCAAGTGTGAAGTGTGTGGTATTTATTGCTGAACCAAAGGGCGTTTTCACACCCTCCTGAGGTCTGCGGCTCTTCATCTGCCCTGTGCATTGATTATAGAGATTGTCACTTGGTTTGTGTCCATACGCAAGGAGGAGAACTATTACTTCAATCACAAGGAGATTCATTGTAAGCTAAGGGCACAGCAAAACATGTAAGAACAAGAGTAACATTCCCAAGAGAGAGCACGGTGTGGCTGTCTGTGACAGTCTGTACTGAACTGAATAGACAATGGCATGGAAACAGTGAGTTTTGTCCCCAGAATCAGTTACAAAGAAAGTTCAGTCATACAGACACCAGATAATTAACAGGTTCGCTACGAGTTCTTGTTCTCCCCTAGATTCATGGAATTATAGAACTGGAAGAGGTCATCTAGTCCAGGTACATGCATTCAGGGCAGGAGAAAGCACTAACTCAACCTTTCCCAGCATGTGTTTGTCTCACCTGCTCTTACAGCTCTCCAGTGACAGAGAATCCACAACATACCAAGGCCATTTATTCCAGTGCTTAGCAACTGTAACATTGTTGAAGGTTTTTCTAATAGTCAACCTAAACATCCCTTCCTACAATTTAAACCCATTGCTTCAACTTCAACTTCTCCCTGCTGAGTGTCATCTGCAACCTTTATCAGGACACTCTCTATGCCATTTTCTGTAGGACTGATGCCGATATTAAACAGAACCGGACTGAGAACTGATCCCTCACTGTGAGACTTTTCTGTACAGTGCCCTTTTATTCTGTATTGGATCTTTCTTAGTGACTGTCAATGCTACTGCTGTAAGTCTATCTAAGGATATGGTTAGACTACAAGTGTTTTTCCGGGATATTGGAGGTATCCCAGAAAAACTTTTCCATGTCTAGGGATGCATTTGCTCTTCCTTTTGTTTTCTGGAAGAGCAAACGGGGTCTTTCAGAAGCCCCTGTATTCCTCATTTTATGAGGAATACGGGAGATTCCGAAAGAGAGGGTTTATCCGACACTTGGCCCAACTAGACTGGCCAAAAGTTGGAAAAGCGTCTCCTGACAAAACGACTGTGTTTTCTAACATGCTTTTACAGATCTCCAATGATGGAGATCCCACAACTGTGAGGCAAGTGTTTGTCTAACCTGCCCCAGTAATAAAAATTCCACAACCTCGCCAGTGTTTAGTTACCATGATGGTGTTTTTCCTAATGTCCAACCTAACCCTACCTTACTACAATTTAACCCATTGCCTTTTGTTCTACCATCAGAAATGAAGAATTTTTTTCCCTATTCTTTGTAACACCATTGACATGTTTGAAATTTCTTATCATGTCCCCTCCAAGCATTCCCTTCTTCATACCAAGTAAACCCAATACTTCCAGTCTTTCCTCATAGGTCATGTTTTGTAGGCCTTTAATCAATTTTCTTACCCATTGTTGAACTTTTTCCACAGCTTTCCTGAACGTGGTGCCCAGAAGTGGACACACTACTCCAGTTCAGTCATGATCACCATGAAGTAGAGTGAAAGCATTGCCTCTTGTATCTTGCTTACAGCACTCCGACTAACACATCCAAAGATGGAGGGTTTTTTGTTTTATCTGTTTGTTTTTTTCATCGGTGTTATAATGTTGACTCAATATACTCTGTGGGCCACTATGACCCCTAGATTCCTTTCTGCACTGCTCCTTCCTAAACAGTAATTTTCCTTTTTTTGTGTGTTCTTTCCCAAGGAAGTGTTTTCTTTTTGTCCTTTTTGAATTTCATCCTATTTTCCTATGACCATTTCAACAGTTTTTCCACATTATTTTTAATTCTCATTTAATTTCCCTTAAAGACACTTGTAACTTCTCCCAGCTTGGTGTCATCTGCATCCTTTATCGGGCCATTCTCTGTAGCACTGATAACGATATTAAACAGGACAGGACTTAAAACTGATCCCTCCCTATGAGACGTTTCTGGACACTGCCCTTTACTCTGCCCTGGATCTTTCTCAGCCACCATCACTTCCTATACTGTAAGTCGATCTAATTTATATCACTTCATGCAGATATAACTCAGTTTGACTTACAAGAGACTCCACCCTATGCTGTGGGAAAGTTGTGTAACAAAAGTAGTACAAATTCAATCACTTGACGCCATCCGTGTAGATCAGGCTCGATAAAAATCCATGATGGAACACAGAATCCATCGGAAGGGAAATACAGCCGTTGATGTGTAAGTGCTCTCCCATTGACTAAGAACATCTTCGACAAGCTGGTTAATAAATATTGCTTTGTTTATTCCAGCAGTTTTGATTTAGCCAGTGGTATTGATATGGCCTCAAGCTCCCCTTTCGGAGCTATTACATTGTTAATAAAACACAGGAAGAATAAAAGGGCGAAAAAAAGGAGAATGATTCTATAGACCAGTTACTAGGGAAACCCATCTAGACAGTATCAGAGGGGTAGCCATGTTAGTCTGAATCTTCATAAACAACGAGAAATCCTATGGCAACTTATAGATTAACAGATTTATTGGAGCATAAGATTTTTATGGGCAAATACCCACTTTATCAGATGCATGAGATGAACTGAATCTTTCTTCATGAAAACTTATGCTCCAATAAATCTATTACGCTGTGTCTACATTGGCACCCTTTTCCGGAAAAGGGATGCTAATGAGACACTTCGGAATTGCAAATGCCCCGGGGATTTAAATTTTCCCCACAGCATTTGCACGAACATGGCTGCCTCTTTTTTCCGGCTCGGGGCTTGAAAGTAGGAATAAGGGATCTTCCGGAAAAGGGTTTATTTTCCGCAAGATCCCGTCTAGACTGGCGCTTTTCTCCGGCAAAGCCCCGAGCCGGAAAAAAGCGGCAGCCATGTTCATGCAAATAAAGAGGGGAAAATTTAAATCCCCGGGGCATTTGCAATTCCAAAGTGTCTCATTAGCATCCCCTTTCCGGAAAAGGGTGCCAATGTAGACACAGCCTTAGTCTATAAGGTGCCCGGGACTTCTCGTTGTTCATCTAGACAATGAGATGCTCAGTTTCATGTCTTTATTCCAAGGGCCACTTAATTAGGTAGAACAACTTTGTAAGAAGAGGTTAAGAGCATCTCAGAGCTGAATAGCAGATTATTCCCTAGCTGGAATTCTTTCAGGAAATACAGGAAACCCAAGCGCACATCTTTGCCAAGCACTCGACAGAAGCAGGAAGTGAATCTTGATCTCCCTCCTCAGAGGTGAACATCCCAATATTGGGGGAAAAAAACCAAAGAGAGGATGCAACCACGTCCCCCCCCCACACACACACACATCTCCTACCTTTGGCTGCTTTGTGACCTAAATCTTCTCCCCTCCTCCACTCATGGTTTGGAGACAAAGCTAGTGTAGAATTTATAATCCAACTATGAAAAGTTTGAGGTCAACCCAAACTGCATTGCTTTTAACAGTACATTATTTCCTCATAACAATTCACCCATTTCTAGAGTCTTTTGCATCATGAGGTTGTTGCGCCTCATGTTGACAATCAGAAACATGGGTTACTGAGACTTAGCTCTTTAGTTACAAGATATAGAAATGGACTTGAAATCCAAGGGAGTGGACCCAAAGAACTGACAGACTGGGTGATCTTAGCTTCTGTAGGCAACATTAATGAATTGATAAAGTGCCCCCATACTTGTTGAAGCTTATCGTAAAGGTAGATACTTACTTCACTCCTGAGTCTCTATATTCACCATAAATACATTTTTAAATGACCATGTGGTTTTGTAACTATCTTTTTATTTTTCACATTCATTGATGAAAAATTAACATATTTCTTTCAGAATACAGGAATTGTGTGAAATAAAAAAAAATCTTTTGTTCTGTACAATGTGTAAGTGCTTTTTCTCATTTCAACTGTGTGGAAGAAATGTTTCCAAAAGCATTTACTAGTTTGTGCTAGATCTGGACAAATAAGAAAATGGGGATCTTGAATTCTTTCTACCACCTTTTGGCCATGTCTGATTGGGAGTAATTGGACTTGCCTGCCTTATTGCAGGGTTCATAAATATATGTAGCTCCTTACATGGCTCTCAACAATGCAGTGCCTCCGAGACCTCATTATCTTTATTGTATGTATTGTCTCTAATTCCACGTTAGGAGGAGCAGTATCATTTCCAATTTTCAGATGAAGAGCTGAGCCACAGAGAAAATAAATGTGCCAGAGCCATGGAAGAGAATGTTGCAATGTGGTGTCTGAGGGATCCCAGTGACATCTGTGAGCCAAAATGTTGACCAAAAGCATTGATCCCAAACTAAAAAACAAACCCTCCCTTTGTTGAAAGACTCATTGAATAACACGGGAGACAAAAGTGGGACAAATTAATCTCCAGGGCCTGAGTTACTCTGAAGGTGTCTTTGGTTTCCTGAGCACATTAAATAGGTGTGATGACCTCCTGAGAGTTGGTATTCCCACTTGCTTCAGCAAGCTTGTCCCACAGTTCACAGATCTCAGTATAAAACTTCCCACCGTCTCCCAACAGGCAGTTTCTTTCTCTTTTCAGTCACACACCCATACAGACACCACGGTGATCAGCAGGTATGGAGCTCAATAACATCAGCACTAAAAATCTCTGCCTGAGATCCTACCAAATGAGCTAAAGGATAAAAAACCTTTTTGATTGGAAAAAAAGGGCAATTACTTTGTCACGGATGCCAGAGCTCAATCCTTGAGGAGGCCATTTGGGGCAGAAATTTGTCAGGGATGGTGTTTGGTCCTGCTGTGAAAGCAGCAGACTGCATTCAAGGTCTCTTCTAGTTCTAGGAGTTAGGCAATCTCCATTGATTTAATTATAGGACTCTACTTCAGTGACCCAACTGTCACTCCAGCCTAGGGACCCTCTGAACAGTAGCTGCACCACACCATGTCCCTTTAATTAAACTGCTTCAGTTTCCTGGGGTACTGCACCATGTCCCCAGACTTCACTGATGCTTCACCTTTACCTCAGGGGAAAGGTATTTTGAGGCCGAGCAGCTACCCAAGAGCGCCTGCTCGCTCCCCCAGTTCTGCCAGCACTGAGCTGTCCGTGGTGCTAAAGTTCGTTTCACCCAGACAGGAGTTCAAAGGCACGACGCTGATTTACACCATGTGAGATTCTAGACCAGGGTGGGAAACCTTCCTTGGGTCGGGAGTCACTGGCCCAAAGAAAAATCAATAGGGGAACACACAAGTTAGGATAAAAAATTTTAAAAACCACTTCTCACTGTGGCCCCAATTGAGACGGAGAAAGCCACTCTCCTTGTATTCCCCTTCTACATCATAGCCTAAGAGATTTTCTGTGCTCCAGGCCCCAAGCAAGCAGATGGGGGATTTAGCATCTGTGTGAGATACCAAATGCTGGGGTCCCTGAGTGTCCAGGACTAAATCCAGGCAATTCGAGGGCTGCATGAGGGTCCCAGGCCGGTGGTTCCCCATGCCTGTTCTGGACCACTGACCTCTATGGGCATGTCTAGATTGCATCCCTCTGTCGGCAGGTCAACATTGCAAATGAGGCAGGGATTTAACCCTCCCATGCCTAATTTGCATAAAAATGGCCCCCGCATTTTGCCGACTCAGCCATTTGTCCACAAAAAGAGGCAGTCTAGAGGGGATCTGTTGAGAAAAAAAAACTTTTTTGACAGATCCCTTATGCCTCCTGCAAGGAGGTTTCCAAGATCTGTCAAAAAAGGCTTTCTTTCTCGACATATCACCCTCTACAGTGCTGCTTTTTGCTGACAAAGTGCTGAGTTGGCATAACGCGGCTGCCATTTTTATGCAAATTAGGCATGGGATATTAAAATCCCTGCTTCGTTTGCAATGTTGACCTCCCTAATCTGCATCCCTCTGCCGACAAAGGGATGCAGTCTAGACATACCCTACGAGTCTATGTCAAGATACACAGATTTACTGTACATTCCTGATTTTTAGTATGATCTTCTGAGAAGACACAACATGGAACCTCACCCACAAATTACAAGTAAAATATCTCAAATACAAACCCAGCCAGCCTTGATTGGAAGGGGCAAGCGGTACTAAATCCACCATGTCGCTTGGCCTGTTTCCCAGTTCATGTTTGAAAACATGCTCAGGTTCACACCAGTTGAAGACCTGGTTGGCTCTCCAACCGAGCTCTTCTGAGTTGCACTGACTGAAGATCTGGCCAATGACGCCAATGCAGAGACAGCAGGGGAACTGGTCTAATGGGCAGTGTCCATGTGATGGTTACACCATTGAGTTTGCCTATCCACATCCACCAGACCCAGCACAGTTCAGGCACGCTCTAAGCATCCTCAGTGGGCAGAAGGTGAGCAATGTAAAAAGTCTAACGAGGCCCTGTCGGCCTGTACGACATCACTAGAAAACACAGGAGAATCCACATTCTCTTTTTTTCTACCTTAACAGGGCTGCTGGGCAGTGCCAAGTGGCAGCCGCTGGAAAATCTCCATGTGAGAGGTTGGGCAGGCAGGGCTCAGCTGTATTTCAACAACTGAGATCAGGCAGCTAAAGATATGTGGGCAGGTGGATGGTTCTGCAAAGCTGTCCCTCTGTGTAACCAAGTAAGTGATGAAAAATGAATGCCACTATTACCTGAAAAAGGCGCTTACTCCACAAAGCCAGATGTTCACAGAGGATCATTCCAGTTGTTCACACTGTACAAGTACAAGGACACACAGGTTAACTATACCACACAGATGAACACTCCTGTTCACTAATCTGAGCAGCAAACAGTGACTCATAACTCCGCTGTAAGAGAATCGGTGAAATCATCTCAGTCGTATGAGATTACTGCTTAGAACAAGAAGGGCTTAAGTATAGTGAGTGTTAATCACCCACCCCTCTTTAAGCAAAGTGAGGTCTGCGGCTCGGAATCTCATACGACTGAGATGATTTCACCGATGTTGAGTGTTTCTTGCTGGTTGCAATGGCATATGACCGTTATGTGGCCATCTCCAACCCACTGCTCTATACGGTCACTATGTCCACACGCCTTTGTAACCTACTAGTGGCTGGGCTGTACTGGGTAGGATTGGTGGATGCAACGACAGCCACTCTGTGGCGTGATTGTAGAGGCTGTCATTTGGTTTGTGTCCATACTCAAAGTGGAGAACTATGATTTCCATCACAAGAAGCTTTATTGTAAGATAAGGGCAGAGCAAAACATGTAAGAACAAGAGTAACATTCCCAAGAGAGAGCATGGTGTGGTTGTCTGTGACAATCTGTGCTGAAATGAATAGACAATAGTGTGGAAACGGTGAATTCTCTCCATGAAATCAGTTTCATTATATAGACACCAGATAATATGCCACCTTAGCAGGTTTGCTACGAGTTCTTGTTCTCTCCTAGATTTGTAGAATCATAGAACTGGAAGAGGTCATCTAGTCCAGCTACATGCATTCAGGGCAGGAAGAAGCACTAACTTGACCTTTCCCAGCATGTGTTTGTCTCACCTGCTCTTACAGATCTCCAGTGATGGAGATTCCCTGGGCCATTTATTCTATTGCTTATCCCTGGGCCATTTATTCTATTGCTTATCTAATGTGACATTGGTGAACGGTTTCTTAATGGCCAACGTAAATGTTCCTCGCTACAATGTAAAGCCTTTGCTTCAACTTCAACTTTTCCCAGCTGAGTGTCATCTGCTACCTTTATCAGGGCACTCTCTATGCCATTTTCTATACCGCTGATGCTGGCATTAAACAGAATCAGGCTCAGAAATGATCCTTCACTGCGAGACAGTTCTGTACAGTGCCCTGTCTTGGATCTTTCTCAACAACCATCAGTGCTACTGCTGTAAGTCTATCTGATGGTATGGTTAGATTAGAAGTGTTTTTCCAGGGTACTGGAGGTATCCCAGAAAAATTGTTCCACATCCAGGGATACAGTTGCCCTTTTTTTTTTTTTTTTTTTTTTTTTTTTTTTTTGTAGAAGATCAAATTGACTTTTCTGGAAGCGCCGATATTTCTTGTTCTACAAGGAATATGGAGACTTCAAAAAAAGGGGGGTTATCCAACACTTGGCCCAATTAGATGGGCTAAGGGTCAGAAATACCTATTCCAAGAAAAAGAAAAAAAAGTGGCACTGTAGCCATACCCAATGTTAAACCACTTCATGCAAATATTACTCAGTTTGACTTACAACAGATTTCACCCCATGCTCTGTTAATGGGAAAGTTACATAACCTAAGCTGTGCAAATTTAATCACCTGACACCATCAGTGTAGACCAGCCCTGAAGGGACTCCATGATGGAACAGTCTTTGAGGGAAGGGAAGTACAGATGTTGATGGGCAAGTGCTCTTCCATTGACTTAGTGCTAATTTAACCTGCAGGTTGAAGACATGCTGTTTCATTTATCACAGTAGTCTCAATGTAACCACTGATGTAGCTCTGTCCCCAGTCTCCTCTGCTGGAGCTCTTTCATTGTGAATAAAACACTAGGGCTGTGTCTAGACTGCATCCCTTTTCTGTTAAAGGGATGCAAATTAGACACAGTGCAATTGCAAATGAAGCGGAGATTTATATCTTCTCCACTTCATTTGCATAAACATGGCTGCCGCTTTTTTCCGGCTTGGGGCTTTGCCGGCAAAAAGCGCCAGTCTACATGGGGATCTTTTGGAAAATAAAGCCTTTTCCAAAAGATCCCTTATTCCTGATTTTAAGAGGAATAAGGGATCTTTCGGAAAAGGCTTTATTTTCCGAAAAATCCCCATCTAGACTGGTGCTTTTTGCCGGCAAAGCCCCGAGCCAGAAGAAAGCGGCAGCCATGTTCATGCAAATAAAGTGGGGGAGATTTAAATCCCCGCTTCATTTGCAATTGTGATGTGTCTCATCTGCATCCCTTTTTCGCAAAAGGGATGCAGTCTAGACATAACCCAGAAGAATTAGAGAGTCAAAATAAAAAGAGAACAATTCTGTAGACTGGTTACTAGGGAAACCCATCCAGACAGTGAGATGCTCAACTTCACCTATTCATTCCAATGGCTATTTAATTAGGTAGAACAACTCTGAGATCCTTTTAATTGCCTTTTTCAGAGCTGAATATCAGCTTGCTCCCTGGATCAGAAAACAGTAACGTGGGGGGGAGGGTGGAAAAGCAGGTGGTGAAGCAAATCTTTGCTTTGAATTCATTTAGGTTCTTAAGTGAGGTTGTTACTGACATTTCACCTTTTATTTCTTTGTAACCAATTCTGATCTTTGTGTCTCATTATTGCTATTCACTGAACATTTTTCTTTCTGTAGTCAATGCACGTGTTGGTTTGTTTTATTGCAGCCACTGTGTTTTGGTATCAAAATATTTAGGAACCTCTACCTGGGAACAGGATTTGTGCCTGTTATTTACTGTCAATAAAAAGACAGACGTTGCATGCACTGGTGTTGTCCAGGAGGGTGCTGGACATTACAGGACGCATTCTATTGGGCATTGGTAGGCCCTGTGATCTACAAGTAGGTGCTCTGTTATTGTAGTCAAAGGCAACATGTGATAACCTTTTACCTGAACCTGCCAGAGACGGAACCCAAAGCCTTTGCTGTGAGTTATTTTTATAGCCCAGATGTCCTCCCCCAAGGACATGTTAGTAGAGAAGAAAGCCATTTTAGCACTGTGTGACTTCACTCTGTTTTCTCAGTATATTAGTGGTGGTGCAGTGACTGCTGTTTCTCCTTCCCTTCAGAGGCAGTGAAGAGACAGGGAGAGGGGGGCTTCAGGTTACCCATTGCTTCCATTTATAGTCCTGTTCCCCCAGGAGATAAAATGTCTATGTGTAAAGATGTTTTGGTCTCCTATTTCCTCATATTTTTGAGCTTCCTTTTATTGCCCTTTCTCCTCTCTGATGCTGTTTGCTGCTTTGATACGGAATTCACCACCGCATACGTTACTTGTATCAGAAAGACCTGTTTGCCAACAACCGTTTGTGACATAAGTTAATACATCTCCTGTCCTCTTCTAACCTCACATATCGTAGTTCCACACATGAATGATCAGGATCATACCAATACATAAATTATGAGTTTTCAGAACATACATATGCAGGTGTATTGTTAAAAGACCTCAAAAGAAAAAAATAAACCACAAAGACTTCACACAAAGAAATCAAGCACCTCCACAGGCTATGGACTGAAATCCAAGAAAAAACACATCAGGCATTGGCATAAAAGACACATAAAATGTGAGAGGACCACTGCCTGTGTAGCACACCAAAAAGTTGTAGCCACCACCATAACCTTGTCTAGGCCGCACAATCATAACTAATTTGTGGAAACGGCCCCTTGATTGCACCACAACACCCTTTGAAATCCATGGGAATGTGCAGGTATCTCATTGCCATGAATCTCATCACTCCTACTCTTCCCATCTACAAAGAAACAAACAGCAATGGCACATGGCATGTTTAATCTACCTCCCAATAGGTATGTGCCCTGGGGATCCAGCTAGGGAGTATGCCAAGAGGAATTCACCTAGATTAGAGTCTTGTTGAATTCTGGTCTGATCTTTGTGAGGTCTGGATCTATCTCCAAACCCCAGACAGTTCATAAAATAGCCCTTCCAAGGGTGTGTAGGAGAGAGGTCAAATTCAACAGAACCAGGGCTGTTGCATGAGTGAAATTGCTAAGTTGGAAGTCCCTCTGCTCTTGTTCTGTAAGGGAAGAACACAACCCTTCAGCAAGGGGAGGAGTCTAAAAGAGTAAATATTCCCCTCTCTGAAACCCCACTGGCATTTGTTGGGCTGTAACAACAGGAAACCCACACCTCTCAAACACCACTTCTGATTGGGTGTCTTTAGGCTTTAAAGAATTTCTGTCCTGCTATCAGGCCGTACCTCAGGGTATCCCACCTGGAGGCAATGTTTTTGTCTTGTCAGCGTCCTCTCCAGTTGGGACACTAAGTACTTTAGATCCCTTTTACCACTATCTAATTATAGGACCCTTCCTTAGTGTCCCAATTGCCACTCCAGACTTGGGACCCTCTGAACAGCAGCCACACAGCACTATGTCCCTTTAATTAAATTGGTTCAGTTTCACGAGGAGTAACAGTAGTTCGAACTAGGAAGCCTAGTTCGAACTACCTAGTTCGTGCCCCGTGTAGCAGCACTGCACGGGGTTCGAACCAGCGGGGTTTTAAAAATGGCGGCTCTCCGCTTATGCAAATGAAGCCCAGGAAATTCAAATCCCGGCTTCATTTGCAAGTGCGGTATGCCTACATTACCCTCCTAGTTCGAACTAGGAGGGTAGTGTAGACATACCCTGAGATTCTAGAGCAGGGTGGGAAACCTTCTTCGGGTCAGGAGCTGCTGGCCTGCAGAAAAATCAGTTGGGGGCCACACACAAGTTAGGATAAAAACAGACACACCTCGCTGTGGCCCCAACTGAGGAGAAAGACACTCTTCTCATAGTCCCCTTACATCGTAGCCTATGGTGGCCCAGCCTAGTAGATTTTGTGTCCTCCAGGTCCCAAGCAAGCAGATGAGGGATTAATCACCTCTGAAAGCTCCCCAATGCTGGGGTCCCTGAATGTCCAGGGATGAATCCAGGCAATCCGAAGGCTGCATGCAACCTCCAGGCCCGAGGTTCCCCCATGCTTGTTTTGGACCACTGGCATCTATGAGTCAAGATACACAGATTTACTGTACGTTCCTGCTTTTTTGTACGACCTCCTGAGAATATGTAACATGGAACCTCACGCACTAATTACAGGTAGAACATCTCAAATAAAAACCCATCCGGCCATGACTGGAAGGGATAAGTGATATGAACTCCACATGTCACCTGGCCTGTTTCCCTACTGATGATTGAAAACATGCTCAGGTTCACACCACTTGAAGAGCAGGCTCTTTGGCTACAAAGGAGCTCTTCTGAGTTATAATGACTGCGGATCTGGCCAATGACTCCAATGGAGAGACAGCAGGGGATCTGGTCTAATGCGCATTCTCCATGAAATGGTTACATGATTGAGCTTGTCTATCCATATCCACCAGACCCAGCATAGATCAGGGAAGCTCTGAGCATCCTCAGCAGGCACAAGCTGAGAAATGTAGCAGGTCTAAGGCAGCCCTCATTCCACGAGGAGTATAGGTAGTTCGGATTAGAAGCCTAATCCGAACTAGCTACTCCGTGCCGCGTGTAGCCGCACGGCACGAGATTCGAACTAGCTGGCATTTAAAAATGGCGGCGGCCAGCTTTATGCAAATGAAGCCCGGGAAATTCAAATCCCGGGCTTCATTTGCAATTGCGGATGACTACATTATCCCCGCTAGTTCGAACTAGCGGGGTAGTGTAGACATACCCTTATGGAGTTATCTTTTCCTTGGAAAGTATCAGCTTTGCACTAATTTATCAAACTCACCTCCTCCTCAAACCATGGCTGTGGGACACTGGTGATGATCCAGGGCAGTTCAGCAAGAACGGAGACCATCATGCAGCATAGGGTATGCAGTTCAGTCTGGAAGCCAGGCCCAAGCGAGAGTATGGGGGGATGTGGTAACACAGGGACCCCTCTGAGCTGAACAACTATGTATGGTGTCAAAAACACACTTTCCATTTTTGTTCAGATTTACTTAGTATCCTTGTGCAATGGAAAGTAGTGGGATGCCATAGATCCCTAGACTTGTACTTGATAACTCAGACTCATATTACATCATTTAATAACAATAGGAGGAAAGTATGGAGCAAATTAATCCCCAAGGCATGGGATACCCCAATGGTCGCTTTGGTTCCCTCAGCTCATTAAAGAGGTGTTGAGTCTCTCTGAGCTCAGGTATTCCCAGGTGATTCAGGAATAATGTTCCATAGATCGCAGATCTCAGTATAAAACTTCATGGACGCTCCTAACTAGATCTTTCTGTCGAAGAGGAAACATCACCACGTATGTCTCTTCTCATCAGGTACGTGCTCTTGTCCTGCATCAAAGCCACACCACCACAGAGACACCAGGGTGATCGGCAGGTATTGAACTGATGATCCTCAGCACTAAATACCTGAGCCCCAATACAACCCCTCAAACTAAAGGAAAAACCCCGGTGTTTGGGAAAGGCAGGCAATTACAAACTCAATGAAGGAAGTGCTTCTTCTGGGGTTTCCTAAGGATTAGAGAATGTGCCATTTTTAAGTGCCAAAAATGTCATTAGCACAGCACACAAGCTTCAACCAAACCGAGATTCTGAGCCACAGAGCTCCCCTTGCTTAAAGAGGAGTGGGAGATTGACACACATTAATCTCATCCCTTCTTGAGATAAGTAATAATCTCATCCGACTGAGATGGTTTCACCCGGATTCTCTTACCGTGGAGTTGCAAGTCACTGTTCGCTGCTCAGATTAGTGAACAGGAGTGTTCCCCCGTGTTGTATGGTTAACCTGTGTGTCCTTGAATTTTTATAGTGCGCACAACTGGACTGATCCTCTGTGAACATCTGGCTTTGTGGACTAAGCACCTCTTTCAGGTCATAGTGGCATCCATTTTTCATCACTTACTTCGTTACACAGAGGGACAGCTTTGCAGAGCCATCCACCTGCCCACATACCTTTAGCTGCCTGATCTCAGTTCAGAGGAGATGGAAGAGGGAAATCACTCAGAGATGACTGAGTTCATTCTCACAGGACTGACAGATCGTCCAGAGCTGCAGGTCCCTCTTTTTGGGGTGTTCCTACTGATTTATATTGTCACCGTGGTGGGAAATGGGGGGATGATCTTTTTAATCAAGACTGACCCACAACTCCACACCCCCATGTACTTTTTCCTCAGTTACTTGTCTTTCTGTGATCTTTGCTATTCCACAGTGGTTGCTCCTAAAATGCTGCAGAATTTCTTAGCCAAGAGGAAAAGCATTTCTCGTACTGCCTGTGCTATGCAATTGTATTTATGTTACCTTTTTCAAGATGTTGAGTGTTTCTTGCTGGCTGTGATGGCGTATGACCGTTATGTGGCCATCTCTAACCCACTGCTCTATACTGTCACTATGTCCAGGAGGCTTTGTAACCTGCTGGTGGCTGGAGTGTATGGGGTGGCATTGGCAGATGCAACGACAGGCACGTATTATACATTTCGGCTGTCATTCTGCCGCTCCAACGTCATCAATCATTTCTGCTGTGACATGCCCCCACTGCTGGTGCTGTCCTGCTCTGACACCCGCATCACTGAGATAGTTCTGTTTGCCTCCATGTGCTACACTGTAGTAATCAGTGTTGTGATCATTCTCCTCTCCTATGTCTGTGTCATCTCCACCGTCGTGAGGATCCATTCTGCCAAGGGTTTGCGCAAAGCCTTTTCCACCTGCGCTTCCCACTTGACTGCAGTGGGCATGTTTCATGGAACCCTCCTCTTTATGTATTTCCGACCCACCTCCAGCTACTCCATGGACAGTGACAAAATCACCTCAGTGTTTTATACGCTGGTGATCCCCATGTTGAACCCCCTCGTCTACAGCCTGAGGAACACAGAGGTGAAGGGCGCCCTGAGGAAAGCCATGAATAAATTTCGGACCCATTCTTGAATCTTTTTAACTCAGTCCAAACTTTTCATGCACTTGGGTTGATTCTATGATGTAGTTGCAAGTGTGATGCGTGTTACTTTTATAGATGAACCAAAGGGTGTTTTCACAGCCTCCTGAGGCTCTGTGGCTCTTTATGTGCTCTGTGGGGTGGTTGTAGAGATTGTCACTTGGTTTGTGTCCATATGCAAGGAGGAGCGGCAGACCAAAATATGTAAGAGCAAGAGTAACATTCCCAAGAGAGACCACAGTGCGGGTGACTGTGACAGTCTGCACTGAACTGAATAGACAATAGCGTGGAAAGAGTGAGTTTTCTCCAAAAAATCAGTTAAAAAGAAAGTTCAATAATAGAGACACCAGATAATTGGCAAAATGTCAGAAAGTCCTCTCCCAACAAAATGAAAAATAAAATAAAGTGGCAGTTTAGCCGTACCCTAAGTTACAGCACTATATACAGATATTATTCAATGTGACTTAAAACAGATTCCACCCCACACCGTGCGTATGGGAGAGTCGCATAACAGAAGCTGTGCAAATTCAATCACCTAAGAGCATTAGTGTAGACCAGCCCTGATGACAATCCATGGTGGAACAATCTTTGTGAGATGGAAATTTCAGACAGTGATGGACTAGACAGAAGGAGACAGAAGCAGGAAGTGAAAGTTGATCACCCACGTCAGAGGTGAGCATCCTTATAACGGGGAAAAAACATTTGAGAGAGAGGATACTCCCCACCATTGACTAAGTTTGGCTGCTTTAAATCCTCACCTATACTCTGCATATGTATGCCATGATTTTGAGACAAAGCTATCATAGAATGTGTAACATGTGTATGAATCATTTCAGGTCAACCAAAGCTGCATCAATTTTAATTATACATTATTATTCCAGAAGAAATTCACCCATTTCCAGAATCACTTGCCTCGGAGTCATTGTACCTCATGTTCACAATCTAAAGAATTGATTTCAAGGCCCTTTCTATATCTTAGAATGAAAGCGCTAAGGGAGGAGACACTCAGAACTCCTAGACTGGGTGATCTTAGCTACTATAGACAACATTATTGAATTGATAATGTGTTCTCATATTTGTTGATTCTCACAGTAAAGTAGATACTCCAAAGGTCCCCTTCCTGCTTTTCAAGCTGCTCATGGCATCAACACCATCTAAAGCAGGGGTTGGCAATCTTTTCAAACCAAAAGCCAAGCTATATCAAAATTCAGAGCAAGAAGTCAACAAAGAGCCATATAAGAATGCCCATTTGCATGACTGAAAATATACAACTTCATATTATTGATAGTTAACATTATAATTAATTAGAGCATAACTGCAACATTGTACTCACTGACTTTAATGGGATTTCTACTGCTGTATCTTTTTGCACATTTCTTTGTGGTTTACATCATATCTGGTCAAATCCAACACCATGTGTGCATTCAGGTTATCTTCTGTCAATCTTATGTCAGGGGCGCTTTTACTCTCGCACTTTTCTTTCTGTTAGTAATAAACCTTTAGATTTTAGATTCGAAAGGATTGGCTCAGTGTGATCTTGTGGGTAAGATCCAGAAGGTAAATTGACCTGGGACCTGTGGCTGCTTTCTTGGAACCAGACAGACCTTGTTCGGGGTAAGTGAGATTGGGTTCTAAAACAGCTCATCTCTGTATGAGGCTGGGGCCGTCTGGAGCACGGATACTGCTGGGGTGTCAGATGGGTTTTGCTCGTGAGGCTTCTGGCTGGCCAGTCAGGCAGTAGAAGAGCTCTGTGGGGTGGTTTGTGGCCTATTTGGGAAGGGCTTCCAGTCAGGGGGCTGAAAGGAGCCCTGACTTTGAGCAATTTGCCCAGAGAGGATGCCCTCAGCGGTGCCCAGACCTGGCCCGTCCATCACAATGGGAAATTTTGACCAGGGAGTGTTGGGCCAAGTGGATGGGGGCAGACTATCTGACCATAGAGTGAGTGAGGGAGTAACGGGGTCTGGATATGAGTGGGTGGGGGCCACTTATTGGTTTTGCACCACATGGTAGGCACCGTGTAACATGCCTCCCGCTGCTCGCATCCCCCAGACACCTCCTGTGAAGTGTTCCCCACAAGTTCCCCCGGCCTCCAGCTCCTCCACGCTCCAGTGTGGGCAGGGTGGGCCAGGAAGGCGTCAGCAGTAGTGCCGGCTCCCTTCTCCGGGGGGAGTAAGGGAACGGCTGAGCTGGGCCTCCCTAGAGAGCCATAGGATGCCGACCCCCAATCTGAAGACAATGGAGAGGCACATTGTTCCTGGGGAGGATTCTGGCTGAAAGGGACTTGCCTGCAAAGCTTGGAAAAGCAGGTGGTGAGACAAATCTTTGTTTTGAATTCATTTAGGCTCTTCAGCGAGGTGTTACTGACGTTTTACCTTTCTATTCTTTGTAACTAATTCTGATCTTTAAGTCTTATTATTGGTAATTACTGCAAATCTTTCTCTCTGCAGTCAATAAAAGGGGTTGGATTGTTTCATAAATGATGCTACTCTGTTTTGCTATGAAAATAGTTAGGAACCTCCACTTCAGCAGAAGATTTGCAGCTGTCATTTTCCGTCAATAACATGACTTTACATGAGCTGGTGTTGTCCAGGAGGGTGCTGGACAATACAAGGACTTTGACGTACTGGGGATTTTGTCTACTCTTGTAGCCATGCTGTTCACTCTGGTTTTGAAATTCACAGTTTGCTTTCTTGTGCTGTGTGTGCGGCCTACTGTTCTGTGCTGCTCTGCAGTGACGCTGTGTATGTGTGCCTCAGTTTCCCTGGGCACTAAAGCATAGTATGAGAGGGGTATGGTTGGGTGTAACTAACCGTTCAGCATCACTAGGCCTTCAGACCTGGAGGTTAGTGCTCTGTGTGGTTGTACTGAATGTCAGCATATGATACCCCTGTACCTGAACCTGCCAGAGGTAGAGCCCAGACCCTTAGCTGGGAGTTATTTTCATAGCCCAGATTTCCTCCAGCAAGCTGCTAGCAGACATGTTTGCAGAGAAGAAAACCATTTCTACCTCTGTCTGCGCGACTCCACTCTGGTTTCTCTGTACGTTAGTGGTGGTGCAGTGACTGCTGTGTCTCTTCCCTTTAAGAGTCAGTGAAGAAAGAGGGAGAAGGGGTCTCCAGATATCCGGTCCTTCCTTTTATACTCCTGTCCCCCCTTTCAGACATTTAACCAGCTGGTTAGCAGGAAACGGAATGTCTAGGACAAAAAATCTTTAAGGCTCCTTTTTCCTCATATTTTTGAACTTCCTTTATTTCCCTTCCTCCTCGATGATGCTATTTATTATTTCAATACAGAATTTGCCATTGGTTTCAGACCTGTTTTCTAAAAACGGTTTGTCACGTGGGTTAATAATAGCATGCAGTGTCCTCGTCTCACCTCACATACTGTATTGCTACTCATGATTTATCAGGAGGATACCAACAAACCAATTCTAGTTTTCAGATGCTACATTGACAGGTGTATTTTTAAAGGTTCTCACAGAAAAAAAAAACCAAAAGAATTCACACGAAAAAAACCAAGTCTCTGCACAGGCTACAACCTCAGAAATACAAGACAAAACCAGATTAGCCATTGAAATATATGACCCCTAAAATGTGAGAGAACCACTGCCTGTGTAGCACACCACACATTTTTAACCTCATATATAACCTTCTTTAGGCAGAACACTCATAACATATTTGTGGGAATGGCCCCTCGATTGTCCAGTAACATCGTTCAGATTACATTGGAATGTGACGGTATTCCTTCTGGAACAGAAAGGAGTGGGATGCCATAGATCCCTAGCCTAGAACTGAATATCTTGGACACAAATGGCATCATTTAATAACAATAGCAGTAACGAATGGGCCAAATTAATCCCCAGGTCATGAGTTACGCCCATGGTGGCTTTGATTCCCTGAGGTCATTAATGAGGTGTTGTGTCTCTCTGAACTCAGGTATTCCCAGGTGCTTCAGGACTAATGTTCCATAGATGGCAGTTCTCAGTATAAAACTTCATGGACGCTCCCAACTAGCTGTTTCTGTCGAAGGGGAAACACCACCACGCGTGTCTCTTCTCAGCAGGTAAGTGCTGTTGTCCTGCATCAAAGCCACGAAACTGCAGAGACACCTGGGAGATTGGCAGGTATTGAACTTACGATCCTCCGCACTAAATTCCTGAGCCCAGATACAACCACTCAAACTAAAGGAAAAACCCTGGTGTTTGGGAAAGGCAGGCAATTACAAACTCAATGAATGAAGTGTTTTTTCTGGGATTTCCTAAGGATTACAGAATGTGCCATTTTTAAGTGCCCAAAAATGTCATTAGCACAACACACAAGCTTCACCCAAACCGAGATTCCGAGCCACAGAGCTCGCCTTGCTTAAAGAGGAGTGGGAGATTGACACACATTAATCTCAGCCATTCTTGAGTTAAGTAATAATCTCATCCGACTGAGATGGTTTCACCCGGATTGTCTTACAGCGGAGTCACAAGTCACTGTTTGCTGCTCACGTTAGTGAACAGGAGTGTTCCCGCGTGTTGTATGGTTAACCTGTGTGTCCTTGTACTTGTACAGTGCGGACAACTGGAATGATCCTCTGTGAACATCTGGCTTTGTGGACTAAGCGCCTCTTTCAGGTCATAGTGGCATCCGTTTTTCATCACTTACTTCGTAACACAGACGGAAAGCTTTGCCGAGTCATCCACCTGCCCACATACCTTTAGCTGCCTGATCTCAGGTCAGAGGAGATGGAAGAGGGAAATCACTCAGAGGTGACTGAGTTCATTCTCACAGGACTCACAGATCGTCCGGAGCTGCAGGTCCCTCTTTTTGGGGTGTTCCTACTGATTTATATTGTCACTATTGTGGGAAATGGGGGGATGATCTTTTTAATCAAGACTGACCCCCGACTCCACACCCCCATGTACTTTTTCCTCAGTAATTTGTCTTTCTGTGATTTTTGCTATTCCACTGCGATTGCCCCTAAAATGCTGCAGATTTTCTTAGCCAAGAAGAAAAGCATTTCTCGCACTGCCTGTGCTGTGCAATTTTTTTTATGGTACTTTTTTATAGATGTTGAGTGTTTCTTGCTGGCTGGGATGGCATATGACCGTTATGTGGCCATCTCCAACCCACTGCTCTATACGGTCACTATGTCCACACGGCTTTGTAACCTGCTAGTGGCTGGGGTGTATGGGGTGGCATTGGTGGATGCAACGACAGGCATGTATTACACATTCCGGCTGTCATTCTGCCACTCCAACGTCATCAATCATTTCTACTGTGACCAGCCCCCACTGCTGGCACTGTCCTGCTCTGACACCCGCATCACTGAGATTTTGATGTTTGCCTCCGCGAGCTACACTGTATCGATCAGCGTTGTGATCATTCTACTCTCCTATGTCTGTATCATCTCCACCATCCTGCGGATCCGCTCTGGCGAGGGCTTGCGCAAAACCTTCTCCACCTGCGCTTCCCACTTGACTGCAGTGGGCATGTTTTATAGCACCATCCTCTTTACGTATTTCCGACCCACCTCCAGCTACTCCATGGACACTGACAAAATATTCTCAGTATTCTACACGCTGGTGATCCCTATGTTGAATCCCTTTGTCTATAGCCTGAGGAACACAGAGGTGAAGGGTGCCCTGAGGAAAGCGATGTATAAATTTATGACCCATTCTTGAGTCTTTTTAACTCAGTCCAAACTTTTCATACACGTGGGTTGGTTCTATGATGTAGTGTGATATGTGTGATTTTTATAGCTGAACCAAAGGGTGTTTTCACAACCTCCTGAAGCTCTGTGTTGTGGTTGTAGAGATTGTCACTTGGTTTGTGTCCATATGCAAGGAGGAGTGGCAGACCAAAATATGTAAGAGCAAGAGTAACGTTCCCAAGAGGGACCACAGTGTGGGTGACTGTGACAGTCTGCACTGAACTGAATAGACAATAGCATGGAAAGAGTGAGTTTTCTCCAAAAAATCAGTTAAAAAGAAAATTTAATCATACAGACACCAGATAATTGACAAAATGTCAGAAAGGCCTCTTCCAACAAAATGAAAAATAAAATAAAGTGGCAGCTTAGCCGTACCCTAAGTTACACCACTTTATGCAGATATTATTCAATTTGACTTAAAAGAGATTCCCCCCACGCCGTGCAAATGGGAGGGTTGCATGACAGAAGCTGTGCAAATTCAATCACCTGAGAGCATCAGTGTAGACCAGCCCTCATGACAATCCATGATGGAACAGTCTTTGTGGGATAGGAAGTTCAGACTTTGATGGGCTAGACAGAAGGAGAGAGAAGCAGGAAGTGAAATTTGATCATCCACGTCAGAGGTGAGCATCCTTATAACGGGGGAAAAGCATTAAAGAGAGAGGATATTCCCCACCATTGACTAAGTTTGGCTGCTTTAAATCCTCACCTATCCTCTGCATATGTATGCCATGGTTTCGGGACAAAGCTATCATAGAATGTGTAACATGTGTATGAATCATTTCAGGTCAACCAAAGCTGCATCACTTTTAATTATACATTAGTATTCCAGAAGAAATTCACCCATTTCCAGAATCACTTGCCTCGGAGTCATTGTACCTCATGTTCACAATCTAAAGAATTGATTTCAAGGCCCTTTCTATATCTTAGAACGAAAGGGTTAAGGGAGGAGACACTCAGAACTCCTAGACTGGGTGATCTTAGCTACTATAGACAACATTACTGAATTGATAAGGTGTTCCCATATTTGTTGATTCTTACAGAAAAGTAGATGCTTCACTCCCGAAGTTCCATGTAATTCCATGCACTGTAAATTCAACATTTTTAAATGACCATACGTTTTTGCTACTACTGTTTTATTTTCCACATTCAGAATGAAAAATTAATATATTTCCTTCAGAGTGAAGGAATTGTATGAGACAGCAAAAACAAAAACAAAACAAAAAAACCCACTTCTGGTATGTGTAGTAAGATGAGGGCCTAAAACATAAGACTATCTAGCACAGGCCTGGTTTGAGGTCTGAGGACTAGTTAACAATGGGAAAAAACATGGCTAACATGGAACAGAGCTAAGCTGTGAACCAGAGCCTGGCCCCAGCTCACAGAACTTGGCATGAACAGGGCTGAGAGCACGTAACACTAATTGGTGCTAGGTACCTACTGCAGAACAATAATTGGTGCTGGTCATAAGTAGAAAGCACATGGAATCACTAGCTCATTTAAAAAGACCTTGGTACCCACTCCCCACAGATACAGACTCAGGTTCCAGAAGGGGTCTAAAATGACTGATGAATAGAGATGATCTAATCATACCACGAGGTACAGGGTGATGGGTGGTATCTAAGTAGCATCAGAGGGTGGTAATCTGACAACTTCAGAGGGTAGCAATCTGATACATCAGCAATAAGGTGTGACTTGTTTTACCTGTAGATAACGTGGTCTCTTCGGGGGAGGAGGGGACAGCCTTTGTATGACATAGCGGCACTGGGACCTCTGACCAATTGAGTCATTCCATTGTGGCAAATATTGTCTGTAGTGGTTCTGTACAGTCTACTGACAACTATGACTGTAATTTGCTCTACAATAAACCAGGCTTGTCGCCTTTGAATCTTATCTGGTTTGTCGTCTTTGGGGGCTCTCTTGGGGTCTGCTGTGGAGACTAAGTGCACAAGTCCACACTGCCCACATCACTTGGAACACACACAAGTAGCCTTCTGTTTATAATAGTAAAAGAAGCCAAAGACCAGTGAGGACACCTGGGCTACGTCTACACTGGCCCCTTTTCTGGAAGGGGCATGTAAATTTCACTAGTCGTCGTAGGGAAATCCGCGGGGGATTTAAATATCCCCCGCGGCATTTAAATAAAAATGTCCGCCGCTTTTTTCCTGCTTTTAAAAAAGCCGGAAAAGAGCATCTAGACTGGCCCCGATCCTCCGGAAAAAGTGCCCTTTTCCGGAGGCTCTTATTCTTACTTTGAAGCGTCGGACATTTTTATTTAAATGCCGCGGGGGATATTTAAATCCCCCGTGGATTTCCCTACGACGACTAGTGAAATTTACATGCCCCTTCCGGAAAAGGGGCCAGTGTAGACGTAGCCCTGGGGAATAAACCTTAACCAGCCCTCCCTGAAGAACTAGAGTACGTACAAACTGAAATTGTCTCTTCTCGTTCCAACTATTTGGAAGCAGTATATATCAAAGTATTCACTAATTCAGTGCCCATATGGAAAAATAGAAAAAAATGGATCTTAAATTCTTTCTGCCCATGAGTGGAGAAGGCTGGTACTCCAAAGGTCCCCTTCCTCCTTTTCTCCCTGCTCGTGGCATCAACACCATCTAAAACAGGGGATGGAAACCTTGTCAAACAAAAAGCCAAAATACATCAAAATTCAGACCAAGAGGTCAACGAAGAGCCGTATAAGAATGCCCATTTGCATGACTGAAAATATACAACTTAATATTATTGATTGTTAACATAATTAATTAGAGCATAACTGCAACATTGTACTCGCTGACTTTATTTAATGGGACTTCTGCTGCTGTATCTTCTTGCACATTTCTTTGAAGTTTACATTATAACTCGTCAAATCAAAGGCCATGTGTGCATTCAAGCTGTCTTCTGTCAATCTTATGGCAGGGGGCTTCAGGCGTCCGGGCTGGGGCAGGAGATTGGGTGTATGATGGACTCATGGCACAAAGTTGTTATGTGTGAAGGTGCAGAAGTGTTATGGCAGGGAACTGGGGACGAGGGAGGTCAGGGGCCCCGGGCAGGAGGTTCAGGTGTATGATGGACTCAGGGTTGGTGTGTGCAGTGAGGCAGGAGTGTTATGATGCTACAGTCATATGGAGGTGAGCCTCAATTGGGGGCTTGTTGGCCAGGCTTTGTTTAAATTAAATGTCCAACACAAAAGGTTTCAACATTGTCTTGATTTATGGTAGGAACAGGGAACCTTTTTTGGTTTGGTGCCCTCTGACCCTAGAAAAGTCAGTCGGGGACCACACAAGTAAGAATCTAAAACAACCCCTCCAAAAAAAAACCCCCACTCCTCAATGATGTGCCCACCAACTGTATCACCTCACTCCCCTGAAGCTCCAGATCCATAGCGGGGGGTGGGGCAGGGAGGACTGAGGTTCAAAGTCTCGGCCCAGATTTACTCTTCTAGGGTTCTGGGGTTAGTGGATATTGTGGGCCAGCCCTAAGCTCTGGGATGGGGCCAAAAATGAGAAGTTCAGTGAGTAGGGCCGAGCTGCCAGTGAATGGGATGGGGTTGGAGTGCAGGATCTAGGTGGGAGAAGGTGGGGTGCAGAAGGGAGTGAAGGTGCAGCGTGTGGCCAGGGTGCAGGCTGCCTGTCCCGGGGGTGCCTGGCTGAGAGGAGGAATTGTGGCCAGGGAGCAGATGGGGGTTTGTGTGTCTGGCCAGATGGCTAGAGGTAGGGAGGATTTGGAAGGGAGCTTGGGACAGAGGGGATTTTGGCCAGGGAATTGGAGGTGTCTGGGCAGGGGGTAGGCGATTTAGCCCAGGACGCCGGGGGCAGGAGGTGTCTGGTCAGCAGGCTGAGGTTAGGGTGGGATTTTGGCCTGGGGTTTCTGGCCAGGATAGTGGGGACATGGGTGTCACGTTACTGGATTTTAAGGGGAGCAGTCAGATCACTGCTGCACCCATGAGGGGTGGGGAGGTCTGCCCCAAAAGTTGGTACAAAGGGGGCAATGCGAGGTGTCAAATGAAAGCTTGTCTTATCCTGATTCTATATATGCTAGTCATGTAATGGTATAATGTTTGTGTGTGAAGTTATAAGCATGTACTCTGAGTGGATACTGAATGTTTCTGCTGGGGTGTCAGATGGGTTTTGCTCGTGAGGCTTCTGGCTGGCCAGTCAGGCAGCAGAAGAGCTCTGTGGGGCTGGTTTGTGGCCTATTTGGGAAGCGCTGCCAGTCAGGGGGCTGAAAGGAGCCTGACTTTGGGCAATTCTCCCAGAACGGACGCCCTCAGCGGTGCCCAGACCTGGCCCGGTCCATCTCAATGGGGAATTTTGATCAAGGAGTGTTGGGCCAAGTGGATGGGGGCAGACTATTTGGCCATAGTGTGAGTGAGGGGGTGACGGGGTCTGGATATGAGTGGGTGGGGGCCACTGATTGGATTTTGCACCACATAGCAGGCACCATGTAACAAGCCTCCCGCTGCTCGCATCCCCCAGAAGCCTCCTGTGAAGTGTTCCCCACAAGTTCCCCCGGCCTCCAGCTCCTCCACACTCCAGTCTGGGCAGGGTGGGCCAGTAAGGCGTCAGCAACAGTGCCGGTTCCCTGCTCCAGAGGGAGCAAGGGAACGGCTGAGCTGGGCCTCCCTAGAGAGCCATAGGATGCCGACCCCTGGTCTGAAGACAATGGAGAGGCACATTGTTCTTTGGGAGAATTCTGGCTGAAAGGCACCAGCCTGCAAGGCTGGAAAAGCAGGTGGTGAGACAAATCTTTGTTTTGAATTCATTTAGGCTCTTCAGCGAGGTGTTACTGATGTTTTACCTTTCTATTCTTTGTAACTAATTCTGATCTCTATGTCTCATTATTGGTAATCACTGAAAATCGTTCTCTCTGCAGTCAAAAACGGGATGGATTGTTTCATAAATGACGCCACTGTGTTTATAGTTAGAAACCTCCACTTCAGCAGTAGATTTGCACCTGTTATTTTCTGTCAATAACATGACAGACTTTACATGAGCTGGTGTTGTCCAGGAGGGTGCTGGACAATACAAGGACTGTGACGTACTGGGGATTTTGTCTACTCTTGTAGCCATGCTGTTCACTCTGGTTTTGAAATTCACAGGTTGCTTTCTTGTGCTGTGTGTACAGCCTACTGTTCTGTGCTGCTCTGCAGTGACGCTGTGTGTGCGTGCCTCAGTTTCCCTGGGCACTGAAGCACTGCCTGAGAAGGGTACGGTTGGGTGTAACTCACCGTTCAGCATCACTAGGCCTTGTGACCTGGAGGTTAGTGCTCTGGGTGGTTGTATTGAATGTCAGCATGTGATACCCCTGTACCTGAACCTGCCAGAGGTAGAGCCCAGACCCTTAGCTGGGAGTTATTTTCATAGCCCAGATTTCCTCCAGCAAGCTGCTAGCAGACATGTTAGCAGAGAAGAAAACCATTTCTACCTCTGTCTGCGCAACTCCACTCTGGTTTCTCTGTACGTTACTGGTGGTGCAGTGACTGCTGTGTCTCTTCCCTTTAAGAGTCAGTGAAGAAAGAGGGAGAAGGGGTCTCCAGATATCCGGTCCTTCCTTTTATACTCCTGTCCCCCCTTTCAGACATTTTACCAGCTGGTTAGCAGGAAACAGAATGTCTAGGACAAAAAATCTTTAAGGCTCCTTTTTCCTCATATTTTTGAACTTCCTTTATTTCCCTTCCTCCTCGATGATGCTATTTATTATTTCAATACAGAATTTGCCATTGGTTTCCGACCTGTTTTCTAAAAACGGTTTGTCACGTGGGTTAATAATAGCATGCAGTGTCCTCGTCTCACCTCACATACTGTATTGCTACTCATGATTTATCAGGAGGATACCAACAAACCAATTCTAGTTTTCAGATGCTACATTGACAGGTGTATTTTTAAAGGTTCTCACAGAAAAAAAAACACAAAAGAATTCACACGAAAAAACCAAGTCCCTGCACAGGCTACAACCTCAGAAATACAAGACAAAACCAGATTAGCCATTGAAATATATGACCCCTAAAATGTGAGAGAACCACTGCCTGTGTAGCACACCACACATTTTTAACCACATATATAACCTTCTTTAGGCAGAACACTCATAACATATTTGTGGGAATGGCCCCTCGATTGTCCAGTAACATCGTTCAGATTACATTGGAATGTGACGGTATTCCTTCTGGAACAGAAAGGAGTGGGATGCCATAGATCCCTAGCCTAGAACTGAATATCTTGGACACAAATGGCATCATTTAATAACAATAGCAGTAACGAATGGGCCAAATTAATCCCCAGGTCATGAGTTACACCCATGGTGGCTTTGATTCCCTGAGCTCATTAATGAGGTGTTGTGTCTCTCTGAACTCAGGTATTCCCAGGTGCTTCAGGACTAATGTTCCATAGATGGCAGACGTCAGTATAAAACTTCATGGACGCTCCCAACTGGCTGTTTCTGTCGAAGGGGAAACACCACCACGCGTGTCTCTTCTCAGCAGGTAAGTGCTGTTGTCCTGCATCAAAGCCACGAAACTGCAGAGACACCTGGGAGATTGGCAGATATTGAACTGACGGTCCTCCGCACTAAATACCTCAGCCCAGATACAACCCCTCAAACTAAAGGAAAAACCCCGGTGTTTGGGAAAGGCAGGCAATTACAAACTCAATGAAGGAAGTGTTTTTTCTGGGATTTCCTAAGGATTACAGAATGTGCCATTTTTAAGTGCCCAAAAATGTCATTAGCACAACACACAAGCTTCACCCAAACCGAGATTCCGAGCCACAGAGCTCGCCTTGCTTAAAGAGGAGTGGGAGATTGACACACATTAATCTCAGCCATTCTTGAGTTAAGTAATAATCTCATCCGACTGAGATGGTTTCACCCGGATTGTCTTACAGCGGAGTCACAAGTCACTGTTTGCTGCTCACATTAGTGAACAGGAGTGTTCCCGCGTGTTGTATGGTTAACCTGTGTGTCCTTGTACTTGTACAGTGCGGACAACTGGAATGATCCTCTGTGAACATCTGGCTTTGTGGACTAAGCACCTCTTTCAGGTCATAGTGGCATCCATTTTTCATCACTTACTTCGTAACACAGACGGAAAGCTTTGCAGAGACATCCACCTTCCCACATACCTTTAGCTGCCTGATCTCAGCTCAGAGGAGATGGAAGAGGGAAATCACTCAGAGGTGACTGAGTTCATTCTCACAGGACTCACAGATCGTCCGGAGCTGCAGGTCCCTCTTTTTGGGGTGTTCCTACTGATTTATATTGTCACTATTGTGGGAAATGGGGGGATGATCTTTTTAATCAAGACTGACCCCCGACTCCACACCCCCATGTACTTTTTCCTCAGTAATTTGTCTTTCTGTGATCTTTGCTATTCCACTGCGATTGCCCCTAAAATGCTGCAGATTTTCTTAGCCAAGAAGAAAAGCATTTCTCACAGTGCCTGTGCTGTGCAATTTTTTTTATGGTACCTTTTTATAGATGTTGAGTGTTTCTTGCTGGCTGGGATGGCGTATGACCGTTATGTGGCCATCTCCAACCCACTGCTCTATACGGTCACTATGTCCACACGCCTTTGTAACCTGCTAGTGGCTGGGGTGTATGGGGTGGCATTGGCGGATGCAACGACAGGCACGTATTACACATTCCGGCTGTCATTCTGCCGCTTGAACGTCATCAATCATTTCTACTGTGACCAGCCCCCACTGCTGGCACTGTCCTGCTCTGACACCCGCATCACTGAGATTTTGATGTTTGCCTCCGCGAGCTACACTGTATCGATCAGTGTTGTGATCATTCTACTCTCCTATGTCTGTATCATCTCCACCATCCTGCGGATCCGCTCTGGCGAGGGCTTGCGCAAAGCCTTCTCCACCTGCGCTTCCCACTTGACTGCAGTGGGCATGTTTTATAGCACCGCCCTCTTTACGTATTTCCGTCCCTCCTCCAGCTACTCCATGAACACTGACAAAATATTCTCAGTATTCTACACGCTGGTGATCCCTATGTTGAATCCCTTTATCTATAGCCTGAGGAACACAGAGGTGAAGGGCGCCCTGAGGAAAGCGATGTATAAATTTATGACCCATTCCTGAATCTTTTTAACTCAGTCCACACTTTTCATACACGTGGGTTGGTTCTATGATGTAGTGGCAAGTGTGATGTGTGTGATTTTTATAGCTGAACCAAAGGGTGTTTTCACAACCTCCTGAGGCTCTGTGTTGTAGTGGTAGAGATTGTTACTTGGTTTGTATCCATATGCAAGGAGGAGTGGCAGACCAAAATATGTAAGAGCAAGAGTAACATTCCCAAGAGAGACCACAGTGTGGGTGACTGTGACAGTCTGCACTTAACTGAATAGACAATAGCATGGAAAGAGAGAGGTTTCTCAAAAAAATCAGTTAAAAAGAAAGTTCAATCATAGAGACACCAGATAATTGGCAAAATGTCAGAAAGGCCTCTTCCAACAAATTGAAAAATAAAATAAAGTGGCAGCTTAGCCGTACCCTAAGTTACACCACTTTATGCAGATATTATTCAATTATCACCTGAGAGCATCAGTGTAGACCAGCCCTGATGACAATCCATGATGGAACAGTCTTTGTGGGATGGGAAGTTCAGACTTTGATGGGCTAGACAGAAGGAGACAGAAGCAGGAAGTGAACGTTGATCACCCACGTCAGAGGTGAGCATCCTTATAACGGGGGGAAAACATTAAATAGAGTAGATACTCCCCACCATTGACTAAGTTTAGCTGCTTTAAATCCTCACCTATACTCTGCATATGTATGCCATGCTTTCGGGACAAAGCTATCATAGAATGTGTAACATGTCTATGAATCATTTCAGGTCAACCAAAGCTGCATCGCTTTTAATTATACATTAGTATTCCAGAAGAAATTCACCCATTTCCAGAATCATTTGCCTTGGGGTCATTGTTCCTCATGTTCATAATCTAAAGAATTGATTTCAAGGCCCTTTTTATATCTTAGAACAAAAAGGCTAAGGGAGGAGACACTCAGAACTCCTAGGCCGTGTCCACACTCAGGGGTTCTTTCGAAAAAAGTACCCTTTTTTCGAAAGAACTTCCCCTGCATCCAGACTCAAGCCGCGTTCTTTCGAAATTATTTCGAAAGAACGCGGCTTTTCTTTCGATGGCGGTAAACCTCGTTTCACGAGGAAGAACGCCTTCCTTCGAAAGTTCCTCTTTCGAAGGAAGGCGTTCTTCAATGTAAAGAGGCCGTCTTCGAAAGAGAGCATCCAGACTCGCTGGGTGCTCTCTTTCGAAAAAGCGGATTTCCTCTATCGAAAGATCCGCCTGCAGTCTAGACGCGATCTTCCGAAAGAGGCTCTTTCGAAAGAAGCCTGCAGTCTAGACACAGCCCTAGAGTGGGTGATTTTAGCTACTATAGACAACATTACTGAATTGAGAAGCTGTTCCCATATTTGTTGATTCTTACAGTAAAGTAGATACTTCACTCCCGAACTTCCATGTAATTCCATGCACTGTAAATACAACATTTTAAAATGACCATACGTTTTTGCTACTACTGTTTTATTTTCCACAGTCAGAATGAAAAATTAATGTATTTCCTTCAGAGTGAAGGAATTGTATGAAACAGCAAAAACAAAAACAAAACAAAAAAACCCACTTCTGGTATGTGTAGTAAGATGAGAGCCTAAAACATAAGACCATCTAGCACAGGCCTGGTTTGAGGCCTGAGGACTAGTTAACAATGGGAAAAACATGGCTAACATAGAGCAGAGCTAAGCTGTGAACCAGAGCCTGGCCCCAGCTCACAGAACTTGGCATGAACAGAGCTGAGAGCACGTAACACTAATTGGTGCTAGGTACCTACTGCAGAACAATAATTGGTGCTGGTCATAAGTAGAAAGGACATGGAATCACTAGCTCATTTAAAAAGACCTTGGTACCCACTCCCCACAGATACAGACTCACGTTCCAGAAAGGGTCTAAAATGACTGATGAATAGAGATGATCTAATCATACCACGAGGTACAGGGTGATGGGTGGTATCTAAGTAGCATCAGAGGGTGGTAACCTGACAACTTCAGAGGGTAGCAACCTGATACATCAGCAATAAGGTGTGACTTGTTTTACCTGTAGATAACGTGGTCTCTTCGGGGGGGGGAGGGGACAGCCTTTGTATGACATAGCGGCACTGGGACCTCTCACCGATTGAGTCATTCCATCGTGGTAAATATTGCCTGTAGTGGTTCTGTACAGTCTACTGACAGCTATGACTGTAATTTGCTCTACAATAAACCTGGCTTGTCGCCTTTGAATCTTATCTGGTTTGTCTTCTTTGGGGGCTCTCTTGGGGTCTGCTGTGGAGACTAAGTGCACAAGACCACACCGGCCACATCACTTGGAACACACACAAGTAGCCTTCTGTTTATAATAGTAAATGAAGCCAAAGACCTGTGAGGATTCCTCAGGAATAAACCTTAACCAGCCGTCCCTGAAGAACTACAGTACGTACAAACTGAAATTGTCTCTTCTCGTTCCAACTATTTCAAAGCAGTATATATCAAAGTATTCACTAATTCAGTGCCCGTATGGAAAAATAGAAAAAAATTGATCTTAAATTCTTTCTGCCCATGAGTGGAGAAGGCTGGTACTCCAAAGGTCCCCTTCCTCCTTTTCTCCCTGCTCGTGGCATCAACACTATCTAAAAAGCCAAAATACATCAAAATTCAGAGCAAGAGATCAACAAAGAGTCGTATAAGAATGCCCATTTGCATGACTGAAAATGTACAACTTAATATTATTGATAGTTAACATAATAATTAATTAGAGCATAACTGCAACATTGTACTCACTGACTTTATTTAATGGGATTTCTGCTGCTGTATCTTTTTGCACATTTCTTTGAAGTTTACATCATAACTGGTCAAATCCAACCCCATGTGTGCATTCAGGCTGTCTTCTGTCAATCTTATGGCAGGGGCTTCAGGAGTCTGGGTTGGGGCAGGAGATTGGGTGTATGATGGACTCATGGCACAAAGTTGTTATGTGTGAAGGTGCAGAAGTTTTATGGCAGGAAACTGGGGATGAGGGAGGTCAGGGGCCCTGGACAAGGGGTTCAGGTGTATGATGGACTCAGGGTTGGTGTGTGCAGTGGGGCAGGAGTGTTATGATGCTACAGTCATATGGAGGTGAGCGTAAATTGATGGCTTGTTGGCCAGGCTTTATTTAAATAAAATGTCCAACACAAAAGGTTTCAACATTGTCTTGATTGATGGTAGGAACGGGGAACCTTTTTTGGTTCGGGGGCCTCTGACCCTAGAATAGTCAGTCGGGGACCACACAAGTGAGAATCAAAAACAACCCCTCCAAAAAAAAACCCCACTCCTCAATGATGTGCCCAGCAACTGTAACACCTCACTCCCCTGGAGCTCCAGACCCATAGCGGGGGGTGGGGCAGGGAGGACTGAGGTTCAAAGTCTCAGTCCAGATTTACTCTTCTGGGGTTCTGGGGTTAGTGGATATTGTGGGCCCGCCCTAAGCTCTGGGATGGGGCCAAAAATGAGAAGTTCAGTGTGTAGCGCAGGGCTGCCAGTGAATGGGATGGGATTGGAGTGCAGGATCTAGGTGGGAGAAGGTGGGGTGCAGGAGGGAGTGAAGGTGCAGCGTGTGGCCAGGGTGCAGGCTGCCTGTCCCAGGGGTGCCTGGCTAGGAGGGGGAATTGTGGCCAGAGAGCAGATGGGGGATTTTGTGTCTGGCCAGTGGGGTAGAGGTAGGGAGGATTTGGAAGAGAGCTTGGGACAGAGGGGATTTTGGCCACGGAGTTGGAGGCGTCTTGGCAGGGGGCAGGGGATTTTGCCCAGGATGCCGGGGGCAGGAGGTGTCTGGTCAGCAGGCTGGGGTTAGGGTGGGATTTTGGCCAGGGGTCTCTGGCCAGGGCAGTGGGGACATGGGTGTCACGTTACTGGATTTTAAGGGGAGCAGTCAGATCACTGGAACGAGGTGTACAGATAGTTCGGAATGGCTAGCTAGTTCGAACTATCTAGCCCGTGCCGCGTGTAGCCGCGCGGCACGGGGTTCGCACTAGCCGGCTTTTAAAAATGGCGGCACCGGCTTTATGCTAATGAAATTCAAATCCAGGGCTTTATTAGCAAGTTCGGTATGCATACATTACCCCGCTAGTTCGAACTAGCGGGGTAGTGTAGACATACCCTATGAGCCAGAAAGAACTGTGGACCCATCCTGACATAGGATGTGCACCAAGGACTTTTAAGCCAGCAGCTATAACATCTCTGCTGCGAACTTGCATCAAGAACTGGGAGGTTCGATGCATGTAACATATGATACTTTATCAACCTCACTCTCGCTCCTTTTTTTCTTGTTAGTAATAAACCTTTAGATTTTAGATTCCAAAGGATTGGCTCAGCGTGATCTTGTGGGTAAGTTTCAGAAGGTAAATTGACCTGGGACCTGTGGCTGGTTTCTTGGAACCGGACAGAACTTGTTCGGGGTAAGTGAGATTGGGTTCTAAAACCCCTCACCTATGTATAAGGCCCGGGGCCATCTGGAGCACGGATACTGCTGGGTTATCAGATGGGTTTTGCTCGTGAGGCTTCTGAGTGTCCAGTCAGGCAGCAGAAGAGCTCTGTGAGGCTGGTTTGTGGCCTATTTGGGAAGCGCTGCCAGTCAGGGGGCTGAAAGGAGCCCTGACTTTGAGCAATTCTCCCAGAGCGGATGCCCTCAGCCGTGCCCAGACCTGGCCCGGTCCATCACAATGGGGAATTTTGACCTGGGAGTGTTGGGCCAAGTGGATGGGGGCAGACTATCTGGCCATAGGGTGAGTGAGGGGGGGACGGGGTCTGGACATGAGTGGGTGGGGGCCACTTATTGGTTTTTGCACCACATGGCAGGCACCGTGTAACACGCCTCCCGTTGCTCACATCCCCCAGAAGCCTCCTGTAAAGTGTTTCCTGGAGGACATAAAAGGGCAGTGCAAATGAAGCCATTTTGGGCTCCTGTCCTGCAAGCGGAGGGAAGGAAACCGCTCTCACAATGGGACATTTTTTTCCCTGCTTGTTCCCCACGTGATCAGTCTGGTGGGGAGCCTTGAGGCTGCCTGCTTCTATTGCTCCCCACAAATTCCCCCCGCCTTCAGCTCCTCCAGGAAGCCAGTGCTCACGCTCCAGTGTGGGTAGGGTGGGCCAGGAAGGCGTCAGCAACAGTGCCGGCTCCCTGCTCTGGGGGGAGCAAGGGAACGGCTGAGCTGGGCCTCCCCAGAGAGCCATAGGATGCCGACCCCCAATCTGAAGGCAATGGAGAGACACATTATTCTTGGGGAGGATTCTGACTGAAAGGAACCAGCCTGCAAGGCTGGAAAAGCGGGTGATGAGACAAATCTTTGTTTTGAATTCGTTTAGGCTCTTCAGTGAGGTGTTACTGACATTTTACCTCTCTATTCTTTGTAACCAATTCTGATCTTTACGTCTCCTTATTGGTAATCACTGAAAATCTTTCTCTCTGCCATCAATAAACGGGATGGATTGTTTCACTGTGTTTTGCTACTTCAGCAGAAGATTTGCACCTGTCATTTTCTGTCTATAACATGACCGACTTAACATGAGCAGGTGCTGTCCAGGAGGGTGGTGGACAATACGAGGATTTTGACGTAGTGGGGATTCTGTCTACTCTTGTAGCCATGCTTTTCACTCTGGTTTTGAAATTCACAGGTTGCTTTCTTGTGCTGTGTGTGAGGCCTACTGTCCTGTGTTGCTCTGCAGTGACGCTGTGTGTGTGTGCCTCAGTTTCCCTGGGCACTGAAGCACTATCTGCATGAGAAGGGTACGGTTGAGTGTAACTCACCGTGCAGCATCACTAGGCCTTGTGACCTGGAGGTTAGTGGTCTGTGTGGTTGTATTGAAAGGCAGCACGTGATACCCCTGTACCTGAACCTGCCAGAGGTACAGCCCAGACCCTTAGCTGGGAATTATTTTCATAGCCCAGATTTCCTCCCGCAAGCTGCTAGCAGACATGTTAGCAGAGAAGAAAACCATTTCTACCTCTGTCTGCGCGACTCCGCTCTGGTTTCTCTGTACGTTACTGGTGGTGCAGTGACTGCTGTGTCTCTTCCCTTTAAGAGTCAGTGAAGAAAGAGGGAGAAGGGGTCTCCAGATATCCGGTCCTTCCTTTTATACTCCTGTCCCCCCTTTCAGACACTTTGCCAGCTGGTTAGCAGGAAACAGAATGTCTATGGGTACATCTACACTACAGCGCTAATTTGAACTAACTTAGGTCGAATTAGTTAATTCGAACTAAGCTAATTCGAACTAATGCATCCAGACTAAAAAACTAGTTCGAATTAGCGTTTTGCTAATTCGAACTAGCATGTCCACACAGAGTGGACCCTGAACAGAGGTTAAGGATGGCCGGAAGCAGTGCCGGCAGGGCATCAGATGAGGACTTAGAGCGTGGAGCTGCTGGCTCAGGCTAGCCGAGGGTTGTGCTTAAAGGGACCCGTCCCCCACCCCGGACAGACAGCTCTCAGGGGTGCCCCGCTTGCAAAGCAGTCCTGGCTTGGATTGCCCGGAGTACCCACACTGGGCACATCACAGCACTCGGCCATCAGACCGGCTGCACTTGCCGCAGGCTGCCATCTGGGGAGAGGGGGCAATTGGGGGGCTGCAGGAGAGCTTCCACCCCCAGAAGCCCGCAGAGCCAGCCCAGTCCTCCCCATCGGGGGCTTGTACCCCATTCCTCCCTCACCTCTTTCCACTTACCCCTCCCTAGCCCCCCTTCCTGATGTACAAAATAAAGGACAATTATGTTCACAAATAGAATCTCTCTTTATTGAACAAAACTGGGGGAGACTGGGAAAAGGAGGTGGGAGAGGGGAAGAGAGAGGGTGGGAGAGGGGAGGGCAACTACAATGATCAGGGGTTGGGAACAGGTCCTATATAAAGAGAGGCTAAAGAGACTGGGACTTTTCAGCTTAGAAAAGAGGAGATGGAGGGGGGATATGATAGAGGTCTCCAAAAGTAAGAGTGGGGTGGAGAGGGTGCATACAGAAAAGTTCTTCATTAGTTCCCATAATAGAAGGACTAGAGGACACCAAAAGAAAGGAATGGGTAGCAGGCTTCAAACTAATAACAGAAAGTTGTTCTTCACAAAGCAAAGAGTCAACCTGTGGAACTCCTTGCTGCAGGAGGCTGTGAAGGCTAGAACTAGAACAGAGTTTAAAGAGAAGTGAGATCAATTCATGGAGGTTGGGTCCATGGAGTGGTATTAGCCAAGGGGTAGGATTGGTGTCCTTGCCCGAAGTTTGTGGAAGGCTGGAGAGGGATGGCATGAGACAAATGGCTTGGTCACTGTCTTTGGTCCATCCCCTCCAGGGTCCCTAGGGTTGGCCGCTGTCGGCAGACAGGCTACTGGGCTAGATGGACCTTTGGTCTGACCCAGGACGGCCATTCTAAGCTCAGGGCTCAGGGTCAGGGGTCTCAGTGGATCCCCTTGATTTTCATGCACACCTGCTCCTGGGTGGCCAGGCTGGCAGCTCTCCTGCCCTAGACGGCCACTTTCCTGTGCCTAGTGCGGAGGTTGTGGACGAGGTCCACGAGGTCTGCACTGGACCAGGCGGGTGCCCGCCTCTTGCAGTCCTGGGCAAGCTCCCGGGAGCCGCCAGCCTGGTCCCGGGAAGAGGGGGAGCGCTGGGGGGCATCAGGTGGCTGGCTCGAGCATGCAGTGTCCTTTTCTCACCTCACGTACTGTATTGCTACACATGATTTATCAGGAGGATACCAACAAACCAATTCTAGTTTTCAGATGCTACATTGACAGGTGTATTTTTAAAAGATCTCACAGAAAAAAAAATAAACCACAAAGAATTCACACGAAGAAACCAAGTCCCTCCACAGGCTACATCCTCAGAAATACAAGACAAAACCAGATTAGCCATTGAAATATATGACCCCTAAAATGTGAGAGAACCACTGCCGGTGTAGCACACCACACATTTTAACCACATATATAACCTTCTATAGGCAGCACGATCATAACAAATTTGTGGGAATGGCCCCTCGATTGCACAGTAACATCGTTCGGATTACATTGGAATGTGACAGTTTTCCTTCTGGAACAGAGAGGAGTGGGATGCCATAGATCCCTAGCCTGGTACTCAATATCTTGGACACAAATGGCATCATTTAATAACAATGGCAGGAAAGAATGGGCCAAATTAATCCCCAGGACATGAGTTACCCCCCGGGTGTCTTTGATTCCCTGAGCTCATTAATGAGGTGTTGGGTCTCTCTGAGCTCGGGTATTCCCAGGTGCTTCAGGACTAATGTTCCATAGATGGCAGCTCTCAGTATAAAACTTCATGGACGCACCCAACTGGCTGTTTCTGTCAAAGGGGAAACACCACCTCGTGTGTCTCTTCTTAGCAGGTACGTGCTGTCGTCCTGCATCAAAGCCACACCACCGCGGACACACCAGGGAGATTGGCAGGTATTGAACTGATGATCCTCCGCACTAAATACCTGAGCCCAGATACAACCCCTCAAACTAAAGGAAAAACCCAGGTGTTTGGGAAAGGCAGGCAATTACAAACTCAATGAAGGAAGTGTTTTTTCTGGGGTTTCCTAAGGATTAGAGAATGTGCCATTTTTAAGTGCCCAAAAATGTAATTAGCTCAAGAAGGGCTGAGATTAATGTGTGTCAATCTCCCACTCCTCTTTAAGCAAGGGGAGCTCTGTGGCTCAGAATCTCGGTTTGGGTGAAGCTTGTGTGCTGTGCTAAGTAATAATCTCATCCGACGGAGAGGGTTTCACCTGTATTCTTTTACCGCAGAGTCGCAAGTCACTGTTTGCTGCTCAGATTAGTGAACAGGAGTGTTACCGCGTGTTGTGTGGTTAACCTGTGTGTCCTTGTACTTGTACAGTGCGGACAACTGGAATGATCCTCTGTGAACATCTGGCTTTGTGGACTAAGCACCTCTTTCAGGCCATAGTGGCATCCGTTTTTCATCACTTACTTGGTTACACAGAGGGACAGCTTTGCAGAGCCATCCAGCTGCCCGCATACCTTTAGCTGCCTGATCTCAGGTCAGAGGAGATGGAAGAGGGAAATCACTCAGAGGTGACTGAGTTCATTCTCACAGGACTCACAGATCGTCCAGAGCTACAGGTCCCTCTTTTTGGGGTGTTCCTACTGATTTATATTGTCACCGTGGTGGGAAATGGGGGGATGATCTTTTTAATCAAGACTGACCCTCGACTCTACACCCCCATGTACTATTTCCTCGGTTATTTGTCTTTCTGTGATCTTTGCTATTCCACTGCGATTGCCCCTAAAATGCTGCAGAATTTCTTAGCCAAGAGGAAAAGCATTTCTTACACCGGCTGTGCTGTGCAAATGTATTTATGTTATGTTTTTCAAGTTGTTGAGTGTTTCTTGCTGGCTGTGATGGCGTATGATCGTTATGTGGCCATCTCCAACCCACTGCTCTATACGGTCACTATGTCCAAGCGGCATTGTAACCTGCTGGTGGCTGGGGTGTATGGGGTGGCATTGGCAGATGCAACGACAGGCACGTATTACACATTCCGGCTGTCATTCTGCCACTCCAACGTCATCAATCATTTCTTCTGTGACCTGCCCCCGCTGCTTGTGCTGTCCTGCTCTGACACCCTCATCAGTGAGATTTTGATGTTTGTCTCCATGTGCTACACTGTAGGGATCAGTGTTGGGACCATTCTCCTCTCCTATGTCTGTGTCATCTCCACTGTCATGAGGATCCATTCTGTCAAGGGTTTGCGCAAAGCCTTTTCCACCTGCGCTTCCCACTTGACTGCAGTGGCCATGTTTTATGGCACCCTCCTCTTTATGTATTTCCGACCCACCTCCAGCTACTCCATGGACAGTGACAAAATAACCTCAGTATTCTACACGCTGGTGATCCCCATGTTGAACCCCCTCGTCTACAGCCTGAGGAACACAGAGGTGAAGGGCGCCCTGAGGAAAGCCATGAATAAATTTCGGACCCATTCTTGAATCTTTTTAACTCAGTCCAAACTTTTCATGCACTTGGGTTGGTTCTATGATGTAGTGGCAAGTGTGATGTGTGTGATTTTTATAGCTGAACCAAAGGGTGTTTTCACAGCCTCCTGAGGCTCTGTGGCTCTTTATGTGCTCTGTGGGGTGGTTGTATAGATTGTCACTTGGTTTGTGTCCATATGCAAGGAGGAGCGGCAGCCCAAAATATGTAAGAGCAAGAGTAAGATTCCCAAGAGAGACCACAGTGTGGGTGACTGTGACAGTCTGCACTGAACTGAATTGACAAGAGCGTGGAAAGAGTGAGTTTTCTCCAAAAAAATCAGTTAAAAAGAAAGTTCAATCATAGACACCAGATAATTGGCAAAATGTCAGAAAAGCCTCTTCCAACAAAATGAAAAAAAAATAAAATAAAGTGTCAGCTTAGCCGTACCCTAAGTTACACCACTTTATGCAGATATTATTCAATTTGACTTAAAGCAGATTCCCCCCCACGCCGTGTGAATGGGAGAGTTGCATAACAGAAGCTTTGCAAATTCAATCACCTGAGAGCATCAGTGTAGACCAGCCCATGATGGAACAGTCTTTGTAGATACTTCACTCCCGAACTTCCATGTAATTCCATGCACTGTAAATACAACATTTTTAAATGACCATATGTTTTTGCTACTACTGTTTTATTTTCCACATTCAGAATGAAAAATTAGCATATTTTCTTTAGAGCGCAGGAATTGTGTGAAACAGCAAAAACAAAAACAAAACAAAAAAACCCACTTCTGGTATGTGTATTAAGATGAGGGCCTAAAACATACGACCACGCAGCACAGGCCTGGCTTGAGGCCTGAGGCCTAGTTAACAATGGGCAAAACATGGTTGACATAAAGCAGAGCTAAGCTGTGAGCAAGAGGCAGGCCCCAGCTCACAGAACTTGGCACGAACAGGGCTGAGAGCACGAAACACTAATTGGTACTAGGTACCGACTGCAAAACAATAATTGGTACTGGTCATAAGTGGAAAGCACATGGTAATACTGGCTCATTTAAAAAGATCTTGGTACCCACTCCTGACAGATACAGACTCAGGTTCCAGAAAGGGTCTAAAATGACTGATGAATAGAGATGGTCTAAACATACCACAAGGTACAGGGTGATGGGTGGTATCTAAGTAGCATCAGAGGGTGGTAACCTGACAACTTCAGAGGGTACCAACCTGATACACCAGCAATAAGCTTTGACTTGTTTTACCTGTAGATAACGTGGTCTCTTCGGAGAGAGGAGGGGGACAGCCTTTGAATGACATAGCGGCACTGGGACCTCTCACTGATTGAGTCAATCCATTGTGGCAAATATTTTCTGAAGTGGTTCAGTTCAGTTGTCTACTGACAGCTATGACTGTAATTTGCTCTACAATAAACCAGCCTTGTCGCCTTCGATTCTTATCTGGTTTGCCCTCTCTGGGGGCTCTCTTGGGGTCTGCTGCGGAGACTAAGTGCACAAGTCCACACCGGCCACATCACCTAGAACACACACAAGTAGCCCTCTGTTTCTAATAGTAAATGAAGCCAAAGACCTGTGAGGACACCTCGGGAATAAACCTTAACCAGCCCTCCCTGAAAAACTACAGTACGTACAAAGTGAAATTGTCTCTTCTCATTCCACCTATTTGGAAGCAGTATATATCAAAGTATTCAGTAATTCAGTGCCCATATGGAAAAATAGAAAAAAATGGATCTTAAATTCTTTCTGCCCATGGCATCAACACCATCTAAAGCAGGGGTTGGCATCCTTGTCAAACCAAAAGCCCAAATACATCAAAATTCAGAGCAAGAGGTCAACAAAGAGCCATATAAGAATGCCCATTTGCATGACTGAAAATATACAACTTCATATTATTGATTGTTAACATAATTAATTAGAGCATAACTGCAACATTGTACTCACTGACTTTATTTAATGGGACTTCTGCTGCTGTATCTTTTTGCACATTTCTTTGAAGTTTACATCATAACAGATCAAATCAAACAACCTGTGTGCATTCAAGCTGTCTTGTATGAGGCCCGGGGCTGTCTGGAGCATGGATACTGCTGGGGTGTCAGATGGGTTTTGCTCGTGAGGCTTCTGGGTGGCCAGTCAGGCAGCAGAAGTGCTCTGTGAGGCTGGTTTGTGGCCTATTTGGGAAGGGCTGCCAGTCAGGGGGTTGAAAGGAGCCTGACTTTGAGCAATTCTCCCAGAGCGGATGCCCTCAGCGGTGCCCAGACTTGGCCCGGTCCATCTCAATGGGGAATTTTGACCAGGGAGTGTTGGGCCAAGTGGATGGGAGTAGACTATCTGACCATAGAGTGAGTGAGGGGGTGATGGGGTCTGGACATGAGTGGGTGGGGGCCACTTATTGGTTTTTGCACCACATAGCAGGCACTGTGTAACACGCCTCCCACTGCTCGCATCCCCCAGAAGCCTCCTGTGAAGTGTTCCCCACAAGATCCCCCGGCCTCCAGCTCCTCCACACTCCAGTCTGGGCAGGGTGGCCAGTAAGGCGTCAGCAGTAGTGCCGGTTCTCTGCTCCGGAGGGAGCAAGGGAACGGCTGAGCTGGGCCTCCCTAGAGAGCCATAGGATGCCGACCCCCGATCTGAAGGCAATGAAGAGGCACATTGTTCTTTGGGAGAATTCTGGCTGAAAGGCACCAGCCTGCAAGGCTGGAAAAGCAGGTGGTGAGACAAATCTTTGTTTTGAATTCATTTAGGCTCTTCAGCGAGGTGTTACTGATGTTTTACCTTTCTATTCTTTGTAACCAATTCTGATCTCTGAGTCTTATTATTGGTAATCACTGAAAATCGTTCTCTCTGCAGTCAAAAATGGGATGGATTGTTTCATAAATGACGCCACTGTGTTTATAGTTAGGAACCTCCACTTCAGCAGTAGATTTGCACCTGTTATTTTCTGTCAATAACATGACAGACTTTATATGAGCTGGTGTTGTCCAGGAGGGTGCTGGACAATACAAGGACTGTGACGTACTGGGGATTTTGTCTACTCTTGTAGCCACTCTGGTTTTGAAATTCACGGGTTGCTTTCTTGTGCTGTGTGTGAGGCCTACTGTCCTGTGCTGCTCTGCAGTGATGCTGTGTGTGTGTGCCTCAGTTTCCCTGGGCACTGAAGCACTGCCTGAGAAGGGTACGGTTGGGTGTAACTCACTTTTCAGCATCACTAGGCCTTGAGACCTGGAAGTTAGTGCTCTGGGTGGTTGTATTGAATGTCAGCGCGTGATACCCCTGTACCTGAACCTGCCAGAGGTAGAGCCCAGATCCATAGCTGGGAGTTACTTTCATAGCCCAGATTTCCTCCTGCAAGCTGATAGCAGACATGTTAGCAGAGAAGAAAACCATTTCTACCTCTGTCTGCGCGACTCCGCTCTGGTTTCTCTGTACGTTAGTGGTGGTGCAGTGACTGCTGTGTCTCTGCCCTTTAAGAGTCAGTGTAGAGAGAGGGAGAAGGGGTCTCCAGATATCCGGTCCTTCCTTTTATACTCCTGTCCCCCCTTTCAGACACTTTACCAGCTGGTTAGGGGGAAACAGAATGTCTATGAGAAAAAATCTTTAAGGCTCCTTTTTCCTCATATTTTTGAGCTTCCTTATTTCCCTTCCTCCTCGATGATGCTATTTATTATTTCCATGTAGAACTTACCATTGGTTTCAGACAGACCTGTCTGATAACAACATTTTATAACGTGGGTTAATAATAACATGCAGTGTCCTCTTCTCACCTCGCATACTGTATTCCTACACATGAGGATACCAACAAACCAATTCTAGTTTTCAGATGCTACATTGACAGGTGTATTTATAAAAGATTTCACAGAAAAAAAAACACAAAAGAATTCACACAAAGAAACCAAGTCCCTGCACAGGCTACATCTTCAGAAATACAAGACAAAACCAGATTAGCCATTGAAATATATGACCCGTAAAATGTGAGAGAACCACTGCCTGTGTAGGACACCACACATTTTAACCACATATATAACCTTCGTTAGGCAGAACACTCATAACATATTTGTGGGAATGGCCCCTCGATTGTACAGTAACATCGTTCGGATTACATTGGAATGTGACAGTATTCCTTCTGGAACAGAAAGCAGTGGGATGCCATAGATCCCTAGCCTAGTACCCAATATCTTGGACACAAACGGAATCATGTAATAACAATAGCAGTAAAGAATGGGCCAAATTAATCCCCAGGACATGAGTTACCCCAATGGTGGCTTTGATTCCCTGAGCTCATTAATGAGATGTTCGGTCTTTCTGAGCTCAGGTATACCCAGGTGCTTCAGGACTAATGCTCCATAGATCGCAGATCTCAGTATAAAACTTCATGGACGCTCCCAAATGGCTGTTACTGTCGAAGGGGAAACACCACCACGTATGTCTCTTCTCAGCAGGTACGTGCTGTTGTCCTGCATCAAAGCCACACCACCACAGAGACACCGGGTTGATTGGCAGATATTGAACTGACGATCCTCCTCACTAAATACCTGAGCCCAGATACAACCCCTAAAACTAAAGGAAAAACCCCCATGTCTGGGGTTTCCTAAGGATTAGAGAATGTGCCATTTTTAAGTGCCAAAAAATGTCATTAGCACAACACACAAGCTTCACCCAAACAGAGATTCTGAGCCACAGAGCTCCCCTTGCTTAAAGAGGAGTGGGAGATTGACACACATTAATCTCATCCCTTCTTGAGCTAAGTAATAATCTCATCCGATTTAGATGGTTTCACCCGGATTCTCTTACCGCAGAGTCACAAGTCACTGTTTGCTGCTCAGATTAGTGAACAGGAGTGTTCCCACGTGTTGTATGGTTAACCTGTGTGTCCTTGCACTTGTACAGTGCGAACAACTGGAATGATCCTCTGTGAACATCTGGATTTGTGGACTAAGAACCTCTTTCAGGTCATAGTGGCATCCGTTTTTCATCACTTACTTGGTTACACAGAGGGACAGCTTTGCAGAGCCATCCACCTGCCCACAGACCTTTAGCTGCCCGATCTCAGCTCAGAGGAGATGGAAGAGGGAAATCACTCAGAGGTGACTGAGTTCATTCTCACAGGACTCACAGATCGTCCGGAGCTGCAGGTCCCTCTTTTCGGGGTGTTCCTACTGATTTATATTGTCACCGTGGTGGGAAATGGGGGGATGATCTTTTTAATCAAGACTGACTCCCGACTCCACACCCCCATGTACTTTTTCCTCGGTTATTTGTCTTTCTGTGATCTTTGCTATTCTACTGCGATTGCCCCTAAAATGCTGCAGAATTTCTTAGCCAAGAGGAAAAGCATTTCTTACACCGCCTGTGCTGTGCAAATGTATTTATGTTATGTTTTTCAAGATGTTGAGTGTTTCTTGCTGGCTGTGATGGCGTATGACCGTTATGTGGCCATCTCCAACCCACTGCTGTATACGGTCACTATGTCCAGGAGGCTTTGTAACCTGCTGGTGGCTGGGGTGTATGGGGTGGCATTGGCAGATGCAACGACAGGCACGTATTACACATTCCAGCTGTCATTCTGCCACTCCAACGTCATTAATCATTTCTACTGTGACCAGCCCCCACTGCTGGCGCTGTCCTGCTCTGACACCCGCATCAGTGAGATTTTGATGTTTGCCTCCATGTGCTACACTGTAGTGATCAGTGTTGTGATCATTCTCCTCTCCTATGTCTGTGTCATCTCCACCGTCGTGCGGATCCACTCTGTCAAGGGTTTGCGCAAAGCCTTTTCCACCTGCGCTTCCCACTTGACTGCAGTGGGCATGTTTCATGGCACCCTCCTCTTTATGTATTTACGTCCCACCTCCAGCTATTCCATGGACACAGACAAAATAACCTCAGTATTCTACACGCTGGTGATCCCCATGTTAAATCCCTTCGTCTACAGCCTGAGGAACACAGAGGTGAAGGGCGCCCTGAGGAAAGTCAGGAATAAATTTCAGACCCATTCTTGAATCTTTTTAACTCAGTCCAATCTTTTCATGCACATGGGTTGGTTCTATGATGTAGTTGCAAGTTTGATGTGTGTGATTTTTATAGCTGAACCAAAGGGTGTTTTCACAGCCTCCTGAGGCTCTGTGGCTCTTTATGTGCTCTGTGGGGTGATTGTAGATATTGTCACTTGGTTTGTGTCCATATGCAAGGAGGAGCGGCAGCCCAAAATATGTAAGAGCAAGAGTAAGATTCCCAAGAGAGACCACAGTGTGGGTGACTGTGACAGTCTGCTCTGAACTGAATAGACAATAGCATGGAAAGAGTGAGTTTTCTCCAAAAAAATCAGTTAAGAAGAAAGTTCAATCATACAGAGAGCAGATAACTGGCAAAATGTCAGAAAGGCCTCTTCCAACAAAATGAAAAATAAAATAAAGTGGCGGCTTAGCCGTACCCTAAGTTACAGCACTATATACAGATATTATTCAATTTGACTTAAATCAGATTCCCCCCCACGCCGTGCGAATGGAAGAGTTTCATAACAGAAACTGTGCAAATTCATTCATCCGAGAGCATCAATGTAGACCAGCCCTGATGACAATCCATGATGAAACAGTCTTTGTGGGATGGGAAGTTCAGACTTTGATGGGCTAGACAGAAGGAGACAGAGGTGAGCATCCTCATAACGGGGAAAAAACATTCAAGAGAGAGGATACCACCATTGACTAAGTTTGCTTGCTTTAAATCCTCACCTATCCTCTGCATATGTATGCCATGATTTCGGGACAAAGCTATCATAGGATGTGTAACATGTGTATGAATCATTTCAGGTCAACTAAAGCTGCATTGCTTTTAGTTATACATAAGTATTTCAGCAGAAATTCACCCATTTCCAGAATCACTTGCCTCGGGATCATTGTACCTCATGTTCACAATCTAAAGAATTGATTTCAAGGCCCTTTCTATATTTTAGAACCAAAGGGCTAAGGAAGTAGACACTCAGAACTCCTAGACTAGGTGATCTTAGCTACTATAGACAACATTACTGAATTGATAAGGTGTTCCCATATTTGTTGATTCTCAGAGTAAAGTAGATACTCCAAAGGTCCCCTTCCTCATTTTCTCCCTGCTCATGGCATCAACGCCATCTAAAGCAGGGGTTGGCAATCTTTTCAAACCAAAAGCCAAGCTACATCAAAATTCAGAGCAAGAAGTCAACAAAGAGCCATATAAGAATGCCCATTTGCATGACTGAAAATATACAACTTAATATTATTGATTGTTAACATAATTAATTAGAGCATAACTGCAACATTGTACTCACTGACTTTATTTAATGGGATTTCTGCTGCTGTATCTTTTTGCCATTTCTTTGAAGTTTACATCATAACTGGTCAAATCCAACACCATGTGTGCATTCAGGTTGTCTTTTTTCAATCTTATAGCAGGGGGCTTCAGGAGTCCTGGTTGGGGTAGGAGATTGGGTGTATGATGGACTCATGGCACCAAGTTGGCATGTGTGAAGGTGCAGAAGTGTTATGACAGGGAACTGGGGATGAAGGAGGTCAGGAGCCCCGGGCAGGGGGTTCAGGTTAATGATGGACTTAGGGTTGCTGTGTGCAGTGGGGCAGGAGTGTTATGATGCTAAGTCATATGGACGTGAGCCTCAATTGGGGGCTTGTTGGCCAGGCTTTATTTAAATAAAATGTCCAACACAAAAGGTTTCAACATTGTCTTGATTTATGGTAGGAAAAGGGAACTTTTGGTTCGGGGGCCTCTGACCTTAGAAAAGTCAGACGGGGAGCACATAAGTGAGAATCAAAAACAACCCTCCAAAAAAAACCCCACTCCTCAATGATGTGCCCACCAACTGTTATACCTCACTCCACTGGAGCTCCAGATCTATAGCGGAGGGTGGGGCAGGAAGGACTAAGGTTCAAAGTCTCAATCCAGATTTACTCATCTGGGGTTCTGGGGTTAGTGGATATTGTGGGCCCGCCCTAAGCTCTGGGATGGGGCCAAAAATGAGAAATTCAGTGAGTAGGGCCGAGCTGCCAGTGAATGGGATGGGGTTGGAGTGCAGCATCTAGGTGGGAGAAGGTGGGGTGCAGGAGGGAGTGAAGGTGCAGCGTGTGGCGAGGGTGCAGGCTGCCTGTCCCGGGGATGCCTGGCTGGGAGGGGGAATTGTGGCCAGGGAGCAGATGGGGGATTGTGTTTCTGGCCAGAGGGCTACAGGTAGGGAGGATTTGGAAGGGAGCTTGGGACAGAGGGGATTTTGGCCAGGGAGTTGGAGGTGTCTGTGTAGGGGACATAGAGCAGAGGGATTTTGCCCAGGGGGCCAGTGGCTGGAGGTGACTGGTCAGCACGCTGGGGTTAGGGTGGGATTTTGGCCAGGAGTCTCTGGCCAGGGTAGTGGGGAAATGGGTGTCACGTTCCTGGATTTTAAGGGGAGCAGTCAGATCACTGCTGCACCCAAGAGGGGCTGGGAGTGTTTCCCCCAAAAGTTGGTACAAAGGGGGAATACGAGGTTTCAAATGAAAGCTTGTCTTATCCTGATTCTATATATGCTAGTCACGTAATTGTATAATGTTTGTGTGTGAAGTTATAAGTATGTCCTCTGTGTGGATACTGAATGTTTCTCTGTATGTGGTTGAGCAATGGGCAAGGAAGCTCGGCCTATAGACATGCTAATGAGACCTCTATAGGTCATGGACACACCTCAAGAATGGTGACCGATACTTAAGGGCTCCCAGCAGGGAACACAGGGATAGGCCACGGGACAAGTGACCTCCTGCAGCTAAGAAGAGACTGGAAAGGAGGTATAAAGATGCCATGTGGCATGCTCCATTTTGGTCTTCAGATTCACTCTTAATCCCAGATGCTGCTTCGCAAGGAACTATGAGCCAGAAATAACTGTGGACCCATCCTGACATAGGATGTGCACCAAGGACTTTTAAGCCAGCAGCTATAACATCTCCGCTGCAAGCCTGCATCGAGAACTGAGAGATTCGATGCATGTAACGTATGATACCTTATCAACCTCACTCTCGCACTTTTCTTTCTGTTAGTAATAAACCTTTAGATTTTAGATTCCAAAGGATTGGCTCAGCGTGATCTTGTGGGTAAGATCCAGAAGGTAAATTGACCTGGGACCTGTGGCTGCTTTCTTGGAACCGGACAGAACTTGTTCGGGGTAAGTGAGATTGGGTTCTAAAACCCCTCACCAGGCTGCCTGGAGCACGAATACTGCTGGGGTGTCAGATGGGTTTTGCTCGTGAGGCTTCTGGTTGGCCAGTCAGGCAGCAGAATTGCTCTGTGGGGCTGGTTTGTGGCCTATTTGGGAAGGGCTGCCAGTCAGGGGGTTGAAAGGAGCCTGACTTTGAGCAATTCACCCAGAGCATACACCGTCAGCGGTGCCGAGACCTGGCCCGGTCCAGCACAATGGGGAATTTCGACCAGGGAGTGTTGGGCCAAGTGGATGGGGGCAGACTATCTGGCCATAGAATGAGTGAGGGGGTGATGGGGTCTGGACATGAGTGGGTGGGAGCCACTTATTAGTTTTTGCACCACATGGCAGGCACCGTGTAACACGCCTCTTGCTGCTCGCATCCCCCAGAAGCCTCCTGTGAAGTGTTTCCTGGAGGACATAAAAGGGCAGTGGAAATGAAGCCATTTTGGGCTCCTGTCCTGCATGCGGAGGGAAGGAAACTGCTCTCGCACTGAGACATTTTTTTCCCTGCTTGTTCCCCACGTGCTCAGTCTGGTGGGGCGTCTTGGGGCTTCCTGCTTCTATTGCTCCCCACAAACTCCCCCCGCCTTCAGCTCCTCCAAGAAGACAGTGCTCACGCTCCAGTGTGGGTAGGGTGAGCTAGGAAGGCGTCAGCAACAGTGCCGGCTCCCTGCTCTGGGGGGAGCAAGGGAACAGCTGAGTTGGGCCTCCCTAGAGAGCCATAGGATGCCGACCCCCGATCTGAAGGCAATGGAGAGACACATTGTTCTTGGGGAGGATTCTGACTGAAAGGAACCAGCCTCCAAGGCTGGAAAATTGGATGGTGAGACAAATCTTTGTTTTGAATTCATTTAGGCTCTTCAGTAAAGTGTTACTGACGTTTTACCTTTCTATTCTTTGTAACCAATTCTGATCCTTAAGTCTTATTATTGGTAATCACTGCAAATCTTTCTCTCTGCCGTCAATAAACGGGATGGATTGTTTCATAAATGACGCCACTGTGTTTTCCTATGAAAATAGTTAGGAAGCTCCAGATATTCGGTCCTTCCTTTTATACTCCTGTCCCCCCTTTCAGACACTTTACCAACTGGTTAGCAAGAAACAAAATGTCTATGAGAAAAAATCTTTAAGGCTCTTTTTTCCTCATATTTTTGAACTTCCTTTATTTCCCTTCCTCCTCGATGATGCTATTTATTGTTTCGATACAGAATTTGCTATTGGTTTCAGACAGACCTGTTTGATAACAACAATTTGTAACGTGGGTTAAAAATAGCATGCAGTGTCCTCTTCTCACCTCACGTACTGTATTGCTACACATGATTTATCAGGAGGATACCAACAAACCAATTCTAGTTTTCAGATGCTACATTGACAGGTGTATTTATAAAAGATCTTACAGAAAAAAAAATAAACCACAAAGAATTCACACGAAGAAACCAAGTCCCTCCACAGGCTACATCCTCAGAAATACAAGACAAAACCAGATTAGCCATTGAAATATATGACCCGTAAAATGTGAGAGAACCACTGCCTGTGTAGCACACCACACATTTTTAACCACATATATAACCTTCTTTAGGCAGCACGATCATAACAAATTTGTGGGAATGGCCCCTCGATTGCACAGTAACATCGTTCGGATTACATTGGAATGTGACAGTATTCCTTCTGGAACAGAAAGCAGTGGGATGCCATAGATCCCTAGCTTGGTACTCAATATCTTGAACACAAATGGCATCATTTAATAACAAAGGCAGTAAAGAATGGGCCAAATTAATCCCCAGGTCATGAGTTACCCCAATGGTGGCTTTGATTCCCTGAGCTCATTAATGAGGTGTTGGGTCTCTCTGAGCTCGGGTATTCCCAGGTGCTTCAGGACTAATGTTCCATAGATCGCAGATCTCAGTATAAAACTTCATGGACGCACCCAACTGGCTGTTTCTGTCGAAGGGGAAACACCACCATGTGTGTCTCTTCTCAGCAGGTACGTGCTGTTGTCCTGCATCAAAGACACACCACCGCAGATACACCACGGAGATTGGCTGGTATTGAACTGACGATCCTCCACACTAAATATCTGAGCCCAGATACAACCCCTCATACTAAAGGAAAAACCCTGGTGTTTGGGAAATACAGGCAATTACAAACTCAATGAAGGAAGTGCTTTTTCTGGGTTTTCCTAAGGATTAGAGAATGTGCCTTTTTTAAGTGCCAAAAATGTCATTAGCACAACACACAAGCTTCAACCAAACCAACATTCTGAGCTGCAGAGCTCCCCTTGCTTAAAGAGGAGTGGGAGATTGACACACATTAATCTCAGCCCTTCTTGAGCTCAGTAATAATCTCATCCGACTGAGATGGTTTCACCCGGATTCTCTTACCGCAGAGTCACAAGTCACTGTTTGCTGCTCAGATTAGTGAACAGGAGTGTTCCCGCGTGTTGTATGGTTAACCTGTGTGTCCTTGCACTTGTACAGTGCGGAAAACTGGAATGATCCTCTGTGAATATCTGGCTTTGTGGACTAAGCACCTCTTTCAGGCCATAGTGGCATCCATTTTTCATCACTTACTTGGTTACACAGAGGGACAGCTTTGCAGAGCCATCCACCTGCCCACATACCTTTAGCAGCCTGGTCTCAGCTCAGAGGAGATGGAAGAGGGAAATCACTCAGAGGTGACTGAGTTCATTCTCTCAGGACTGACAGACCGTCCAGAGCTGCAGGTCCCTCTTTTTGGGGTGTTCCTATTGATTTATATCGTCACCATGGTGGGAAATGGGGGGATGACCTTATTAATCAAGACTGACCCCCGACTCCACACCCCTATGTACTTTTTCCTCAGTTACTTGTCTTTCTGTGATCTTTGCTATTCCTCAGTGATTGCTCCTAAAATACTGCAGAATTTCTTAGCCAAGAGGAAAAGCATTTCTCGCACTGCCTGTGCTATGCAATTGTATTTTTGTTACCTTTTTATAGATGTTGAGTGTTTCTTGCTGGCTGTGATGGCGTATGACCGTTATGTGGCCATCTCTAACCCACTGCTCTATACAGTCACTATGTCCAGGCGGCTTTGTAACCTGCTGGTGGCTGGAGTGTATGGGGTGGCATTGGCAGATGCAACGACAGGAACGTATTATACATTTCGGCTGTCATACTGCCGCTCCAACGTCATCAATCATTTCTTCTGTGACACCCCTCCGCTGCTGGTGCTCTCCTGCTCTGACACCCGCATCACTGAGATAGTGCTGTTTGCCTCGATGTGCTACACTGTAGTGATCAGTGTTGTGATCATTCTTCTTTCCTATATCTGTGTCATCTCCACCGTCGTGCGGATCCACTCTGTCAAGGGTTTGCGCAAAGCCTTTTCCACCTGCGCTTCCCACTTGACTGCAGTGGGCATGTTTCATGGCATCCTTCTCTTTATGTATTTCCGACCCACCTCCAGCTACTCCATGGACAGAGACAAAATAACCTCAGTATTCTACACGCTGGTGATCCCCATGTTGAACCCCCTCGTCTACAGCCTGAGGAACACAGAGGTGAAGGGCGCCCTGAGGAAAGCCATGAATAAATTTCGGACCCATTCTTGAATCTTTTTAACCCAGTCCAAACTTTTCATGCACTTGGGTTGGTTCTATGATGTAGTGGCAAGTGTGATGTGTGTGATTTTTATAGCTGAACCAAAGGGTGTTTTCACAGCCTCCTGAGGCTCTGTGGCTCTTTATGTGCTCTGTGGGGTGATTGTAGAGATTGTCACTTGGTTTGTGTCCATATGCAAGGCGGAGCGGCAGCCCAAAATATCAGAGGGGTAGCCGTGTTAGTCTGAATCTGCAAAAGCGACGAGGAGTCCTGTGGCACCTTATAGACTAACTGAAGTGTAGGAGCATAAGCTTTCGTGGGCAAAGACCCACTTCGTCAGATGCAGGTAATGGAAATTTCCAGAGGCAGGAATAAATATGCAGGCCAGGATCAGGCTGGAGATGATGAAGTGGATCCAATCAATTGATTGGATCCACCTCATCATCTCCAGCCTGATCCTGGCCTGCATATTTATTCCTGCCTGTGGAAATTTCTACTACCTGCATCTGACGAAGTGGGTCTTTGCCCACGAAAGCTTATGCTCCTACACTTCAGTTAGTCTATAAGGTGCCACAGGACTCCTCGTCGCTTAGACCAAAATATGTAAGAGCAAGAATAATATTCCCAAGAGAGACCACAGTGTGGGTGACTGTGACAGTCTGCACTTAACTGAATAGACAATAGCGTGGAAAGAATGAGTTTTCTCCAAAAAATAAGTTAAAAAGAAAGTTCAATCATAGAGACACCAGATAATTGGCAAAATGTCAGAAAGGCCTCTTCCAACAAATTGAAAAATAAAATAAAGTGGCAGCTTAGCCGTACCCTAAGTTACACCACTGTATACAGATATTATTCAATTTGACTTAAAACAGATTCCCCCCCCACGCCGTGCGAATGGGAGAGTTGCATAACAGAAGCTGTGCAAATTCAATCACCTGAGAACATCAATGTAGACCAGCCCTGATGACAATCCATGATGGAACAGTCTTTGTGGGATGGGAAGTTCAGACTTTGATGGGCTAGACAGAAGCAGACAGAAGCAGGAAGTGAAAGTTGATCACCCATGTCAGACCTGAGATTCCTCTTAATGGGGAAAAAGCATTAAAGAGAGAGGATACTCCCCACCATTGACTAAGTTTGGCTGCTTTAAATCCTCACCTATCCTCTGCGTATGTCTGCCATGGTTTCGGGACAAAGCTATCATAGAATGTGTAACATGTGTATGAATCATTTCAGGTCAACCAAAGCTGCATCGCTTTTAATTATACATTAGTATTCCAGAAGAAATCCACCCGTTTCCAGAATCACTTGCCTCGGGGTCATTGTACCTCATGTTCACAATCTAACAAACTGATTTCAAGGCCCTTTCTATATCTTAGAACGAAAGGGTTAAGGGAGGAGACACTCAGAACTCCTAGACTGGGTGATCTTAGCTACTATAGACAACATTACTGAATTGATATGTTGTTCCCATATTTGTTGATTCTTATAGTAAAGTAGATACTTCACTCCCGAACTTCCATGTAATTCTATGCATTGTAAATTCAACATTTTTAAATTACCATATGTTTTTGCTACTACCGTTTTATTTTCCACATTCAGAATGAAAAATTAAAATATTTCCTTCTGCAGGAATTGTGTGAAACAGCAAAAACAAAAGCAAAACAAAAAACCCACTTCTGTTATGTGTAGTAAGATGAGGGCCTAAACCATACGACCACGCAGCACAGGACTCGTTTGAGGCCTGAGGACTAGTTAACAATGGGCAAAACATGGCTAACAAATAGCAGAGATAAGCTGTGAGCAAGAGGCAGGCCCCAGCTCACAGAACTTGGCATGAACAGGGCTGAGAGCACGTAACACTAATTGGTGCTAGGTACCGCCCGCAAAACAATAATTGGTACTGGTCATAAGTGGAAAGCACGTGGTAACACTATCTTATTTAAAAAGACCTTAGTACCCACTCCCCACAGATACAGACTCAGGTTCCAGAAAGGGTCTAAAATGACTGATGAATAGAGATGATCTAATCATACCACGAGGTACAGGGTGATGGGTGGTATCTAAGTAGCATCAGAGGGTGGTAACCTGACAACTTCAGAGGGTAGCAACCTGATACATCAGCAGTAAGGTGTGACTTGTTTTACCTGTAGATAATGTGGTGTCTTCAGGGGCGGGGGGATGGGGAAGACAGTCTTTGAATGACATAGCGGCACTGGGCAATGAGTCATTCCATTGTGGCAAATATTGTCTGTAGTGGTTCTGTACAGTCTACTGACAACTATGCTCTGCAATAAACCTTGCTTGTCGCCTTTGAATCTTATCTGGTTTGTCGTTCTTGGGGGCTCTCTTGGGGTCTGCTGTGGAGACTAAGTGCACAAGTCCACACCGGCCACATCACTTGGAACACACACAAGTAGCCTTCTGTTTATAATAGTAAATGAAGCCAAAGACCTGTGAGGACACCTCAGGAATAAACGTTAACCAGCCGTCCCTGAAGAACTACAGTACGTACAAACTGAAATTGTCTCTTCTCGTTCCAACTATTTGGAAGCAGAATATATCAAAGTATTCACTAATTCAGTGCCCATATGGAAAAACAGCAAAAAATTAATCTTAAATTCTTTCTGCCCATTAGTGGAGTCCCCTTCTTCCTTTTCTGCCTGCTCATGGCATCAACACCATCTAAAGAAGGGGTTGGCAACCATGTCAAACCAAAAGCCAAAATACATCAAAATTCAGAGCAAGAGGTCAACAAAGAGTCGTATAAGAATGCCCATTTGCATGACTGAAAATGTACAACTTAATATTATTGATTGTTAACATAATTAATTAGAGCATAACTGCAACATTGTACTCACTGACTTTATTTAATGGGACTTCTGCTGCTGTATCTTTTTGCACATTTCTTTGAAGTTTACATCATGACTCGTCAAATCAAACACCATGTGTGCATTCAAGCTGTCGCCTGTCAATCTTATGGCAGTGGGCTTCAGGAGTCCGGGCTGGGGTAGGAGATTGGGTGTATGATGGATTCATGGCACAAAGTTGGCCTGTGTGAAGGTGCAGAAGTGTTATGGCAGGGAACTGGGGATGACGGAGGTCAGGGGTCCCGGGCAGGGGGTTCAGTTGTATGATGGCCTCAGGGTTGGTGCATGCAGTGGAGCAGGAGTGTTATGATGCTACAGTCTTATGGAGGCAAGCTTCAATTGGGGGCTTGTTGGCCAGGCTATATTTAAAGAAAATGTCCAACACAAGGTTTGAACATTGTCTTGATTTATGGTAGGAACAGGGAACCTTTTTTGATTCGGGGGCCTCACTCCCCTGCAGCTCTAGACCCATAGCGGGGGATGGGGCAGGGAGGACTGAGGTTCAAAGTCTCGGTCCAGATTTACTCTTCTGGGGTTCTGGGGTTAGTGGATATTATGGGCCAGCCCTAAGTTCTGGGATGGGGCCAAATGAGAAGTTCAGTGTGTGGGGCAGGGCTGCCAGTGAATGGGATGGGGTTGGAGTGCAGGATCTAGGTGGGAGAAGGTGGGGTGCAGGAGGGAGTGAAGGTGCAGCGTATGGCCAGGGTTCAGGCTGCCCGTCCCGGGGATGCCTGGCTGGGACGGGGAATTGTGGCCAGGGAGCAGATGGGGGATTGCGTGTCTGTCCAGAGGGCTAGAGGTAGGGAGGATTTGGAAGGGAGCTTGGGACAGAGGGGATTTTGGCCAGGGAGTTGGAGGTGTCCGGGCAGGGGACATAGAGCAGAGGGATTTTGCCCGGGGGGCCGGTGTCTGGTCAGCAGGCTGGGGTTAGGGTGGGATTTTGGCCAGGGGTCTCTGGCCAGGGTAGTGGGGAAATGGGTGTCACGTTACTGGATTTTAAGGGGAGCAGTCAGATCACTGCTGCACCCAAGAGGGGCTGGGAGTGTTTGCCCCAAAAGTTGGTACAAAGGGGGAATACGAGGTTTCAAATGAAAGCTTGTCTTATCCTGATTCTATATGGCTACGTCTACACTGGCCCCTCTTCCGTAAGGGGCATGTAAATTTCAAGAGTCGTCGTAGGGAAATCCGCGGGGGATTTAAATATCCCCCGCGGCATTTAAATAAAAATGGCCGCCGCTTTTTTCCGGCTTTTAAAAAAGCCGGAAAAGAGCGTCTAGACTGGCCCCGATCCTCCGGAAAAAGCGCCCTTTTCCGGAGGGTCTTATTCTTACTTTGAAGAACATGTGTAACATGCCTCCCGTTGCTCGCATCCCCCAGAAGCCTCCTGTGAAGTGTTCCCCACAAGATCCCCCGGCCTCCAGCTTCTCCATGCTCCAGTATGGGTAGGGTGGGCCAGTGAGGCGTCAGCAACAGTGCCGGCTCCCTGCTCCGGGGGGAGCAAGGGAACGGCTGAGCTGGGCCTCCCTAGAAAGAGCAGGTGGTGAAACAAATCTTTGTTTTGAATTCATGTAGGCTCTTCAGTGAGGTGTTACTGACATTTTACCTTTCTATTCTTTGTAACCAATTCTGATCTTTAAGTCTCATTATTGGTAATCACTGAAAATCTTTCTCTCTGCCGTCAATAAACGGGATGGATTGTTTCATAAATGACACCACTATCAAAATAGTTAGGAACCTCCACTTCTGCAGAAGATTTGCACCTGTCATTTTCTGTGTGAGGCCTACTGTCCTGTGCTACTCTGCAGTGACGCTGTGTGTGTGCCTCAGTTTCCCTGGGCAATGAAGCACTGAATGAGAGGGGTATGGTTGGGTGTAACTAACCGTTCAGTGTCACTAGCCCTTGTGACCTGGAGGTTAGTGCTCTGTGTGGTTGTATTAAAAGGCAGCACGTGATACCCCTGTACCTGAACTTGCCAGAGGTAGAGCCCAGATCCATAGCTGGGAGTTATTTTCATAGCCCAGATTTCCTCCAGCAAGCTGCTAGCAGACATGTTAGCAGAGAAGAAAACCATTTCTACCTCTGTCTGCGCGACTCCGCTCTGGTTTCTCTGTACGTTAGTGGTGGTGCAGTGACTGCTGTGTCTCTTCCCTTTCAGAGTCAGTGAAGAGAGAGGGAGAAGGGGTCTCCAGATATCCGGTCCTTCCTTTTATACTCCTGTCCCCCCTTTCAGACACGTTACCAGCTGGTTTTAGCAGGAAACAAAATGTCTATGAGAAAAAATCTTTAAGGCTCCTTTTTCCTCATATTTTTGAGCTTCCTTATTTCCCTTCCTCCTCGATGATGCTATTTATTATTTCGATACAGAATTTGCCATTGGTTTCAGACAGACCTGTTTGATAACAACAATTTGTAACGTGGGTTAATAATAACATGCAGTTTCCTCTTCTCACCTCACGTACTGTATTTACATGATTTATCAGGAGGATACCAACAAACCAATTCTAGTTTTCAGATGCTACATTGACAAGTGTATTTATAAAAGATCACACAGAAAAAAAATAAACCACAAAGAGTTCACACAAAGAAACCAAGTCCCTCCACAGGCTACATCCTCAGAAATACAAGACAAAACCAGATTAGCCATTTAAATATATGACCCGTAAAATGTGAGAGAACCACTGCCTGTGTAGCACACCACAGATTTTTAACCACATAAATAACCTTCTTTAGGCAGCACAATCATAACAAATTTGTGGGAATGGCCCCTCGATTGCACAGTAACATCGTTCAGTGGGATGCCAAAAATCCCTAGCCTAGAACTCAATATCTTGGACACAAATGGCATCATTTAATAACAATAGCAGTAAAGAATGGGCCAGATTAATCCCCAGGTCATGAGTTACCCCGATGGTGGCTTTGATTCCCTGAGCTCATTAATGAGGTGTTGGGTCTTTCTGAGCTCGGGTATTCCCAGTTGCTTCAGGAATAATATTCCATAGATAGCAGATCTCAGTATAAAACATCCTGAATGCAACAAACTGGCAGTTTCTGTCAATGGAAAAACATCACTACGTCTGTGTCTTCTGAGCAGGTCTGTGCTGTTGTCCTACATCACAGCCACACACCCATAGAGAAACCATGATGATCCACATCTATTGTATTGAAGATCCTCAACACTAAATACCTGAGCCCGGATCCAACCCCTCCAACTGAAGGAAAAACCTCGGCATTTGGAAAAACAGGCAATTAAAAGAGTCACTGAAGGAAGTGGTTTCTCTGGGCTTTCCTAAGGACTAAAGAACATGACATTTTTAGGTGCCAAAAAGTGTCATGAGTACAACACACAAGCTTTACCCCAAGCTGAGATGCTGAGCCACAGATCTCCCCTTGCCTAAAGAGAGCAGAGAGATTGACACACATTAATCTCAGCCCTTCTTGATCTAAGCATTAATCTCATCCAACTGAGATCGTTTCACCTGATTCTCCTACAGTGGAGGCACAACTCACTGTTTGCTGCTCGGATTAGTGAAGAGGAGTGTCTGTGTGTGCAGTATGGTTAACCTGCGTGTCATTGTATTTCTATAGTGTGTGCATTGTACGGAACAACTGGAATGACCACATGAGAACATCTGGCTCTGTGGACCAAGCCTTTCTTTCAGATCATACTGGTACCCATTTTTCATCACTTACTTCAGTAGAGAGAAGAGACTTTTCTATAGAGCCATCCACCTACCCACATCCCTGTAGCTGCCTGCTCTCAACTCAGAGGAGATGGAAGAGGGAAATCACTCAGAAGTGACCGAGTTCATTCTCTCCGGACTGACAGATCGTCCGGAGTTGCAGGTCCCCCTGTTTGTGTTGTTCCTACTGATTTTTGTTATCACCCTGGTGGGGAACGGGGGGATGATCTTGTTAATCAAGACCGACCCAAGACTCCACACCCCCATGTACTTTTTCCTTTGGAATTTGTCTTTCTGTGATCTCTGCTATTCCTTGACAATTGCCCCCCAAATGCTGCAGAATTTCTTAGCAGAGAGGAAAAGCATTTCGTACACTGCCTGCGCTGTGCAAATGTATTTCTTCATCGCTTTTTCAGATCTTGAATGTCTCTTGCTGGCTGTGATGGCGTATGACCGTTATGTGGCCATCTGTAACCCACTGCTCTATACGGTCACCATGTCCAGCCGGCTTTGTAACCTGCTGGTGGCTGGGGTGTATGGGGTGGCATTGGCAGATGCAACGACAGGCACGTATTATATATTCCAGCTGTCATTCTGCCACTCCAACGTCATCAATCATTTCTTCTGTGACAGTCCCCCACTGCTGGCTCTGTCCTGCTCTGACACCCACATCATTGAGATTTTGATATTTGCCTGTGCATGCTATACTGTAGCGACAAGCATTGTGACCATTGTCCTCTCTTATGTCTGTATCATCTTCACAATCCTGAGGATCCGCTCTGCTAAGGGCCGGAGAAAAGCCTTCTCCACCTGCACTTCCCACTTGACTACAGTGGGCATGTTTCATGGTACCCTCCTCTTTATGTACCTCCGACCCACCTCCAGCTACTCCATAGACACTGACAAAATAGCTTCTGTGTTTTACACACTGGTGATCCCCATGTTGAACCCTCTCATCTATAGCCTCAGAAACCAGGAGGTGAAGGGCGCCCTGAGGAAAGCCATGAATAAACTCCTGACCCATTCTTGAATCCTTTTATCTCAGTCCAAACTGTTTGTGGCACTGGAGTTGGCTTTATGATGTAGTTGCAAGTATGAAGTATGTGATGTTTATAGCTGTACCAAAGGGCGTTTTCACACTCTCCTGATACTCTGCGACTCTGCATGTGCTCTGTGGGGTGGTTGTAGAGATTGTTACTTGGTTTCTGTCCATATGCAAGGAGGAGAAAGGTGATTTGCATGGCAATGAGCTTTATTGTAAGCTAAGGGCACAGCAAAACAAGTAAGAGCAGGAGTAACATTCCCAAGAGATGGCACGGTATGGGTGCCTGCTGTGTGGCAGTTTTCACTGAAATGAATAGTCAATAGTATGGAAACAGTGAGTTTTCTCCACAACATCTGTTAAAAAGCAAGTTCAGTCATCCAGGCACCAGATAATTATGCCACAGTAGTAGGTTCGCTACGAGTTCTTTCTTTCTCCCAGACTCATAGAATCGTAGAACTGGAAGAGGTCATCTAGCCCAGGTAACTGCCCAGCACCAAGCATTAACTCGACTTTCCCGAACAGGTGTTCATTGAACATGCTCTTACAGATCTCCAATGATGGAGATTCCACAACTGTGAGACAGGTGTGTCGTCTAACCTGCCCCAGTATAGAAAATTCCACAACCTCCCTACTGTTTAGTTACCGTGATGATGTTTTCCCTAATGTCTGACCTAAACCTACCTTAACCCTAACCCTAACCCACTTAACCCATTGCCTTTTGTTACACCACTAATGTTTTCCCTATTCTTTGTAACACCGTTGACATATTTGAAATTTCTCATCATGTCCCCTCCAAACCTTCTGTAGGGAATAATTCCAGACACACTGGGTGCAGGTGAAAACAAGCTGAGGATTTATTGTACACCACCGCTGGTGGAGTACCACCCAGGGGTTAACCTGGTTAGCACTAGTTAAATCAAAACATACATTAGATTATATAGGCAACAGATAGACGGAGTGAAAGTGATTTGATAGGTCTAGTGGTGGAAACATGATGAGCACATAAGCCAATGAACTACAAAGGTTACACAGCATCTCTGCACATCACCAATTAAACATCTTATCAATAATACCGGTAATTATTTCTAACAAACAAAATAAGCTAACATAAACAAAAGCATGTCGGACGGAAATATGATGCGTCTACTGTGGGGGGTGATATTGCCTTGGGTTGGCGCAGAATAAAGCGGACAGTGAAAACTCCCTCACTGTTTCTCTGATACCAGTCTTATCAGAGTGAGGCACTCTTGGAATGTGGTTGCCAGGGATACCAGGGTCATGGTAGGTGCCCGTGCTGTTAATTCCCAGGCCTCAGATTTAAGATTTGAGTTCTCAGTTCTCAGCAAGATACCATGGGCTGCCTCAATTTACCCCTACATACAAAGTAAACCCAATACTTCCAGTCTTTCCTCGTAGGTCATGTTTCGCAGACCTTTAATCAATTTTGTTACCCTTTGTTGAACTTTGCCAATTTTTCCACAGGTTTCCACAATGTACCAGTTCAGTCATGATCAGCATGGCATAGAGTGAAAGCATTGCTTCTTCTATCTTGCTTACAGCACTCCGACTAACACATCCAAGAATGGAAGATTTTTGCTTTCTTTGTTTTTTGCATCAGTGTTACAGTGTTGACTCAATATACTCTGTGAGCCACTATGACCCCTAGATTCCTTTCTGCACTGCTCCTTCCTAAACAGTAATTTTCCTTTTTGTGTGTGTTCCTTCCCAGAGAAGTACTTTCCATTTGTCCTTCTTGAATTTCATCCTATTTCCCTATGATCATTTCGACAGTTTGTGGACACTTGTAACTTCTCCCAGCTGGGTGTCATCTGCATCCTTTATCGGACCAGTCTCTGTAGCACTGATGACAATATTAATCAGAACCGGACTCAGAACTGACCCCTCATTTTGAGACATTTCTGGACACTGCCCTTTTTTTTTGTCCTGGATCTTTCTCAGCCACCAGCACTGCCAATACTTTAAGTCTATGTAAGTTATATCACTTCATGCAGATATAACTCAGTTTGACTTACAACAGACTCCACCCTGCTGTGTTAATGGGAAGGTTGTGTACCAGAAGTAGTACAAATTCAATCACTTGATACCATCAGTGTAGACCAGCCTCAATAAGAATACGTGATGGAACACATAGTCCAAGGGAAGGGAAGAACAGCCATTGATGGGTAAGTGCTCTCCCATTGACTAAGCATGTCTTCAACATGCAGGTTAATAAATATTGCTATGTTTATTCTAGTAGTCTCCATTTAGCCAGTGATGTTGATATGGCCTCAGTCTCCCCTTTTGGGCCTCAGTCTCCCCATTGTTAATAAAACATAGGGGCTGTGTCTACACTGCACCCCTTTTCCGGAAAAGGGATGCAGATTAGACAAGTCGGAATTGCAAATGCAGCGGGGATTTACATTTTCCCCGCTCCATTTGCATGAACATGGCTGCCGCTTTTTTCCGGCTCGGGGCTTTGCTGGAAAAAAGCGCCAGTCTAGACAAGGATCTTTCGGAAAATTAGCCTTTTCCAAAAGGTCCCTTATTCCTCTTAAAATCAGGAATAAGGGACCTTTCGGAAAAGGCTTTATTTTCCGAAAGATCCCCGTCTAGATTGGCGCTTTTTTCGGGCAAAGCCCCGAGCAGGAAAAAAGCGGCAGCCATGTTTATACAAATGAAGCGGGGGATATTTAAATCCCCCGCTTCATTTGCAATTCCGACTTGTCTCATCTACATCCCTTTTCCGGAAAAGGGGTGCAGTGTAGACACAGCCAGCAAGAATAAAAGGTCCAAAAAAAGAAGTATGATTCTATAGACTGGTTACTAGGGGAACCCATCTAGACAGTATCAGAGGGGTGGTCTGAAACTGCGTAAACAACGAGAAGTTCTGTGGCACCTTAGAGACTACGGGTATGTCTACACTACAGTGCTAATTTGAATTACACAGATTTGAATTACACAAAATGTACACCGATTTTCCATTGATTCCTGATTTTTAGTACGACTTTCTGAGAATACACAACCTTGAACCATACTCTCTAATTACAGGTAGAGCAACTCAATTATCAAATCAAGGCTGGGTGGATTTCTAAGTGGTATCTAATCCACCATGACTATTGGCCTGTTTCCCTGCTCATGGTTGGAAATGTGCTCAGGTTCAAAGCCATTGAAGACCTGGTCCTTTGGCTCCAATGGAGCTGTCCTGATTTACACCAGCTGGGGATCTGGCCAGTGACTCCAATAGAGAGACCTCCATGTACACAGGCAGGGGACCTGGTCTAATGGTCAGTGTCCGTGTGATGGTTACACCACTGAGTATATCTGTCCACATCCACCAGACTTAGCACAGTGCGGACAAGCCCTGAGAATCCCCACAGGGCACATGCTGAGCAATTTAGAAAATCTAAGGAGGCCCTGTTGGGGGCTACACCACACTCACTTTTTTCCTACCTCAACAAGGCTGCTGGGCAGGGCCAAGTGGCTGCCGCTGGGAAAATTTCCATGTGAGAGGTTGGGGAGGCAGAGCTTAGCTGTATTTCAGTAACTGCCAAACCCTGGGAAGTGAAGGAAGAGAATTGCTATGTGCAGTGCAATGGAGCGGCCCGTGTTATAGGTAGCTAATTTCACAAAATTAGATCCAGGAAGGATCCTGTACAGGACAGATCCCAGCACTGAAGAGAGCAGGAATTGAATTTTCTCCTCTTCCGAGTGTTATCATTTCCGTGGAAGCTATCAGCTTTCTATCAACTTTTCAAACTCACCTCCTCCCTAAACGATGGCTGTGGGAGTCCAGGAGTGGGTCCACACAGCAATCTTATTTCAGAATAATGGCCGTTATTCCGAAATAACTAAGCGAGCATCTATATAGCAATAGTGTTATTTCAAAATAATTTCAAAATAGCAGGAGGATTATTCCAACTTCTGTACACCACATTCTATGAAGAACAACACCTATTCCGAAAGAGTTCTTTCGGAATGTTGGCTATGTAGACACTCCATTTCCGCTATTTCGAAATAGCCCCTTACCAGGGCCATTCTAAGTTATTCCCAAAGAGCGCCTCCTAGGGCTCTACATCAAAATAGCATGTAAGCATCAGGCTTATTCTGAGGCTTCCCTGCAGTGTAGACATGCTATTTTGAAATAAGCTCTTTCAGAATAACTATTCCTGAATAGCTTATTCCGAAAAATAATGTTCAATGTAGACGTAGCCTGGTGATGTTCCATGGTAGTGCAGCAAGAGGGGAGGCCATCATGCAGCATTGGACATGCAGTGCAGCCTTGGAACCTGGCCCAAGCCAGAAGATGGGGTGGGACGTGCTACTACAAGGACCCTCTGGTATTTCTGAGTTGAACAACAAACTTAGGCCTCCATAAAGAACAAAACACATTTTCCATTTTTGTTCAGATTTACTTAGCACCATTCTTGAATGGAAAGGAATGGGATGCCATAGATCCCTGACCTTGTACTCAATAACTCTGACAAGAATTGCACCATTTAATAACACAGTAGGAAAGAGTTGGCCAAATTAATCCCCAGGGTATGAGTTACCCTAGTGCTGGGTTTGATTCCCTGAGCTCATTAATGAGGTGTTGGGTCTCTCTGAGCTCAGGTATTCCCAGGTGCTTCAGGAATAATGTTCTGTAGATCACAGATCTCAGTATAAAACTTTCTGAAAGCTCCCAACTGGCAATTCTGTTGATGGGGCAAATACCACCACGTCCGTCTCTTCTCAGTAGGTATGTGCTGTTTTCCTGAATTACAGTAAAACACTGGCAGAGACACCAGATTGATCCGCAGGTATTGAACTGAAGATCCTCCGCACTAAATACATGAGCCCAGATCCAACCCCTCAAACTAAAGGAAAAACCTCTGTGTTTGGGAAATACAAGCAATTATAAAGTCACTGAAGGAAGTGCTTTCTCTGGGCTTTCCTACAGACTAAAGAACATGCCATTTTTAACCATCAAAAAGTGTCATTAGCACCACACAAGCATCACCCAAAGGATGATTCCGAGCCACAGAACCCCCCTAAGAAATAATCTTGTCCGACTGAGATGGTTTCACCTTGATTCTCTTACCGCAGAGTCACAAGTCACTGTTTGCTTCTCAGATTAGAGAACAGCAGTGTTCCTGTGTGTGGTGTGGTTAACCGGTGTGTCCTTGGATTTGTAAAGAGTGGGCACTGTATGGAACAACTGGAATTATCAGCTATGAACATCTGCCTTTGTGGACTAAGCCTTTCTTTCAGCTCATAGTGGCATCCATTTTTCATCACTTACTTCGTTACACAGAAGGGACATGTTTAGAGAGCCATCCACCTGACCCCATCCCTGTAGCTACCTGATCTCAGATCAGAGGACATGGAAGAGGGAAATCATTCAGTGGTCACTGAATTTATTCTCTCGGGACTCACAGATCGTCCAGAGCTGCAGGTTCCTCTCTTTGGGTTGGTCCTACTGATTTATATTGTCACCGTGGTGGGAAATGGGGGGATGATCTTTTTAATCAAGACTGACCCCCGACTCCACACCCCCATGTACCTTTTCCTCAGTCATTTGTCTTTCTGTGATCTTTGCTATTCCACAGTGATTGCCCCTAAAATGCTGCAGAATTTCTTAGCTGAGAGGAAAAGCATTTCTCGCACTGCCTGCACTGTGCAATTTTATTTATGTTACGCTTTGCAAGATGTTGAGTGTTTCTTGCTGGCTGTGATGGCGTATGACCGTTATGTGGCCATCTGTAACCCGCTGCTCTATACGGTCACCATGTCCAGGCGGCTTTGTAACCTGCTGGTGACTGGGGTGTGTGGGGTGGCATTGGCAGATGCAACGACAGGCACGTATTATACATTCCAGCTGTCATTCTGCCGCTCCAACATCATCAATCATTTCTGCTGTGACATGCCCCCACTGCTGGCGCTCTCCTGCTCTGATACCCGCATCAATGAGATATTGCTGTTTGCCTCCTTGTGCTACACTGTTGTGATCAGCGTTGTGATCATCCTCCTCTCCTATCTCCTTATCATCTGCACCATCCTGCAGATCCGCTCTGCCAAGGGCTTGCGCAAAGCCTTCTCCACCTGCGCTTCTCACTTGACTGCAGTGGGCATGTTTTATGGCACCATCCTCTTTATGTATTTCCGACCCACCTCCAGCTATTCCATGGACACTGACAAAATAACCTCAGTATTCTACACGCTGGTGATCCCCATGTTGAACCCCCTCGTCTATAGCCTGAGAAACACAGAGGTGACGGGCGCCATGAGGAAAGCAATGAATAAACTCCTCGCCCATTCTTGAATCTTTCTAACTCAATCCAAACTTTTTGAGGCACTGAGGTTGGTTCTATGATGTAGTTGCAAGTGTGATGTGTGTGATTTTTATGGCTGAACCAAAGGGCGTTTTCACACCCTCCGGAGGCTCTGTGGCTGTTTATGTGCACTGTCGGGTGGTTGTAGAAATTGTTCCTTGGTTGTGTCCGTACGCAGGGTGGAGAACTATGATTTCCATCACAAAGAGCTTTATAGATTCGGGCAGAGAAAAATATGTAAGAACAAGAGTAACATTCCCGAGAGAGCACAGTGTGGGTGTCTGTGACAGTCTGCACTGAACTGAATAGACAATAGCTCGGAAACAGTGAGTTTTCTCCAAAAATCAGTTAAAAAGAAAGTTCAGTCATTCAGACACTAGATAAATATGCCACGATAGCAGCTTCACTACAAGTTCTTGCTCTCTCCTACATTCGTAGAATCATTGAACTAGAAGAGGTCATCTAATCCTGCTCCGTGCATTCACGGTAAAAACAAGCACTAACTTGACCTTTCCCAGCATGTGTTCATCTCACCTGCTCTTACAGATCTCCAGTAATGGAGATCCTACAACATCCCTATGCCATTTATTCGAGTGGTTAGCTACTGTGACGTTGGTGAAGGTTTTCCTAATGGCCAACCTAAACATCCCTAGCTACAATTTAAGCCCTTTATTTCAACGTCTACTTCTCCCAGCTGAGCGTCACCTGCAACTTTTATCACGGCACTCTCTATGCCAGTTTCAATAGCACTGATGCCGATATGAAACAGAACTGGGCTCAGAAATGATCCCTCACTGTGAGACATTTCTGTACAGTGCCCTTTATTCTGTCTTGGATCTTTCTCAATGACCATCAATGCTACTGTTATAAGTCTATCTAAGGGTATGGTTAGACTAAAAGTGTTTTTCTGGGATATTGGAGGTATCCCAAAAAAACCTCTTCCATGTCCAGGGATGCATTTGTTCTTCCTTTTTTTTTCTGGAAGAACAAATGGTCTCTTTTGAGGCTTAGGGGGGGCTTCTGAAAGAGCGGATTTATCCAACACTTGGCCAAATTTCGGAAAAGTCTCTTCCAACAAAATGATAAAAAAGCAGCAGTGTAGCCATATCCTAAGTTACACCACTTCATGTAGATATTACTCAGCTTGATTTACAATAGATTCTACCCCACGCTGTGTTAATGGGAGAGTTGCTTAACAGAAGTTTTGCAAATTAAGTCACCTCACTGTATCAGTGTAGACCAGTCCTGATGAGAATTCATGATGGAATAGTCTTTGAGGGATGCAAAGAATAGACATTGATGGCCTAGACAGAACTAGACAGAAGCAGGAAGTGAAAGTTAATCACCCACCTCACAGGTGAACATCCTCATAATGGGCAAAAAAATTAAAGAGCGAGGACACTCCCCACCATTGACTAATTTGGTTGCTTGAAATCCTCACCTATCCTCTGCATATGTATGCCACAGTTTCGGGAGAAAGCTATCATAGTGTATAAATCATTTCAGGTCAACCAAAGCTGCATCACTTTTAACTATACATTATTATTTCAGAAGAAATTCACCCGTTTCCAGAATCATTTGCCTCTGGTTCATTGTACCTCATGTTCACAATCTAAAGAATCGATTTCAAGGCCCTTTCTATATCTTAGAACTAAAGGGCTAAGGGAGGACACACTCAGAACTCCTAGACGGGGTGATCTTAGCTTCTATAGACAACATTACTGAATTGATAAGGTGTCCCCATATTTGTTGATTCTCACAATAAAGTAGATACTTTACTCCCAAGCTTCCATGTAATTCCATGCACTGTAAATACATTTTTAATGACCGTATGTTTTTGCAACTATCATTTTATTTTCCACATTCAGAATGGAAAATTAACATATATCCTTCAGAGCGCAGGAATTGTATGAAACAACAGAAAAAAACCCACCCACTTCTGGTATGCATAGTACGATGAGGGCCTAAAACATAAGACCACGCAGCACAAGCCTGATTTTAGGCCTGAGACCTAATTAACAATGGACAAAACATGGCTAATATAGAGCAGAGCTAAGCTGTGAGCAAGAGGCAGGCCCCAGGCCGAACTGGGCTGAGAGCACAAAACACTAATTGGTGTTAGGTACCTACTGCAGAACAATAATTGGTGCTGGTCATCAGTAGAAAGCACATGGTATCACTAGCTCATTAAAAAAGACCTTGGTACCCACTCCCCACTGATACAGACTCAGGTTCAGGAAAGGTTCTAAAATGACAGCATGATGAATAGAGATGATCTAATCAAACCACAAGGTACAGGGTAATGGGTGGCATCTAAGTAGCATCAGAGGGTGGTAACCTGACAAGGTCAGAGGGTGGCAACCCCATCCCTCAGCAATGAGGTGTGACTTGTTTTACCTGTAGAGAATGTTGTGTCGGGGGGGAGGGAATGACCTAGGGGTAGTGGGACCTCCCACTGGTTGAGTCATTCCATTGTGGCAAGCACTGTGCAGAGTGGTTCAGTACAGTCTACTGACAGCTATGACTGTACTTTGCTCTACAATAAACCCGGCTTATCACTTCCATCCTTATCTGATTTGTGTTCTTTGGCTCTCTTGGTTTCTGCTGTGGAGACAAAGTGCACAAGTCAACACGGCCCACATCACTTGGAACACACAAAGTAGCCTTCTGTTTATACTCGTAAACGAAGCCAAAGACCTGTGAGGACACCTCGGTAATAAACTCTGACCGGCCCTCCCTGAAGAACTACAGTCTGTACAACCTGAAATTGCCTCTTCTCGTTCCAACTATTTGGAAGCAGCATATTTCAAAGCATTTTCTAATTCAGTGCCCATATAGACAAATATAAAACAATGGATCTTAAATTCTTTCAGACCACAAGTGGAGAAGGCTGGTACTCCAAAGTTCCCCTTCCTCCTTTTCTTCCTGCTCATGGCATCAACACCATCTGAAGCAGAGGTTGGGAACCTTTTCGAACCAAAAGCCAAACTACTTCAAAATTCAGAACAAGAGGTCAACAAAGAGCAGTATAAGAATACCCATGTGCATGACTGAAAATATACAACTTAACATTATCGATAATTGTCATAATGATTACTAATGGCATAACTGAAACATTGTACACATTGACTTTATTTAAGGGTACTTCTGCTGCTGCATCTTTTTGCACTTTTCTTTGAAGTCTACATCATACTGGTCAAATTCAAAGCCATGAATGCATTCAGGCTGTCTTCTGTCAATCTTATGGCAGGTAGCTGCAGAAGTCCAGGTTGGAGTGTTTGAAGAGTTCAGGGCAGGAGATTGGGTGTATGATGGACTCATGGCACAAGGTTGGCATGTGTGAAGGTACAGAAGTCTTATGGCAGGTGGCTGGGGATGAGGGAGGTCAGCGGTCCTGGGCAGGGGGTTCAGGTGTATGATAGACTCAGGGTTGGTGTGCACAGGAGGGTGAGTGTGTTATGATGCTGCAGTCAAATGGAGGTGAGCCCCAATTGGGCGATTGTTGGACAGGCTTTATTTAAATAAAATGTCCAACACAAAATGTTTCAATCTTGTCTTGATCTATGGCAGGAGCGGGGAATCTTTTTTCGGGTTGGGGGCTACTGACCCCAGAAAAGTCAGTCGGGGACCACACAAGTGAGAAGCAAAAACAACCCTTCCAAAAAAAAACCCCAGTCCTCACTGATGTGCCCACCAACTGAAACACCTCACTCCCCTAGTGCTCCAGACCCATAGCAGGGGGTGGGGCAGGGAGGACTGAGATTCAAGGTCTTGGGCCAGATTTACTCTTCTGGAGTCCTGGGGTTAGTTGATAATGTGGGCCCACGCTATTCTCTGGGGTAGGGTCAAAAATGGGGGGATAAAGGTGTGGGACAGGGCTGCCAGTGAATGGGATGGGGTTGGAGTGCAGGATCTGGGCAGGAGAGGGATGCAGGAGGGGGTGAAGGTGCAAAGTCTAGCCAGGGTGCAGGCTGCCAGGGCAGGGGACATTGGGGGGGGGGGAATTCTGGCCAGGAGGTAACCAGGGGCGGGGGTGTAGACAGGGGGCTAGAGGTAGGGAGGATTTGGAAGGGCGTTTGGGACTCCAGGGGGCAGGAAGCAGGAGGTATCTGGTCAGCAGGCTGCAGGCAGGGTGGGATTTTGGACAGGGGTGTCTGGCCAGGGTAGTAGAGACATGGGGAACTTTGGCTAAGGGGTGTGGATGGGGGCAGACTGTCTGGCCATAGGATGAGTGAGGAGGTGAAAGGGTCTGGACATGAGTGGGTGGGGGGCACTTATTTTTTTTTGCACCACATGGCAGGCACCGTATAACTCTCCTCCCACTGCTCCCCTCCCCCAGAAGCCTCCTGCAAAGTGTTTCCTGGAGGACGAAAACGGGCAGTGCAAATGGAGCCACTTTTGGCTCCGTCTTTCCTGCATGCAGAGGGAAGGAAACCACTCTCGCACTGAGACATTGTTTCCCCTGCTTGTTACCCATATGCTTTGTCTGGTGGGGAGCTTTGGGGCTTCCCGTCCCTGTTCCCCCTCACAAGATATCCCCAACCCACTCCTCCAGGAAGCTGTTGCTTACGCTCCAGTCTGGGCTGGGGCAGGCTAGTAAGGAGGCAACTGCAACGCCAGCTCCCTGTTGTGGGGGGAGCAAGAGAGTGGCTGACCTGGAGGCTCCCTAGGATGCCGACCCCAGATCTGAAGAGGATGGAGAGGCACATTGGGAAGGATTCTGGCTGAAAGGCACCAGGCTGTGAGGCTGGAGAAGCAGGTGGGGAGAGAAATCTTTGCTTTGAATTCATTAGGCTTTTAAGTGAAGTGTTACTGACATTTTGACTTTTAATTCTTTGTAACCAATTCTGATCTTTATGTCACATTATTGGTCATCACTGAAAATCTTTCTTTCTGCAGTCAATCAATGGGTTGAATTATTTAAACAACGCCACTGTGTTTCACTATCAAAATATTTAGGAACCTCTACTTGAGTACAGGATTTTCACCTGTCATTTTCTGTCAATAACATGACAGACTTTACACAAGCTGGTGCTGTCCAGGAGAGTGCTGGACAATACAAGAACTGTGACATAGTGGGGATTTTGTCTACTCTTGTAGCCACTGTGTTCACTCTGGTTTTGCATTCACCGTTTGCTTTGTTGTACTGTATGTGATGTTTACTGTCCTGTGCTTCTCTGCAGTGACTCAGTGCTGCAGTGCCCAGGGAAACTGAGACAAACACACACAATTTGCATGAAATACCCTTTGGTATTTCTGAGCTGCACAACAAAGTTAGGCGTCCACAAACAACAAAACACATTTTCAATTTTTGTTCAGACTTACTTAGCACCCTTCGTGTACTCAATAACTTTGACACAAATAGCACCATTTAATAACACAGGAGGAAAGACTGGGCCAAATTAATCCCCAGGGCATGAGTTACCCCAGTGGTGGGTTTGATTCCCTGAGCTCATTAATGAGGTATTGGGTCTCTCTGAGGCACAGGTACTTCAGAAACAATGTTCCGTAGATCACAGATCTCAGTATAAAACTTCTTGAATGCTCCCAGCTGGCAATTCTGTTGATGGGTCAAATACCACCACGTCTGTCTCTTCTCAACAGGTACGTGCTGTTTTCCTGCATCACAGCCACACACCTGTAGAGACACCAGGATGATCAGCAGGCATTGAATTGAAGTTCCCTAGCGCTAAATACCTGAGCTCAGATCCAACCTCTCAAACTAAAGGAAAACCTCTGAGGCAATTAAAAACTCACTGAAGGAAGCAGTTTCTCTGGGCTTTCCTATAGACTAAAGAACGTGCCAATTTTAAGTGCCAAAAATTGTCAGGAGCACAACACACAAGCTGCACCCCAAACCAAGATGCCAAGCCACAGAGATCCCTTTGCCTAAAGAGAGCAGAGAGATTGACACACATTAATCTTACCCCTTCTTGAGCTAAGCAATAATCTCGTCCAACTCAGATGGTTTCACCCTGATTCTCCTACAGCAGAGGCACAACTCACTGATTGCTGCTCAGATTAGTGAACAGGAGTGTTCATGTGTGTGGTATGGTTAACTGTGTGTCCTAGTATATGTACAGTGTGCACATTGTATGGAACAACTGGAATGACCAGCTGTGAACATCTGGCTCTATGGACAAGCCCTTCTTTCAGGTCATACTGGTACCCCTATTTCATCACTTACTTCAGTACAGAGGAGGGAAAGGTTTACCGAGCCATCCACCTGCCCACATCCTTATAGCTGCTTGATCTCGGCTCACAGGAGATGGGAGAAGGAAATCACTCAGAGGTGACTGAGTTCATTCTTTCAGGACTGACAGATCGTCTGGAGCTGCAGGTCCCTCTGTTTGTGTTGTTCCTGCTTATTTATGTTGTCACTCTAGTCGGGAACGGGGGGATGATCTTGTTAATTATGACTGAATCCCGACTCCACACCCCCATGTACTTTTTCCTCAGGAATTTGTCTTTCTCTGATCTCTGGTATTCCTCGACAATTGGCCCCAAGATGCTGCAGAATTTCTTAGTGAAGTCAAAAAGCATTTCTCGCACTGCCTGTGCAGTGCAAATGTATTTATGTTTCTTTTTTCAAGATGTTGAGTGTCTCTTGCTGGCTGTGATGGCCTATGACCGTTATGTGGCCATATGTAACCCACTGATCTATACAGTCACCATGTCCAGGCAACTTTGTAACCAGCTAGTGGCTGGGGTATGTGCTGTGGGGTTGGTGGATGCAATGGTACACACATGTCTGACATTTCGGCTGTCGTTCTGTCACTCAAATATCATCAGTCATTTTTTCTGTGATATCCCTCCACTACTGGCGCTCTCCTGCTCTGACATACGCATCAATGAGATTGTGATGTTTTCCTTTGCATGCTTCATTATGGTGAGCAGTGTTGTGACCGTCCTTCTGTCTTATTTCTATATAATTTCCACCATCCTGAGGATCCACTCTGCCAAAGGTCGGCAGAAAGCCTTCTCCACCTGCACTTCCCACTTGTGCGCCGTGGCCATGTTTCATGGCACTCTTCTCTTTATGTATTTACGTCCAACCTCCAGCTATTCCATTGACACTGACAAAATAGCTTCAGTGTTCTACACACTGGTGATCCCCATGTTGAACCCCCTCATCTACAGCCTGAGGAACACGGAAGTGAAGGGCGCCCTGAGGAAAGCCATAAAGAAACTCCTAAGGATTTCTTGAATCTTTTAAACTCAGTCCAAAGATTTCTTAGTACTGGGGTTGGTTTTACGATGTAGGTGCAAGAGGGAAGTGTGTGATTTTTAGAACTGAACCAAAAGTAGTTTTCAATCCCTCCTTATAGGTCTGCGGTTCTTTATGTGCTCTTTGGGGTGGTTGGCATTTTGTTTGTGTCCATGCACAAGGAGAAGAAAGGTGTTTTCCATCGCAATGAGCTTTATTGGGAGTTAAGGGCACAGCAAAACAAGTAAGAGCAAGGGTAACATTCCCAAGAGAGAGCACGATGTGGATGCCTACTCTGTGAGGGTATGTCTACACTACCCCCCTAGTTCGAACTAGGAGGGTAATGTAGGCATACCGCACTTGCAAATGAAGCCCGGGATTTGAATTTCCCGGGCTTCATTTGCATAAAGCTGGCCGGCACCATTTTTAAAACCCCGCTGGTTCGAACTCTGTGCAGCGCGGCTACACGGGGCTCGAACTAGGTAATTCGAACTAGGATTCCTATTCCGAACTACCGGTACACCTTGTTCTACCTAGTTCGAGCCCCGTGTAGCCGCGCTGCACGGGGTTCGAACCAGCGGGGTTTTAAAAATGGTGGCTCCCCGCTTATGCAAATGAAGCCCGGGAAATTCAAATCCCGGGCTTCATTTGCAAGTGCGGTATGCCTACATTACCCTCCTAGTTTGAACTAGCGGGGTAGTGTAGACATACCCGGACAGTCTGCACTGAACCAAATAGATAAACACATGGAAGCGGTGCGTATTCTCAATAATATCAGTTAAAAAGAAAATTCAGTCATACAAACACCAGATAATTATGCCACATTAGGAGGTTCGCTATGAGTTCTTGCTCTCTCCTAGATTCACAGGTACCAAGCACTAACTATACCTCCCCCAACACGTGTTCTTCTCACCTGCTGTTACAAATCTCTCATGATGGAGATTCCACAACATCCTTCAGCTATTTATTCCAGTGCTTAGCTATTGTGTGAATGTTGAATTTTTTTCTAAAGCCGACTTAACCTCTGATGACAGGAGAAGAAGCAATGGGCTTAAAAGTAGTAAGGAAGGTTAAGGAACTTAATGTTTTTTCCCTCTTCTTTTTTTTATCTATTCTCATATGCCCTCTCAGCCATCTCGTCTCCAGACTAAAAGACCTCAGTACTTTCAGTCTTTTCTCATAGGTCATGGTTCATAGACCATTAATCATTTTTGTTACCCTTTGTTGAACTTTTTCAATTTTTTCCACAGCTTTCCCAGAACTGCACAAAATACTGCAGTTCAGTCATATTCAGCATGGAGTAGAGCGAAAGCATAGGTTTTTGTACCTTGCTTACAGCACTCCTGCTAATACATCCCAGAATAATGTGAGGTTTTGCATCATTTTCTTACTGTTAACTCCTAAACTTTGGCCACTATGACCACTAGATCCCTTTTTTCAGTATTCTTTCCTGGACACTAATTTTCCATTTTGTGTGTATGAGAGTGATTGTTCCTTCCAAAGAGAGTACTTTGCTTTGGTCCTTATTAAACTTCAACCTATTTACCTAGAGTCATTTTGACACTTTGCAAGACCATTTTGAATTCTCGTCTCCTCTTCAAGACACTGGCAATTTCTCCCAACTGGGTGTCATCTACAACCTTTATCAGAGGACTCGCTATGCCAGTATCTTAAGCACTGATGATGATATTAAACAGAACAAGACTCAGAACAGATGCCTCACTGTGCGACATATCTAGACAGTGCCTTTTAGTCTGTCCTGGATCTTTTTCAGCCACCGTCAATGCTAATGCTGCAAGTCTATCTACGTTACATGACTTCATGTAGATACAACTTAGTTTGACTTACAAGAGAGTCTAACCTATGTTGTGTTAATGGAAGGGTTCCATAACAGAACTAGTACAAATTCAATCACCTGACAGCATCAGCATTGACCAGCCTCGATAAGAATCTGTGATGGAACACAGACTTCGAGGGGAAGTACAGCCATTGATGGACGAGTGCTCTCCCATTCACCAAGCCCGTCTTCAACATGCTGGCTAAATAAATATTGCTTAATTTATCATAGTAGTGTCGATTTCATCAGTGGTGTAGCTCTGTCCCCAGCCTTCCCTGTTAGAACTCTTGCATTGAGTATAAAACATGGAAAGAATCACAACGTAAAAAAAAAAAAGATTCTGTAGACTGGTTACTAGGGGAACCCATATATAGAGTGAGACAATCAACTTTATGTCTTTATTCCAATGGCTGTTTAATTAGGTAGAAGAGCTTTGGAAGGAGAGATTGAGAATGTCTCAGAGCAGAATAGCAGATTGCTCCGTGACTTAGAAAACAGGAAACCCAATCACACATCTTTGAAGCAGGAAGTGAATCTTGATTACCCACCTCAGAAGTGAACCTCCTCATATTGGGCAACAAAAATTAAAGTGAGATGACACTCCCACCACCAAGAACTACATTTGGCTGCTTTAAATATTCCCCTCTCTTCTGCATACACACACTGTGGTTTCGGGACAAAGCTATTATAGGACTTGTAATACGTGTATGAATCATTTCAGGTCAACTAAAATTGCATCGCTTTTAACTATACATTATTATTGCAGAAGAAATTCACCACATTTTAGGGTCTTCTGCATCATGGTCATTGTACCTCTTGTTCACAATTAAAATAATTGATTTCAAAGCCCTTTCTATATCTTAGATCTAAAGGGCTAAGGCAGTAGACACTCAGAACTCCCAGTCTGGATGATCTTGGTTTCTATAGACAACATTATTGAATTGATAAGGTGCTCCCATATGCTAAAGCTCATAGTAAAGTTAGATGCTTATTTCACTCCTGAGTTTCCATATAATCCATTTACTATACATAAAAATTTTGGAAATGGCCATGCCTTTGCAACTCAATTTTCCACATTTATTAATTAAAGAAAATAAAGTACTATATATCTTTTAGAATGCAGGAATTGTTTGAAATTAAAAAAAATTGTAGGGTTTGTACAATGGGCCATTGCCTCTCCTCATTTCAACTGTTCAGAAGCAGCAGTGGTTTCAAAAGCAGTTTCTAGTTCATGGTACACCTGGACGGATATAAAAATGTGGATCTTAAATTCTATCTGCCTCCCTTTGCCCATCTTTTACTGGTAATAACCAGACTTGCCTGCCTTATAACAGGGTTCATAAATATTTGTTGCTCCTTATATGGCCCTCTTCAATGCAGTGCCTCTGAGCCACTCAAGATCTTTATTGTATTTATTGCCACTTATTCCATGTTAGGGCAGAGCAGTGTGATTTCCATTTTTCAGAAGAGCTGAGGCTCAGAGAAAGCAAATGTGCAAACTTTAAGAAGCAGAAGAGGAACAGTGGTATAAAATCGATAGGTAAGGGAGTGGTGAATCCACCCTTCATTTTATACAGTCATTCAACATTCTTCAGATTCATCATGTAGGTCTCACAAATGAGCTGATGACATCACTCAGAGACTCCAGTCCTGAATTTTTAACTTTTCAGCGGAACTGAGAGGTTTCCCTATCTGAAGACACACTGAAAATGATGTACACTGCCATCAGCGTATTCCATATTCTACAGGCACCTCAACCATGAGGCCTCTCTCCCCATAACAGACACTTTCACCTTAAATCCATTTGCTGCTTCTTAAATTAAAGCCTGCAACCACCAGCAACCAGGATGGGCAGGAAATCATTTACACATGGTAACCATCTGTGCACGTTACAAGCAATACTTTAAAAAGACACAAAAAGAAACACTAAGCCACAAAGAGCTCACAAAGGGAAATGAAGCCCCTCTACAGGCTACAGCCTCCAGAATACAAGGCAAAAACACTTCAGCCATTGAACTATATGCCCTGCAGACCCATCATGCGCTAATGCTTCACCTTAACCCCAGGGCATATGGAGGCTCAAGTCCAGCAGCCAGCCAGGAGCAGGTGCTCACTCCCTTGGGCCTGTCCGCACTGAGCTATCCATGGTCCTGCAATTTTCTTTAATTAGCCAAGTGTTCAGTGGTGCTGAGCTGATTGGCACCAGCCAGGGATCTGAGCCATCGGTGCTAATAAAGTTCTGTCATGTAAAACCACCCGGGTTAGTAGGTTGGATTCATTTCACTGAGGCAGATTTTCCCTGGATCTGTCATTACTAGTGTGACCTTCTAAGACCCTGTAAAGGCTCCATCCTCACTCTGACATGATAAATGCAGAAGTGGGAGCCTGCAAAAGGATTCCAAAACCTTATCTTTCCAGGCTTTGGTATAAAACTTCCCCCAAAAATCTAAAAAACCTAGATTTTGGGGGAGAAATCTGATGCCACCACCCAAGTATGGATGAGAAAATCAGGGGAGAGATCACTTGGGAAATTTCACCCCTTATCGTAAAAACCAGGACACAAAATTTAACCAATGCCAGGTTAATAAAAAGAAAAGAGAAAGAACTTTTATTATGCACACAATAGTCCTGTTGCAAGATTAATGACTAGACAGCCGATCCTATTTCTCAAACCATAAAACAATCAAAACTAAACGTTACCCTACTTACAGATAGTAAAGAAAGAGTCTTTTCTTGGAGGCAAACATAGTGTTTCTCCCCCTCAGTAGCTGGAGAGAACTGCCCAGGCCAAAGGAGGGAAAATTCCCAAAATTCCTTTGTCCCAGTTTGAAATTCCTACCTGCACTCCTATTGGCTGAATCTACGTAGTTAGGTAAGGGACATAGTTAGCCCTTGAAGTCAAGACTGGCTGCACTTCTAAATGAGAGAATCCAGCTGTAACTGGTCCATGAGGTTCCATGCCATGTGGTCTGTCATGATCATTAGAGTTAGGCAGCAGCCTGGGGACTAAAGGGTTAAGTGGTATTAAATCCACTATGTCTCTTGGCCTGTTCTCCAGCTCGTGGTTGAAAACGTGCTCAGGTTCACACCATTTGAGGATCGGGCTCTTTGGCTTCAATGGAGCTGTCCTGATTTACACCAGTTTGGGATCTGGCCAATGACTCCAAATGGAGAGCCATCCATGTACACAGACAGGGGACCTGATCTGATGGGAAGTGCCTGTGTTATGCCAAGTCTTGGGACTGGTAGGAAGAGACTTGCTATTGCAAACCACAGGACTTGGTGGCGTTAGAACCAGCTGATGAAATCCCTGGTTATGAAAGATCCTGTACTGGAGAGATCCCACCATTGAGGGACAGAGAAATTGAATTGTTCTCTCTTTCATGGAATTATCTTTCCTATGCAAATTATGAGCTGTCAAAGGAAATACCCAACTTTGTCTCATCTTACAAGGCAGATCAGCAAAAGAGACCATCTTGCCTCATAGGGATGGAATCCATTATAGGACCCTGGCCCATGGTAGAGAATGTTGGAAAGTGGTATCTGAGGGATCCCAGTGGCATTTGTGCCCAAAATATTATGGCTTTGGCCTAGAGCACTTGGCCTCTGCACAACACAAAAAAAAACCCTTCCGTTATTGATCAGGTTGACTCATTGAATAAAACAGGAGGCACGAGTGGGACAAATTAATCACCAGGGCCTGAGTTATTCTGAATGGGTCCCTGGTTCCCTGAGCACATTAATTAGGTGTGATGACCTTCTAAGAGTTGGTATTCCCATTTGCTTCAGCAAGCTTGTCCCACAGGTCACAGATCTCAGTATAAAACTTCCCATCCACTCCAGAGAGGCTGTTTCTTTCTATTTTTAATTACATGTCCATACAGACACCACTGTGATCAGTACATAGGGAGCTCAAAAACGTCAGCATTAAAAATCTCAGCCTGAGCTCCTACCAAATGATCTAAAGGATAAAAAACCTTTTTGGTGGGATAAAGGGACAGTTATATCATCACCACTGACGCCAGTTCTATCCTTGGGTTATCCTATCGACTCGAGAAAATGCCATTTTCAGATGCCGAGACTCACAATTAGCACCATGAGTGTCCTTTTTCCCCATCTGAGACGCCGAGCCACAGAGCTCCCCTTGTCCAAGGAGACTATAAAGACTGATATTCATTTCTTCTCACCCTTTCTTCAGCTAAGGAATAATTTCATCATGCTGAGCCAGTTTTCAAATTGATTCTCCCACAGCAGAATCACACGTCACTGTTTGCTGCTTACATTAATGAACAGGAGAGTCTGTGTGTGGATAGCATGATTGACCTGCGTGTCCTTGTATGTGTACAGTGTGTGCATTGTATAGAACACCCGGCCTGATCAGCTGTGAATATCTGGCTCTGAGGAATAAGACTTCCTATGTGCTCATACTGAGACCCATTATGAACTTGGACTCCTTTTTCTTCACTTATTTAAATCACATGGAGGGGATAGGTTGTATTAGCCATCTCCTGCCCAGATCACTGTAGCTGCCTGATCTCTGCACAGAGGAGATGGAAGAGGGAAATCACTCGGAGGTGACTGAGTTCATTCTCACAGGACTGACAGATCGTCCGGAGATGCAGCTCCCCCAGTTTTTTTTGTTTCTACTCATTTTTGTTCTCACCATGGTGGGAAATGGAGGGATGGTCTTATTAATCATGAGTGACTCCCGACTCCACACCCCCATGTACTTTTTCGTCAAGAGTTTGTCTTTCTGTGATTTCTGCTATTCCTTTGTCATTTCCCCGAGGATGCTGCTAAGTTTCTTAGCCAAGATGAAAAGCATTTCTTATACTGCCTGTGCTTTGCAAATGTTTTTCGATATGACTCTTCAGGAAACTGAGAGCCTCTTGCTGGCTGTGATGGCGTACGACCGTTATGTGGCCATTTGTAACCCACTGCTCTATACGGTCATCATGACCAGGCAGCGTTGTAACCTGCTGATGGCAGCCTGCTATGCTGTGGCATCGGTAGATTCAGTCATTAACACATATTTTGTATTCCGGCTGACATTCTGCCACTCCAACATCATCAACCATTTCTACTGTGACATGGTCCCCCTGATGGCGCTCTCCTGCTCTGACACCAGCAGCGCTGAGATTGTGATGTTTGCGTCCACTTGCTACATTATAGTGACCAGTGTTGTAACCATCCTCCTCTCCTACATCTTTATCATCTCCACCATTCTGAAGATCCGCTCTACCGAGGGCCGGCACAAAGCCTTCTCCACCTGCACTTCTCATTTGACTGCAGTGGCCATGTTTCATGGCACCCTCCTTTCCATTTATTTCCGACCCACCTCCAGCAATTCCATGGGCACCGACAAAATAGCCTCAGTATTCTACACGCTGGTGATCCCCATGTTGAACCCCCTCATCTACAGCCTGAGGAACAGGGAGGTGAAGGGGGCTCTGAGGAAAGCCAGGGATAAACTCCTCAGCAATTCTTGAATCTTTGTAACACTGTCTTCCCTTCCGGTGGGGTTGGGTTTGTAATGCAGTTTCAAGTGTGTAGTGTGTCATTTCTGATGTTGAATCAAAGGCATTTTGCACACCCTCCTGCAACAGATTAGCTCTTCCTGTGCTCTGTTCAGGAGTTATAGAGATTGTTTGTGTCCATGCACAACGAGGAGAAAGGGGATTAGCATCACAATGGCCTGTATTGTAAGTTAAGGGAGAGCAAAAGAAGTAAGAGCCAGGGTAACATTTCCAAGAGACAGCACGGTGTAGACACACTTATTGCAAAGACACTATTAAATGAACCCACTTCTGTCAGTCTTCCCTAATGCTGAAAATCTGAAAAATGGCTTCTGGAGCCACTGATTTCAAGGCCCTTTCTATATCTTGGAACATAGGACTAAGGGATTGGACCCTCAGAACTCCTAGACTGGGTGATCTGAGCTTCTGTAGGCAACATTAATGAATTGATAAGGTGCTCCCATATTTGTTGATGCTCACAGTAAAGGTAGATCAATACTTCACTCCTGAGCTTCCATGTAATTCCATGCATTTTAAATATAACATTTTAAAACTGACTATATGTTATTGCAACTATAGTTTTATTTTCCACATTCCTTGATGAAAAATTAACCTATTCCTTTTAGAATGCAGGACTTGTCTGAAACAACAACAACAACAACAAAATACTTCTGGTATGTCCTACCTGTAATTGCCTCTTCTTCGAACTACTTGGAAACAGCATTTTTCAAAGCATTTACTAATTCAGGGCACATACGGACAACAACAATTGAATATCCATTTTTTCATTCCTGCCAATGAGTGGAGAAGGCTAGTACTCCAAAGCTCCTCTTCTTCCTTTTTTCCCTGCTCATGGCATCATCACCCTGAGAAGGAAACAGAGGAGCACAGGAAGAGAGGAGGATTTTGACAAAAAGGCACTAGCCTATACAGCTGGAAAATCAGGTGGAGAGACAAATGTTTGCTTTGAATTCATTTAGGCTCTTAAGTGAGGTGTTACTGACATTTTACCTTTTATTTTTTGTAAAAAATTCGGATCTTTATGTCTCATTATTGGTAATCACTGAAAATATTTCTTTCTGTAGTCAATAAATGTGTTGAATTGTTTTACTGAAGCCACTGGCTACATCTAGACTGGCATGATTTTCCACAAATGCTTTTAATGGAAAAGTTTTCTGTTAAAAGCATTTGCGGAAATGAGTGTCTAGATTGGCACGGACACTTTTCCGCAAAAGCACTTTTTGCGGAAAAGCGTCCGTGCCAATCTAGACGCGCTTTTGCGCAAAAAAGCCCCAATTGCCATTTTCGCGATCGGAGCTTTTTTGCGCAAAACAAAACTGAGCCCTTTTGCACAAAAGCTTTTGCACAAAAGGACTTTTGCCCAAACGGGAGCAGCATAGTATTTCCGCAAGAAGCACTGATTTCTTACGTGAGATCGTCAGTGTTCTTGCGGAAATTCAAGCGGCCAGTGTAGACAGCTGGCAAGTTTTTCCAAACTTGCCAGTCTAGACACAGCCAGAGTATTTTGGTATCAGAAAATTGAGGAACCTCTACCTGGGAGCCGGATTTGAACCTGTTATTTTCTGTCAATAAATAGACAGATGTTACACACACTAGTATTGTCCAGGAGGGTGCTGGGCAGTATCGGATGCACATTCTATGGGGCATGACCTACAGGTAGGTGCTTTCTGTTGTTCTATTGAAAGGCAGCATGTGATACCCCTTTACCTGAATCTCCTAGAGGTAGAGCCCTGAACCTTAGCTGTGGTTATTTTCATAGCTCAGGTGTCCTCCTCCAAAGTGCTAGAAGGTATGTTAGGAGGGAAGAAAGCCATTTCTTCCTCTGTCTGTGTGACAGAGCAGCCTTCAACTTTCTGGAGGGAGGTTCCAAAGAGGATGGAGAGAGGCTGTTCTCAGTATTGGAAGATAGCAAAATAAGGGGCAATGATCTCAACTTACAGTGGAGGAAGTCTAGGTAGGATATTAGCAAAAATTATTTCCCTATGAAGGTGAGAAAGCACTAGGGAGGGGGTGGAATTTCCATCCCTAGAGGTTTTTATGTCCTGGCTTGACAAAGCCCTGGCTGGATTGATTGACCTGGTCCTACTTTGGGCAGAGGGCTGGACTCAATGGCTATGTCTAGACTACATGCCTCTGTCGGCAGAGGCATGTAGATTAGGGTTGTAGGCAAAGGAAAATGAAGCCGCGATTTAAATGATCACGGCTTCATTTACATTTACATGGCTGCCGTGCTGAGTCGACAAACAGCTGATCAGCTGTTTGTCCGCTCAGCGCGCTAGTCTGGATGTTCCCCTGCCGACATCAAAGCCCTTTGTCGGTAGCCCCGTTATTCCTCGTGGAATGAGGTTTACCGGGGCTGCCGACAAAGGGCTTTGATGTCGACAGGGGGAACGTCCAGACTAGCGCGCGAGCCAACAAACAGCTGATCAGCTGTTTGTCGGCTCAGCGCGGCAGCCATGTAAATGTAAATGAAGCCGCGATCATTTAAATCACGGCTTCATTTGCCTTTGCCAAAAAAACAAATCTACATGCCTCTGCCGACAGAGGCATGTAGTTTAGATGTACCCAATGACACACGAGGCTCTTCCAGCCCTGGGATTCTATGATCCTGTGACTCCACTCTCATTTCTCAGTGCATTTGTGGTGGTATAGTGACTGCTGTTTCTCTGTCCTTTCAGAGGCAGTATAGAAAGATGGAGCGGGGCCTTGGGATATCCAGATCTTTTGTTTATAGTCCTGTCCCCCCATTCAGACACATTACCAGTTGATTAACAGGAGACAAAATGTCTATGTGAAAAGATGTTTGTGTCTCCTTTTTCCTCATATTTTCAGCTTCCATTATTTCCCTTCTTCCTCGATGATGCTATTGGCTGCTTCGATATGGTATTCACCACAGCACACATTGCTTGGTTCCAGACACGCCTGTTTGCCAACATCTGTTGATAATGTTAATTAATAATAGCGTACTGTCCTCTTCCAACCTCACATACTGGATTGCCACTCATGATTTATCAGGGTGATGCTAATAAACCAATTATGAATTTTCAGATGATGCATTGGAAGGTGCATTTTTAAAAGACTTCAAAAGAAAAAAATAAAAAACAAAGACTTCACACAAAGAAATCAAGCCCTGCCACAGGCTACGCCCTCAGAAATGCAATTGCTTCAGGAATAACGTTCCATAGATCGCAGATCTCAGTATAAAACATCCTGACTGTGCCAAACTGGCAGTTTCTGTCAAAGGGGAAACACCACCACATTTGTCTCTTCTCAGCAGGTACTTGCTGTTGTCCTACATCACAGACACACACCCATAGAGAAACCTGGGTGATCGGCAGCTATTGAATTGAAGATCCCCAGCACTAGAAACCTGAGCCCAGATCCAACCCCTCAAACTAAAGGAGAAACCCCAGCATTTGGAAAAACGGGCAATTACAAAGTCACTTAAGGAAGCACTTTCCCTGGGCTTTCCTGTGGACTAAAGAATGTACCATTTTTAGGTGCCAAAAAGAGTCATGAGCACAACACACAAGCAAACTGACATGCCGAGCCATAGAGCTCCTCTTGCCTAGAAAGGGCAGAGAAATTTACACGCATTAATCTCAGCCCTTCTTGAGCTAAGGAATAATCTCATCCCACTCAGATGGTTTCACCCTGATTCTCCTACAGCGGAGGCACAACTTACTGTTTGCTGCTCAGATTAGTGAACAGGAGGGTTCGTGTGTATGGTATGATTAATCTGCATATCCTTGTATTTGCAGAGTGTGCGTATTGTATGGAACAACTGGAATGACCAGCTGTGAACATCTGGCTCTGTGGACAAGCTGTTCTTTCAGGTCATACGGGTACCCATATTTCATCACTTACTTTGGTACAGAGGAGGGAAAGGTTTACAGACCCATCCACCTGCCCACATCAGTGTAGCTGCCTGATCTCCACTCAGAGGACATGGAAGAGGGAAATCACTCGGTGGTGACTCAGTTCATTCTCTCGGGACTGAGAGATCATCAGGAGCTGCAGGTCCCCCTGTTTGTGTTGTTCCTACTGATGTATGTTGTCACTCTCGTGGGGAACGGGGGAATGATCTTGTTAATTATGACCGACCCACGACTCCACACCCATGTCTTTTTTCCTCCAGAATGTCTTTCTCTGATCTCTGCTATTCCTTCACAATTGCCCCCAAGAGGCTGCAGAATTTCATAGCGAAGACGAAAAGCATTTCTCGCACTGCCTGTGCAGTGGAAATGTCTTTATGTTTCTTTTTTCAAGAAATTGAGTGTCTCTTGCTGGCTATGATGGCAGATGTCCATTACGTGGCAATCTGTAACCCACTGCTCTATATGTTCACCGTGTCCAGGCAACTTTGTAACCAGCTAGTGGCTGGGGTGTGTGCTGTGGGGTTGGTGGATGCAATGGTACACACGTGTCTGACATTTCAGCTGTCGTTCTGTCACTCAAATATCATCAGGCATTTCTTCTGTGATATCCCCTCACTTCTAGCTCTCTCCTGCTCTGACATATGCATCAATGAGATTGTGATGTTTTCCTTTGCATGCTTCATTATGGTGAGCAGTGTTGTGACCGTCCTCCTGTCTTATATCTATATAATCGCCACCATCCTGAGGATCTGTTGCCGAAGGTTGGCAGAAAGCATTCTCCACCTGCACTTCCCACTTGTGCGCTGTGGCCATGTTTCTTGGCACACTTCTCTTTACGTATTTACGTCCCGCCTCTGGCTATTCCATGGACACTGACAAAATAGCCTCAATGTTCTACATGCTAGTGATCCCCATGTTAAACCTCCTCATCTACAGCTTGAGGAACACAGAAGTGAAGGGCGCCTTAAGGAAAGCCATTAATAACTCCTAAGGATTTCTTGAATCTTTTAAACTCAGTCCAAAGATTTTTTAGATAAGTCGATATTGCAATTGAAGCGGAGATTTAAATATTCTGTGCTTAATTTGCATTAAAATGGCTGCCGTTCTTCCTGACTAAGCACTTTGACAGAGTCCCCTAAAATAGATAGGTAAGGGAGTGGTGAATTTTTAACTATTCAGGGGAACTGAGAATTTTTCCCTATCTGAAGACACACTGAAAAATACGTTACCCTACTTACAGATAGTAAAGAAAGAGTCTTTTCTTGGAGACAGACATAGTGTCTGTCCCCCTCAATAGCTGGAGAGAACTGCCCAGGCCAAAGGAGGAAAAAACCCCAAAATTCCTTTGTCCCAGTTTGAAATTCTGACCTGCATTCCTGTTGGCTGAATCTACGTAGTTATGTAGGGGACATAGTTAACCTCTTAGTCCCCAGGCTGTTGCCTAACCCTCATGATGATGACAGACCACATGACATGAAACCTCATGTACCAATTACATCTGGATCCTCTCAGTTAGAAGTGCAGCCAGTCTTGACTTCAAGAGCTAAGTGGTGTTAAATCCACCATGTCTCTTGCCCTGTTCCCCTGCTCATGGTTGAAAACGTGCTCAGGTTCACACCATTTGTGTGATTTATCTTTCCTATGCAAATTATGAGCTGTCAATGGAAATATCAAACTTGTCTCATCTTACAAGGCAGATCAGCAAGAGAGACCATCTTACCTCATAGGGATGGAATCCATTATAGGACCCTGGCCCATGGCAGAGAATGTTGGATAGTGGTATCTGAGGGACCCCAGTGGCATTTGTGCCAAAAATATTATGGTTTTGGCCTAGAGCATTTGGCCTCTGCACAACACAAACCATTCTTTTGTTGATCAGGTTGACTCATTGAAAAACACTTGAGGCACGAATGGGACAAATTAATCCCCAGGGCCTGAGTTATTTTGAATGGGTCCTTGGTTCCCTGAGCACATTAATTCGGTGTGATGACCTTCTAAGAGTTGGTATTCCCACTTGCTTCAGCAAGCGTGTCCCACAGGTCACAGATCTCAGTATAAAACTTCCCATCCACTCCAGAGAGGCCATTTCTTTCTCTTTTTAATTATGCACCCAGACAGACACCAAGGTGATCACCACATAGGGAGCTGACAAATGTCAGCATTAAAAATCTCATCCTGAGCTCCTACCAAATGAGTTACAGGATAAAACACCCTTTTTGGTTGGTTACAGGGGCAATTACATCGTCACGGAATTCTTTCACTGGGTTTTCCTACCGACAAGAGAAAATGCCATTTTCAGATGCTGAGATGCATAATTAGCACTGTGAGTATCCTTTTCCCCAATCTGCCATGCTGAGCCACAGAGCTCCCCTTGCCCACAGAGACAATAAAGACTGATATTCGTTTCCTCTCACCCCTTCTTGAGCTAATATTCTCATCACACTGAGACACTTTTCACCTTCATTCTCCCACAGCAGAGTCACACGTCACTGTTTGCTGCTTGGATTAATGAACAGGAGAGTCTGTCTGTGAAGAGCATGATTGAACAGTGAGTCCTTGTATGTGTACAGTGTGTGCATTGTATGGAACACCCGGCCTGACCAGCTGTGAATATCTGGTTCTGACGACTAAGACTTCCTCTGTGCTCATACTGAGACCTATTATGAACCTGGAATCCTATTTCTTCACTTATTTAAATCACAGGGAGGGGATAGGTTGTGTTAGCCAGCTCCTGCCCAGATCACTGTAGTTGCCTGATCTCTGCACAGAGGAGATGGAAGAGGGAAATCACTCGGAGGTGACTGAGTTCATTCTCACAGGACTAACAGATCGTTCAGAGTTACAGCTGCCCCTGTTTTTTTTGTTTCTACTTATTTTTCTTTCCACCATGGTGGGAAATGGCGGGATGGTCTTATTAATCATGAGTGACTCCCGACTCCACACCCCAATGTACTTTTTCGTCAAGAGTTTGTCTTTCTGTGATTTCTGCTATTCCTTTGTCATTTCCCCAAGAATGCTGCTAAGTTTCTTAACTAAGATGAAAAGCATTTCTTATACTGCCTGTGCTTTGCAAATGTTTTTTGATATGACTTTTCAGGAAACTGAGAGCCTCTTGCTGGCTGTGATGGCGTATGACCGTTATGTGGCCATCTGTAACCCACTGCTTTATACGGTCATCATGACCAGGCAGCGTTGTAACCTGTTAATGGCTGCTTGCTACACTGTGGCATTGGTAGATTCAGTCATTAACACATATTTTGTATTCCGGCTGACATTCTGCCACTCCAACATCATCAACCATTTCTACTGTGACATGGTCCCCCTGATGGCGCTCTCCTGCTCTGACACCAGCAGCACTGAGATTGTGATGTTTGCATCCGCTTGTTACATTATATTGAGCAGCGTTGTGACCATCCTCCTCTCCTATGTCTTTATCATCTCCACCATCCTGAAGATCAGCTCAGCCGAGGGCCGGCGCAAAACTTTCTCCACCTGCACTTCTCACTTGACTGCAGTGGCCATGTTTCATGGCACCATCCTTTCCATTTATTTCCGACCCACCTCCAGCAGTTCCACGGGCACCGACAAAATAGCCTCAGTGTTCTACACGCTGGTGATCCCCATGTTGAACCCCCTCATCTACAGCCTGAGGAACAGGGAGGTGAAGGGGGCTCTGAGTAAAGCCATGCATAAACTCCTCAGCAATTCTTGAATCTTTGTAACACTGTCTTCCCTTCCGGTGGGGTTGGATTTGTAATGCAGTTGCAAGTGTGAAGTGTGTAATAGCTGCCGTTGAATCATAGACATTTTGCACACCCTACTTCAACAGTTTGGCATTTCTGTGGTCTGTGTAGGGAGAGGGAGAGGTGCCTCAGGATATCCAGTGCTTCCTTTTATAGTCCTCTCCCTACTTTCAGACACATTACCAGCTGGATACCAGGAGACAAAATGTCTATGCAAAAAGATGTTTGTGGATCCTTTTTCCTCATGTTTTTGAGCTTCCTTTATTTCCCTTCCTCCTCGATGATGCTATTTGCTGCTTCGGTATGGTATTCACTAGAGCACACATTGCTTGTTATAGAGATTATTATAGAGATTGTTATAGAGATTGTTTGTGTCCATGCACAAGGAGGAGAAAGGGGATTAACATCACAATGGCCTTTTCTTGTAAGTTAAGGGATAGCAAAACAAGTAAGAGCCAAGTTAATATTTCCAAGAGACAGAATGGTGTGGACATAGTTTTTGCATAGACTTGATAAGGTGCTCCCATATTTGTTGATGCTCACAATAAAGGTAGATCAATACTTCACTTCCGAGCTTCTATGTAATTCCATACACTGTAAATTCAACATTTTAAAAATGACTATATGTTATTGCAACTATCGTTTAATTTTCCACATTCCTTGATGAAAAATTAACATATTTCTTTTACAATGCAGGAATTGTCTGAAACAACAATGCCTGGTATGTCCTAGCTGTAATTGCCTCTTCTCATTCCAACTACTTGGAAAGAGTATTTTTCAAAGCATTTACTAATTCAGGGCAGATATGGACACATAAAATTGAATTTTTTCATTCCTGCCTATGAGTGGAGAAGGCTAGTACTCCAAAGCTCCTCTTCCTCCTTTTTTCCCTGCTCATGGCATCATCACCATGTGAAGGAAATGGAGAAGCAAAGGAATAGGGGAGGATTCTGGCTCAAAGGCACCTGCCTATAAGGCTAGAAAAGCATGTAGTGAGACAAATCTTTGCTTTGAATTCATTTAGGCTCTTCAGTGAGGTGTTTTCTGACATTTTACCTTTTATTTTTTGTAAAAAAAATCTGATCTTTATGTCTCAGTATTGGCAATCACTGAAAATCGTTCTTTCTGTAATCAATAAATGTGTTGGATTGTTTTATCAAAGCCACTGTGTTTTGAATATTAAAAAAATTGAGGAACTTCTACCTGGGCACAGGATTTGTGCCTGTCATTTTCTTCAATAGACAGATGTTACACACACCGGTATTGTCCAGGAAGGTGCTGGACAGTACCAGATGCACATTCTATTGGGCATTGGTAGGCCCTGTGACCTACAGGTAAGTGTCTATGTGGTTGTATTGAAAGGCAGCATGTGATACCCCTGTACCTGAATATGCCAGAGGTAGAGCCCTGAGCCTTAGCTGTAAGTTATTTTCATAGCCCAGATGTCCTCCTCCAAAGTTCTAGAAGACATGATAGCAGAGAACAAAGCCATTTCTTCCTCTGTCTGTGTGACAGAACAGCCTTCAGCTTTCTGGAGGGAGGTTCCAAAGAAGATGGGGAGAGGCTGTTCTCAGCATTGGCAGATGAAAAAACAAGGAGCTATGATCTCAACTTACAGTGGGGGAAGTCTAGGTTGGATATTAGGAAAAATTATTTCCCTACGACGGTAGGGAAGCACTGGAATGTGTTCCTAGGGAGGAGACAGAATCTCCATTCCTAAAGGTTTTTATGTCTTGGCTTGACAAAGCCCTGCCTGGGATTAATGAGCTGGGGTTGGTCCTGCTTTGGCAGGGGACTGGACTCGATGAGTCTTAAGGTCTCTTCCAGCTCTAGGGTGCTATGATTCTGTGACTCCACTCTGGTTTCTCAGTGCGTTGGTGGTGGTGTAGTGACTCCTGTTTCTCCACCCTTCAGAGGCAGTGAAGAGAGAGGGAGAGGTGCCTCGGGATATCCAGTGCTTCCTTCTATAGTCCTCTCCCCACTTTCAGACACATTATCGGCTGGATACCAGGAGACAAATGGCTACGTCTACACTGGCATGATTTTCCGAAAATGCTTTTAGCGGAAAAGTTTTCTGTTAAAAGCATTTTCGGAAAAGCACATCTAGAGTGGCAGGATACTTTTCCGCAATAGCACTTTTTGTGGAAAAGCATCCGTGGACAATCTAGACCCGGTTTTCTGCAAAAAAGCCCCGATCACCATTTTCGCGATCGGGGCTTTTTTGCAGTAAACAGTACTATGCTGTCTACACTGGCCCTTTTGCGCAAAAGTCTTTCGGAAAAAGACTTTTGCCCGAACGGGAGCAGCATAGTATTTCCGGAAAAGCACTGACGATCTTACACGAGATCGTCAGTGCTTTTCTGGAAATTCAAGCGGCCAGTGTAGACAGCTGGCAAATTTTTCCGGAAAAGCTGCTGATTTTCCAGAAAAACTTGCCAGTCTGGACACAGCCTTCATGTCTATACGAAAAGATGTTTATGGCTCCTTTTTCCTCATGTTTTTGAGCTTCCTTTATTTCCCTTCCTCCTCGATGATGCTATTTGCTGCTTTGATATGGTATTTACCAGAGCACACATTGCTTGTTTTCAAACAGACCTGTTTGCCAACATCTGTTTGTAACCTTTATTAATCATAGAATCATAGAATCATAGAATAATAGGACTGGAAGGGACCTCGAGAGGTCATCGAGTCCAGCCCCCCGCCCTCAAGGCAGGATCAAGCTCCGTCTACACCATCCCTGACAGATGTCTATCTAACCTGTTCTTAAATATCTCCAGAGAGGGAGATTCCACCACCTCCCTTGGCAATTTATTCCAATATTTGACCACCCTGACAGTTAGGAATTTTTTCCTAATGTCCAATCTAAACCTCCCCTGCTGCGCTTTAAGCCCATTACTCCTTGTCCTGTCCTCATAATAATAGCATACAGTGCCCTCTTCGAATCTCACATATCGTATTGCCACTCGTGATTTATGAGGGTGATACCAATAAACCAATTATAATTTTCAGATGATACATTGGCAGGTGTACTTTTTAAAGACTTCAAAATAAAAAAATAAACACAAAGACTTCACATAAAGAAATCAAGCCCCTCCACAGGCTACACCCTCTGAAATAGTAGACAAAAACACATCACCCATTGAAATATATATTGAAAATGTGAGAGAACCACTGCCTGTGCAGCTCACCAAAATTTGTAGTCACACCCATAACCTTGTCTAGGCAGCACAATCAGAACCAATTTCTGGGAACGGCTCCTCGATTGCACCACAACACTCTTTAAATTCCAAGTATTCTATTGCCATGAAACTCTTCGCTCCCACTGCTCCCACCTCCAAAGAAAGACACAGCAATAGCTCATGGTGTGTTTAATCTGCCTCCCAATTGGAATGTGCCCTGGGGATCCAGCTATGGAGTGGAACAGGCAGGAGTTAATATGGATTAGAATCTTGTTCAATTGTGGTGTGAGCTATGTGTGGTCTGGATCCAACTACAAATAGAAGATGGTGCATGAAAAAGCCCTTCCAACGGTGTCTAAGACAGGGGTTTAATTCAGGAGAGCCAGGGCTCTTGGGTCCTTCACACTTGCTAAATTTGACATCCTTCTGCTCTTGTTCTGTAAGGGAAATACACAGCCCTTCAACAATGGGAGAGGTTGAAGCAAGAACATATTCCCCTCCCTGAACCTTCACTGGCATTTGCTGAGGGATGAGGAAGGTTTCAGTGAAGCTGTACTGTCCGGTGTGACATCCCTAGAGGGCAAGGGCCATAAAGACAATTTTCTCCTTCCTAGCATAACTAGATTACTGAAGCAACAAAAGTGGTTGCTGCTAGCACAGTCTCCAATGGACCAATTTACTCGGCTGCACCAGTAGAGCACCCACTTCCCCGTCACACCACGCAAAACTTTTTAAATTCCATGGGAATGCGATACTATCCTATTGCCCTGAAACACTTCACTCCCGCCTCTCCTGACTCCAAGAAACACACAGCAACAGCGCATGGTGTGTTAAATCTGCCTCCCAATTGGAATGTCCCCTGGGGATTTAGCAGTGGAGTGGGCCAGATGGGAGTTAACCTGGATTAGAATCCTGTTCAATTCTGGTCTAATCTCTCAGAGGTCTGGATCTAGCTCCAAATCCCAGACAGCTCATGAAAAAGCCCTTCCAAGGGTGCCTAGGACACGGGTCAAATTCAGCAGAGCCAGGGCTCTTCTGTCAGTGACAGTTGCTAAATTTGATATCCCTCTGCTCTTGTGCTATAAGGGAAGAACACAGCCCTTCAGCAAGGGGAGAGATTTAAACAAGTAAATATTCCCTTCTCAAACCCTCACTGGTATTTGTTGAGGACAGAAGAAGGTTTCAGTGAGGCCATATTGCCCGGTGCGACATTCCTAAAGGGCAGGGGCATGAAAAGCATTTTCGCTTCCCTAGCATGAGCAAATTCCTGCAGTTGGACAAGTGGTTGCTGCTAGCACAATCTCCAACGGACCCATTTACTTATTTATTGGGCTGTAACAGCAGGGCACCCACCTCTCCCAACAACCCCTTCTGGTTGGGTGTCTCTAGGCTTTAAAGAGTTCCTGCCCCGTAATCGGGCCACACTCCAGGGAATCCCACCTGGAGGAAATGTTTTTGTCTTACCAGTGCCCCCCCTGACCCTAACTCTCCAACTGGGCCACTAAGTACTTCAGATCCCTTTTACCATTGTCTAATTATAGGACTCTTTCTCTGTAGCCCAATTGCCACTCCAGTCTAGCAACCCTCTGAACAACAGTCTCACCGCACCATGTCCCTGTAACTGAACTGCATCAATTTCCTGGCCTCCTGCACTCCGTGTCCCCAGACTGCACTGATGCTTCACCTTTACCTCAGGGCAAATGGACATTGAGACCCAACAGCTAGCCAGGAGCGCCTGCTCACTCCCCCACTTCTACCAGCACTGAGCTGTCCATGGTGCTGAAGTTTGTTTTAGCCAGGCAGGAGTTGAAAGGCACAACGCTGATTAATACTATGAAGTCTAGACTGGGATGGGAAACCTTCTTTGAGTTGGGGGCCACTAGCCCACTGAAAAATCAGTCCGGAAACACACACAACTTAAAAGCAGAAAAAAACCCCTAACTGTGGCCCCTGATTGAGCAAGAGAAAAACACTCCCCATATTTACATTGTCCATCCGAGCCTAAGGTGGCCCAACCTACTAGATTTTGTGTGTTCCAGCCCCAGAGGTGAACAGGGGAGGGGTTTAACACCTGTGTGGGGTTCCCCAAAGTTTGGGAATTTTGAGCATCAGGGGCTGGATCCAGTTAACCCAGGGGCAGTATCCAGCCTCCAGGCCTGAGGTTCCCCAGGCCTGTTCTAGACCACTGACATCTATGATTCTATGTCAATATACACAGGTTTTCTGTAGATCCCTGATTTTTAGTACGATCATCTAAGAACACACAACACTGAACCTTACCCACAAATTACAGGTAGAACATCTCAATTACAAACCCATTCAGCCTTGATTTGAAGGGTTAAGTGGTATTTAATCCACCATGTCTCTTGGCCTGTTCCCCTGCTCATAGATGAACACGTGCTCAGCTTCATGGCCATTGAGCATCTGACCTTTTAGCCACAATGGAGTTGTGCTGATTTATACTGGGTTGGGATGTGTCAAGTGACTCCAATGGAGAGACCTCCATGTACACAGGCAGAGAACCTGGTCTAATGGGCAGTGTCCATGTGATGGTTACACCATCGAGCATGTCTTTCCACAGCCACCAAACCTAGCAAGTGAGGGAAAGCCCTAAGCATTCTCACTGGGCGCAAGATGAGCAATGTACCTGGTCTAGGTAGGATCTGTCGGCCTGTCTGCCATCACTAGAAGCCAGGAAAGAGTCCACATTCACTCTTCCAGAGCTGAACAAGGCTGCTGGGTAGGGCCAAGTGGCTGCCGTTGGGAAAATCTCCTTGTGAGAGGTCAGGCAGGCAGGGCTCACCTGTATTACAGAAACTGAAAAGATCTGGGAAGTGAAGGAACGGAATTGCTATGTGCAATGCCCAGGAGCAGCCAGTGTTATAAGTAGCCCATCTCACAAGATGAGAGCCAGGAAGGATCCTGTACAGAACAGATCCCAGCATGGAAAGGTGAAGGAATTGATGTTTCCCCTCTTCTGTGGTGTAATCTTCTCCATGGAATGTATCAGCTTTCCATCACTCTAACAAACTCACTTGCTCCCTAAGCCACAGCTGAGGGACTGGCGATGTTCCAGGGCAGCTCAGGAAGATGGGAGGCCATCATGCAGCATAGGGCATGCAGTGCAGTCTGAGAGGCTGCCCCAAGCCAGAGAACAGGGGGGATGTGCTACCATAGAGACCCCACTGGTATGTCTGAGCTGAACAACAAACTTTGATACTAAGTAAATCTGAACAAAAATGGAAATGTTTTTGTTATTTTTAGAGACCACTCTGGAATGGAAAGGAATGGGATGCCATAGATCCCTAGTCTAGAATTCGATAACTCTGACTCATATTGCATCATTTAATAACACTAGGAGTAAGGAGTGGGCAAAATTAACCACCAGGGCATGAATTACACCAATGGTGGCTTTGGTTCCCTGAGCTCATTAATGAGGTATTGTGTCTCTCTGAGTTCGGGTATTCCCAGGTGCTTGAGGAATAACATTCCATAGATCGCAGATCTCAGTATAAAACTTCCTGAATATGGTAATCTGGCAGTTTCTGTCAATGGGGAAACACCACCACGTCTATCTCTTCTCAGCAGGTACGTGCTGTTCTCCTGCATCATAGCACACATGCATACAGACAGCAGAGTGATCAGAAGGAATTGAATTGAAGATCCCCAGCACTAAATACCTGAGCTCAGATCCAACCCTTCAAACTAAAGGAAAAACCTCAGTGTTTGAAAAAACAGGCAATTAGAATGTCACTGAAGGAAACGCTTTTTCTGGGCTTTCCTACAGACGAAAGAACATGCCATTTTTAGGTGCCAAAAAGTGTCATGAGCACAGCAGAAAAGCTTAGCCACAAACTGAGATGCAAAGCTACAGAGCTTCCCTTGCCTAAAGAGGGCAGAGAGATTGACACTTGTTTATTCCTGAATTAAGCAATAATCTCATCTCACTGAGATGGTTTCTCCCTGATTCTCCCACAATGGGGCCAAAAGTCACTGTTTCCTGCTTGGATTAATAAACAGGAGTGTTCATGTGTGTGGTATGGTTAACCTGCATGTCCTTGTATTTGTACAGTGTGTGCATTGTATGGAACACCTGGAAAGATCAGCCGTGAACATCTGGTTCTGTGGACTAAGTCCTTCTTTTTCATCACTTAACTTTGGTACAAAAAAAGGATAGGTTTCCAGAGCCATCCACCTGAGGAGATGGAAGAGGGAAATCACTCCGTGGTGACTGAGTTCATTCTCTCAGGACTGACAGATCATCCAGAGCTTCAGGTCCCTCTATTTGTTTTGTTCCTACTGATTTATTTTGTCACCCTGGTGGGGAACGGGGGGATGATCTTGTTAATCACGATTGAACCTCGACTCCACACCCCCATGTACTTTTTCCTTGGTAATTTGTCTTTATGTGATTTCTGCTATTCCTCAACAATCGCCCCCAAAATGATGCAGAATTTCTTAGCGGAGAGGAAAAGCATTTCTTACACTGCCTGTGCCGTGCAATTGTATTTATCTTTCCTTTTTCAAGATATTGAGTGTCTCTTGCTGGCTGTGATGGCCTATGACCGTTATGTGGCCATCTGTAACCCGCTGCTCTATACAGTCACCATGTCCAAGCGGCTTTGTAACCTCCTGCTGGCTGGGGTGTTTGCAGTGGCATTGATGGATTCAACTATAAGCACCTACTATATATTTCGGCTATCATTTTGCCGCTCTAACATCATCAATCATTTCTTCTGTGACACTCCCCCACTGCTGGCGCTCTCCTGCTCTGACACCCACATCAATGAGATTTTGATGCTTGCCTTTGCATGCTACGTTGTAGCGAGCAGCATTGTGACCATTCTCCTCTCCTATATTTGCATCATCTCGTCCATCCTGAGGATGCGCTCTGCTGAAGGCCGGAGAAAAGCTTTCTCCACCTGCACTTCCCACTTGACTGCTGTGGGCATTTTTCATGGAACTCTTCTCTTTATGTATTTCCGACCCACAAACAGCTATTCCATGGACACAGACAAAATTGCCTCAGTGTTTTACACGCTGGTGATCCCCATGTTGAACCCCCTCATCTACAGCCTGAGGAACAGGGAGGTGAAAAGCGCTTTGAAGAAAGCAATGAATAAACTCCTGACCCATTCTTAAATCTTGTTATCTCAATCTAAACTTTTCTTGGCACTGAGGTCAGTTTTATGATGTGTTTGCAAGTGTGAAGTATGTGATTTTTATAGCGGAACCAAAGGGAGATTTGAACACCCTCCTTATACTTTGCAGCTCTTTATGTTTTCTGTTGGGTGGTTGTAGAGATTGTCATTTAGTTTCTGTCCATGCGCAAGGAAGAGAAAGGTGATTTCCATCAGAATGTCCTTTATTGTAAGCTAAGGGCATAGCAAAACAAATAAGAGCAGGAGTAACATTTCCAAGAGAGAGCATGGTGTGGGTGCCTACTCTCTGACAGTCTGCATTGGACTGACTACAAATAGCATAGGAATGGTGAGTTTTCTCCACAACATCAGTTAAAAAGCAAGTTAAATTATCCATGTTTGTTTTTTGCATCCGTGTTACACTGTTGATTCATAGTGGCCCACAGGCTATATATGACCTCTAGATCACTTTCTACACTACTCCTTCCTAAACAGTAATTTCCCTTTTTGTGTGTGTTCCTTCCTAAGGGAGCTGATTGTTCCTTTCCAAGGAAGCACTTTGCATTTGTCCTTCTTGAACTTCATCCTATTTTCCTATAATAATTTCGACAGTTTGTCCAGATTATTTTGAATTCTCACATTACCCTTCAAGATAGTTGCTCTCCCAGCTGGGTGTCATTTACAACTTTTATCTGGCCATTCTCTGTAGCACTGGTGATGATATTAAACAGAACCTGACTCAGAACTGACCCCTCATTGTGAGACATTTTGGACACTGTCTTTTATACTGTCCTGGAACTTTCTCAGAGACTGTCAATGCTGTAAGTCTATCTAAGTTACACCACTTCATGCACATATAACTCAGTTTGACTTACGACAGACTCCATACCATACTGTGTTAATGGGAGCGTTGTGTAACAGAAGTAGTGCACATTCAATCCCCTGACGGCACCAGTGCAGACCAGCCTCGATAGGAATCTGTGACCGAACACAGACTCCGAGGGATGGGAAGTACAGACATTGATAGGCAAGTGCTCTCCCATTGACTAAACACGTCTATAACATGCTGGTTAATAAATATTGCTTTGTTTATCCCAGCAGATTTAGCCAGTGGTATAGATATGACCTCAGTCTCCTCTGTTACAGCTGTTATGTTGTGAATAAAACACAGGAAGAATAAAAAGAATGATTCTATAGACTGATTACTTGGGGAACACATCTAAAGAGTGAGATGTTCAACTTCATGGTTTTGTTCCAATGGCTATTTAATTAGGTAGACCAACTCTGGAAGGAGAGGTTGAGAGCATCTCTGACCTGAATAGCAGATTGCTCCCAATCTGAGATTCTTTCGCGAAATACAGGAAATCCAAGCCCACAACTTTGTCCAGAACTAGATAGAAGTAGGAAGTGAATCTTAATCTCCCATCTTAGGCTATGTCTAGACTGCAGGCTTCTTTCGAAAGAGGCTCTTTCGAAAGCATCTTTCGAAAGAGCCTCTTTCGAAAGATCGCGTTTAGACTGCAGGCGGATCTTTCGAAAGAGCAATCCGCTTTTTCGAAAGAGAGCACCCAACGAGTCTGGATGCTCTCTTTCGAGGAAGCCCTATTTACATTGAAGAACGCCTTCTTTCGAAAGAGGAACTTTCAAAAGAAGGCATTCTTCCTCGTGAAACGAGGTTTACCGCCATCGAAAGAAAAGTCGCGTTCTTTCGAAATAATTTCAAAAGAACGCGGCTTGAGTCTGGACGCAGGGGAAGTTTTTTCGGGAAAAGGCTACTTTTCCCGAAAAAACCCCTGAGTCTGGACACAGCCTTAGTGGTGAACTTCCCAATATTGGGCAAAAAATTACAAAGGGGGGATGCAACCCGCTCCCCCCACCTCCTACCTTTGGCTTCTTCGTAACCTAAATCTTCTCCCCACCTTCCATCCATGGTTTTGGGACAAAGCTATTGTAGAATTTCTAACATGTCTTTGAAAAGTTTCAGGTCAACCAAAACTGCACTGCTTTGAATAGTACATTATTGCCTCATAAGAAATTCACTCATTTCTAGAGTCTTTTGCATCATGGTTGTTACACCTCATGTTGACAACCAAAAAAATGGGTTACCGAGACTTGGATTCCAAGTCCATTTTTAATCTTGGAACTAAAGGACTAGGGGAGTGGACCCAAAGAACTGTCAAACTGGGTGATCTTAGCTTCTGTAGGCAACATTAATGAATTGATAAGGTGTTCCCGTATTTGTTGAAGCATATTGTAAAGGTAGATACATGTGTTATTCAGCCTCCATATTCACCATAAATACATTTTTAATGACCATAAGTTTTTGCAACTATATTTCTATTTTCCACATTCATTGATGAAAAATTAACATCTTTTTTCAGAATACTGGTATTGCATGAAATAAAAAAAATATTTTCTTCTGTACACTGTGTAAGTGACTTTTCTCATTTCAGATGCCTAGAAGTAGTGTTTTCCAAAGCATTTACTAGTTCTTGGTACATCTGGACAAATATGAATATGTGGATCTTAAATTATTTCTGCCTCCCTTTGGCCATGTCTGACTGGGAGTAACTGAACTTGCCTCCCTTAGTGCAGGGTTCATAAATATTTGTAGCTCCTTACATGGCCCTCAACAATGGAGTGCCTCCAAGCACCTCAAAATCTTTATCGTATTTATTGTTGCTTATTCCATGTTAGGAGGAGCAGTATCATTTCTAATTTTCAGATGAAGAGCTGAGGCACAGAGAAAGTAAATGTGCAAACTTTAAGAAGCACAGAAGGAACAGTCATGTAAAATCTACAGATAAGGGAGGGGTGAATCCACCCCTCATATTATACAGTTCTGCAACACTCTTCAGATTCACCATGTGGGTCTCACAAATGAACTGATGTCATCTCTCATAAACTCCAGGCCTGAATTTTTAAATATTCAGGGAAACTGGCTGGATTCCCTATCTGAAGATACACTGAAAATTCAGGATGCTGCCATCAACTTACCTCATACTTTACTGGCACCTCAACCATGAGACCTGTCTCAGGGGTAAGTGGTATCAAATCCACCATGTCTCTTGACCTGTTCCTCCGCTCATGGTTGAAAACATGTTCAGGTTCACACCATTTGAAGATTTGAGCCTTTGGCTTCAATGGAGCTGTGCTGATTAACACCGCCTGGAGATCTGGCCAATGACTCCAGTGGAGACACATTCATGTACACAGGCACGGATTTTAGTCTAATGGGCAGTGTCGTTGTTATGGTTACACCATTAAGTATCTCTGTCCATGTCCATCAGACATAGCACAGGGCAGAGAGGCCATGAGCATCCTCAGTAGACACAGACTGAGGACTGTCGCAGGTTTAAGGAGGCCCAATTTCCCTATGTGACATCACTACAAGCCAGGGGAGAATGCACATTCTCTTTTCTCAACCTCAACAAGGTTGCTAGGCAAGGATAAAAGGAAACTCTCCATGTGGGAGGCTGGGTAGGTAGGGCCCATCTCTATTTCAGGAACTACCAAAACTTGGGACCAGTAGGAAAAGAATTGCTATGTGCAATGCTGTCATGATTATGAGGGTTAGCCAGCAGCCTGGGGATTAAGGGGTTAACTACACCTAGCCAGGTGGAGTGACCAGTAGGAATGTAGGTGGGACTTTCAAACTGGGACAAAGGAATTTGGGTTTTTTTCCTTTCTCCCTTTTGTCTCTCTGGGTGTGTTCTCTGCAGCTACAGAGAGGGACAAGCATGTCTCTCTCTTTTCAAGACACCATTCTTCATTTTCTGTAAGTAGGGTAAAGTTTAGGTAGTTTCATTAGGCTTTATTGTTTTAAGGGTTGGGTATGGGATCTGAGATCTGGCACTGTTTAAAAGATGTGGCTTTTGGCTTTTCTTTGTAACTAAGTTCTAGGCCCATGGAGTTTCTCCAGGAGTATATTTTGTTACCGTCCTATCTAGTCATTATACTTGCAACAGGAATATTGTTGTAATAATAAAAGTTCTTTCTTTTCTTTTTATTAACCTGGAATTGTGTGCCCTGATTTTTATTTTAGGGGTGAGATTTCCCAAATGATCTTTCCCCTGATTTCTTTATCAACATTTGGGTGGTGGCAGCGGAAGTTTTGTTCCCAAGATCTAGGTTTTTAAGATTTTGGGGGAAGTTTTATACCAAAGCCTGGTAGATAAGGCTTTGGGGTACCTAAGCTTTACCCTACTTACAGAAAATGAAGAATGGTGTCTTGGAAAGAGAGAAACATGCTTGTCCCTCTCTGTAGCTGCAGAGAACACACCCAGGGTATGTCTACACTACCCCGCTAGTTCGAACTAGTGGGGGTAATGTAGTCATCCGCAGTTGCAAATGAAGCCCGGGATTTGAATTTCCCGGGCTTCATTTGCATGAAGCCGTCCAGCGCCATTTTTAAATGCCGGCTAGTTCGAACCCCGTGCCGCGCGGCTACATGCAGCATTGAGTAGCTAGTTCGGATTAGGCTTCCTAATCCGAACTAGCTGTACTCCTCGTGGAAGCCTAATCCGAACTAGCTACTCCGTGCCGCGTGTAGCCGCGCGGCACGGGGTTCGAACTAGCCGGCATTTAAAAATGGCACCGGCCGGCTTTATGCAAATGAAGCCCGGGAAATTCAAATCCCGGGCTTCATTTGCAACTGCGGATGACTACATTACCCCCGCTAGTTCGAACTAGCGGGGTAGTGTAGACATACCCCCAGAGAGACAAAAGGGAGAAAGGAAAAAAACCCAAATTCCTTTGTCCCAGTTTGAAAGTCCCACCTACATTCCTACTGGTCACTCCACCTGGCTAGGTGTAGTTAACCCCTTAATCCCCAGGCTGCTGGCTAACCCTCATAATCATGACAAATGCACAGAAGCTGCCGGTGTTAGAACTGGGTGATGAAATCCCTGGCTATGAAGAATCCTATACTGGAAAGATCCCAGTTTCGAGGGGCAGAGAAATTGAATTGTCCCCTCTTTCATAGAATTCTCTCTCTCATGCAAAGACACTTCAGCAAGAGAGGAGACCATCATGTAGCGTAGGGGTGGAGTCCAGTCTAGGAGCCGGGAACATGGCCAAAAATGTTGCAATATGGTATCTGATAGACTCCTGTGGCATTTGTGAGCCAAACTTATGTTTTTGGACAAAAGCATTTGGTCTTCACAAACCAAAAAACAAACTGTTTCTTTGTTGATCAGTTTGACTCACTGAATAACACGGGAGGCAAGAGTGGGACAAATTAATCCCCAGGGCCTGAGTCACTCTGAAGGTGTCTTTGGTTCCCTGAGCACATTAATTGGATGTGATGACCTCCTGAGAGTCTGTATTCCCACTTGCTTCAGCAAGCTTCTCCCATAAATCACAAATCTCAGTATAAAACTTCCCACATGCTCCAGGCAGTTTCTTTCTCTTTTCAGTCATACACCCGTACAGAAACCACGGTGGTCAGCAGCTATGGAACTCAAGAACGTCAGCATCACAAATTTCAGCCTGAGCTCTTACCAAATGAGCTAAAGGATTTAAAAAAAACCTTTGGTTGGACAAAAGGGGGCAATTACATTGTCACAGAATCCAGTTCTTTCCTTGGGTTTTCCTACCAACTAAAGAAAATGCCATTTTCAGATGTTGAGACTCATAATTAGGACTGTGAACCAACTTTTCCTCAATCCGAAACGCCGAGCCACAGAGCTCCCCTTGCCCAAAGAGACGATAGAGACTGATATACATTTGTTCTCACCCCTTCTTGAGCTAAGGAATAATCTCATCACACTGAGACGGTTTTCACCTTGATTCTCTCACAAGTCATTGTATGCTGCTCGGATAAATGAACAGAAGAGTCTGTGTGTGGAGGGCGCGATTGACCTGTGTGTCTATGTATGTGTATGGAAGGCATTGTATGGAACACCTAGACTGACCAGCTGGGAACATCAGTCTTTCTCTGTGCTCGTACTGGTATCCATTGTGAACCCGGACTCCTTTTTCTTCACTTATTTAAATCACAGAGATTGGATAAGTTGCCTGAGCCATCGCCAGACCATTTTACTGTAGCTGCCTGATTTCGGCTCAGAGGAGATGGAAGAGGGAAATCTCTCAGAGGGAAATCTCTCAGAGGTTACTGAATTCATTCTCACAGGACTGACAGATCGTCCAGAGCTTCAGCACCCCCTGTTTCTTTTGTTCCTACTCATTTATGTTGTCACCGTGGTGGGAAATGGGGGGATGGTCTTGTTAATCACGACTGACCCCCGACTCCACACCCCCATGTACTTTTTCCTCAGGAGTTTATCTTTCTGTGATTTCTGCTATTCTTTTGTAATTTCCCCAAGGATGCTGGCAAATTTCTTAGCTGATAGGAAAAGTATTTCTTACACTGCCTGTGCTTTGCAAATGTATTTCGATATCGCTTTTCAAGAAACTGAGTGTCTCCTGCTGGCTGTGATGGCCTATGACCGTTATGTGGCCATCTGTAACCCATTGCTCTATATGGTCACCATGTCCAGGCAGCGTTGTAACCTACTGATGGCTGCATGCTATGCTGTGGCATTGGTAGACGCAATCATTAACACATATTTTATATTCCGGCTGTCATTCTGCCACTCCAACATCATCAATCATTTCTACTGCGACATGCCCCCACTGCTGGCGCTCTCCTGCTCTGACACCAGCAGCAGTGAGATTGTAATGTTTGCATCCACGTGCTACATTATAGTGACCAGTGTTGTCATCATCCTCCTGTCTTATGTCTGTATCCTCGCCAGCATCCTGAAGATCCGCTCTGCTGAAGGCCAGCGCAAAACCTTCTCCACCTGCACTTCCCACTTGACCGCAGTGATCATGTTTCATGGCACCCTCCTTTTCATGTATTTACGACCCAGCTCCAGCTATTCCATGGGCATAGACAAAATAGCCTCAGTGTTCTACACGTTGGTGATCCCCCTGTTAAATCCCCTCATCTACAGCCTAAGGAACAGGGAGGTGAAGGGGGCCCTAAGGAAATCCATGAATAAACTCCTAAGCAATTCTTGAATCTTTTTTTCTTAGTCCCCTTGTTGCTGTAGGATTGGTTTTATGATGTCATTGCAAGAGTGAAATGTGTGCTTTCTACAGTTGTATCAAAGGGAGGTTTGCACATCCTCTTAGCTCTTTCTGTGCTCTGTGTGTTAGTTATAGAGATTGTTTGTGTCCATGCACAAGGAGAAGAAAGGTGATTTCCTCCACAATGTCCTTTTTTGTAAGGTAAGGGCACAGCAAAACAAGTAAGAGCCAGGGTAACATTTCCAAGAGACAGCATGGTGTGGATGCCTACTTTGCATAGTGTTCTCTTTTCCCAACTAAATGAACCCACATCTTTCAGTCTTCTCTAATACTGACAATGTGAGAAATAGATTCTGGAGGCACTGATTTCAAAGCCCTTTCTATATCTTGGAACTAAGGGTACATCTAAACTACATGGCTCTGTTGACGGAGCCATGTAGATTTGTTTGTTTGGCAAAGGGAAATGAAGCCACGATTTAAATAATCGCGGCTTCATTTAAATTTAAATGGCTGCCCCGCTCTGCCGATCAGCTGTTTGTCAGCAGATCGAGGCAGTCTGGATGCTCCCCTGTCGGCATGAAAGCCCTTTATCGACCTCCCCAGTAAACCTCATCCTACGAGGCATAACGGGGAGGTCAATAAAGGGCTTTCAGGTCAGCCCAGGAGCGTCCAGACTAGCGCACTGAGCCGACAAACAGCTGATCAGCTGTTTGTCGGCTCAGCGCAGCAGGCATTTAAATTTAAATGAAGCCGCAATTATTTAAATCGCGGCTTCATTTCCCTCTGCAGATCAGCCTAATCTACATGGCTCCATCGACGGAGCCATGTAGTTTAGACACACCCTAAGTGGCCAGGGGATTGGACCCTCAGAATTCCCAGACAGAGTGATCTTAACTTCTATAGGCAACATTAATGAATTGACGAGAGGCTCCCATATTTGTTGACGCTCACAGTAAAGTAGATAAAGCAAAATGCAGGACAATGTAGCACTTTAAAGACTAACAAGATGGTTTATTAGATGATGAGCTTTCGTGGGCCAGACCCACTTCCTCAGATCAAGGTTTGATCTGAGGAAGTGGGTCTGGCCCACGAAAGATCATCATCTAATAAACCATCTTGTTAATCTTTAAAGTGCTACATTGTCCTGCATTTTGCTTCAGCTACCCCAGACTAACACGGCTACATCTCTACCAGTAAAGTAGATAGATACTTCACTCCCGATGTTCCATGTAATTCCATGCACTGTAAATACAGTGTTTTTAAAATGACTTTATGTTTTGCAATTACTGTTTCATTTTCCACATTCCTTGATGAAAAATTAACATATTTTGAAACAACAACAACAATGTACAATCTGTAATTGCCTCTTCTCATTCCAACTGTTTGGAAAAGCATTTTTCAAAGCACTACTAATGCAGAGCATATATGGACAAATGTAAAATAATGGATATTCAATTCTTTCAGCCTAACTCAAGAAGTATAGTCTTCCTCCTTTTTTCCCTGCTCTTGGCATCAATACCATCTGAAGGAAATGGAGAGGCATATTGGAACGGGGGAGGATTCTGGTTCAAAGGCACAAGCCTGCAAGACTGGAAAAGGAGGTGGTGAGATAAATCTTTGCTTTGAATTAATTTAGTCTCTTCAGTTAGGTGTTACTGACATTTTACCTTTTATTTCTTTGTAACCAGTTCAGATCTTTATGTCTTATTATTGGTAATCACTGAAAATCTTTCTTTCTGTAGTCAATAAATGTGTTGGATCATTTTATCAAAGCCACTTTGTTTTGGTATCAAAGTCTTTAGGAACCTCTACCTGGGACCAGGATTTCCACCTGTCATTTTCTGTCAATAAAAAGACAGACTTTACGCACACTGGTGATCTCCAGGAGGGCGCTGGACATACAGGACACACAATCTATTGGGCATAGCTGTGCCCTGTGACCTAGAGGTTAGTGCTTTGTGTGGTTGTATTGAAAAGCAGCATGTGATACCCTTGTTCCAGAACCTCCTAGAGGTAGACCCCAGAGCCTTAGTTATGTGTTATTTTCATAGCCCAGGTGTCCTCCCGCAAGGTGCTAGCAGACACATTAGGAGAGAAGAAAGCCATCTCCTCCTCTGTCTATGAGACTCCACTCTGGTTTCCCAGTACATTAGTGGTGGTACAGTGACTGCTGTTTCTCTGTCCCTTCAGAGGCAGTGAAGAGAGAGGGAGAGGGACCTCGGGATATCCGGTCCTTCCATTTATACTCCTGTCCTCCCTTTCAGTCACATTACCAGCTAGATACCAGTGACAAAATGTCTATGTGAATGGATCTTTATGGCTCCTTTTTCCTCATATTTTTGAGCTTCTTTTATTTCCCTTCTACCACAATGATGCTATTTTCTGCTTCAATACAGAATTCACACATTCCTTGGTTTCAGACAGACCTGTTTTCTGACAACAGTTTGTAACATGAGTTAATAATAGCATACAGTATCCTCGTTTTTCCTCACATACCGTATTGCCACTCGTGATTTCTCAGGATGATACCAATAAACCAATTATAGTTTTCAGATGATATATTCCCAGGGGGATTTTTAAAAGATCTCAACAACAACAACAACAAACTCAAAGTTTTCACACAAAGAAATTAAGCCCCTCCACAGGCTTCGCCCTCTGAAACACAAGACACAAACACATCAGCCATTGAAATTTTTGACCCCTAAAATGTGAGAGGCCCACTGCATGTATAGCACAACAAAAATTTCTAGCCACGACCATAAATTTGTCTAGGTAGCACAATCATTGCTAATTTGTGGAAACGGCTCTTGATTTGAACGACCCTTCAAATTCCATTGAAATGTGATAATATCCTATCGCAATAAAACTCTTCATTCCCATCCTCGCGCCTCAAAGGAAACACAGCAATAGCTCATAGCATGTTCAATCTGCCTTTCACTTGGAACATCCCCCAGGTAGCCAGCTGTGGAGTGTGCCAGGCAGGAGTTAACCTGCATTAGAATCTTGTTCAATTCTGGTCTGATCTCTGTGAGGTCTAGATCTAGTCCCAAATCCCAGAAAAAGCCCTTCCAAGGGTGCCTAGGACAGGGGTCAAATTCAGCAGAGCCAGGGCTCTTGCATCAATGACATTTGCTAAATTTGAGGTCCCTCTGCTCTTGTTCTGTAATGGTTTGTCTACACAGCAAAGTTATTTTGAAATAACAGCCCTTATTTTGAAATAACTTTACTAGTATCTACTCAGCCAAACCGCTATTTTGAAATGCATGTTGTGTGGAGACGCGTTATTTTGAAATAACTTATTTCGAATTAACTATTTTGAAATAAGATATTTTGAAATAACGCTGTAGTGTAGCTATACCCTCAGGGAAGAACACAGCCCTTCAGCAAGGGGAAAGGTTTAAACAAGTAAATATTCCCCTCTCCGAACCCTCACTGGGATTTGTTGAGGACTGAAGACGGTTTCAGTGAAGTTGTACTGCCTAGTGCAATGGCCCTAGAGGGCAGGGGCATGAAGAGCGTTTTCTCTTCCCTAGCATGACCAGATTGCTGGAGAAGGACAGGTGCTTGCTGCTAGCACAGACTCCAATGGACCCATTTACTTATTTATTGGGCAGTAACAGCAGGGCACCCTCCTCTCCCAAACACCCCTTCTGGTTCGGTGTCTCTACACTTTAAAGCAGTGGTCTCCAATCTTTTTATACCCAAGATCACTTTTTAAATGACAGACCAAGCCAAGAGCTACTGCCCTGCCCTTCCTTGAAGCCCCGCCCTCTCTATTCTCCTCCTCTCCATCACTTGCTATCCCCAATCCTTATACTGCTACTTTAAAAAAAATCCCACCATTCCTCACAGCTCTTCACCTGTGCTGTTGCTCGGTGAGTAGCTGCTCCTCAAATGAGGAAATCTAATGTAAATGTACTGCACAGGTGCACAGTTCAGAGAGGGCTCAAGAGCTACTCTTAGAGCCTCTGAGATCTACCGGTAGATCACGATCTACTGGTTGGTGACCACTGCTTTAAAGAATCCCTGCCCTGCTATCGGGCCGTACCCCAGGGAATCCTACCTGGAGGAAGTGGTTTTGCCTTTCCAGCTTCCTTCTGACCCTAGCTCTAGCCACAACCATAATCAGTTGGGCCACTAAGTATTTAACAACCCTTTTACCCCATCTAATTGTAGGCCACTCTCTCAGTGGCCTGACTGTCTCTTCAAATCCTGGCACAGGAACCCTAGGAACAGCAGCCACACAGCACCATGTCCCTTTAACCAAACTGCGTCAGGTTCCTGGCCTACTGCACCATGTACCCAAACTTCACTGATGCTTCATCTTTACCTCAAGGCAAATGGAGGTTGAGGCCCAGCAGCCAGCCAGGAATGCCTGCTCACTCCCCCAGTTCTGCCAGCACTGAGCTGTCCATGGTGCTAAAGTTTGTTTTAGGCATCCAGGAGTTCAAAGGCACGAGGCTGATTTATACCACGTGAGGTTCTAGACTGGGGTGGGAAACCTTCTTTGGACCGGGAGCCACAGAAAATCAGTCGGGGGCCACACACAAATTAAAAGCAAAAAAAAACCACCTCACTGTGGCCCCCAATTGAGGAGACACCCCACATTTCCCTCGGACATCAGAGCCTTGCGGGGGAGGCCAGGATAGTAGGTTTTGTGTGCTCCAGTCCTCAGGGGTGCCGCTGCATGCAACCCTCAGACCTGAGCTCCCCCATGTCTGTTCTACACCATTGACATCTATGACTCTATGTCAAGTTACAGAGATTTTCCATTGATTCCTGATTTTTAATACAACCGTCTGAGAACACACAACATTGGACCTCACCCTCTAATTACAGGTAGAACATCTCAATTAGAAACCCACCCAGCCTTGATTTGGTAAGTGGTATTAAATCCACCATGACTCTTGGCCTGTTTCCCTGTTCGTGGTTGAAAACATGGTCAGGTTCAAAGCCATTGAAGACGTGGCCCTTTGGCTACAATGGGGCTGTCCTGATTCACACCAACTGGAGATCTGGCCAATGACTCCAATGGAGAGACATCCATGTACACTGGCAGGGGACCTGGTCTAATGAGCAGCGTCTGTGCGATGGTTTCACTACTGAGCATGTCTGTCCACATCCACCAGACCTAGCTCAGTGCGGAGAAGGGCTGAGCTTCCGCAGAGGGCACAAGCTGAACAATGTAGAAATTCTAAGGAGGCCCTGTTGGCCTGTGTAACATCACTACATCACATTCTCTTTTTTCCTACCTCAACAAGGCTGCTGGGCAGGGCCAAGTGGCTACTTTTGGGAAAATCTCCATGTGAGAGGTTGGACAGACAGGGCTCAGCTGTATTTCAGTAACTGCCAAACCCTGGGAAGTGAAGGAAGAGAATTGCTATGTGCAATTCCCAGGAGCGGCCAGTGTTATAAGTAGCACATCTCACAAGATGAGATCCAGGAAGGATACTGTACAGGCCAGATGCCAGCAGTGATGGGTGGAGGAACTGAATTTTCCCCTCTTCCATGGAGATATCTTTTCTTTGGAAAGTGTCAGCTTTCCACCAACTTATCAATCTCGCTTCCTCCCCAAGCCACTGTTGTGGGACACAGGTGATGTTCCAGGGCAGTTCAGCAAGAGGGAAGGCCATCATTCAGCATAGGTCATGCAGTGCAGTCTGGGAGCCTGAACCTAGCCACAGTATGGGGGGATGTGATATCACAAGGACCCCTCTCATATTTCTGAACTGAACAACTAAGTATGGACAAACCACAAAACACATTTTCCATTTTTGTTCCGATTTACTTAATGGAACGGATCACAGCTCCACCTTCCTGGACCGGAACATAATGGGATGCCATAGATCCCTAGCCTCGAAGTAGATAAATCTGACACAATTTGCATCATTTTGTAACAAGAGGAGGAAAGAGTAGGCCAAATTAATCCCAAGGGCATGCGTTACCCCCATGATGGCTTTGGTTCCCTGAGCTCATTAATGAGGTGTTGTGTCTCCCTGGGCTCGGGTTTTCCCAGGTGCTTAAGGAATAATGTTCCATAGATCGCAGATCTCACTATAAAACTTCCTGAACGCGACAGTTTCTGTCAATGGGGAAACACCACACATCTGTCTCTTCACAGGAGGTACGTTCCCTTGTCCTACAACACAGCCACACACCCATAGAGAAACCAGGGTAATTGGCAGCTATTGAATTGAAGATCCCCTGCACTAAATACCTGAGCCCAGATCCAACCCTTCAAACTAAATGAAAAACCTCAGTGTTTGAAAAAACAGACAATTAGAATGTCACTAAAGGAAGCGCTTTCTCTGGGCTTTCCTAGGACTAAAGAGGGTGCCATTTTTAGGTGCCAAAAAGTGTCATGAGCACAACAGAAAAGCTTTACCCCAAACTCACATTCCGAACCACAGAACTTCCCTTTCCTAAAGAGGGCAAACAGATTGGCACACATTAATCTCACCCTTTTGAGCTAAGCAAGAATCTCATCCCACTCAGATGGTTTCACCCTGATTCTCCTTCAGCGGAGTCACAATTCACTGTTTGCTGCTTGAATTAGTGAACAGGAAAGTTCATGTGTGTGGTACGATTAACATGCGTATCCTTGTATTTGTACAGTGTGTGCATTGAATGGAAGACCTGGAATGATCAACTGGGAACATCTGGCTCTTTAGACTAAGCCCTTCTTTCAGGTCATACTGGTACCCATTTTTCATCACTTCATTACAGAGAAGGGACTGGTTTACAGAGCCATTCATCTCCCCACATCCCTGTTGCTGCCTGATCTCAGCTCAGAGGAGATGGAAGAGGGAAATCACTCGGAGGTGACTGAGTTCATTCTCTCAGGACTGACAGATCGTCCGGAGCTGCAGGTCCCCCTATTTCTGTTGTCCTTACTGATTCATATTATCACCCTGGTGGGGAATGGGGGGATGATCTTCTTAATCAAGATTGACCCCCGACTCCACACCCCCATGTACTTTTTCCTTGGCAATTTGTCTTTCTGTGATCTCTGCTATTCCTTGACAATTGCCCCCAAGATGCTGCAGAATTTCTTAGCCAAGATGAAAAGCATTTCTCGCACTGCCTGCGCTGTGCAAATGTATTTATGTTTCTTTTTTCAAGATGTTGAGTGTCTCTTGCTGGCTGTGATGGCATATGACCGTTATGTGGCCATCTGTAACCCGCTGCTCTATACGGTCACTATGTCCAGGAGGCTTTGTAACCTGCTGGTGGCTGGGGTGAATGGGGTGTCATTGGCGGATGCAACAACAAGCACGTACTATACTTTCCGGCTGTCATTCTGCCACTCAAACGTCATCAATCATTTCTTCTGTGACACCCCCCCACTGCTGGCGCTCTCCTGCACTGACACCCGCATCAATGAGATTGTGATGTTTGCCTCTATGTGCTACACTGTAGTCACCAGCATTGTGATCATTCTCCTCTCTTATGTCTGTATCATCTCCACCATCTTCCGGATCCGCTCTGCCGAGGGTCGCCGCAAAGCCTTCTCCACCTGCACATCCCACTTGACTGCAGTTGGCATGTTTCATGGCACCCTCCTCTTTATGTATTTCCGACCCACCTCCAGTTATTCCATGGACACCGACAAAATAACCTCAGTGTTCTACACGCTTGTGATCCCCATGTTGAACCCCCTCGTCTATAGCCTGAGGAACAGGGAAGTGAAGGGCACCCTGAAGAAAGCAAAGAATAAACTCAGAAGGATTTCTTGAATCTTTTTACTCAGTCCAAACTTTTCTTGGCACTGGGGTTGGTTTTATGATTAGCGGCAAATGTGAATTGCATGATTTTTATAGCTGAACCAAAGGTAGTTTGTGCACCCTCCTGATACTCTGTGGCTCTTCATGTGCTCTGTGGGGTAGATGTACAGATTGTCACTTGGTTTCTGTCCATGTGCAAGGAGAAAAATGTGATTTCCATCACAATGAGCATTATTGTAAGTTAAGAGCACAGCAAACTATGAGAGAGCACAGTGTGGGTGCCTACTCTGTGACAGTCTGCACTGAACCGAATAGACAATAGCATGGAAATGGTGAGTTAAATACCAGTTAAAAAGAAATGTAATCATACAGACATCAGATAATTATACCACATCAGCCGGTTCGCTACATGTTCTAGCTCGCTCTGAGATTCATAGAATCATAGAACTGAAAGAGGTCATCCTGTTCAGGTACCTGACCTCAGGGCAGAACCAACCACTAATTTGACCTTCCCCAACAGGTGTTCATCTCATCTGCTTTTAAAGATGTCCAGAGATGGAGATTCCACAACCTCCTCCCAGGCCATTTATTCCCATGTTTCACTACTGTTACAATGTTGAAGGTTTTCGTAATTGCCGACCTAAATGTCCCTTGCTACAATTTAAGCCCATTGCTTTTTGTCCTGTCATTGGAGACATTACCGTAATATTTCTCCTTCTTCTTTGTAACACCCTTTCACTTATTTGAAATCTATTCCCATGTCCCCTCTCAGACTTCTCTTCTCCAGACTAAATGAACCCTGTACTTTCAGTCTGCCCGCACTGGTCATATTTTCTAGACCTTTTCTCACTTGTGTTACCCTTTGCCAGACTATTCAAATTTGTCCACAGCTTTCCTGAATGTGGTGCCCAGAACTGGACAACATCCTCCAGTTCCGTCATAATCAGCAAGGAGTAGAGTGGAAGCATTGCCTCTTGTATCTTGCTTACAGCACTCCTGCTAAGACATCCCTGAATATTGTGGGGTTTCTTGCATCAGTTTCACACTGTTGACTCATATATAGCCTGTGGTTCACTACGAATCCTTGATCCCTTTCTGCAGTACTCCTTCCTGGACAGTAATTTCCCATTTTGTGTGTGTGTAACTGATTGTTCCTTCCTGCAGGAGCACTTTGCATTTGTCGATATTAAACAAAACTAGTCTCCGAACTGATCCCTAACTGGGAGACATTTATGGATAGTGCCCTTTGTTCTCTCCTGGATCTTTCTCAGTGACTGTCAATGCCAATCCTGCAAGTCTATCTATGTTACACCACTTCACGCAGATATAACTCAGTGTGATTTAAAGAGAGAGCACCCCGTGATGTATTAATGGGAGGGTCGCGTAACAGAAGTAGTGTAAATTCAAACACCTGACAGCATCATTGTAGATCAGTCTTGATAAGAATCCGTGACATAACATAGACTCTGAGGAAGGGAAGTACAGACGTTGATGGGCATGTGCTCTCCCATTGACTAAGCACGTTTTCAACATGCTGGTTAATAAATGCTGCTTCGTTTATCCCAGCGGTCTCGATTTAGCCAGTGGTGTAGATATGGCCTCTGTCTCCCCTGTCTGAGCTTTTGCATTGTGAATAAAACACAGGAAGAATCAAAGGATGAAAAAAAGTAGAATGATTCTGTAGACTGGTTGCTAGGGGAACCCCTCTACACAGTGAGGGTATGTCTACACTACCATCCTAATTCGAACTAGGGTGGTTAATGTAGGCAATCGAAGTTGCAAATGAAGCCCGGGTTTTGAATTTCCCGGGCTTCATTTGCATCTTGACGGGTGTCGCCATTTTTAAATCCTGGTTAGTTCGGACTCCGTGCTCACGGCTACACGCGGCATGGACTAGGTAGTTCGGATTAGGCTTCCTATTCCGAACTACCTGTACTCCACCGTGGAACAAGGTGGACAGGTAGTTCGGAATAGGAAGCCTAATCCGAACTACCTAGTCTGTGCCGCGTGTAGCCGCGGGCACGGAGTCCGAACTAGCCGGGATTTAAAAATGGCGTCGCCCGGCAAGATGCAAATGAAGCCCGGGAAATTCAAATCCCGGGCTTCATTTGCAACTTCGGTTGCCTACATTAACCACCCTAGTTCGAACTAGGGTGGTAGTGTAGACATACCCTGAGATGCTTAACTTCATGGCTATGTCTAGACTGGCATGATTTTCCGCAAATGCTTTTAACGGAGAAGTTTTTCCATTAAAAGCATTTGCGAAAAAGAGCATCTAGATTGGCATGGACGCTTTTCCGCAAAAGCACTTTTTGCGGAAAAGCGTCCATGCCAATCTAGACCCGGTTTTGCACAAGAAAGCCCCGATTGCCATTTTTGCCATCGGGGCTTTTTTGCGCAAGAGTTTTCAGCTGTCTACACTGGGCCTTTTGCGCAAAAACATTTCCGGAAAAGGGCTTTTGCCCGAACGGGAGCAGCATAGCATTTCCGCAAGAACACTGACAATCTTACATGAGATCGTCAGTGTTCTTGCAGAAATTCAAGCGGCCAGTGTAGACAGCTGGCAAGATTTTCTGCAAAAGCAGCTGCTTTTGCGGAAAAACTTGCTGATCTAGACGCAGCCATGTGTTTATTTCAATGGCTATTTAATTAGGTAGAAGAACTTTGGAAGAAGAGTTTGAGAGAGTCTCAGAGCTGAATAGCAGCTTGCTCCTTGGCTGGGATTCTTTCGGGAAATACAGGAAACCCAACCTCACATCTGTGCCCAGCACTCGACAGAAGCAGGAAGTGAATCTTTATTGGCCACCTCAGAGGTGAACTTCCCAATACTAGGCAAAAAATTACAAAGGGATGATGAAACCCCCACCACCTCCTACCTTTGGCTGCTTTGTGACCTAAATCTTCTCCCCTCCTCCCATACACACTCCATGATTTTGGGGCAAAGCTATTCTAAAATTTGTCACACATCTGTGGGTATGTCTACACTAGCTCATTAATTCGAGCTAGGTAGGCAAATGAGGCAACCAGAGTTGCAAATGAAGCCCGGGATATAAATATCACATTACCAGCTGGTTACCAGGAGACAAAATGTCTATGTCAAAGGAGCTTTATGGTTCCCTTTTCCTCATATTTTTGAGCTTCCTTTATTTCCGTTCCTCCTCGATGACGCTATTTACTGTTTTGATACAGAATTCACCACAGCACACATTGCTTACGTTCAGACAGACCTGTTTGCCGACTTCCGTTTGTAACATATGTTAATAACAGCATACAGTGTCCTCTTCTAACCTCACATACCATATTGCCACTCGTGATTTATCAGGGTGATACTGATAAACAAATTATGAGTTTTCAGGTGATACATTTACAGGTCTATTTATAAAAGACCTCAAAAGAAAAAAGTAAAACACAAAGACTTCACACCAAGAAATCAAGCCCCTCCACAGGCTACGTCCTCTGAAATATAAGACAAAAAACCACATCAGCCATTGAAATATGACACACAAAATGCGAGAGGTCTACTGCCTGTGTAGCGCACCAAAAAGTTGTAGCCACACCCATAATAACCTTGTCGAGACAGCACAATCATAACCAATTTGTGGGAATGCTCCTTGATTGCTCCTTGCGGATGGGTGGGCTCCCCTCGTGTGGACTCCCATGGTCAAAATCCCCCCACGGAGCCACTTATCAGGGTCTGCATGGCCCCATGGCTGGAGTCTGAATCCCAGATCCCCCTCTTATGGGGTTAGTGTGGCTCAGCAGTCTAAGTCCCTATAGAGCTCCCCCTCCCCTCTAATAAGGGTCACTATGGTCCAGAGGCCCAGTCTTAGTAACACTCCCCTCTAATGGGGTAAGTATGGCCCTGGGGCCTAGTCCATGTGGCACTCTCTTCTGTTGGGGTAAATATGGCCCAGATGCTAGTCCTTGTGGTGCCCCTCTATCAGGGTCAATATGGCCCTGTGATCAGGTCAGTGAAGTTCTCCCTTCTATTGGGGTAAATACATCCTGGATGCCTAGTCCACAGGTTTCAGGAGCTACCTCTACATAGGAGCACTGCCAAGAAGGCTCGGTCCACTGCTTGCTCAGCGAGGGCTCCTGCTCCGAAACACGCTGAGAATCCAGAGTTTCAACTCCCCACACTGGGCCACTTCCTACCACCCCGCGTGTCTCCCCGTTGCTGTACCCCTGGAACGTCTCTTGGACTGTGGCAGCAACGATGGCAGGGGCGGCTGCATTTCCTCCTCCAGCTCTGGAGTATGATCAGCAGGTCCTTCCCCTGCTGCGAGCCACCCCGAGTGAGCTGACTCAGGGCTCTTTATACTCCAGCTCACCAGTGAGCATGCCCGGCAAGGCCATGGGGGAGGGGTGCTTTCAGCCAGCTGGGCCCAGCCCACAGTCTGTTCTACAGTGCAGGGCTGAGGCGCCCCATCACACCCCTCAAAACCCTTTCAATTCCATGGGAAGGTGATAGTATCCTATTGCCATGAAATACTTCACTCGCACCTGTCCCGCCTCCAAGAAATACACAGCAATGTCGCATTGCGTGTTTAATCTGCCTCCCAATTGGAATGTCCCCTGGGGATTTAGCTGTGGAGTGGGCCAGGCAGAAATTAACCTGGATTAGAATCCTGTTCAATTCTGGTCTGATCTCTCTGAGGTCTGGATCTAGCTCCAGATCCCAGACAGCTCATGAAAAAGCCCTTCCAAAGGTGCCAAGCACAGGGGTCAAATTCAGCAGAGCCAGGGCTCTTCCGTCAATGACAGTTGCTAAATTTGACGTCCCTCTGCTCTTGTTCTGTAAGGGTATGTCTACACTTGCTCCATAGGTCGGACTAGGGATGCAAATGGAACATACCAAAATTGCTAATGAAGCATGGGATTTAAATATCCTGTGCTTAATTAGCATATTCGCAGCCAGCCGCCATTTTGGATTCGGGATATTGCAAAATTAGTTGCCCCATGTAGATGCGTTATTCTGAGAGAAAACCCTTCTCTTGGAATAACTGTTATTCCTCATGCAATGATCAGCTTTCCACTAACTTATCAAACTCGCCTCCTCCCCAAGCCATGGCTGTGGAACACTGGTGATGTTCCAGAGCTGTTCAGCAAGAGGAGAGGCAATCATGCAGCATAGGGCATGGAGTGCAGTCTGGGAGACTGACCCAAGCCAGAGGATGGGGGGACGTGGTATCACAGGGACCCCTCTGGTATTTCTGAGCTGAACTAAGTTTGGTCTCTACAAACAACAATGCACACTTTCTATTTTTGTCCAGATTTAGTTAGTACCCTTCTTGAACAGGATGTCATGTATCCCTAGCCTCAACTCAATAACTCTGACACAAATGGCATCATTTAATAACAATAGGAGGAAGGAGTGGACCAAATTAATTTCCAGGGCATGAATTATCCCAATGGTGGCTTTGTTTCCCTGAGCTCGTTAATGAGATGTTGTGTTTCTCTAGGCTCAGGTATTCCCAGTTGTTACAGGAATAATGTTCTGTAGATCACAGACCTCAGTATAAAACGTCATGGATGCTCCCGATGGGCAGTTTCTGTTGAGGGGGGAAACACCACCACATCTATCTCTTCTCAGCAGGTACGTGCTGTTCTCCTACATCAGAGCCACACATCCATAGAGACACCAGGGAGATCAGTAAGTTTTGAACTGAAGATCCCCAGCACTAAATACCTGAGCCCAGATCCTACCCCTCAAAAACTAAAGGAAAAAGCTCTGCGTTTGGAAAAAGAGGCAATTATAAAGTCTCTGAAGATAGCGCTTTCTCTGGGATTTCCTATAGACTACAGAATGTGCCATTTTTAGGTGACAAAAAGTGTCATGGGCACAGAACACAAGCTTTATCCCAAACTGAGATGCCAAGGTACAGAGCTCCGCTTGCCTAAAGAAGGGAGGGAAATTGACACTCATTAATCTCGGATTAGTGAACAGGAGTGTTTGTGTGTTTGTCATGGTTAACCTGCATGTCCTTGTATGTGTACAGTGTACACACTGCATGGAACAACTGGAATGACAAGCTGTGAACATCTGGCTTTGTGGACTAAGCCCTTCTTTCAGGTCACACTGGCATCCATTTTTTGTCACTTACTTCAGTACACAGAAGGAACCCGTGTACAGAGCCGTCTACCTGCCCACCTCCCTGCAGCTGCCTGATCTCTGCTCAGCAGAGATGGAAGAGGGAAATCACTCGGTGGTGACTGAGTTCATTCTCTCAGGACTGACAGATCGTCTGGAGCTTCAGGTCCCCCTGTTTGTGTTGTTCCTACTGATTTATGTGGTCACCCTGGTGTGGAATGGGGGGATGATCTTGTTAATCATGACTGATTCCCGACTCCACACCCCCATGTACTTTTTCCTTGGCAATTTGTCTTTCTGTGATTTCTGCTATTCCTCCACAATTGCCCCCAAGATGCTGCAGAATTTCTTAGCCGAGAGGAAAAGCATTTCTTTCATCGGCTGTGCTGTGCAAATGCATGTCTTCATCGCTTTGGCAGATGCTGAGTGTCTCTTGCTGGCTGTGATGGCGTATGACCGTTATGTGGCCATCTGTAACCCGCTGCTCTATACGGTCACCATGTCCAGGTGGCTTTGTAACCTGCTGGTGGCTGGGGTGTATGGAGTATCGTTGGCGGATGCAACGACAAGCACGTATTATACATTCCGGCTGTCATTCTGCCACTCCAACGTCCTCAATCATTTCTTCTGCGACACCCCCCCGCTGCTGGCGCTCTCCTGCTCTGACACCCAAATCAATGAGATTGTGCTGTTTGCCTCCATGTGCTACACTACAGTGATCAGTATTGTGATCATCCTCCTTTCCTATGTCTGTATCATCTCCACCATCCTGCAAATCCGCTCTGCCGAGGGTCGGCGCAAAGCCTTCTCCACCTGCACTTCTCACTTGACTGCAGTGGCCATGTTTTATAGCACTCTCCTTTTTATGTATTTCCGACCCACCTCTAGCTATTCCATGGACACCGACAAAATAACCTCACTCTTTTACACACTGGCGATCCCCGTCTTGAACCCTCTCGTCTACAGCCTGAGGAACACGGAGGTGAAGGGCGCCCTGAGGAAAGCAATGAATAAACTCCAAAGAATTTCTTGAATATTTTAAACTCATTCCAAAGTTTTCTTGTCAGTAGGCTTGGTTTTATGATCTTGGTGAAAGAGGGAAGTGTGTGATTTTTATAGCTGAAACAAAGCATGTTTGCATTCTCTCCTGATACTCTGTGACTCTTTATGTGCACTGTAGGGTAGATGTAGAGATTGTCAGTTGTCAAAGTAGATGTCAGAGACTGTGTTCATGCTTAAGGAGGAGAAAGTTGATTTCCATCACAATGAACTTATTTGTTTTGCTGTGCCCTAAGCTTACAATAAAGAGCAACGGTAACATTCCCAAGAGAGAGCGTGGTGAGGGTGCCTACTTTGTGACAGTCTGCACTCAGCTGAATAGATTATAGCAACGGCCAACTTGGAGGGAAGAGTTGAGCAAAAAAAAAAGAAAAAGTGAGTGAACCTGATACACACCCTTTCACTTATTGGAAATCTATTCCCATGTCCCCTCTCAGCCTTCTCTTCTTCAGAGTAAATGAACCCCGTACTTTCAGTCTGTCCACACAGGTCATGTTTTCTAGTCTGTTCATCACTTTGTTACCCTTTGGTGAACTATTCAAATTTGTCCACAGCTTTACTGAATGTGGTGCCCAGAACTGGACAACATACTCCAGTTCCGTCATGATCAGCAAGGAGTAGAGCGGAAGCATTGCCTCTTGTATCTTGCTTACAGCACTCCTGCTAACACATCCCTGAATAATGTATGGTTTCTTGAATCAGTTTCACACTGTTGACTTATATATAGCCTGTGGGCCATTATGACTCCTAGATCCCTTTCTGCAGTACTCCTTTCTGGACAGTAGTTTCCCATTTTGTGTGTGTGTAACTGATTGTTCCTTCCTACGGGAGCATTTTCCATTTGTCGATATTAAACGGAACTGGTCTCCGAACTGATTCCTCACTGAGAGACATTTCTGGGTACTGCCCTTTATTCTGTCCTGGATCTTTCTCAGTGACTGTCAATGCCAATCCTGCAAGTCTATCTAAGTCGTACCACTTCACACATATAACTCAGCTTGATTTAAAGAGTGCACCCCATGCTGTATTAGTGGGAGGGTTGCCTAACAAAAGTAGTGCAAATTCAATCTACTGTCACTATCATTGTAGACCAGCTTCAATATGAATCTGTGACGAAACACAGACTCTGAGGGAAGGGAAGTACAGACATTGATGGGTAAGTGCTCTCCCATTGATTAAGCACATTTTTAACATGCCGGTGGTCTCAATTTAGCCAGTGGTGTAGATATGGCCTCAGTCTCCCCTGTTGGAGCAATTGCGTTGTGAATAAAACATGGAAAGAATCAAAGGACAAAGAAAAGGAGAATGATTCTGTAGAGTAGTTACCATGGGAACCCATCGAGACAGTGAGATGCTCAACTTGCTGTGTTTATTCCAATGGCTATTTTATTAGGTAGAACAACTTTGGAAGGAGAGTTTGAAAGCCTCTCAAAGGTGAATAGCAGCTTGCTCTCTAGCTGGGATTCTTTGGGAAATACAGGAAACCCAAGTGCATATCTGTTCCCAGCACTCAAGAAAAGCAGGAAATGAATCTTTATTGGCCACTTCAGAGGTGAACTTCCCAATACTGGGCAAAAGGGATGATGGAACCCCCACCACCTCCTACCTTTGGCTGCTTTGTGACCTAAATCTTCTCCCCTCCTCCTGTACACATTCCATAGTTTTGGGGCAACGCTATTCTAGAATTTGCAACATGTCTATGAATAGTTTCAGGTCAACCAATACTGCATTTCTTTTAACAGTACATAATTCCCTAATAAGAAATTCACCCATTTCTAGAGTCTTTTACATGCTGGTTATAGCGCCTAATGTTGACAATCTGAAAATATGTTATGGAGACATTCATTTCAAGTCCATTTCTATAACTTGGAACAAAAGGACTAAGGGATTGGACGCTCAGAACTCCCAGAATGGGTGATCTTAGCTTCTACAGGCAACATTAATGAATTGATAAGGTGCTCCTATATTTGTTGATGCTCACAGTAAAATAGATAGATACTTCACTCCCAAGCTTCCATATAATTCAATGTACTGTAAATACAACATTTTTTAAATGACCATACTTTTTTTGTAATGTTCTTTTTATTTTCCACGTTCGTTGATGAAAAATTAACGTATTTCTTTTAGAATGCAGGGATTGTTTGAAACAACAGCAATTATTTCCCTAGGAGAATGGTGAAGTACTGGGATGAGTTACCGAAGGAGGAGGTAGCATATCCATCCATAGAGGTTTTTATGTCCTGGGTTGACAAAGCCCTGGCTGGGATCACGGATTTGGGGTTGATCGTGTTTTGAGCAGATGACTGGACTCAATGATTCCTGAGCTCTCTTCCAGACCTAGGATTCTATAATTCTGTGACACCACTCTGGTTTCTCAGTATGTTAAAGGTGGTGTAGTGACTGCTGTTTCTCCACCCTTCAGAGGCAGTAAAGAGAGAGGGAGAAGGGCTTCAGGATATCCAGTCCTTTCTTTTATAGTTCTGGCCCCTCTTTCAGACACATTACCAGCTGCTTACCAGGAGACAAAATGTCTATGTCAAAGGAGCTTTATGGCTCCTTTTTCCTCATATTTTTGAGCTTCCTTTATTTCCCTTCATCCTCAATGATGCTATATAGTGCCTTGATACAGAATTTACCACAGCACCCATTCCTTGCTTTAGACAGACCTGTTTGCCGACAACGGTTTGTAATGTGAGTTAATAATAGCATACAGTGTCCTCTTTTAACCACACATACCATATTGGAACATATGATTGCTTAGGATGATACCAATAAACAAAATATGAATTTTCAGATAATACATTGCCAGGCATATTTTTAAAGACCTGAAAAGAAAAAAATAAAATGCAAAGACTTCACACCAAGAAATCAAGCCCCTCCACAGGCTACACCCTTTGATATACAAAACAAGAACACATCATCCATTGAAATATATGACATAAAAAATGTGAGAGGACCACTGCCTGTACAGCACACCAAAAAGTTGTAGCCACATCCATAACCTTGTTATGGCAGCACAATCATAACCAATTTGTGGGAACAGCCCCTCGATTGCACAATAAAACCCTCTGAATTCCATGGGAATATGAAGGTATCATATTGCCATGAAATTCTTCATTCCCACCCTTCCCAACTCCAAAGAAACACACAGCAATGGTATGTTTCATCTGCCTCCCAAATGAAACATCTCGTGGGGATCCAGCTGTGGAGTGGGCCGGGCAGGAGTCAATCTGGATTAGAATCCTGTTCAATTCTGGTCTGATCTCTGAGAGGTCTGGATCTAACTGCAAATCCCAGATGTTTCATGAAAAAGTCCTTCCAAGGGTGCCTAGGACAGGGGTCAAATTCAGCAAAGCCAGAGATCTTGCATCAATGACACTTACTAAATTTGACATCCCCCCAGCTCTTGTTCTGTAAGGGAAGAACACAGCCTTTCAGGAATGGGAGATGTTTAAATATTCCCCTCTCCAAACCCTCACAGGCATTTGTTGAGGAATGAAGAAGGTTTCACGGATTCCTCACCACCTGGTGCAACATCTCTAGAGAGTAGGGACTTGAAGAGCATTTTCTCTTCTCTAGCATGACCAGATTGCTGGAGCAGAATAAGTGGTTGCTGCTAGCACAATCGCCAATGGACCCGTTTATTTATTTATTGGGCTGTAACAGCAGGGCACCTATGTCTCCCAAACACCCCTTCTGGTTGGGTGTCTCTAGGCTTTAAAGAGTCTCTGCCCTGCAATTGGGCTATACCCCAGAGAATCCTACCTGGAGGCAATATGTTTGCCTTGCCAGCTTCTCCAGTTGGGTCACTACGTATGACAGATCCCCTTGACCACTGTCTAATTCTAGGCCTATTCCTCATTGTCCCAAACACTACTCCAAATACCAGCCCAGGGACCTTGGGAACAGCAGCCACACAGCACCATGTCCCTTTAACTAAAGTGCTTCAATTGCTTGGGCTACTGCACTGTGTCCCCAGACTTCACTGATGCTTCACCTTTACCTCAGGGCTAATGGAGGTTAAGGCCCCACAGCCAGCCAGGAGTGGCTGCTCACTCCCCCAGTTCTGCCAGCACTGAGGTCTGTAGTGCTAAAGTTTGTTTTAGCCAGGCAGGAGTTCAAAGGCACGTCGCTGATTTACACCATGTGAGGTTCTGGAGGAGGATGGGGAACCTTCTTTGGGTCAGAAGCCACTGGCCCATAGAAAAATCAGTCAAGGGCCAAACACAAGTCAGAAGCAGGAAAAAAATCTCACAGTTGCCCCCCTTTGAGAAGGAGAGAAATACTCCCCATATTCTCATACATCAGAGCCTAGGTGGGCCCAGCATAGTCAATTTTTTGTTTGCTCCAGCCCTCAGGGGAGAAAATGGAGTGTGTGGGGGGGTTAGCAGCAGCATGATCTTCCCAATGTTGGGGATCTTAAGCTACAGAGGTCGGATCCAGGCAAGCCAAGGTTTTGTGTTCACTCCCTAAGGGTGTGAAGCCTAATCCGAACTAGCTACTCCGTGCCGCGTTTAGCCGCGCGGCATGGGGTTTGAACTAGCCGGGATTTAAAAATGGCGGCGCCCGGCTTATGCAAATGAAACCCGGGAAATTCAAATCCCGGGCTTCATTTGCAAGTGCGGTATGCCTACATTACCCTCCTAGTTCGAATTAGGAGGGTAGTGTAGACATACCCTAAGTCTTGCCCGCACTGAGCTGTCCATGGTGCTGCACCAGCCAGGGATCTAGACCATCAGCATCAATAAAGCTCTGTCACCTTAAATCACCTGGGTTAGTGGGTTGACTTCAATTAAGTGAGGAAGAATTTCATGGATTTGTGATTTCTAGTATGAGATTCTGGGACCACACAACATAGAACCTCACGCAGTAGTTACAGCTGGATCTTCTCATTTAGAAACCCATCGAGGCTTGATTTCAAGGGGTAAGTGGAATTAAATCCACCATGTCTCTTGGCCTGTCCCACTGCTCATGGTTGAAAATGAGCTCAGGTTCACAGCCACTGAAGATCTGCCCCTTTCGCATCAACCTGAGCTGTGCTGATTCATACGACTGGGGGATCTGCCGAAGGACTCCAATGGAGAGATCTCCATGTACCCAGGCAGGAGATCTGGTCTAATGGGCAATGTCTGTCTGATGGTTACACCACTGAGCACGTCTATCCATGTCCACCAGACCTACCACAGTATGGAAAGGCCCTGAGCTTCCTCAGTGGGCACAAGCTGAGCAATGCAGCAGGTCTAAAGCAGTCCTGTCGGCTTGTGTGACATCACTACAAAACACGGAACAATCCACATTCTCTTTTTTCCTATCTTAACAAGGCTGCTGGGCAGGGCCCAGTGGCTGCTGCTGGGAACATCTCCATGTGAGAGGTTGGGCAGGCAGGGCTCAACTGTATTTCAGCACCTGCCAAACCCTGGGAAGTGAAGGAAGAGAATTGCTATGTGCAATGCCTAGGAGCGACCACTGTCGTAAGTAGCCCATCTTACTAGATGAGATCCAGGAAGGACCCTGTACAGGACAGATCCCAGCACTGAACGGCACAGGAATTGACTTTCGCCCTTTTCTATGGAGTCAGCTTTCCATCAACTTATCAAACTCACTTCCTCCCCAAGCCACAGCTGTGGGACTCTGCTGATCTTCCAAAGCAGTTCAGCAAGAGGGGAGACCATCATGAGGCATAGGGGATGAAGTGCAGTCTGAAAGCCTGGCCCAAGCCAGATAATGGGGGGGATGTTGTATCATAGGGACCCCGCTGGTATTTCTGAGCTGAACAACCAAATTTGGCCTTCACAAAAAACAAAACACATATTCTATTTTTGTTCAGATTTACTTAGCACCCATCTGGAATGGAAAGAAGTGGGGTGCTATAGATCCCTAGCCTTGTACTCAATAGCTCTGACACACATTGCATCATTTAATAACAAGAGGAGTAAGGAATGGGCCAAATTAATCCCCAGGTCATGAGTTACCCCCATGGTGGCTTTAGTTCCCTGAGCTCATTAAAGAGCTGTTGGGTCTCTCTGAGCTCAGGTATTCCCATGTGCCTCAGGAATAATGTTCCATAAGTCGCAGAGCTCAGTATAAAATTTCCTGAATGTGCCAAACTTGTCGTTTCTGTCTATGGGGAAACACCACCATGTGTGTCTCATCTCTGCAGGTACGTGCTGTTTTTCTGCACCACAGCCAGCCACCCACGCATTGAAAGATGGAGGGGAGAGATAACTCAGTGGTTTGAGCATTGGCCTGCTAAAGCCAGTGTTGTGAGTTCAATCCTTGAGCAGGCTATTTCAGAATCTAGGGCAAATCTGTCAGGGATACTAGGCCTGCTTTGAGGGCAGAGGACTGGATTCAATGACCTCTAAAGGTCCCTTGAAGTTGTAATGTTCTGTGATCGGCAGGTATTGAATTAAATTGAAGATCCCCAGTGCTAAATACTTGAGCCCAGATCCAACCCCTCAAACTAAAGTCTAAAAACCTCTATGCCTGGAAAAACAGGCAATTACAAAGTCACTGAAAATAGTGCTTTCCTACAGACTGAAGTACACAGCACTCAAGCTTTACCCCAAACAGAAATGCCAAGCCACGGAGCTCTCCTTGTCTAAAGAGGGCAGAGAGACTGACACACATTAATCTCACTCCTTCTTCAGATAAGCAATAAACTCATCTGGCTGAGATGATTTTCACCCTGATTCTCCTACAGTGGAGTTACAACTCACTGTTTCCGGATTAAAGAAAAAGAGTCATGGTTAATCTGCATATCCTTTTATTTGTACAGTGTGTGCATTCTATGGAATACCTGGAATGACCAGCTATGACCATCTGTCTCTGTGCACAGGGCAAACTGATACCCATATTTCATCACTTACTTCAGTACAGAGAAGGGACAGGTGTACAGAGCCATCCACTTGCCCACATCCCTGTTGCTGTCTGATCTCAGCTCAGAGGAGATGGAAGGGGGAAATCACTCGGTGGTGACTGAGTTCATTCTCACAGGACTGACAGATCGTCCGGAACTGCAGGTCCCCCTGTTTGTGTTGTTCCTACTGATTTTTGTTATCACCCTGTTGTGGAATGGGGGGCTGATCATTTTAATCATGAGTGACCCCCGACTTCACACCCCGATGTACTTTTTCCTTGGCAATTTATCTTTCTGTGATTTTTGCTATTCCTCGACAATTGTCCCCAAGATGATGCAGGATTTCTTAGCAGAGAGGAACAGCATTTCTTTCACTGCCTGCGCTGTGCAAATGTTTTTATATTTCTTTTTGCAAGATGCTGAGTGTCTCTTGCTGGCTGTGATGGCGTATGACCGTTATGTGGCCATCTGTAACCCGCTGCTCTATACGGTCATCATGTCCAGGCGGCGTTGTAACCTCCTCGTGGCTGGGGTGTATGGAGTGGCTTTGGCAGATGCAACAACAGGCATATACCATACATTTCAGCACTCATTCTGCCGCTCCAACATCATCAATACTTTCTTTTGTGACACCCCTCCACTTCTGGTGCTCTCCTGCTCTGACACGCGCATCAATGAGATTGTGATGTATGCCTCCATGTGCTACACTGTAGTGAGCAGTGTTGTGACCATCCTCCTCTCCTATGTCTGTATCATCTCCACCATCCTGCGGATCCGCTCTGCTGAGGGCCGGCGCAAAACCTTCTCCACCTGCACTTCTCACTTGACTGCTGTGGGCATGTTTCATGGCACTCTCCTTTTTACGTATTTCCGACCCAGCTCCAGCTATTCCATGGACATTGACAAAATAACCTCACTGATCTACACAGTGGTGATCCCATTAATGAACCCCCTCATCTACAGCCTGAGGAACAGGGAGGTGAAGGGCGCTCTGAAGAAAGCAATGAATAAACTCAAAAGGATTTCTTGAGTATTTTCAGCTCAGTCCAGGCATTTCTTGGCACTGGGGTTTGTTTTATGATTAGTTGCAAGTTTGAAGTGTGTGATTTTTATCGCTGAACCAAAGAGAATTCTTCCACCCTCCTAATACTCTGTGGTTCTTTATGTGCTCTGGGGGGTAGTAGTAGAGATTGTGCATGGACACAAACCAAGTGACAAGGAGGACAAAGGTGATTTCCATCACTTTAAACTTTATTGTAAATTAAAGGCACAGCAAAACAAGTAAGAGCGAGGGTAACATTCCCAAGAGAGAGTACAGTGTGGGTGCCTGATCTGTGAGAGTCTGCACTAACCCAAATAAACAATAGTGTGGAAATGGTGAGTTTTCTCCACAACATCATTTAAAAATAAAGTTCAGTCATGTCAGACACCAGATAATTATACCCCATCAACAGGAAAGCTTCAAGTTCTTCCTCACTCCTACATTCATAGACTCATAAAAGTGGAAGAGGTCATCTAGTCCAGCTGCCTGCACTCAGGGCAGGACCTAGCATTAACTAGACTTTTCCCAACAGCTGTTTGTCTCACCTATTCTTACAAATCTCTAGAGATGGAGATTCCACAACCCCCTTATGCCATTTATTCCCATGTTTAGCTACTGTGACAATGGTGATGTTTTTCCTAATGGCAAATCTAAACATTCCTTCCTACAATTTAAGCCCATTGCTTCTTCTCCTGTCATTGGATGTTAAGGAAATTAATGTTTTTTACTTCTTCGTAACACCCTTTTACACACTTGAAATCTTTTCCCATGTCCCCTCTTAGCGTTCTTTTCTCAGAACTAAATGAACCCAGTTCTTTCAGTCTGCCCTCACGGGTTATGTTTTCTAGATCTTTCATCATGTTTGTTACCCTTTGCAGGACTATTCAAACTTGTCCACAGATTTCTTGAATGCGGTGCCCAGAACTGGACAACATACTGCAGTTGTGTCATAATCTGCCTGGAGTAGAGCGGAAGCATTGCCTCTTGTATCTTGCTTACAGCACTCCTCCTAACACATCCCAGAATAATGTGGGGTTTTTTGCATCAGTTTCACACTTTTGACTCATATATAGCCTGTGGACCACTATAACCCCTAGATCCCTTTCTGCAGTGTTCCTTCCTGGACAGGAATTTCCCATTTTGCGTGTGTGTAACTGACTGTTCCTTCCTATGGAACACTTTGTATTTGTTCTAATTAGACATCATCCTATTTACCTATAGTCATTTAGACAGTTTGCCAGAATCACTTTGAATTTTCATTTTACCCTTCAAGACATTTGGAACTTCTCCCAGCTGGGTGTCATCCATAACCTTTATCGAGGGACTCTCTATGCCAGTATCAGTGGCACTGATGACAATATTAAACAGAACCAAACTCAGAACTGATCCCTCCCTGTGAGACATTTCTGGACACTGCCCTTTATTTCATCCTGGATCTTTCTCAGCGACATTCAATGCCAGTGCTATAAGTCTATTTACATTACACCTCTTCATGTGGCTATAACTCACTTGGACTTACAACAGACTCCACCCCACACTGTGTTAATGGGAGGGTTTCATAACAGAAGTAGTGCAAATTCAATCACCTGACAGCATCAGTGTAAACCAGCCCAGATGAGAATTCATGATGGAACACAGACTCTGAGGGAAGGATCATACAGCCATTGATGGGTAAGTGCTCTCCCATTGACTAAGTACATCTTCAACATGCTGGCAAAATAAATACTGGTTCATTTATCACAGCGGTCTCCATGTAGCTAGTAGTGTAACTCTGTCCCCAATCTCCCCTGCAGGAGCTCTTGCATTGTGAATAAAACACCGAAAGAATCACAGAGTCAAAAAAAGGAGAATGATACTATAGACTGGTTATAGGAGAACCCATCTAGACAATGAGATGCTCAACTTCATGTTTTTATTCCATTGGCTATTTAATTAGTTGAGCAACTTTGGAAAGAGAGATTGTGAGTATCTCTGAGCTGAATAGCAGATTGTTCCCTGGCCCAGAAAACTGGAAAGCTGAGCGCACATCTTTGAAGCATGAAGTGAATCTTTATCGCTAACCTCAGAAGTGAACATCCTCATATTGGGCCAAAAAATGAAAGAAAGAGAACTCTCCCACCACCACCCACTACGTTTTGCTGCTTTAAATCTCCCTCTCAACACACATTCTAGATACATCTGGACTACTGGCTTTTTTTGACAGAGACTTTGTCGACAGATGCTGTCAACAAAGCCTCTGTTGAAAAAGAGCATCTAAACTACAACCAGTTCTGTCAAAAAAGAAAGCCGCTTTTTTGAAAGAGAGTGTAGACCCTCTTTTTCCAAAAAGCACAGTTTGATTGCAATAGCGACCAAACTCTGTCAAAAAAAGGCGTTATTCCTCGTAAAATGAGATTTACCGCCATTGTCAAAACATTAAGTTGACAGAACACGGTGGTAGTGCAGACGCAGGTGTAGTTTAGTCGACAAAAGTCCACTTTTGTCTACAAAACTGTGTAGTCTAGACACACCCTTCATGGTTTTGGGACAAAGCTATAATAGAATTTGAAACACATGTATGAATCATTTCAGGTCAACCAAAGCTGCATTGCTTTTAACTATAAATTATTATTTCAGAAGAAATTCACCCATTTCCAGAGTCTTTTGCATCATGATTGTTCTACCTCATGTTCACAATCTAAAGCACTGATTTCAAGGCCCTTTCTATATCTTTAAACTAAAGGACTAAGGCAGTAGACACTCAGAACTCCTAACCTGGATGATCTTAGCTTCTGTAGACAACATTACTGAATTGATAAGGTGCTCCCATATTTGCTAATGATCATAGTACTGGTAGATAAACACTTCACTCCTGAACTTCTATATAATCCAGTTACAATAAGTACACCATTTTTAAAATGACCATGCCTTTGCAACTCTATTTTTATTTTCCACATTTATTGATAAAAGCAACACATTTCTTTTAGAATACAGGAAGTGTTTGAAATTGAAAAAATCTTAGGGTCTGTAGAAAGGGGAATTGCCTCTTTTCATTTCAACAGTTCAGAAGCAGCAGTCTCAAAAGGAGTGTCTAGTTCATGGTACACCTGGGCAAATATAAAAATGTGGCTCTTAAATTCTTTCTGCCTCCCTTTCCAATATAGGAACAATGGAGTAAAATCTACAGTTACAAAAGGGACAAATCCGCCCCCCAGTTTTATACAGTTGTGCAACATTCTTCAGATTCACCATATAGGTCTCACACATGGGCCGATGAGGTCTCTCACAGATGCCAGTCCTAAATTTTTAACTATTCAGGGGAACTTAGTGGATTCCCTATTTGAAGACACACTGCAAATGCTGTATGCTGAATCAGCTTATCCCTTATTTTACTGGCACTTCAAACATGAGGCCTGTCTCCTGCAATGGACACTTTCACCTTGAACCCATTTGCTGCTGCTTAAATTAAAGTCAGTAACGACCAGTTAACAGAACAGACAGGAAATGATTTCTGCATGATGGCAGTCTTTGTGCATTACAAGCCATATTTTAAAACGACATCAGACTAAAAATAAAATGCAAAGACCTCACAAAAGGAAATCGAGCCCCTCCAGAGGCTACACTCTCCAAATACAAGACAAAACTACATCAACCATCAAAATATATGACACCAAAATGTGAGAGGCTCACTGTGAGGCATACTAAAAAGCTGTAGCCACACCCAAAGCCCTGTGTAATCGGCAGCACAAGCAGAACACATTTCACGTGAACAACCCCTAGAGTGCACAGTCACATCCTTCAAATTCTATGGGCATGTGAAAGGATTCTATCACCATGAAACTTTTCATTCCCACCCCTCCCACTACCAAAAAGGACAAAGCAATGGCTCCTAGTCCACCTAACTGGAATAAAACCTGGGGATCCAGCGGTGGAGTGGGCCACAAAGGAGTTCAGTTCTGCTCTGGATTGGGCTCCAAATCCCAGACAGCTCATGAAAAAGCCCTTCCAAGGATGCCAAGGACAGGGATCAAACTCAGCAGAGCCAGGGCTCTTCCATCAGTGACACTTGCTAAATTTGAGGTCCCTCTGCTCTTGTTCTGTAAGGGAAGAACACAGCCCTTCAGCAAGGGGAGAGGTTTAAACAAGTAAATATTCCCCTCTCCAAATCCTCAGTGGCATTTCTAAGGAACAAAGAAGGTTTCAGTGAAGCCCCGACCTCATGTGCAACATCCCAAGAGGGAAGGGGCATGAAGAACATTTTCTCTCCCTAGCATGACCAGATTGCTGGAGAGGGACGAGTGGTTGCTGCTAGCACAACCGCCAAAGTCCCCAGCCTTCACTGATGCTTCTCCTTTACCTCAGAGCCAATGTAGGTTCAGGCCCAGAAGCCAGCCTGGAACACTTGCTCTCTCCCCCAGTTCTGCCAGTGCTTAGCTGTCCATGGTGCTGAAGTTTCTTTTCATCAGCCAGGAGTTCAGTGGCTCTACAGTGATTTACATCAGGTGAGGTTCTAGGAGACCACTAACTTAAATGACATTATGTCAAGTTACACAGATTTTCTGAAGGTTCCTGATTTCTATTAGGTGCTTCTGAAAACATATGACATGGAATCGAGTAATTGCAGCTGGCACATCTATTTTAGAAACTCTTTCAGTCTTGAAGAGGAAAGGGTAGCAGTATCAAATCCACCATGTCTCTTGGCCTGTTCCTCTACTCTTGGTTGAAAACGTGCTCAGGTTCACAGCCATTGAAAACCTGGCCCCTTGGCTACAGCGGAGGTGTGTGAATTTACACTGAGTGGGGATCTGGTCAAGGACTCCAATAAAGAGACCTCCAGGCACACAGGCAGGGGACCTGGTCTAATGGGCAGTGCTCATGTGATGGTTACTCCATTGAGCTTGTCTATCCACGTCCATCAGACCTAGCACAATGCTCACATGCCGTGAGTATCCTCAGTGCGCACAAGCTAAGGACTGAACCAGGTCTAAGGAGGCCCTAAGGTACTGCCCGATGTCCCCATCCTTCTTTGACACTTCATCTTTACCTCAGGGCAAAGATAGAACCAGGCCCCACAGCCAGCCAGGAGTGGCTGCTCACTCCCCCAGTTCTGCCAGCACTGAGCTGTCCGTGGTGCTGAAGTTTCTTTTCACCAGCCAGGAGTTCAGTGGCACTACACTGAGGACTCATCTAGACTACGCTATAGTGTTGAAAGAGGATATGCAGATTCCATGGGAATTTGCATATCCTCTTCTGATCTCACTTTTGGAAGTGGAGCTTTCGAAAGTAAAAGTAGTCAAGACACGGTTTTCTCACCCCTCATACCCTTTTCCACTTTTCCACTTTTGACACTTTAGCATAGTCTAGATGAGCACTGATTTACACCAGGTGAGGTTCTAGATGACCATTGATGGACAGTCAGTCAACTCATCAATTCCTACCCTCCTCCCCCACTGCCTCTATCAGATGGAGGCAGCAAAGGGAGGCAAGAGAGGGCACTTCAAAGCGGCAGTGCCACACAGCTGAGCCCAGGATCAGCTGTGTGGGCGCTGCCACGCATGGAGCCCACGGTCAGCTGGGGTCTCTGCAGCTGATCCCGGGTTCTGCTGAATGTTGCAGGGAAGCTAGGATCAGCTGGGGAGGCCCCATCTGACCCCAGATTGTGTGGCATTTCAAATCAGCAGTGCAGCATGGAGCCTGGAGTGAGCGGGGGACTCTGCCCCTATCTTGTACATTTCAAAGCTGGGACTCATGTGCAGCCCAGAGTCACCGGGACTTCCCTCTGGCCCTGGGATGCATGCGGAGTTCCTCATTCCTCCTTTGAAATATACTAGATCCTCAGTGGGGGTTCTTGTACATTTCAAAGGAAGAATGTGGAAGTGCCTATTGACAACTGTGAATTAGCATATGTAACCCGCGGGTAATACACGTTTTTACAAACCCCCTCCCCCCCGCGGGTTATACATGTCCGCTGGGTATACAAGTTTATTTTTACTTGCCTGCACTGTGCTGTCCATTCCCTCTGCCCGGAGGAGGGTGGGTTGCACCTGACTGCAGCTGTGCAGAGCCTGGGTGCGAGTGTGGCTTCCCTCCCACAAGCCAGCCAGCTCGCCTGTGCTGCACTCTCTCTTCCTCCCACTCAGAGATGCAGTTTATCCTGGTATGTGCAATTACCTTAAAGTAGTGTATATAACCCATGGGTTATACACGTCTGTGAGTTATCTAAAACTTTTTTTACACGTTCAGGAAAAAAACACGGGTTATGCATGGGTGCAGGTTATACATGAATGCGGGTTATATACACTAATTTATGGTAGTCAAAATCCCATCAACTACTTTACTAGTCAATTAACCATTCCTTAACATCCTAACTGAGAACACACGACATGGAAAGTCACCCACTAATTACAGCTGGCACGTCTATTTTTGAATCCCATCTAGGCTTGATGTGAAAGGGTAAATCCGCTGTCTCTTGAGCTGTTCCCCCACTCGTGGTTGAAAACGTGCTCAGGGTCACAGCCATTGAAAATCTGGCCCTTTGGCTACAATGGAACTGTGCAGATTTATGCCAACAGGGGATCTGGCCAATGGAGAGACATCCATGTACACAGGCAGGGGACCGGGTCTAATGCGCAGAGTCCATGTGATGGTTATATCAATGAGCTTGTCTATCCACCGCCACCAGACCTAGCTCAGTGCAGAGAAGCTCTGAGCATCCTCAGTGGGCACAAGCTGAGCAATGTAGCATGTCTAGGTAGGACCTCTCAGCCTGTGTGACATCACTACAAAACACAGGAGAATCCACATTCTCTTTTTTCTACCTTAGCAAGGCTGCTGGGCAGGGTCAAGTGGCCGCTTCTGGAAACATCACCATGTGAGAGGTTGGGCAGGCAGAGCTAAGCTGTATTTCAGCAACTGCCAAACCCTGGGAAGTGAAGGAAGAGAATTGCTATGTGCAATGCCCAGGAGCAGCCAGAGTTATAAATAGCCCATCTCACAAGGTGTGATCCAAGAAGCATCCTGTACAGGATAGATCCCAGCACTGAAGGGCACAGAAATTGAATTGTCCCCTGTTCTGTGGAGTTATCTTTTCCATGGAAAGTATCAGCTTTCCACCAACTTATCAAGCTTGCCTACTCCCCAAACCATGGCTGTGGAACTGGTGATGTTCCAGGGCAGTTCAGCAAGAAGGGAGATCCTCATGTGGCAGAGGGCATGCAGTGCAGTCTGGAAGTCCAGCCCTAGCCAGAGAATGGGGGATGTGAAATCAGCGACCTGGCTGGTATTTCTGGCCTCCACCACTAACAAAACACCTTTTCCATTTTTGTTCAGATTTACTTAGCATCCTTCTGAAACAGAAAGGAATAGGATGCCATAGATCCCTAGCCTCGAAGTCGATAAATCTGACACAAATTGCATCATTTAATAACAATAGAAGGAAAGAGTGGGCCAAATCAATCCCCAGGCATGAGTTACCCCAGTGGTGGCTTTGGTTCACTGAGCTTACTAATGAGGTGTTGTGTTTCTCTGGGCTTGGGTATTCCCAGAATACTTCAGGAGTAATGTTCCATAGATCACAGATCTCGGTATAAAACTTCCTGAATGCACCAGACTGGCAGCTTCTGTTGATATGGAAACACCTCCACATCTGTCTCTTCTCAGCAGGAATGTGCTGTTGTCCTACATCACAGCCACACACCGAGAGACACCAGGGTGATCGGTAGATATTAAATTGAAGATCGCCATTGCTAAATACCTGAGTCCAGATACAACCCCTCAATCTAAAGGAAAAACTTCTGTGTTTGGATAAAAGTCAATTACAAAGTCACTGAAGATAATGCTTTCTCTGCGCTTTCCTACAGACTAAAGATAATGTCATTTTCAGATGGCAAGAAGCTTAATGAGCACAGCACAAAAGCTTCACCCCAAACTGAGATGAGATGCCAATCCACAGAGCTCCCCTTTCCTAAAGAGGGCTGAGAGATTGGCACTCATTAACTCTCACTCCTTCTTGAGTTAAGCAATAATCTCTCACAGCAGAGTCACAAGTCACTGTTTGCTGCCCGGAGTAGTGGATGGGAGTGTTCCTGTGGGTGGTATGGTTAACCTGTGTGTCCTTCTACGTGTATAGTATGTGCATTCTACGGAACAACTAGAATGACCACATGAGAACATCTGGCTCTGTGAACTAAGCCCTTCTTTTTGGTCATACTGGCATCCATTTTTTGTCACTTATGTGGGTACAGAGAAAGAATATGTGTACATAGCCATCCACCTGCCCACTTCCTTGTCGCTGCCTGATCTTGGCTCAGAAGAGATGGAAGAGGGAAATCACTCCGTGGTGACTGATTTCATTCTCTCGGGACTAACAGATCGTCCAGAGCTGCAGGTCCCCCTGTTTGTGTTGTTCCTGCTGATTTATGTTATCAGCCTGGTGGGAAATGGGGGGATGATCTTGTTAATAAAGATTGACCCCCGACTCCACACCCCCATGTACTTTTTCCTTGGCAATTTGTCTTTCTGTGATCTTTGCTATTCCACAGTGATTGCCCCTAAAATGTTGCTGAATTTCTTAGCTGAGAGGAAAAGCATTTCTTATTCTTTCTGTGTTGTGCAAATGTATTTGTGTATCTTTTTTCAAGATATTGAGTGTCTCTTGCTGGCTGTGATGGCCTATGACCGTTATGTGGCCATCTGTAACCCGCTGCTCTATACAATCACCATGTCTGGGAGGCTTTGTAACCTGCTGGTGGCTGGACTCTATGGGGTAGGGTTGGTGGATGCAACAACAAACGCATACTATACATTCCGGCTGTCATTCTGCCGCTCCAACATCATCAACCATTTCTTCTGTGACATTCCTCCACTGCTGGCGCTCTCCTGCTCTGACACCCACAACAGTGAGATTGTGCTGTTTGCCTTTGCATGCTTTGTTATTGTGAGTAGCGTAGTGACTGTCCTCCTCTCCTACGTCTGTATCATCTCCACCATCCTGCGGATCCACTCTGCTGAGGGCCGACGCAAAGCCTTCTCCACCTGCACTTGTCACCTGACTGCGGTGGTCCTGTTTCATGGCACCCTCCTTTTTATGTATTTACGACCCACCTCCAGCTATTCCATGGACACAGATAAAATAGCCTCAGTGTTTTATACACTGGTGATCCCCATGTTGAACCCCCTCATCTACAGCCTGAGGAACAGAGAAGTGAAGGACGCTGTGAGGAAAACAATGAATAAACTTCTCACCCCATCTTGAATCATTGAATCTCAGTGCTGGTTTATTGATAAGGAGAGGAAGCAAGTGAATTAATATCCCAGCCCATTGCAGTGTCTTTTCACAGAGCCTGGGGTGGTATATTTCATTATTATTATTCATGTGTTTGTATTCTAACAAGTCCTGCTGGCCCCAGTTGAGATCTTGGCTTCCTTAAGATATTGCCACAGAAAGATCTTTTCACTGGGAAAGAGGAGGAGCCTTAAATCTCCCATTTCTCTATAGTGGGGTTAGTTTTATTATGTAGTGCCAAGTGTGAAGTGTAAAATGTGTATGACTAAGGGAATTTTCACTCCCTTCTGAAACTCTGACTCCCTTTCTGTGCTTTGTGGAGTTACTACAGAGATTGTCTTCTTGTTTTCGTCCATGGACAAGGTGGAAAAAGATGTTTTCTATCACACTGGCCTTTATTTTAAGTTAAGGGAATACCAGAAGAAGCAGGAGCAAGGATATCGTTTCCAAAGGACAGCATGTTGTGAGTTCATCCTCTTTGACACTGGCCCTTGAATTTCCGGAAAAGCAACGATGCTCTACTGTACAAAATCAGCCGCTATTCCGGAAAAACTACTCTGCTCCCGCTCCAGCCTGCCAATGTAGATGCTCCTTTTCCGGAAAAACTGAAAACAGAATAGTATTCCGTTTTAAGCATTTCCGGAAATTCATGCCAGTGTAGACACAGCCTGTTTGTCTAGAAATGGATGACAGGAGAGGGATCACATAACGATTACCTGTTCTGTTCATTCCCTCTGGGGCATCTGGTATTGGCCACTGTCGGCAGACAGGATACTGGGCTAGATGGACCTTTGGTCTGACCCAGTCTTGCTGTTCTTATGAGATATGAGACCTAGTGCTGTGTCTGGTAAACCCGTAGAGGATGGTTATGATTTAGTCAGACAAGATGGGATTCAGAGACCTAGGACATCTTGTATTGGTGTAATTCCTTCCCTCCGTGGTCTCTTCTATCTTAATGTTACCTGTTTTCGGGCACCGACTTCCTACCCCATTACTTACGAGCATCCACACAGCAATTGCATTATTTTGAAAGAAAATTGAAATAACGAAGGGCTTTTTCTGACATTGGTAAACCTCATTCTATGAAGAATAACACCTCTTTCAAAAAAGCTCTTTTGGAAGGGGGTATGTGGACGCTCCGCTGCTGCTATGTCAAAATACCTCCTCCGAAGAGCCATTCTAAAGTTATTCTTCCCCAGTGTCTCCTGGGGCTCTGAATCAAGATGGCACTTCCACATCTTGAATAGCACCGCATTTCAAGAAAGATGTGGAGAAATTGGAGAGGGTCCAGAGAAGAGCAACAAGAATTATACCTAGACATTAGTAAGGCGTTTGATACGGTCTCGCATAATATTCTTATCAATAAACTAGGCAAATACAACTTAGATGGGGCTACTATAAGGTGGGTGCATAACTGACTGGATAACTGTACTCAGAGAGTAGTTATTAATAGTTCTCAATCCTGCTGGAAAGGTATAACAAGTGGAGTTCTGCAGGGGTCTGTTCTGGGACCGGCTCTGTTCAATATCTTCATCAACGATTTAGATATTGGCTTAGAAAGTAAGCTTATTAAGTTTGCAGATGATACCAAGCAGGGAGGGGTTGTGACTAATCTGGAGAATAGGGTCATAATTCAAAATGACCTGGACAAATTGGAGGAATGGTCTGAGATAAATAGGATGAAGTTTAATACCGACAAATGCAAAGTGCTCCACTTAGGAAGGAACAATCAGTTTCACACATACAGAATGGGAAGCGACAGTCTGGGAAGGAGTACGGCAGAAAGGGATCTAGGGGTTATAGTGGACCACAAGTTAAATATGAGTCAGCAGTGTGATGCTGTTGCAAAGAAAGCAAATATGATTCTGGGATGTATTAACAGGTGTGTTGTGAGCAAGACACGAGAAGTCATTCTTTTGCTCTACTCTGCGCTGGTTAGGCCTCAATTGGAGTATTGTGTCCAGTTCTGGGCACCGCATTTCAAGAAAGATGTGGAGAAATTGGAGAGGGTCCAGAGAAGAGCAACAGGAATGATTAAAGATCTAGAGAACATGACCTATGAGGGAAGGCTGAAGGAATCGGGTTTGTTTAGTTTAGAAAAGAGAAGATTGAGGGGGGACATGATAGAAGTTTTCAGGTATCTAAAAGGGTATCACAAGGAGGAAGGAGAAAACTTGTTTATCTTGGCCTCTGAGGATAGACCAAGAAGCAATTGGCTTAAACTGCAGCAAGGGAGGTTTAGGTTGGACATTAGGAAAAAGTTCCTAATTGTCAGGGTGGTCAAACACTGGAATAAATTGCCCAGGGAGGTTGTGGAATCTCTATCTCTGGAAATATTTAAGAGTAGGTTAGATAAATGTCTATCAGGGATGGTCTAGACAATATTGGGTCCTGTCATGGGGACAGGGGACTGGATTCGATGACCTGTCGAGGTCCCTGCCAGCCCTAGTATTCTTTGATTCTATAATTCTATGACTATGGGAGCCTGCTTTGGACTCATTTTGAGGCTTCCCTGTAGTGTGGAGGCTCTTTTTTGAAATAAACTATTCCAGAAGATATCTTCCACAATAGCTTTTTCCGAAATAAGCTTGCAGTGCAGTCGTACCCTTAGATGGCATTACAGATGTTCTTTTTGGGGAAAGAGAAAAGTTAGTGGAAATGGGCCGGAACTGCCGTTATTGCTGATGTTTCTAAAGTCCAATTCTCTTTTCTTGAAAACAAAACAAGTCAAACACGCGTAAAAGAAAAAAATAGAAAATGCAGCTTTTGTTGCTGGGGTTGACTCTGACTTTCAGCCTCACTGCTAGAAAAACACAGGAACGGCTCATGGGTCTGTGAGCTCATTCTGAGACCTGACAAACTCATACCAGCATCAGGCTGTTCAGACATCTAAGGGTGTGTCTAGACTACCTAGTTTTGTCGACAAAAGTGGACTTTTGTCGACAAAACTATACCAGCGTCTACACTACCGCTGAGTTCTGTCGACATAACGTCGACAGAACTCAGCAGTTTTGTCGACGCTGGTAAACCTCATTTTACGAGGCATAACGCCTTCTGTCGACAGAACTCTGTCAACAGAAGGTGTTATTGCCTGTAACACTGCGTCCAGACTACGGAGTTCTGTCGACAAAGCAGCTTGCTTTGTCGACAGAACACAATGTGTCTGGACGCTCTTTGTCGACGGAAGTTTTGTCGACAATATCTGTCGACAAAACTTCCGTCGACAAAACGCGGTAGTCTAGACGTACCCTAAGGGCCTTTCTGATCACCGTGTTGCAAAAAACACATAGTAGAGCAGTGTTGCAAAAATTCATAATCTTGCCCATATAAAGTAGGAGAGAGATAGGAAAGACGCTGTTAGTGGCTCGGCAGGCCGAGAAAGGTTTGCATGAGCCAGAAAAACGCCATTTCTTCCTCATCATCATTCTTTATTAATGGTAAATGTCACCACATACTTGTTGACTGCCATTACTCATTTCATTTCCTTCTTTCACTCCTTCCAGGAGCAGCCATAAGATTTTATAATAGAGCGATATGCAAATAAGCCCTCATCGTTCTCATAGAACACTAGAACTGGAAGGGACCTCAAGCAGGGCCGGCCCGACCATGAGGCGGCCACCTCAGGTGCCACACTGTTGGGGGCACCACTAGGACCCAGAGTTTAGAAAACGGTGTTTGCTGCTAGTGCATATGCATTCTCTTTGCTCTAGATGCACAGAGATGGTGGAGTGCTCTGCTGGAGGAAGGAGGGCACAAGAGACCTTTCAAAGTTTTGGCCCAAGCAAGGGGACATGGGGGTGTCATTTGAGCTCCCCACCTCAGGTGCAAAATGTTGAGGGCCGGCCCTGATCTCAAGAGATCATCAAATCCAGTCCCCTGCCCTCAGGGCACGACCAAGCACGGGTATAGACCATCCCTGACAGGTGTCTGTCTAACCTGCTCTTAAATATCTCCAGTGATGGAGATTCTAAAACCTCTTTAGGCAACTTATTCCAGTGTTTAACCACCCTGACAGGCGGGAAGTTTTTCCTAATGTCCAACCTAAACCTCCCTTGCTGCAGTTTAAGCCCATTGCTTCTTGTCCTATTCTCAGAGGCCAAGGAGAACAATTTTTCTCTCTCTTCTTTGTGGCACCCTTTTATCTACTTGAAAACCACTATCATGGCCCCTCTCGGTCTTCTCTTTTCCAAACTAAACAAGCCCAGTTCTTTCAGTCTTCTCTCATCGCTCCTGTTTCCTAGACCTTTAATCATTTTTGTTGCTCTTCTCTGGACCTTCTCCAATTTCACCACATCTTTCTTGAAATGTGGTGCTCAGACTGGACACAATACTCCAATTGAGGCCTAATCAGTGCAGAGTAGAGCAGAAGAATGATTTCCCATGTCTTGCTCACAACACTCCTATTAATGCCTCCCATAATCATGTTTGCTTTTTTGCAACAGTCTCACACTGTTGACTCATGTTTAGCTTGTGGTCCACTTTGACTCCTAGATCCCTTTCTGCATATTCTGTTCCACTTTCTGGAGGAATGAAAAAGCGGTGGATAGCAGGCAGAAAGTAAATAAAAATGATTCTCAGGACCCACTCTGATGCAGAGGTGTCATTGGCTTTTCCTTTGGGATGCTGTTTGTGCACATAGAATTCTGGTTTCCATCCTCTGACCAGGAGGAACTTTTAAAAATCATTAAAAAAAAATTAAGAAAAGAAAGAAAAGTGACCTAGAGCTGAAAACCACGGTGTTCCTTTGCCTGACACATCATGTGCCTGCGCTCGTGGGCTTTGGGCTAGATTAGAACATCCTGCTTTGCAAGGTATGTCCTACTCTCCAATCCCCTCCTCCCTGGATTGGAAATGACGATGTAAAAGGAGATTTCTCAGAGGATTAGCCATGTTAGTCTTTAACTTTGAAAACAAGTAGTCCTGTGGCACCTTATGGTACGTCTACACAGCAGTGTTCTTTTGGAATAACTGATGTTATTCCAAAATCACATAATCCACATCTACATTACAATGTTGAGCTGGATGACTTCTTACTCTGACTCCTGTAACTCTCATTTTATGAGGAGGAAGGGAAGTTGGAGGAACAGTTCTTTCTCAAACTTCCTGCTGTGTAGAGTGCCAAAGGCAGAAATAAGCTATTTCGACATAAGCTATACAATTGATGTAGTTGAAGTTGCATAGCTTATTTTGGCTTTAGCCCTGTTGTGTAGACGTGCCCTTAGAGACTAAGCAAGATATATACCATATCGTGTGCTTTCATGGGCAAAACCCACTTCCTCAGGTGTGTGTCAAGACTACAGGGTTTTGTCTACAAAAGTGGACTTTTGTCAACAAAACTATACCTGCATCTATGCTACCACCGAGTTCTGTCGACATAATGTCGACAGAATTTGACAGTTTTGTCAACGACAGTAAACCTCATTCTACGAGGAATAATGCCTTTTGCTGACAGAGTTCTGTCAACAAAAGGCGTTATTGTATCTACACTGTCCTTTGCGTCTACACTCTCATGTCAACAAAGTGGCCTGCTTTTTTGACAGAACTGGATATAGTCTACATGCTCTTTGTCGACAGAAGCTTTGTCGACAGTATGGGTGTGTCTAGACTACAGGGTTTTGTCGACAAAAGTGGACTTTTGTCGACAAAACTATACCTGCGTCCACACTGCCTTTGAGTTATGTCAACATAACGTTGACAAAACTCAGCAGTTTTGTCGATGTATGTAAACCTCACTCTACGAGGAATAACGCCTTTTGTTGACAGAGTTCTGTCGATAGAAGGCATTATTGCATCTACACTGTCCTTTGCGTCCACACTGTTATGTTGAGAAAGTGGCTTGCTTTGTCGACAGAACTGGATGTAGTCTAGACGCTCTTTGTCGACAGAAGCTTTGTCGACAGTATGTGTCGACAAAACTTCTGTCGACAAAACCCTGTAGTCTAGACATACCCTATCTGTTGACAAAGCCTCTGTCAACAAAAGCCTGTAGTCTAGGGCTGTGTCTACACTGGCAAGTTTTTCCGCAAAATCATCTTATTTTGTGGAAAAACTTGCCAGCTGTCTACACTGGCTGCTTGAATTTCCGGAAAAGCACTGATGATCTCCTGTAAAATCATCAGTGCTTTTCCGGAAATACTATGCTGCTCCCGTTCAGGCAAAAGTTTTTTTCCAAAAGACTTTTGCGCAAAAGGGCCAGTGTAGACAGCATAGTATTGTTTTCCGCAAAAAAGCCCCGATTGCGAAAATGGCGATCAGGGCTTTTTTGCAGAAAACCGGGTCTAGATTGGCCATGGATGCTTTTCTGCAAAAAGTGCTTTTGCAGAAAAGCATCCTGCCAATCTAGACGTGCTTTTCCGAAAATGCTTTTAACGGAAAACTTTTCCGTTAAAAGCATTTTTGGAAATTCATGCCAGTGTAGACGTAGTCTAGATGTACCCGAGATGAACTGGAGAGGAATAACTAAAGCTGAGCTAATTATAACAAAAAAGGTACCTGTCAATTGTAGGACTGGTGCTAATGAGGCTAATCAAGTGTGCTGGAAGTGTCCCCCTACTTAGCTTTTGATGTAACAATGAAGTGTTCAAGGTAGAGGGGACTGGCTTTATAAAGGGACATCCAGTTAATGTCTTCGTTCAAGTCCAGGAAAACAGTGTCAAATTTGCAGATGAATACCAATCCCGCACTCTCTCCCTGTAAAACTTGAGCCATTCCCTTTCCCCTAAACTATCTTCATTAAAGTCCTTATTCTGTATCCCTGCTAACCCCCATTGCTCTTCAATTAAATTTCTGCTTTAATCCTGTGGCACACAACACAACACATCAGGGGGAAGAGAGAGACTTTCTTTAACTTGATATTACTGTTAAGGAAATACTGAGGTATGGGGCAGTTTAAGTGACATGCCCATTTTATAGCAGAGCAGAGGAATAAACTCAGCACTGCTGAGTCTCAGTCCCATAGAACACCTGCCCTCCATAGGTCAGGGAGAGATGGATTAAAACATTCCATTCCAACCCAAAAGAATCTGTAATGCTGTGACCCGAAATCTTTACAGAAATACACATCAGGTCAAATTTAATGCCCCAGACCAAAACACATGCCTGCCTCAATACCCCTTACACCTGCTAAGTATCCATGTCTGTTGCTCTCATTGTATCTCATTGGCTGAGCTGGTCTCCTCCTTGTTCTGCACTTCCTCACTAGTGACTCTTTGCCATCAAGAGATTGACTGAGCAAGGACTTTGGCGTCTATGGCTCTCCTCAGAGCCTCTTTCACGTCCTTGTTTCGCAGGCTGTAGATCAGGGGGTTGAGCACAGGGATCACGATGGTGTAGAAGACAGAGATGTATTTGTCCGAGGTGGGTGAGTACCAGGAGCTGGGGCGGGAGTAGATGAAGAGCAAAGTCCCCTCGTAGATGATGACAGACGTCAGGTGGGAGGCACAGGTGGAGAAGGTTTTGCGCCTGGCTTCCGCGGAGCGCATCCTCAGGACGGAGATGACAATGAAGAGGTAGGAGATGAGGATGATGATGGCAGAGATGATTTCCACGGAGCTGCCATAGGTGTAGAGCAGAAGCTCATTGAGGGAGGTGTCGGAGCATGAGAGCTTGAGGAGCAGAGGGAGGTCACAAAAGAAGTGGTTGATGACGTTGGGTCCACAGAAGGACAGTCTGAAGGCAAAGCAGGTGTGCACCAGCGCGCTCAGTGTGCCCCCTATGTAGGACAGAGCCACCAGCAGCATGCAGACCCTGGGGGACATGATGACCGTATAGAGCAGAGGGTTACAGATGGCCACATACCGGTCATAGGCCATGGTGGCCAGGATGAAAGACTCCGTGTCAGCGAAGGTGCAGAAGAAGTAAAACTGCAGCCCACAGCCGGCGTACGAAATGGCCTGTCTGTCCAACAGGAAGTTGGCCAGCATCTTCGGCACGATGACGGAGGAGTAGCAGAGATCGACAAAGGACAAGTTACTGAGGAAGAAGTACATGGGGGTGTGAAGGCGGGGATGAGCCCGGATCAGCACCATCAGCCCGATGTTCCCGAGCAGGATCATCCCGTACAGCGCTGTGAAGGTGAGGAAGAGGACCATCTGAATCGAAGGGGGGCTGGGGAACCCCAGGAGTATGAATTCCGTCACGGCGGTGCCATTGGTGGGAAGCATCTCCTAGTGATGACTCCTTTCTTGTAGGCAGAGAGAAGCTGGGCCGTATGGGCTGAGCAGACGTGGAAAGCTGGTAAAAGGCATTGAAGGCTCCCCGGCATCAGTGAGAAGAAACAATAGAGCCTGTGAAGATTTGACCACATGCCCAGTTAATTATTCCCATCTAACAGAAACTCGCTGTGCCAGATCTTATGATTTCTACCAGCCGAACATAAGTATGGCCATAGTGGGTCAGACCAACGGTCCATCCTGCCCAGTATCCTGTCTGCCGACAGTGGCCAATATCAGATGCCCCAGAGGGAGGGAACACAACAGGGAATGCTCACGTGATCTCTCTCCTGTCGCCCATTTCCAGACAAACAGAGGCTAGGGACACCATTCCATCCATTTTGGGGAGAGGGGCCCTGGCCCGCCTTCAACTCCAAGCCAACCAGACTCCTCGACACACCCTGCAGCCCAGCTTGATCCCTCTAGACCCTCTTTTCTCCCCTTTCCCCAGACAAAAGGTGCCTCTTAGTCTCACTTTCCTCCCAGGGTCAGGTTATAAGGAGCCTGGCTATGGCAACATGATGGGCAGTGCATATTCCCTCCACATATTCCTTCCTACCCAAACTGGCTAATAGCCATTGATGGACCTAACCTCCATGAATCTATCGAGTTCTTTTTTGAGCCCTGTAAAAGTCCTGGTCTTCACCACATCCTCTGGCAAGGAGTTCCACAGGTTGACTGTGTGCTGAATGAAGTAACCACTGAAGTCAGTGTTGCTATGTCAGTTTGCACCATCTGAGTCTCTGGTCCTAGGTTGCTTTCTTTCCCACTATAAAGATAAAGGACTGGGATACTCTGATGGTGCAAATCTGCCTCGCAGCCCTGAAGTCAATGGAGCTGTGCTAACGGACATGGTATGACGAAACCGTATCTAGTTGGGCGGGATTTCACGGTAGACACTGACCACTCTCCCCTGACCTGGCTGCACCAGATGAAAAGGGCCATCGCCACGCTGCTGAGGTGGAGTCTGCTTCTGCAGGATTACGACCTGGAGGTGGGTCTGTGTGAAGGGGAGGGCTAACGTCACAGCTGATGCTTTATCCCGGAGCAGCGGGTCTGAATGTCCGCAGGCCCCTGGCCGAACGACCCTGCTCAGTTGGGTCTGGAAGCAGGGAGAGTGTTGAGGAAGTGGGGATCGACTTCACTTTGTTTGCTTTGCTGCGTAATGTGTGATTTCTACTGTCCTGTGGTAACCCCGTGTGCGTACCTCAGTTTCCCTGGGCGCTGAACCACTATCTAGATGGAGAGGGGGGATTTCGGTGACTCACAGAGGCAATATGCACCGCCCAGCAGGACCTAACCTCCATGAATCTATCGAGCTCCTTTTTGAACCCTGTTAAAGTCCTGGTCTTCACCACATCCTCTGGCAAGGAGTTCCACAGGTTGACTGTGTGCTGAATGAAGTAACCACTGAAGGGAATACGCACCGCCCATCGTGTTGCAATAGCCAGGCTGCAATAGCCAGCTCCCTGTATCCTGACCCTGGGAGGAAGTTGAGATTGAGACACACCTTTGGCCTGGGGAAAGGGGACAAAAGAGGAGCTAGAGGGATCAAGCCAGTCTTCAGGGTGTGTGGGGGAGGCTGGCTGGCTTGAGGCTGAAGGGGGACCCTGGCCCCTCTCCCCGAGATGGATGGTGCCTGCTGCTCCCGGTGCCTGTGCTGACAGGCCTGAGCTACGCTGTGTCCCTGTGGACCAATAAACCTTCTGTTCTACCTGCCAGTGGAAAGTCACGTCCAGCTGCAGATGGGGGGCCGGGCCCGGTGGCTCCCCACCCCTCAGTGACACATGGGCTAGATGGATATTCCTCCATGATAATGATACAAGCATCTCCGTCCCAGCTGGCATGGGGCTCATCCCTTAAACCCACATGACAGCCTCTCTCTGGACTCGCAGCCACCAGAGCAACCAAGGAACAGACTGCCGCCTGGGGAAGGGCTTCATCTCAAACCCTTCTTGGGATTCAGGAGTCTTTTGGAGCACAACCGATTCCTCTCCCTATCCTGTCTTGATGGTTTAACATGGGGGGGGGGGGAACCTAAGTCCCCATGACCGGATGCGGCCCTTGGATTGTCTGGATCTGGCCCCCAAAGCTTAGGCCCCCCCCCCCAGCATTGGGGAGCCCTTGCTGGCACTCCAGTCCCCTCCCTGCAGCCCACAGCCCCTGACTGATTTATCTCTGGGTCAGCAGCTCCTGACCCAAAACATTCCCCACCCCGGTTTAACAAAAAAGGAACCAAGGGGAAAAAAAGGGGGGGGGGAAAGATGTGAATGGAATGTTAGTGTTGCCAAGAGTTTTCTATAAAAGACTCTCTCTCTCTGCCTAGTGATAAAAGACGTGATGTACATGCTCTGCGGAGATGTTGTCGCTTGCTGTAGCGGTAACTTTTTCGGCACCTGACTTTTAACATGAATAACCGTCCCAGTGCCTGAGCATGGCTGCTTTCCCCCTTACTGAATAATAAAACAATAATAAAAATATAAGAATGATTAATCAAGCAAATCTCTCTAGCACAAGCTGCAGCTATTGGCGACATTAGGTTTAGTGCGCACGTATAATGGAAAGAGTATTCATATTTCCCTCTGCTAGCTGCCAGCTTAGATACCATTGGGATGGTCTTAAATACAGGAGATGGTGTAGGGTTTTCAAAAGTGTTAAGTGAGTTTCAGAGATGCTTGGGATCCTAAATCACCTATGTGCCACCTTAGATAGATAGATAGATAGATAGATAGATAGATAGATAGATAGATAGATAGATAGATAGATAGATAGATAGATAGATAGATAGATAGATAGAAGGAGTGGGTGGGGATAGATAAATAGATAGAACTAATTCTGTCTATCCCCACCCACCCCCTCTATCTATCTATCTATCTATCTATCTATCTATCTATCTATCTATCTATCTATCTATCTATCTATCTATCTATCCTTCCCTGTTTTAGGTTAGGACAAAATGAGACAGGAAACACTGTATTTAGTTCACTTGAAGCAGCTGTTACTATTCTACTCTGAAAAGGACCTGGTTTGGACTTCAGTTGTGCTAATGTCGTACTCAGATAAAGTAAATCCTACTTCCTTTTAGGGGACGTAGCTAATGGTATACTAGTGTCTAGTAACCACTGGGTGGATACATCATCTGGGCTGTTCATATGGGAACCCGCGTGTCCAGAAAACAACATTGTTTCAGTTTTCTGCACAAAGCATCGTATCCTCAAACATACCTGTGCCTGCGATTCTTCCTGACTCCAGAATCTGTTGCAGTTAGCAAGGAGATTACGTGTATGTATATATGTAACACTTCTGGGATTTGGGGGCAGAACCCAGGTGAGATAGGACAGCACCTGTTCTCAGGGGTGCACACTACAAGCAATTAAACTGCATCAGTGCTGTTTGTGCGGGACAAGAGGTATTATTACTTTTTAAAAGGATTTTTAAGTCTGCCTATTACCATCATTTCAACATAAAAAGTGGCCCAGGGAATTCAATTGCCCCGGTAGACAGCAAAGAGAGTTCTTCATGTGAGAATAATGCAACTTGCCTGATGCAATAGGATACCATTTACATAGGCTTGTGTATATTTTTATTTGGCAAATGTTGCCCAATGCCAATTTCCCCCACCATGTCATCATTGAAAAAAAATGATTGACATTTACAGATAGGCAAAGTAAGAAAAAATATTGCTTGAGGACTTGCTGTATGGCTCTAGCATTTTGTGTATTTTGACGTATGCTGCGGGCAGCCTGTGTTGTAATGGTTATATTGGATGAGTCTCAATGACTAGTCATTACATAACTATTGTGTAAGTTTACTCATCTGGAGGGACAGCCGCATGTGCCGTCGGAAAAGTTGCTGGGTTGCAAGGAACTGAGCTAGGTTTCTCCTTCCAATACTCTACGGCTTTCGGAGCTACTGTATTTCCTTCCTCCTCTTCCTCTCCATCCCCTTTCCCAGCTCACCCAGCTGGCTTTTCTCAGAGAGGAGGAAGAAGTAGACATTGCTCCAGCTTCTTGACACTGATCTGAGCCATAAATCAGCCCCAACTGTTGGCCATAGGGTTAGAGGGAGTCACAATCAAGGAAAGGAAAGTTGGACCATTGTAGGAAGAAAGCAGGAAAGGCCCAAACTGGGAGCTACAGACAGACAGTGGGGAAGGAAAAGTGAGACTGAGGGCAAGAGGAAGGAGAAAATAGAGGAGCAAGCAGGGTAAATGACAGCCTTGTGGGCCATGGACCTCTGGACGTCCAGGCACAGTTATGGTGTTGATTTGTTATTTGACCATACGGGAGCCCCATGACATTGGTGTCTCAGGTTCCCCATCTATCTAGATGCATGAAAACCCCCTAAAAAGCTTTAGAGGGAGCTAATGGACTTAGAATCACAGAAGAGGAGCATTGGAAGAGACCTCAAGAGGCAACTAGTCCAACCCCCTGCCAAAAGTAGGGCCAATAACCTCAGCCAGGGCTTTGTCAGGCCTCTACTTAAAAAAACCTCTAGGGATGGAGAGTCCACTACCTCCCTAGGGAGGGAACCCATCCCGGTGCTTCCCCACCCTTCTAGGGAAAGAATTTGTCCTAATATCCAACCTAGACGTCCCCCACTGAAACTTGAGACCATTGCTCCTTGTTCTGCCATCTGCCACCACTGAGAACAGCCTCTCTCCAGCCTCTTTGGACCCCCTGCAGGGAGATGAAGGCTGCTCTCAAATCCCCCCTCACTCTTCTCTTCTGCAGACGAAATAAGCCCAAATGCCTCAGCCTCTCCTCATCAGTCATGTGCCTCCGCCCCCTAATCATTTTCATTGCTGGACTCTCTCCAGTGAGATGGAGCAGAATTTTAGGAGGCATAAAGGTATATAGGCCTATAATGTTGGTGAATTTCTTAATGGGGAGGAACCACGTTTCCTACCTTGGCTGTGCTGCACAGAGGTTTTTTCCTTTATCCACTCTGGGGCTGTGTGTCTAAACTACATGGCTCCGTCAATGGACCCATGTAGATTAGGCTGATCAGCAGGGGGAAATGAAGCCGCGATTTAAATAATCGCGGCTTCATTTAAATTTAAATAGCTGCCACGCTGAGCCGACAAACAGCTGATCAGCTGTTTGTCGGCTCAGTGTGCTAGTCTCGATGCTCCCGCGCCGACCTGAAAGCCCTTTATCGACCTCCCCGTTATGCCTCGTAGGATGAGGTTTACCGGGGAAGTCAATAAAGGGCTTTCATGTCGACAGGGGAGCGTGCAGACTGCCCCGATCTGCCGACAAACAGCTGATCGGCAGAGCGGGGCAGCCATTTAAATTTAAATGAAGCCGCGATTATTTAAATCGCGGCTTCATTTCCCTTTGCTGAACAAACAAATCTACATGGCTCCGTCGACGGAGCCATGTAGTCTAGACGTACCCTGGAAGCACAGAAGCCTCCTGCAGGCCATGATGGCCTGTGAGTGTTACATGGCCATCTGCAACCCACTGCTGTATACGGCTGAGGCATATCCCAGACCTCGAAAAGTCTATGGGAATGTGAGGTCGGGAGTTGCCCTTTATGAACACGATCATCCCAAGCTTCCCCACTAAGATAACAAGATGCTTTGCTAAAAACACTGCCAAGCATGGAGCCTTCCTCTTTCATCGCTGGGGTGTGATTTTCCTCGTGCGTGTCTGTATACACAGGCATGGCCTGGGGATATAAAGGTGGAATACAATGAGTAGGACAGAACTGAAAGGGAAATTTGTAAGAAACACGCAATTGGTTTCCCTTTGATTGCCACTTTTCAGCAGCAGAATGCCCTTTGCAACCACTGCTTCCAGTCCACTTGCTTCCTGGTTTCCTCCATATTTTACATAAGAATGGCCATACTGGGTTAGACCAAAGGTCCATCTAGCCCAGTGTCCTGTCTGCCGACAGTGGCCAATGACAGGTGCCCCAGAGAGGGGAACAGAACAGGGAATCATCAGGTGATCCCTCCCATCACCCATTCGCAGCTTCTCACAAACAGAGGCTGGGGACACCATCCCTACCCATCCTGGCTAATAGCCATTGCTGGACCCTGTTAAAGTCGTGGCCTTCACAACTTCCTTTGGCAAGGAGTTCCACAAGTTAACTGTGCCTTGTGAAGAAATATTTCCTTTTGTTTGTTTTAAACCTACTACCTATTAATTTATTTCTTCTTCGTACTGCCTGTCTCTGATCCTTCCCCTTCCAGATCCCCAAGAATCCGTCTCCATGACCTCCACACTGCTACCCCACCTATTACCTCTAGCTCCAATCTTTGGAGAACCTACTCTCTAAACCCCCTCTGCTCTTCACCCTTGGATCCCTGATAACATCTGTTCCCCAAACCCACACTCCTCCACCTCCCACTACACTAAGTTCTCCTCCTCTGCCTTGTTGGGTGACCTGAACATCCAAAGTATCTTATATCAACATAGCTCCATTTCTCAATCAAATTTACAAACTCTCCAAAAATGAAAAGCAAATGAATGTGGCAAGACCTCTTCATTTATTTCTTCATTTGCGTTCATTTTTTTCCATCATGCAAGGCAAAGTAAAGTCACTTCACATCAATACCCATGAGGACACACAACTATCAGTCCGGCCCTAGGAGATGAAGGGGGGTGTCCAGGAACAAGGTGATCCTCTCAGGATGTCCATAACTCTTGCTCCCTGGAACAGAGGTCGTCTGTAGGTTCTAGAGGCCAACCAACTTCTGGTCCATAAATGGCCTCTTCAGATTCCAGGGGTTGGTGTAGACAAGGGTACTGGGAATGGCAAAAACAAACACTGGAAAATAGGAAAGCGGGTCCTGGGGAAATAATGGTGTTTGGGGGAAAGTCTTGCAACTGTTTCTTTAACTACACAGGGGAATGAGTGTTGCAATGTAGAGCTGGATAAAGCTCCCCTCTCTCATCCAACCAGGACTAGCCCAGCAAAACCTCCCTCCTCCCTGTTAATAGGGGGACAAGATGGAGGCCAACCTGCATGTCAACCTCCCCATGACCTGTCCTGTCCCGCAGGTAACAGGACTAAGTTTGAAAGGAGCCAGCTGGGAGACGCTGACTGAGAGCTCCAGCGGATCAGACCAGCACCCGAAGGAGCACTGTGGAACTCCTCAGTGATGGGAGAAAGAGCTTTTTTGCGCCATCACTTCAATGCTTCAGCTGTAACGCTCCAGCATCCCTAGTGTCAGTATGCCCTGCGTGTCTGTTCCTCTTTCAGGCTCATGGGTGTCCGAGTCAGAACTACAACAATGGCTGCCCGTCGCAGGGAGCCATAGCCTGTAATACCTCTAAGGCTGGTATAGGGGGCTCTGTCTGTGAGGTGGAGTGTTTTCCAGATAAGGGCGTGTAAATTAATAATCTTCCCCTGCTCGCTCCACCCATTGCAGTGAAAGATCAGCCAATGGGCTGACTGGTGCTCAGGCCTGCTACTCCACCCACTGCAGCAAAAACCAACCTATGGGGTGATAAGTTCACAGGCAATAAAACAGGCAGGCAGCCCCTCTCTCACGGGGGATTCGCATCGAGTGAACGCCTGGCCTGATCACCCAGACGCCTTGCACCCCCCGCTCTCGAGTCTTACTGAGCGTACTCCGAGTTGGTCGACCCGAGTGGAGACAGTTTATGAGCATGCGACCGGTATTTGTGTTCCTGCTGTCTCCAGAACTGGTATAACCCCCTCCCCCCCCGCCATCAACCCTATCCTAATTGATTTTTTAGTTGTCCTTATTGCTTGTCAAGTGATAGTGGCTAAAAAGTTACTACGTTAGTTTATAAATAGTTGTGGTTTAGGGTTTTTACTGTTTCCTTGTATAAAGTTGTGTAAATAATCAGCCCTATGGACAATACCAGTGTTAATTCGACTGTTCCTAACCCCTGGGCAGTTATTGGGAATTATTGTGATTTAGAAAAGCCTCAGGGAATTGTTTTGTGTTGTCTGGCAATCTGTTTAATTTTTGTTCTGATGATTGTCTGGAGTCATCAAAATAAAATCAGTTTGTGCTTTTTGAAACCCCCAGTTGTGGTCTCATCCTTTCCGGCATCCCTTCGAACCTCGTGTATTACGGGGACTGACAATGGGGAACTCAATTTCCTAGCACGTGAAACTGAAATTCAGCAAGAGTGACTCATTTGCCTCTGTCTGACCTGCACCAGCAGTTGCGTGCGCGCTGGAGAGAAAAACATCAACATCTGAGAGAAAAGGAGTTTCATTTTGACCCCAAGTTCCTGCTTCCAACTGAGATAAGGCTGAATTAGTGGTGTGTGTTAAATGATAAGACAGAGGTTCTCCAAACATTCTGTGCTTCCTTTCTATTGTCATCTGCCTGTTATGGGATGGGACTGTCCTCTGGGGATGTGGCTTTTCTATATTAAGAAAAACTCCTTCACCATCTGCACCCGCAGGCTGGCTGTCATTGACTGCACTTAGCTCATTTGCTAGTTAAATTCTTTTGTTATTTTACCCTTTTGCCTAGATCAGTAGTTTCAGCTTGTGAATCTGATCTGTGAATCTCCAGGGATCCACACCTCAAAAAAGATATTTTGGCCTTGGAAAGGGTTCAGAAAAGGGCAACTAAAATGATTAGGGGTTTGGAACGGGTCCCATATGAAGAGAGGTTAAAGCTATTGGGACTTTTCAGTTTAGAAAAGAGGAGACTGAGGGGGGATATGATAGAGGTCTATAAAATCATGAGTGGTGTGGAGAGGGCTGATAAAGAAAAGTTATTTATTAGTTCCCTAAATAGAAGAACTAGAGGACACCAAATGAAATTAATGGGTAGCAGGTTTAAAACTAATAAAAGAAAGTTCTTTTTCACACAGCGTGTAGTCAACCTGTGGAACTCCTTGCCAGAGGAGGCGGTGAAGGCTAGGACTATACCAGAGTTTAAAGACAAGCTAGATAATTTAATGGAGGTTAGGTCCATAAAAGGCTATTAGCCAGGGGATAAAATGGTGTCCTTGGCCTCTGTTTGTCAGAGGCTGGAGAGGGATGGCAGGAGACAAATCGCTTGATCATTGTCTTCGGTCCACCCTCTCTTGGGCCCCTGGTGCTGACCACTGTCAGCAGACAGGATACTGGGCTAGATGGACCTTTGGTCTGACCCAGTACGGCCATTCTTATGTTCTTATGTTCACAGACTATATCCAAGGAGTCCATGAAAAGTTGTCATGACCCTACAACAGGAGTTTTCTACTCGGGATCTGTGAATCCCTGGAGGTACGCAGATGAGGGCTTAGTAGTCCATGAAAAGTTGTCAAAACCACAATATAGAGGTTTTTAAACCTGTGTTCTGTGCATCGCTGGGGTCCACAGACTATGTATAAGATTCCAAAGGGGTCCGCACTCTCATTTGTAATATTGTCGGAGCCCACAAATGAAAAAAATTGGGAACCATGTTCATTGCCGTGGTGGTTGTTGTCGGCACAATGCTTTACTTTGGGGGAGTTTATACGGACAACACCAGCCAGTATCTCCTGATGTCTGTCAGCACTGAGAGGTGTCTGTCTGTCCTTTTGTGCTGAATGTCACCACCCAAAGTACATGTCTGGCTACTTCCCATTGTGGGTCCTCTCCTCCTGGTTCCTCAAACTGTAGATATCCTTCTGCCACTCTAAAATGACGTGCCTCCTGATGAACACGCTTACCTGCCTCTTGTATCTTCGGGTTCTCACCCTCCTGGTGTTTCTGTCACTATTCACTGAGTTCTCATGTAACTTCCTGTGACATCGTCCTGCCAAACTTTGTCGAACTAGCCTGCTCTCTGACCTCTTCTGGCTCATCTTCTACTTTCTCAGGAGGATCACACCGTTGCTCAGGCAAATATAATTGGTTCTAATTTCCACGTGGCTAATGGGATGATCTGCCCAAATTGCAGCAACAGCCCCATCATATACTTCCTAGTCAGGAACCAGGGGATGACACAGGGAGTCTATTAAGGTTGTGCTCCGGGCAATTTTTGTGATTGAAATGGAACCAACAGAGAGGGGGGTTGCTGTAGCCTGGGAGAGGGGTATAATAGAACGTCCGTGGGTATAATAAGTCCTGTGGCACCTTATAGACTAACAGATGTATTGGAGCATAAGCTTTCGTGGGCAAAGATAAAGAAGTGGGTCTTTGCCCACAAAAGCTTATGCTCCAATACACCTGTTAGTCTATAAGGTGCCACAGGACTCCTTGTCGGTTTTGCAGATCCAGACTAACACGGCAACCCCTCTGATACTTGTGGGTATAATAGAATGTCTGTGGGTAGAATAGAATTTCTGTCGGTAAGGCTCGCCCATCTGACTAAAAGGTTCTAGGTTTTGTCCTCCGTACCCCAGGTCACATATGATTATACATCTGGGCTGTGTCTACACTACATGCCTCTGTCGGCAGAGGCATGTAGATTAGGGTTGTAGGCAAAGGTAAATGAAGCCGCGATTTAAATGATCGCGGCTTCATTTACATTTACATGGCTGCCGCGCTGAGCCGACAAACAGCTGATCAGCTGTTTGTCGGCTCACCCCTAGTCTGGACGTTCCCCCTGTCGACATCAAAGCCCTTTGTCGGCAGCCCCGTTATTCCTCGTGGAATGAGGTTTACCGGGGCTGCCGACAAAGGGCTTTGATGTGGACAGGGGGAACGTCCAGACTAGCGCGCGAGCCGACAAACAGCTGATCAGCTGTTTGTCGGCTCAGCGCGGCAGCCATTTAAATGTAAATGAAGCTGCGATCATTTAAATCGCGGCTTCATTTACCTTTGCTGAATAAACAAATCTACATGCCTCTGCCGACAGAGGCATGTAGTGTAGACGTACCCCTGGAGGCAGTTCTGGGGGTCCACAACAGCAGCCACACTCACAACGAGGATAGTACCAGATCACAAGAAGTTTTATGATGACAGGCGTTAAAATGGCAAACAGGACAAAGCACACAGCCATGACAACACACATTGATTGAATCACCTCTGAGGGTAACATTAATACAAATGGGTATATAGAGTGCGCTTATCTAAATGTACAGAGAGAATTACCTCAAATAAAAACTCATACTCATATCCCCTTCTCCCAAAGACCGAGAGTGGAAAGACCTATCTCCCTCCACCTGTGGGACTTTGGTGCTGGGTGGAGAAGGAAACTTAGCAGCAGAGACTTAGAATGAATAAATAGAGTAAAGCAAAGAGCTTACATAAAGCAATACTTGACGTGGAAAAGATAGATATGTCTTGAGCCCCGAGTGTTCTTATTCTCACAGCTTTGATCCCTCTTTTTGATTCATTACTGCCCAGCCTTTGATAACCAAAGCCGGAGCACAGCACTCTAAGATTTTGTGGGCGCACACACTTGATTGGATGATGCTATTGGGACATCTTTTGAATATGCATGAATATCAGCTTCCACCTTGGATACGGTCCTGGCCATGGAAAAAGTGAGAGTTTTGTGGTTAGGTGCAACAAGGCGTAGTTCCTTAATTCAAGAGGACGGTTTGGGTGTGTCTAGACTACATCCCTCTTGCAACAGAGGGATGTAAATTAGGCACTTCGAAATTGCAAAGGAAGCCAGGATTTAAATATCCCACACTTCATTTGCATAATCACGTCATGGTGCTCTTTTGAAAAAGTGCCTAATTACATCCCTCTGTCGAAAGAGGGATGTCGTCTAGACTCACCCTTTGCTAGGTCTGGCATATCCATCTGTGTACTGACCCAACTGACGATTTCACCACAGGGTCTTCTGTCGTTTCTAAAAAGATATTAGGAGCAATAATTTTCTAGAAGATACATTAAGCCTTTCTTATCCCATTGTGCTACTGCAAAAGCCAACTCATACAGGATACATTCAATCCTGCAGGCCTTGCATTACAAGCATCCCTACTGAAATATATGAAAAAGGATAGGATAGGGAAAGACCTAGTCTGGCAGGCTACAATGGAGTGGACAAGACTGTTTGAATCCCCCGTTTCCCAGTGCTCAGCCTAGGAGGTCCTCCCAAAGAAAGGGATGGGAGGGTCTTTGCAGTCACACTATTCCGTTTTCAGTTTTTCCGGAAAAGGAGCGTCTACATTGGCAGGCTGCTTTTCCGGAAAAGCCCTTTTTCCGGAAAAGCGTCTGTGGCCAATGTAGACGCGCTTTTCCAGAAAAGAGCCCCGATCGCTGTTTTCGCGATCGGGGCTTTTTTTCCGGAAAAGACTACTGGGCTGTCTACACTGGCCCTTTTCCGGAACAGTGTTCTGGAATAAGGACTTATGCCCGAGCGGGAGCAGAATAGTTTTTCCGGAATAGCGGCTGATTTTGTACAGTAGAGCATCGTTGCTTTTCCGGAAATTCAAGGGCCAGTGTAGACAGCTCGCAGTTTATTCCAGAAAAGCGGCTGATTTTCCGGAATAAGTGGCTCAGTGTAGACACAGCCTATGTGTCTGGAGCTAAGGAGCTGGTGGTCCCAAGAAGGAAAAACACTTGGGAGGTCTCATTTCCCTGCATGGCTGAGGATATAATGACTGTTTCTGCCACATAGTTATGGCTGCACATCCCTTGGACATGGGAAGAGGATGTCTCCCATGACCGTGAGGAATGCTGTCTCTCTGCAACGTCCCCCCAACCAGCCAGGTTCTCTGATGTTAGCAGTAGATGGGTGGAGTTGGGGTTGGTTCTTTGCTACGTTCTCAATTTGCTCAGCAACGGAAAGTGAAACACCAGCTGGTAGCTCACAAGGTCAGAAGCTCTCTGACTAGCTCTGGAATTTCCTTTTTTTTGAAGAGTTGATGGTCTTGATTTTTCAAGTGGCTGTTTCTTTCTTTAGGAAAATGACGGTCAATTTTCTTTGCTACTTTAGTTGCTTCTTCTCGTTAGGCAAAGCCCTGATGCCAACTTTATGAGGCCGTTTAGCAACACAGAGATGACACAGTGGTGGAAAGATTGCTGTATCTGACTACCTCTTGTGACTATGGCATTTGGTAGCTAGGACTTAGGGCTGGATTGACTTGTTGGACAGGAAAGCAGAGGGTTGTTGTGTGTCTCCTAATAACAATTGCTCTGTTGCGAAACACTCAAGGAATTGATTCTGCATGGAGCAGCTGATAAGAAGGAAGGAATTTCTCTCACGGCTGTGCTGCCCTTCGGCTTCTGCAAAACCGTTGTTCAAACCTCAGAGTGCCAGAAGGAAGGTGAGCATTTCATGTGTGTGTGTGGGGAGGCGGATTATCCTATATTGCTGCTATCTGTAATTTTCTGTATTTCCTTTCTTTTCCAAAACTCTGCCCTCAGTTCCAATATCCAGCCCTCTGCTATTCCAGATCCAGGCTTTGCCCCTTGCTTTACCAATGTGTTTTAATGCTGACTTAAAGACTCCCTCCTACTATGGGCCCCTTGGACTCCTTGCCTCTTCCGCTCCCACAGTCTCTCAGTCCTGAACTGTAGCCCCTCTTTATGACAATCCTGATCTGCCACAATACACACAGGCTGGCAGACCACCTCACTCCCAGTATTCATAGGCTGTGTCTAGACTGGCATGATTTTCCGGAAATGCTTTTAATGGAAAAGTTTTCCGTTAAAAGCATTTTCAGAACAGAGCGTCTAGATTGGCAAGGACACTTTTCTGCAAAATCACTTTTCGCGGAAAAGCGTCCGTGCCAATCTAGACGTGCTTTTCCGCAAAAAAGCCCCAATCGCCATTTTCACGATCAGGGCTTTTTTGCGGAAAACAAATCTGAATTGTCTACGTGGGCCCTTTTGCACAAAAGCTTTGCACAAAAAGGATTTTTGACTGAACGGGAGCAGAATAGTATTTCCGCAAGAAGCACTAATTTCTTACAGTAGGAAGTCAGTGCTTTTGCGGAAATTCAAGTGGCCCGTGTAGACAGCTCGCAAGTTTTTCCGGAAAAGCGGCTGATTTTCCAGAAAAACTGGGCAGTCTAGACACAGCCATAGTGTTCCCTGTAACCTGAGCACTTGTGTGGCCACCCAGGATAGATTCAAACTCTGCCCAGCTGATCAGCAGAGCACCCACAGTCAGCTGCTTATGTGTCTATTGGTGGTGCACATCCACACCTGCCTTGGTGCATGTAACAAAATTTATTCCACTTGTGGATGGAAAACATTAGAGGGAATATCTCACCTCAAAAAAGATATTTTGGCCTTGGAAAGGGTTCAGAAAAGAGCATTGAAAATGATCAGGGGTTTGGAACGGGTCTCATATGAGGAGAGGCTAAAGCGACTGGGACTTTTCAGTTTGGAAAAGAGGAGACTGAGGGGGGATATGATAAAGGTATAAAGTCATGAGTGGTGTGGAGAAGGTGAATAAAGAAAAGTTATTTATTAGTTCCCATAATATAAGGACTAGAGGACACCAAATGAAATTAATGGGTAGCAGGTTTAAAACTAATAAAAGAAAGTTCTTCACACTGCGCACAATCAACCTGTGGAACTCCTTGCCAGAGGAGGCTGTGAAGGCTAGAACTATAACAGAGTTTAAAGAGAAGCTGGATAAATTCATGGAGGTTAGGTCCATAAAAGGCTATTAGCCAGGGGGTAGGAATGGTGTCTCTGGCCTCTGTTTGTAAGAGCCTGGAGATGGATGGCACGAGACAAATCGCTTGATCATTGTCTTCGGTCCACCCCCTCTGGGGCACCTGGTGCTGGCCACTCTCGACAGACAGGCTACTGGGCTAGATGAACCTTTGGTCTGAGTCAGTACGGCCGTTCTTATGTTCTTATGTAGGGAATAATGCTTGGGATTGCTGTCTCTGACATTTATTTTATCTTTTGCCCTGAGGTTTCCAAAGAAGAAAGACCTATCTAGTACCCTCCTCACTAAAAATCCCCTATCCTCTCCCCTCTGTATTTATTTACAAATCCCCTAATTCCTCTCCTTTGTTTTAATCTCCATGTGACTTTCCAATAAATGCTCATTGGAATCTGGATATTTTAGCTCAGGAGTGGAGGGTGGGGCTGGAATTACTGGCAAATCTGAGTTCCCACCATGACTCGGAGTCACTCATACACGTCCTGTTTATTTCTATTAGCAGGTGTGTTTACACAAGCGAGATAACGAGGGAGCTGGAAATTATCAGGCTGCAGCAGCGGTTTCAATATGACTGAGCTTATCACGGCATCCCCGACGGTGGGACAGATCAGCCTGCCTTCCTGTCTATTTGTTAACGAGTCCAGTGGCTCTAATGACACAGACCTGGATCAGGACAGGTGTTTCATTCCTATCCTCGTGCTCAACTCTGTTTCTCTGTTCGTTTGCCTGTTTGGGCTGGCAGGGAACGGGGTGGTTCTTTTGCTCCTCGGCTTCTGGATGAAGAAGAACCCCTTCACCATCTACCTCCTCAACCTGGCCATCGCTGACTTTGGTTTCCTCCTGTGCATGGTGGTCTTCTTGGTTATTATCCTCTTAAATGTACCCGGGGACATTCATGGAGGGTTTGCTGCCAGAGAGACAATCCAGTGGGTGGCGCTGTTTATATACAACACCGGTCTCTATCTCCTGACGGCCATCAGCGTTCACAGGTGCCTGTCTGTCCTTTTCCCTCTCTGGTACCGATGTCACCGGCCGCAAAACTTGTCTCCCACGGTTTGCACCCTGCTCTGGGCTCTCTCCGTCTTGGTGACCGGCCTGGAGTGCTATTTCTGCATCACCCGTGACAACTGTTCCAAAATGACCATATTCAGCTGCGTCTTAAGCTTCCTGGTTTTCTCTCCACTCATGGTGCTGTCCAGCGTAACGCTGTTCATCAAAGTCCGGTATTGCTCACAGCGACACCAACCAACAAAGCTCTATGTCATCATTATGGTCACCGTCCTTTTCTTCCTCGTGTTAGCCCTTCCACTCCGGGTCATTGTGCTAATGGCCCTCCTTAGTCACACCGCGATACACCTCCTTGTCAAGAATTTAGTGATCCTACTGCCCTGTCTTAACAGCAGCATCAACCCCTTCATTTACTTCTTAGTCGGGAAACACGGGAGACGGCAAGTGAGGGAGTCTCTCAAGGAGGTTTTCCAGAGAATCTTCAAGGAGGAGGCTGATCCACAAGAGAAAAGGCCCACCAAACGCACCCAAGAACCAGCCACTGAGAAGCCTTCAGAACATGGGTGAGGCCTGACAGATCTTCAGCACTCCCGGGGCTGCCCTTGCAAACACATTTCCAATTAACACAGCAGCGCTTTAATATATGAGACACTGGGGCATGATTTTCCGGAAATGCTTTTAAATGAAAAGTTTTCCGTTAAAAGCATTTTCGGAACAGAGTGTCTAGATTGACACGGATGCTTTTCCGCAAAAGCACTTATTGCGGTAAAGCATCCATGCCAATCTAGACACGCTTTTCCGCAAAAAAGCCCCAATCGCCATTTTCGCAATCGGGGCTTTTTGGCAGAAAACAAATCTGAGCTGTCTACACTGGCCCTTTTGTGCAAAAGTTTTGTGCAAAAGGACTTTTGCCTGAACGGGAGCAGCATAGTATTTCTGCAAGAAGCACTGATTTCTTACAGTAGGAAGTCAGAGCTTTTGTGGAAATTCAAGCGGCCAGTGTAGACAGCTGGCAAGTTTTTCCGAAAAAGCGGCTGATTTTCTGGAAAAACTGGCCAGTCTAGACACAGCCAGAGAGAAGGACTAAAATCCCCACAAAATAATTTTCTTCATTGGAAAACGGGGTTTTGGCAACAATCAAAAATTTCTCAGGCCCAAATTTTCAGCACCCACAAAAGGGATGGGTTTGAAATTGTTTTTTTTTTTTTCATTTCAACATTTTGTAACTGTTTTCCCATGAGCAAAGGAAGGGAGGAAAACTTTTCACTGTGTTATTGTCTGTTTACTTTTCACTGGTTACATTGTAAAAGTAATTAAAAGTTACTTCATCTTCTTCCTTTTTTTCACCCGGTTGCATTTCTGCATGGGCAGGATAATCATACTATGAGCCAGGAGGGGTTAGGGTGGGTGTCCCTAGCCTCTGCTTGTCAGAAGCTGGGAGTAGATGAGAGGGGATGATTCCCCCTGGGGCACCTGGCACAGGTCTCTATGGGTGTGTCTAGACTACAGGGTTTTGTCGACAAACGTGGACTTTTGTCGACAAAACTACACCTGCATCTACACTACCGCTGAGTTCTGTCGACATAACGTCGACAGAACTCAGCAGTTTTGTCAACGCTGGTAAACCTCATTTTATGAGGAATAACGCCTTTTGTTGACAGAGTTCTGTCGATAGAAGGCGTTATTGCATCTACACTGTCCTTTGCATCTACACTGCCACGTCGACAAAGCAGCTTGCTTTGTTGACAGAACTGAATGTAGTCTAGACGCTGTTTGTCGACAGAAGCTTTGTCTCCAGTATCCCAAAATAGCGCTGCAGTGTAGACATAGCCTGAGAGACTACAGCTGGGTTTTGTGTAAGATCCCTCTAATTACTAAAAGTGGAAATTATAATAACCTTTTCAAGGCGTCCTTCACCTCCTTGTTCCTCAGGCTGTAGATCAGGGGGTTCAACATGGGGATCACCACTGTGTAAAACACTGAGACCACTTTGTCCCGGTCCAGTGAGTAGCTGGATATCGGCCTCACATACATAAAGACTGTGGTGCCATAGAATATCATGACAGCCATCAGGTGGGAGGCACAGGTGGAGAAGGCTTTGCGTCTGCCCCCAGAGGAGCGGATCCTCAGGATGGTGGAGATGATATAGACATAGGAGACCAGGATCTCCACCGAGGTGAAGATGCCGTGAAATGTACCAAAGGTGTAAAGCACTAACTCATTGCTGTAGGTCTCAGAGCAGGAGAGTTGTATTAGCGGTGGGATATCACAGAAGTAATGATTGATGACTTTGGAGTTGCAGAAGGACAGCCGAAAGGTGGAGATAGTTTGTGCTAGTGCATGAACAAAGCCAATCAGATAGGAGCCACTCACCAGCTGGGCACAGACTCTGCGGGACATGATAACTGTATAAAGCAGGGGGTTACAGATGGCCACATAACGGTCATAGGCCATCACGGCCAACAGGAGACATTCAACACTCGCTGTGAGCACAAAACAGAACAGTTGTGTGACACAGCCACTGAAGGAAATAGCTCTCCTCTCACTTAGGAAATCCACCAGCATCTTGGGGGTGATGGTTGAGGAGTAGCAGAAATCCACGAATTCCAAATTACTGAGGAAATAGTACATAGGGGTGTGGAGCCGGGAGTCGACCCTGATCAACACGATCATCCCAAGGTTCCCCACCAGGGTGACTAGGTACATCACTAAGAAGAGCAGAAAGCAGATGGCCTTCATCTCTGGACTTTCTGTGAGTCCCGAGAGGAGAAACTCAGTCACCAAGGTTTGATTTCCCCCAGTCATTTTGTCAGTACACAGGCGTTATCTGCTGATTGGCTCTTGCTGGTTGGCCGAAGGGACAACTGTTGACCTCTGATTTATCGTCTAGATCACCAAGTACTTAAATGGACCTCATTAGCAGAATATTTAACCACTTCAAATTCTTCAATGAATTTATCCTCCAGCAACCCTGTGGAGTAGGGCAGATTTTAGTTAGTTAGTTAGTTAGTTAGTTAGTTAGTTAGTTAGTTAGTTAAAATATTTTTACCCCACCTCTATTTAAAATATTTGAGGGGGCTAACAAAATGTTTAAAATACTATATATATATAAAGTAAAATACAGGATTCCAAGGAGGAGGGGGGGGGGAGGACACATGAAACCTGCTAAAACACCTCAAGAGGAGAGACACACACCCACACAACTCAACACCAATAAAAGCCCGGGTAGAAAGGGTGGCCTTGGTCTGGAGTGGAAACAGCACTAACGTTGGTGCCAGGCAAATGTTCTTGGGGACAGAATTCCACAGCCTAGGAGCAAAAGCTCCACGTAGATGTCAACCTTATTTCCATAAGTGGAGGAACATGGAGCAGAACCTCCCAGCTGACCTCAGTTCACGGGCAGGTTTGTATAGAAGACAGTCCTTCAAATGCGCCCATCCCAGCCCATATACGGCTATATAAGTCATAACTAACACTTTGAATTGTGCCCAGAAACATACTGGAAGCCAGTGCAGCTGCTGGAGCACCAGCATAATGTGCTCTATATAACGAGTATTAGTTAAAACAGATGGGAAACTGAGGCACAGCATCGCTAGATGACTTGTCCAAGGTCACACACAGTGACTGTGGAAGAGTTGGGGCTCGCTCCCTGCTCTCTTGAGGCTCAAGAAAGCAACCTGACCCACTAGAACATAGTTTTCTCTCAACCTGCCCAACGGAGCGATTCAACCTCGGTGAGAGAGACTCACTAAGCATCATCCCTGTGCGTCCCAGCCTCTCCACCCTAAGCAGCTGCAGTTAGATGCATTCAGCAGTGAGCACTTTGAGCCAAATGTTCACAAAGGGTCATGGCCAGCTTCCTCCTGAAACAGATCATCTCAGCATTAACTCAAAGCCCTGAGCATTTTGGGTCAGATTTTCAATGGTATTAGATGTTGGAAGATTCAGACAGTTACCATGAACATAAGAATGGCCACACTGGGTGAGACCAAAGGTCCATCCAGCCCAGTACTCTATCTGCTGACAGTGGCCAATGCCAGGTGCCCCAGAGGGAGTGAATCGAACAGGTAATCAAGCGATCTCTCCCCCGCCATCCATCTCCACCCTCTGACAAACATAGGCCAGGGACACCATTCCTTACCCATACTGGCTAATAGCCATGTACATAACCTCCATGAACTTATCTAGTGCTCTTTTATACCTTATTATAGTCCTAGCCTTCACAACCTCCTCAGGCAAGGAGTTCCACAGGTTAACGATGCGCTGTGTGAAGAAGAACTTCCTTTTATTTGTTTTAAACCTGCTGCCCATTAGTTTCATTTGGTGGCCCCTAGTTCTTATATTATGGGAACAAGTAAATAACTTTTCCTTATTCATGTTCTCCACACCACTCATGATTGTATAGACCTCTATCCTATCCCCCCCTTAGTCTCCTCTTTTCCAAGCTGAAAAGTCCCAGTCTCGTTAATCTCTCCTCATATGCGACCCATTCCAAACCCCTAATCATTTTAGTTGCCCTTCTCTGAACCTTTTCTAATGCCAGTATATCTTTTTTGAGTGAGGAGACCACATCTGTAGGCAGTATTCCAGATTTTCAAAATTAAGATTTTCAAAAATTTCCATGTACTTAAAACAGCTGAAGTCCATCATTTTGTTTGAAAGTTGGATACCTACATGCTTCTGAAAATTCTCAGAGGGGTCACCATGTTAGTCTGTAACTTTAAAAGCAAGTAGTGGTGCTGTGGTACCTTAGGCCATGTCTACACCAGGAAATTATTTCAAATTTACTAAATTTGACGTACAGACTCCTGATTTTACTCGGAGGTGGTGCAGGAGGTCTCCCATAAGCCAATTAGTTCAAATTAGTGGCACTGGAGCATCTACATTAATGTTGCTTCGAACTTACATGTTCGGAATTAGTGTTATTAGTACAGAGTTTAAATTCCGTATCCCGTTATTTTGGAATAATAGGCTTGTTAGTGTGGACACACTGCTTACTAACTTGAAATTGGGGAGTTATTCCAGACTAAGGTCTTAGTGCAGACCAGGGCTCAGAGAGTAACAAAAATATATATAGTGTCATGAGCTTTCATGGACAAAACCCACTTCCTCAGATGAGCTGGAGCGGAATAACAGAAACCCAGTAATTTATAATGGAAAAAGAAAGAGGAAAAAAATACTTTCAGAAAGGAGAAAAAGGAGGGGCAGAGATCCATAGACCATTCTCCTTGATAGCTGGGAAGCTATTAGAGCATGTTTCTAAAACATTCAACAGAGCAATAGAGAATGTTTATAAAACATTCAATTTGCAAGTACCTGGAGGATTAAGGAATAACCTCTAGCAGCCCGCATGGATTTGCTAAAAACAATGTGTGCCAAACAAGCTTGATTTCCTTCTTTGACAAGGTAATGGGTTTGATGGACAGGGTATAATTCAGAGAATATAAATGACCTGGAATTTAGGGAAGTTTCTGACACAGAACTGTATGATATTCTGATAAATAAGTTGGAGAAATGCAGGTTTGGTAAAATGAGCATTCAGCGAACATATAATCGGTTAAACAACTGCAAACAAAAAGTAACTACTAATGGAATGATGCTCAATTGGAAGAAGATCCCCAGTGGGGTTTCACAAAGATCTGTTCTGGGTCTAGTGTTATTTAACATCTTTCTTAATGACAGAGGTGTAGGAATAGAAAGCAAACTGATCAAATCAGCAGATGACGCTAAACTGGAAGGAGGTGAGAGGTTGCCGACACTTTGGAGGATGGAGCTTAAATTCAAAGGGATCATGACAAATTGGGGAACGGGGCTGTGGACAAGAACATTCAACAAAGAGAAATGTAACGTGCCACAATTAGGGAAGAAATATCAAATGCACAAATATAAAATGAGGATAGGTCACTGGCTTGGCAGCAGCATGGCTGAGGAAGATCCGGTAGTTGTGGTGGATCACAATCTCAACAAGAGACAACAGTGCAACTTTGTTGCAAACACGGGAAATGCTGTTTTGGGTTGTGTTAGCAGACAAAGAGAGTGACAGTACCCCTCTTCTCCACACTGGTCAGCCCTCGGCTGGAGTACTGTGTCCAATTTTGCTCACCTGTGTATGAAAAGGATGTAGAGCAACTGGAAAGGTCCCAGAGGTGAGTGACAAAGCTGATCAAGGGGGAACACAAGCCATATCATCAAAGGCTAAAGGAATTAGGTGTGTTTAGTTTGGACAAGAAGATTAGAAGGGGACATGACAGCAGTGCTACAAACACTTGAAACATTCCCATACAAAAAGACGGAGAAAAGTCGTTCTTTGTGGCCCCAGAGGGCAGGACAAGCTGCAATGGGTTTAAACTACAGCAGAGCACATTTCAATTAAATCTCAATTTAAAAGACTGGCAGGTCACTGGAACAGACACGGAGGGAGGTTGTGGGAGCTCCTTGATGGGAGGTTTACAAAATCTAGAATGATTCAAACACAACAAAACCTTCTTAGTAGGGGGTTAAACCAGATGGCCTTTGTGGTCCCTTCTGCTCCTATGGGTCTATGAAACTGTGACCCTCTGTCCATCTCCAATCGAAAAAAGCATTTTCGGTTAAGCTGGTTCACTAAACACATGATCTTTAATGGACTTACCATCAACCGCTGGCCATCTAGTCCTCAGGCTGGAGATTACTTGCTTTTTCTAAGACACCAAAATGAATTATTGAGACTCTTTGTGCCAAGAATCAAGGATCTTCCTCAGATATTGCTACTAAGTTGAACATCACATCCGGCCTCAGAAGTTGCAATCCTTTAACACGGGTCTGTCATTAACCTACATACCAGGCAGGCTTCCCACTTCCCTTAAATGTTTTGCATCATCTAAGTAAGAATTTTTGACAATAATGTCGCTACCAAAACTTTGGGACCGTGTGTACTGTAAAAGTTTTTCCCTGCCAGAATGTTCTAAACAGCTAAGCCAAGTGTCTTTGAGGGAGCCGTTTCACTGCAACGCCGTTGTCTTGCTCTCAGGTCCGACAACTGTTTTCCTCGTCTTCCATTAGTCTGTGCAGAGGTTCTGAAACATTCTCCCGTGCGGAGGATCTTAAACCTTCACAATGGGGGAGCCAATCTTAATTGTCTCATGGGCACGCCCCCTCCTGTCCAATAATATCCCTGCAGCGGCTACACCAATTGCCTGTGTGGAAAAGCAACATTTGTGAAGTATCCTAAGTGTTTTTAGCTGAATTTGTATGCAGTTTAGGAGCTGGAAACAAAGGGGATCCACATTATCTCCACAGTCTGGCCGGCAGTTCACTCATTGTCCGTAGATTACAGCCTGTGTTTCACAGAAGACCTGCTACATTTCACTGGTGCTTACAGCTGTTCCCGGTCCTAGGTGAAGTGCACCATCGCTTTAGTTTACTACCTAGGGGCAGGTCTACACTGCACACTTACCCCAGGTAAGTGGGACTCGGACTTGAGGACTTGGTGGGTATGTCTACATAGCAGCATTATTTCGGCATAACATCCGTTATTCCAAAATAACTATAAGAACATAAGAACGGCCATATTGGGTCAGACCAAAGGTCCATCTAGCCCAGTAGCCTGCCTGCTGACAGTGGCCAGCACCAGGTGCCCCAGGGGGGTGGACCGAAGACAATGATCAAGCGATTTGTCTTGTGCCATCCATCTCCAGCCTCTGACAAACAGAGGCCAGGGACACCATTTCTATCCCCTGGCTAATAGCCTTTTATGAACCTAACCTCCATGAATTTATCCAGCTTGTCTTTAAACTCTGTTATAGTCCTAGCCTTCACAGCCTCCTCTGGCAAGGAGTTCCACAGGTTAACTATGCGCTGTGTGAAGAAGAACTTTCTTTTATTAGTTTTAAACCTGCTACCCATTAATTTCACTAGGCGAGTGTCTACACAGCTGGCCTGTTATTTCGAAATAATTTTGAAATAACGGGCGGCTTATTTCGGTGTTTGTAAACCTCGTTCCATGAGAAATAACGCCTCTTTCAAAAGAGCTATTTGGGAATGGCAGTAGTGTGGCCGCTCCACTGTTGCTATTTTGAAATAGCTTCTCCCCAGAGCCATTCAAACTAATTACTCCCCAGTGCTTCCTGAGGCCCTAAATCGAGATAGCACATCCACATTAAGGGAGCCTGTCTTGGACTAATTTTCAGGCCTTCCCTGTAGTGTAGATGTGCTATTTCAAAATACTCTATTTCGGAGTGTTTCTTTCGGAACAGCTTATTCCAAAATAATCGTGCAGTGTAGACGTAGCTGGTGTTCAATGATCCTTTGCTTGATCATTCACATCTGGGTTTAGAATTGCAGGACTCAGACCTCAGAGCCATGGTAGAGTACTTACCCTGCACTATGCACCCTCTTCTGTCACAGGTCCATGGCTTGAGCTGCACCCACACCCACGTCCCCATGCTAAACTGTGATCCATCACTTTAAATACTCAGGAGGGTTCTTGATGCTGCATGAAGGCTGGGGAGTTCGGCACAGAAAGTCTGAGATGTAGGCCAAGTAGCACTCAGACTGCACTGAATTATGCCCCTGTGTCTGAGGGCTTTGCTGTGTTATCATTCTGAATTCTAAGAAATAAAACACTGTATAGTGACATGTAGCAACATAAGAGCAGCCAGACTGGGTTAGACCAAAGGTCCATCTAGCCCAGTGTTCTGTTTTCCAACAGTGAGTTGTGAGTTCAATCCTTGAGGGGGCCATTTAGGGATCTGGGTCAAATCTGTCAGGGATGGTACTTGGCCTTGCCATGAGGGCAGGGGACTGGACTAGATGATCTCTCACAGTCCCTTCCAGCTCTATGAGATGGTATATCTCCATATATATAACAGTGGCCAATGCCAGGTGCCAACGCCAACAGTGTGGTCCAGGCAGCATTGAGGGCTGACGGGGGAGAGGTCACCACCAGCTTCCCAGCTCTGCCCTTTCTATCCAAGGCCCCACCCCATCCAGGGGGCTAGAGTCAAACCCCCTCAGGCCCCGATGAAATCTGTCATCAGCCCTGTTCCTATCCCTGGCCTCGCTAGCAAATGCGGTTACCAAACCGAACTGTTCTCTTATTTCCCCTGTTTCAGTGTAGAAGAAACGATTGGCCCTACACCCCTTCAGTGGCGACCATCACTCTCAGGAGAAGACAGCTATACTGTGGTGTAAGGCCCAGGGCCATATTTGCAGCAGTATGGATGATGCCCCAAACCTTCAGATGTTTTTCAGGGTATGTCTAGATTATGGCAGAGGGATGCAGATTAGGCAGGTCGACGTTGCAAATGAGGCAGGGATTTAAATATCCCGCACCTAATTTGCATAAAAATGTCCGCCGCCGTTTTTGCCGACTCAGTACTTTGGCCACAAAAAGCGGCCGTCAAAAGGGGAGTTGTCGAGAAAGAAAGCCTTTTTCGGCAGATCCCTTATGCCTCCTGCAAGGAGGTTTACAGGATGCGTCGAAAAAGGCTTTCTTTCTCGACAGATCCTTCTCAAGACAGCCACCTTTTGCTGACAAAGTGCTGAGTCGGCAAAACGCAGTGGCCATTTTTATGCAAATTAGGTGCAGGATATTTAAATCCCTGCCTCATTTGCAATGTCGACCTGCCTAATCTGCATCCCTCTGCCAACAGGGATGCCTCTCCGAGTGCCAGGGCGGGCAGGAAGAACACAATTGTCTCTGTGTCTCTGCAGGAAGTCCGTCCCTCCAAGGAGAATTGGTTTCTAACTTCAGTTGCCTTCAAGATCTGGGGCTGGAGGAGTCTCAGCAGGTGGAACGGGCGTGCTGGCGGTGGGCAGCGGCCAATCGGACAGGAAGGATTTGCGTCATTACTTAACAGCCATCGAGAATGACTTGCATGGTGATGATGCTGATTCCTGCCCTCTGAGTAGACAGTAACAACACCCAGCCAGTCACAGTCCAGGGATTTGCATAACTGGAGGTTCCTGGGAATTAAGCATTAAGTCATTCGGCAAACAGAAGCCCTTAGCTGATTAGCGTGCATGGCAGGGATTACGTGAGGAATAAATCTGCAGTCATGCAGGCTCGCTGACAGGGGAGAGCAAAGGATGCAACTGTGCTGGGATCCGGTGATTCACAAGGACACTGGCCCCACCTCCCCCTGCCTCTTGCTCCGCCCCTGCTCTTGCTCCACCCCTCCCCACCCACCTCTTCCCAGCTCTCTCCAGACCACTGCAGCCGAGGAATGGCACCGAGGGGGCTGGAACCCCCGGCCTGCACCTTCCCCACGGCCTGACACGGGTTCCTGCTGCCCTCCCGCAGTATAGAAGCTGCAGCGGCGGCTTGGCTTACGGCAAGCTGATTCCAGCTTCCCATTCTGCATAGCTGGATGGTGTACCAGAAGCCGACCTGCCTGGTCTAGTGAAGACCAGGACTTGATGCCTAATGAAACCACCTCCACCAGCGCCGGCAGCTGTGACAATCGGAGAGCACACAGTGCTGTCCTCACTAGCACTTTGGATGGTGTCACTTAAGTTCATTGAATCATAGAACACTAGAACCGGAAGGGACCTTGAGAGGTCATCGAGTCCAGTCCCCTGCCCTCATGGCAGGGGGCTGGACCATTGAGATCATCCCTGACAGGTGTCTGTCCAACCTGCTCTTAAATATCTCCATGGATGAAGATTCCACAACCTCCCCAGGCAATTTATTCCAGTGTTTAAGGGAGTGTTTTTTTCACAGTGATACCAACAAAAGTGGTAGGGTAGGCCTGGCCTAAGAGGATTCCATTCTAGCATTGTCTAATATGATACAGGTACCTGTAAGGGATGCGGGCAGAGTGGCTGATATAATTCACTGTCATGGTTGCAATGGACTAGCCTCTTTGTATTTGTTATGGGCCATAGAGAGGCCGATAGAGGCCAAGTTCCCAGATTTGAACTTTCACCCATCAACAAGTGATATGATCACTACAAGGCATGGCTGTGTCCTAGGCTTCAAAGGAGTCACTCACCATATTGATAGCCTAGGTTTAATGTAGCAATAAGAATGCAATATTATACTAGCAATATATGTGTGGGGAAGGAGAGATCCGACTGTTGACCTCAGGGTTTACTGTCTGGTTATTACAATAACGGTATCTGTAGTGACATACCATGTACTGTTTTTAAAGCACATTAACTTAATTTACTCTCATTTGGAATGGGTGCCATATGAAGAGAGATTAAAAAGACTGGGACTTTTCAGCTTAGAAAAGAGGAGAGCAAGGGGGACATGATAAAGGCTTATACAATCATGACAGGTATGAAGTTATTTACTTGTTCCCATAACATAAGAACTAGGGGTCACTAAATGAAATGAATAGGTAGCAAGTTTAAAACAAACAAAAGGAAGTTGTTCTTCACACAGTGCACAGTCAACCTGTGGAACTCCTTGCCAGAGGATGTTGTGAAGCCAGAACTTTAACAAGGTTCAAAAAAGAATTAGATAAATTCATGGAGGATAGGTCCATCAATACTTATTGGCCAGGATGGGTAGGGGTGGTGTCCCTAGTCTCTGTTTGTGAGGCTGGGAATGGGCGACTGGAGAGGGATAACTTGATGATTCTCTGTTCTGTTCACTCCCTCTGGGGCACCTGGTTCTGGCCACTGTCAGCAGACAGGATACTGGGCTAGATGGACCTTTGGTCTGACCCAGTCTGACCATTTTTATGATCTTATGTTCTAATGCCATCCCACCGTATTGCTACATAAGAACATAAGAACGGCCACACTGGGTCAGACCAAAGGTCCATCCAGCCCAGTAGCCTGTCTTCCGACAGTGACCAATGCCAGGTGTCACAGAGGGAGTGAATCAAACAGGTAATGATCAAGTGATCTCTCTCCTGCCATCCATCTCCACTCTCTGACAAACAGAGGCCAGGGACACCATTCCTTACCCAAACTGGCTACAAGCCATTTATGTACTTAACCTCCATGAATTTATCTAGTTCTCTTTCAAACCCTGTTATAGTCTTAGCCTTCACAATCTCCTTAGGCAAGGAGTTCCACAGATTGACTACGTGCTGTGTGAGAAGAACTTCCTTTTATTTGTTTTAAACCTGCTGCCCATTCGTTTCATTTGGTGACCCTTAGTTCTTATATTATGGGAACAAGTAAATAACTTGCTGACACTAGAGTGCAAAGTACAAATGTTTCTCCTCTCCCGCTCACCAAATGATCGTTCTGTGATACGTGTCTGCCTCTCCATATACCTAGGTTCATTCTTCTACGTGGCTCATCAGGGTCGAGTCTGAGAGCCTTACAGCCTTGCAAAGTGAGCACATAAGGGTGTCTGCAATTAGGTGAAGGTCAGCAATTTCAGTCCTAGCTTTCTGTGAGCATGTCTAGGAGCTGCGGTTATTATTGGAAGAGCCCTGGAGAAAGCAACCACCTCAGCCGCATGCCTCGAAACAATAAAGCGAGGAGATGAATATGTTTGGCATTGTTGGACAGTCATTTTAATCAACGCTTTTATCTTGGAAGCCTTGCCCCCACCCCAGTGATCTTCTCAGGGCATCCTTCACCTCCTTGTTCCTCAGGCTGTAGATCAGGGGGTTCAACATGGGGATCACCACCGTGTAGAACACAGAGGCCACCTGGTCAGGGCCCAGGGAGTAGCTGGTGTTGGGGCGTAAGTACGTGAAGATCAGAGTCCCGTAAAACATGGTGACGGCCGTCAGGTGGGAGGCACAGGTGTTAAAAGCTTTGTGCCGGCCCTCGGCAGAACGGATCCTGAGAATGGCAGTCACGATGTACATGTAAGAGAAGAGGGTGATCAGGAGGGAGCTGACGCTGGTGAAGCCGGCTAGGATAGAAATGATATTTTCGGCGGCGGAGCTGTCAGTGGACGACAGGGCTAGCAGCGGCGGGGTGTCGCAGAAAAAATGGTTGATGATGTTGGAGCCACAGTACGTTAACCTGCTGATTAACGAGGTCGTTATCGTGGCACTCATGAAACTCGTGAAATAGGAACTAGCCACCAATGGGATGCAGACTCTATGGGACATGACTGCTGAGTACAGCAGCGGTTTGCAGATGGCCACGTAGCGGTCGTAGGCCATTACCGCCAGAAGCAGGCACTCGGTGCTGAGCCAGATGATGAAAAACTGAAGTTGAACCAAACACCCCGAGTAGGAAATGGCTTTGGTCTCCGCTATGAAGTTCGCCAGCATCTTCGGGGTGACCACGGATGAATAGCAGATATCGACCACCGACAGGTTGCACAGGAAGAAGTACATGGGCGTGTGTAGCCGGGCACTGGCCCGGATCAAAAGGATCATCCCGCAATTCCCCATCAGGGTGATCATATAGATCACTAGGAACAACACAAAGAAGGTGACCTGCAGTTTGGGCCCATCTGTGAATCCTTTGAGAATGAATTGAGTCACTAGAGTGCAATTCCTCTCTTCTTTTATTCTCGCTTCTGGTACCTGCAGAAAAGATGAACAGAGATGGACTATTATAGGCCCAGTTGTCATTCTGTGAACAAAGCATGCAAATGCATTCATTTTTGTGCATGCATAGTACATTCAGTTTTATATATTCATAAACATTCAACCCTCTAAGACAAGTACCAACATTTCCTGGGGGTTGCTTAAAAAGATTTCTGTAGTGGCCGACAGATAACAAAGCAACTGAGTGGATGCTCTCCAAAATGTATTCCTTTGAATATGGTACAGTCTGTAAAGGTACGTCTACACTAGCTCGTTAGTTCGAGCTAGGTAAGGTAATTAGGGCAAGCGTAGTTGCAAATGAAGCCCGGGATTTAAATATCCTGAGCTTCATTTGCATGTTCCCGGGCGCCGCCATTTTTAAATCCCCCTTAGTCTGAATTCTGTGCCTGCGGCTACACGCAGCCCAGAATAGGGAGTTTGAATTAAAGATCCTAATTCGAACTACCGTTACTCTTCATTCGACGAGGAGTAACGGTAGTTCGAATTACGATCTTTAATTCGAACTCCCTACTCCAGGCCGCGTGTAGTTGCGGGCACGGAGTTCGGACTAAGGGGGATATAAAAATGGTGGCGCCCGGGAACTTGCAAATGAAGCTCGGGATATTTAAATCCTGGGCTTCATTTGCATCTCTGCTTGCCCTAATTACCCTACCTAGCTCAAACTAACGAGCTAGTGTAGACGTACACTCAATGAGTGATGGAGTAGATGAGAGAGGCCTATAAAATCATGACTGGTATGGAGAAAGTAAATAAGGCAAAGTTATTTACTTGTTCCCATAACATAAGAACAAGGGCTCACCCAATGAAATTAATAGATCCAGTGAAAGCTTTGTTATCCGGCACTCCATTAACCAGAAAACTTTGTTAACTGGCATTGCCCCCAGCCACAATACTGTCACATGTTCAGGTGCATAGGCCTGGCTTGGTTGACCATGATTGACTTAACAATTTTTTTATTTAAGAAGTACTATTCATCTTTAACTCAAAATAGAAATGTGAGACCAACTGCCTCACCCTACAAAACAACCAATGTTAAAAACTTGAGTTTTACTATTATTGTCCATTGGTTTTTCCTAGGTTGATGGGACCCTCAGATAACTGGAATTTTTAGATAACTGGAATGCCCTAATCCACGTGCATGCCGGATAACACAGGTTTTATTATAATAGGTTTAAAACAAACAAAAGGAAGTTTTTATTCACATGTCGTACAGTCAACCTGTGGAACTCCTTGCCAGAGGATGTTGTGAATGCAAGGACTTTAACAGGGCTCAAAAAATAACTTAGATAAATTCATGGAGGTTAGGTCCATCAATGGCTACTAGCCAGGGTGAGTAGGAATGGCGTCCCGAGCCTCTGTTTGTCAGAGGCTAGAAATGAATGATAGAAGAGGGACTACTTGAAAATTAACTGTTCTGTTCACTCCCTCTGGGGCACCTGGCATTGGTCACTGTCAGCAGACAGGATACCGGGCTAGATAGACCTTTGGTCTGACCCAGTCTGGCCCTTCTTATGTTGTTCCTATGTATTGGGGATGGTAGGTGAGTAAATTCATGACTGTATGAACAAACAGATACGAATGAATATGTGGCTGGTCCAACGAACTAGGTGGTTGCTCGATGGGAGTGCCCATTGGTTGTGATGGTGACCGGGTGAATTGATAGATGGGTGAGCATACTGTTGGTGAAAGAAGGGGCTGAGCAGTAGATGGTTGTGTGGGGTGTGGAGAAGGTGGATGGATGGGTGAGTCTGTTGGCAGTCAAAGGGACGAGTCATTGGATAAGGAGAAATGGGTGGGGGGGATTGGATGAGTGGGAAGGTGGCAGGGAGAGTGCTGTGTGGTTGGAGCTGTGCTCATCTCAGGATATGATGGAGTCAAAGTGGGGGAGGAAATATCTTTTACTGGACCAACGTCCGGTGGTGACAGAGACAAGCCTTTGCGCTATATGGGACAATGCAAAGAGCTAATAGAAGAACATAAGAAGGGCCAGACTGGGTCAGACCAAAGCTCCATCCAACCCAGTGTCCTGTCTGCCAACAGTGGCCAGCACCAGGTGCCCCAAAGGGAGTGAACAGAACAGGAAACCATCAAGTGATCCCTCCCCGTTACCCATTCCCAGCCTCTGACAAACTGGGGCCAGGAACACCATCCCTACCCATCCTGGCTAATAACTATTGAAGGACCTAACCTTCATGAATGTATCTAGCTCTTTTTTGAACCCTGTTAAAGTCCTGGTCTTGACAACATCCTCGGGCAGTTCGTGCAGTAAATATTACACCAGGCAATATCCGGTCTCTGGAAGGAAGGCAGACAGCTCGTAGGGTTGGAAGAGACCTCAGGAGGCCAGACGAGCGAGAGAGCTGAAGGACCAGTGGGTTGCGTGAATGGTGCTGTCGGCACTGAGGGAGCTGCATACGTTCTCGGGTACATTTCACAATGGCAAACGTTCTAGGTGACACCTATCACCCATCAGAACTGGACCTCGCTGCAGAAGCCAAAGAGGGGAAGTCTAGAGATGGAGTTCTTACCGTAGGAAACGGTCCTTTGAGGAACACTGAGGCAGGGAAGCTGGCTATGCTGCTGGTGATGGTGTTCTGTGAAGAAACAGAGCACAGGACTGATAATACAAGAGCCGGGCAGGGACTGTGTTTAGTTACAGCTGTATATATCAGTGAAACACTGCAGACTTCTCCTTCTGTTCAATGCCAGCCCCATTCAGTGGGTATTACTGTTACTTTATCACTACATTTATATGAAAAAATATACATCAGCCTAATTAGAGGAAGGATTAGTCTTGTCATAAAAGCGCGGGAGTGGATCTCAGAAAATCTAGATTCACTTCCCACCCTCCCAAAGTTACCGTCTCTGACCCTACATGAAAACCACACAGCAAAAATATTCAAAAATAGTTAGGACCCTAAGTCCTATGTAATTTAGGACCCTAAGTCCTGTTTTCAAAAGTGCATCGAGTCACCTTTGAAAATGGAACCCAAGCTCCTAAGGGAAGTAGATCCTTTTGAGAAATTCACCCTTAATCGCTCTGTGCTTAGTTCCCTATCTGTAAATAATTCTGAACATGAATAAAAATACTTCTCGTCTCTCGTGTTCTGTCTGCTCTGTCCATTTGGGTCACAAGCTCTTTGGCGGCATGGATTGTCTCTTATTAGGTGTTCGTACATTGCCTGGTTTTTTGGGGACCTGATCTCAGTTAAGTTCATTGCCATAATACAAAAAAATGACTCAAAGCATTTCTTAGTAGAAGAGTCAAAATCCACATGAATTGCTTAATTTATTTAACCCAGTCATTCCCAGACAAATAGAAACTGAAGCCAAGTTAGGAAGGAACAGTTTGGGGTTTTTTTTTTTAATATTTCTTCTTTTCTACCTAAAAGTTCACATAATATTCAACACCTGCTAGCCACATAAAATATATTTTTCTAAAATTTCACAAAGAGAGACAGACTTACCAAGATCCAAATTGCCCTCCGAACACTTTTCCTGTGTGGTCCCATGTTGAAAAGAATATCTGAACGGAACTTCAGTTCACTCTGGCATCTGAAAGAAAACCCCTTCTTAGCTTTCTAACAAAGCACACAGGGTACCAGTGATGATCGCTCTTGTGACAGCTGTGAAGAATACTGAGTTCTATTCCAGAGGCTGGTAAAACCGATGGCGTGAAAGACTAACTCGATCTGGGGAAAGATTTATGTTTTGATGGTGCAGTAATATTTATATTGCCCTGGGATATCTGATACCTCCAAGGAAACTTCCCCAAGCCCCAAACCTCCTAATCACCAGTGTAGCCTAGGAACAGATGGTTTTTGGACACATATTCAAATTTCAAAAGCTCAGAGCTGTGCATCCAGCCAAGAAGGACACTAAGCAGAAAATACTAAAATCAAACCCACCTATAGTTTTTGAGTGACAATTCAAAGACTGCCTGGGCTTGGGATGAGTGGGGAAAGGATGTACAGCAGACAGTTTTAAGGCCATGCTGTTCTTGGATAGACAAGGTAGGAAAGGCAGAACAGAGGAGGTTTTATTGGAGGTGGCGGAGCTGACATGGAGGAGGCGGGGCATTCTCTTGGCGTGCCTTTTTGCTACTTGGACGTTGAAATATTTTAGTTTTTAAATAATAGAGCTGATTTTTCCACTTTTTTCTGTGTTCCAGTAGCTCAAGAAAAATAGACTCACCCCGTCTAAACATATCAATCTCTATTTTAATTCCCACTTATAAAAAGAATAAAGTACAAATATAACTTCGTACATGATAAAACAGTTTAAACAACAGGAACGAAAGCAGAACAATGGATGGTGAATAGAAATGCTTTGGAGGAAAGTCCAAGGAGAGGTACCGAAAGTGTCATTAATACATAAGATGATACATACGATGTGTATCATAGATTGATGGTCTCCATCTATTAATGACTTGACTTAACTCTTTGCCCAGCATAAGGGACAATAGTGGAATCCATACAATTGATTGAGCTGTGTCCATTGTCATGGGTACAAACGCAGAGAGGCCCAGAGGCCACCTAGCTACCGACAACTATTAATGTACTTCAGCAATAAACCAGACTGGAGTGCCTTTGTATCTTATCTGAGTCTGTGGTCTTTGGGGGCTCTGGTGAAGTCTATGATGCTAGCTACCTGTGCAGAACGGGTATGATATACTGAGGGAGCATACAAAAATGCACATGGCTGAATGTTTATCATCACAGACAGGGCAGGAGATTGACACCAGTCAATCCTGAATTTATTACATCACTATCCTGAATGACAACAGCCATTACAGGCTGGCTGGCATTTTTTAAAGATATAACCTTTTATAGTCAAAAGTAGCTGTTTTATATTCCTAAACTGGTACTTTTCATCAACAAATGTTTCTACTTACAATATGTTTCATGGTATTTTTTCTCTTCAGTGTTGCTTGTTACATTTTTTTATCAACGTGTTTTCTTGGTTTCTTCTTTTTTCCCACTCTCTTTCCCTCCCCTCTCCTTTTGTCTTTCTGAAGAGGACAAAAGAAAACAGGAAAGCAGGAGACACAAAAAAAGCTAAAAGAAAATCACCTTGCCAGACATTTAGGGTATGTCTAGACTACAGATTTTTGTCGACCGAAGTTTTGTCGACAGATACTGTCGACAAAACTTCTGTCGACAAAGAGCATCTAGACGACATCGAGTTCTGTCGACAAAGCAAGCCGCTTTGTCGACATAACAGTGTGGACGCAAAGGACAGTGTAGATGCAATAATGCCTTCTATCGACAGAACTCTGTCGATAAAAGGCGTTATTCCTCGTAGAATGAAGTTTACATACGTTGACAAAACTGCTGAGTTTTGTCAACGTTATATCGACATAACTCAAAGGCAGTGTGGACGCAGGTATAGTTTTGTCGAAAAAAGTCCACTTTTGTGGACAAAACCTTGTAGTCTAGACACACCCTTAGAGTGAGTGTGTTTTGAAAGCTACAAGCCAAAACTCTGAAATTTTGAATTTCTTAAAGCTCTGTTTTAACCTGCTCTAGTTCTGACCTGTCTGTTTCTGAGCATTCTGTGCTGTCACAACTGCGCAATATGATGTGCAGAGCCAAACGCCATTGATGCGAATTGGAGTCTTTCCATTGACTTCAGAGGGTGTTGGCCTGAGCCCTTATGATACACAGGGCTACAGGACCACAAAAGCTGCAAGGGAATGCAAAATCTGTCATATTGACAGAGGGATGGGCACGGGGTGGATCACTCAATAATTCCCTGTTCTGTTCATTCCTTCCAAAGCACCTGGCATTGACCACTGTCGGAAGACAGGAGACTGGGCTACATGACCCAGAATGGCTCTTCTGATGTTTGGTCCATTCTTACGGGACTTTGCAGGAAGAAATGTCAGGGGTGAGCCGTTTTTCCCCTGAAAATCTCAAGAACATTTGCTTAAAACATTCCGCATGGGTTTAAAATGAACGAGACCGTCATTCACTTGTTTTCAAAACAAGGAGCTTTGAAGGAAAACACATTCGCGTTCTTTAAACATTGCTGGTTTTCCCCGCTTGGCTGCCAAGGTCTGTAGCAGAATAATGGTATTGACACCAAAGGGCAAGGCCTGTTGCTGGTGTGAATCAGCCCTTGCTTCATGAATGCCATGGACCAAGTGGTCAGCTGGTGTAAATCAGCGTAGCTTCACAGCTGTCAATGGGCCAGATACTCAGCTGGTAATACCTAAGAAATGCTCTAGCCAACGAGAAATGCTCTAGCTACTCTCCAGCTCATGTCAATTGGCCATAAGCGCTATGTAATTCAATGGGGCCAGATACCCAGATGGTATAAATCCAAGATGCCCCTTTGGAGATTTTTTGTTAGTGGAATGGGTATCACTGATTTGGAGCTCCCGAGGGTGTAAACTGGTGCCGCTCCATCAAAATCCACAGGCCAGACCCCAGCTGGTGATTCCTGAACCAATTTGCACCCATCGAGGAGCCAATGGAAGGAGCACCAACAGGGGTGGCCCGTGGCTATAGGCGGACTCGGTTGCTGCCTAGGGTGCCGCCGCCCACGGCACCCAATGATGATGTCACGGGGGTGCCTGCCGATGACATCAGTCCATTGACAGCCCTGCAGGCAGGGGCGCCGATCGCGCATTCTGCCTGGGGTGCCAGCTACCACATTCGGCCTCAGGCCACTCCTGAGCACCGATGTACTGTCTTCTTGGTCTAACCTCTCCTGGATCAGAGTCAGTGGGCAATGGCACCTTTATGTGATGATCTAGGTGTTTGATCCGCTTTGGGCCAGGTGCAGGCTGGATGCCTTTTGCCAGAGCCACAATGAAAGATCCTGGGGCTTGTCTCATTACGGTTGCCACTGGAGCGCTTCCAGGTAGACGTTGCTGATGTTGACAGGAGGTTCTCTTCTTGGGCAGGGGGAATCATAGAATCCCAGGGCTGGCAGAGACCTCAGGAGGCAACAAGTCCAACCCTCTGCCCAAAGCTCCAGCCCCCTCCTCATTTTGGTTGCTCTCCACTGGACTTTCTCCAATATGTCCTGATCCTTTCTGGACTGGGGGGCCCAGAACTGGACACAATACTCCAGATGTGGCCCCACCAGTGCTGGATAAAGGGGAACCATCTCTTCTCTAGATCTGCTGGCAATGCTGCTCCTAATGCAATCTAATGTGCCATTAGCCTTCTTGTCTACAAGGGCGCACTGTTGACTCACATCCCTCTTCTCATCCACTGTCACCCCCAGGCCCTTTTGTGCCATGCATGAACCAGCTCTCTTCCCAGAATGAGCTGTGGCCCAGTTCTTCTCTATAGGGCTTTACTCCTGCCTGAGACTCTGTACTCCACATTCCCTCAGGTGCCCACTCTGTGTGTGTGTGGGGGGGGGGTCTCAGATGCACCAGGGCAGTATGGGAGCAAAGAATTTCAGTAGCCCCAGTCCATGTGGCGCTTCCGTGCTCAGCATTGGGCCCCTGTGAGTGTGGAACCATTGTTCAAACGAAGGCCTCTCCAGGAAATAAATGGTCTTGGGGCCTGGGACTTGCTTTAGGACAGAGATAGCAGGAGGAACCAGTCCCCCTTTGGCACACAAAGCTCACAGCATCTCACCCATCCGGTGCATGGCGTTCCACTGCGTGCTGCCTCGGGTGCCCACGGCTTTATGGGCTGAAAGTCACTCTGGGCCATCACAGGTGGAATGTGTATATGTAGAAGGCTTTAGCAGAGCTGTCTAGGGTGCACGGGGGCAGAGAGTGAGACAGCGGGAGGGTTGTAGCACTGTGGGACTCAGGGGCACCGGCAGAGCTGTGTGGACCGTCTACCACTGGAATGCCAGAGGTTGCAGGCAAAGAATGAGGGGGGTTCTTACAGGTCAGGACTGTCTATCTGAGGATCGTGTGTGGCCCCCATTGGCACAGTCTTGGCACACCCTGCAATACGTATTTGGTGCTGCAGGGGGCAGGAAGCTCTCTGGTGCCCTCTGCTGCTGCCAGCACATACCAGTCAACAACGTATTCGTGTGGCCTGCCCTTTGTAGCTTATGTTGTTCCAGTCAGTCCCCAGCCTCCAACTGTGTCTTCGCCCCACTCCAGCCAGCCCCCCAGCTTGGCCTTTCATTGTCCCTACCTGCCAACCCTCCCCCCCCCCCCCCAGTACCCCAGCTAAACGTCTTCCTTCCTTTCACGGTATCACCCCTCGAGCTAGGCCCATTATCCCCTCTCCAGCCAGGACCCCACAACTATGCTCCTCACAGCCTCTGTGGGCAGCACTCAGAAGACAGACCCCTCGTGTTGGCCAGCCCCCCCTACTTCCAGTGGGGCCCCTCACCCCCAGGCTCTGGTCAGTTCCCCAACCAGGCCCCCAGATGCCCTTGAAAAGTTAGATAACACAGAGAGCTCGGCCTACATTTAGAGCAAACTATGTGACACTCCACTGTATTTAACCTTATAATACCTCCCTGAGGTAGGGAGAAACCGTGGTCGCCCTTTGCAGAGGGGGAACTGAGGCAGCGGGAGACAAAGGCCCAGATTTCTAAGGTATTTAAACATGTTTTGCACTCAGCAGTGCAGTGCCTAATAGATTTAGGAACCTGCCTCACTTTTCCAAAGGGATTTAGGAACTTATAAACTAAAATCTCATTGATAGTCAATCGTACATGCATACGTGCCAAGAAATTACAATTTAGAAATGATATTCAGGCTCCTAAATCAGCTAGGCATTGCAACACGGAGCACGACACCACCAGACGCCCTTTACAGATCTGAGCCTAGGACAATCCCAAGGTTCCCCAGGAAGTCTGTGGCAGGGCAGAAACATGACCCCACATGGGGTGCGTCTGGACTGGCAAGATTTTGCGCAAAAGCAGCCCTCACCATCAGGCTCTGGTCAGCTCCCAGCCAGGCCCCCATATGCCCTTGAAAAGTTAGATAACACAGAGAGCTCGGCCTGCATTTAGAGCAGGGGAGGCGTTTTCAGGCTCCGGACGTCGATTGAGGCATCCGTGGCCCCGGTCGCCGTTTTCGAGCTCAAAAGTCAATTTCGGTCATCGATCCCCGGGGGGGAGCGTTTTCTGGCTCCTGATGTCAATTTCAGCCGTCGCAGCACAGGTCGGCATTTTCGACTTCAAAAGTCGATTTCTGCCATCGCAGCCGGGGGCGGGGGACGATCTAATGTAAGATTGTCAGTGCTCTTGTGCAAGAACTCTGATGCTCCCACTCAGGAAAAAGCCCTCTTACACAAGTGTTCTTGCGCAAGAGGGCCAGTGTAGACAGGGACAGGAATTTTTTGCATAAGAAAGCCCCGATGGCGAAAATGGCCGCCGGAGCTTTCTTGCGCAAAACCGCGTCTATACTGGGCACAGATGCTTTTGTGCAAAAGCAAATCTTTTGCGCAAAGGCACTTGCCTATCTAAACGCTCTTTTGCGGAAATACTTTTAACGGAAAAACTTTTCCGTTAAAAGTATTTCCGCAAAATCATGCCAGTCTAGACACAGCCCTCATCTAACAGTCTAACTCCTAGGCTGTCTATCCTCTCGACTAAAATGTGTTGGTGGAGATGTGTGTGTGTGTGTGTGTGTGTGTGTGTGTGTGTGTGTAGCTACATGTGGAGGTATCTAATATATTTAATTTGATGGAAACCAAGATGATGCAAATTAAGATTTTGATGCATTGACGGAGCTGGGGGCACATGAGGGAGACCTGCAGATTAGAGATGAGATGAACAGGCCTGGCAGACCAAGTGATCCAGGAACAGAAATATAAAAATAGAAATACCAGGTTCGAAATGAAGTGCACTGTCTAGTTGAGGAGTGGGTGGATTTTTGCAAGGTCCATTTCTGTCTTTAGCAACTGGTTTTAATTTTCTTTTTAATCTCGCTCTGAATCCATGCAAACTGTTACAAGCCTAGAAGCTGCTCCTGGCATTATGAAAATGAAGTCAGTGCACAGGCCCATAGATTTGAAGGCCAGAAAAAATCAGGATGATCCGACAGTCCGAGGTCCTGCCTGCCACAGGTCAGAAAATTCCAGTCATTCCTACAGCAAAAGGAATTCCTGTGCCCTATGGGAGAACCTGTTTGGTAACCTGTAGCCATTTCAGTTCAATTGTTCTGTCACTCTTTCACTGCTTTTCCCATGGTATTAAGAGGCATCCAATCAAGATGTGTCTGTCCTGGTTAAAGTGTGGGCAGAGGGTATGTGGAATATACAGAGCTCAATATGTCAGTCTGACATTAAGTGAATTAATAGTAATATATGATTGATTATTAATACAGTCACTAGAACAAAAGTTTTGAAATTCATCTGTATCGTCTGTGCTGATTTGCAGTCACAAATCAAATAATTAGTTTCTTTCTCTGCATGTTCCCTCTTAGGGGACTGGAGGAAATTACCAGCAGAGAATTCCCTATGAGGAATAAGCTAATGCAGTCGGGAGACTAGGTGTGTTGGTCCAAAATAATCACCCTGACTCTGGCACCAAAAGAAAAATGAAAATTCTCAGTAGGTTACACTTTCAGGTGCCTCTGTCTCGGGCCGGAGGGAATCAATTGACTGTAATTGACCCCGATTATTTTAATGAGCTCCCTTGGGCATAATTAGAAAGTTTGTGCCTACCACATGGTGATTACGTCGCTTTTCCAGGAAGTTTGAAAGTGAGATTAAATTGGTTCCTCTGTGCATCGTTAAAATCAGAATGTGCAAACAATTATTGAAACGAGCAGATCTAAGATAAATGACTTGACTTGATTGTTGTCCTAACTTAAGGGACTCTGAAAGGTTTCCTTAAAGCAACAGAGTCCGGTAGAGAGAGAAACAGGATGTATAAAGTGATTATTATTGCAAAAAGAAAGCTAGAAGTCCCTGGCCTATGCTAGCCACTGTGTTAAGCACTCTGTTCATCTAGCTGCTTTCCGCAATGCTACCACTGCAAAGCAGCTGTAAATTAAGGCTTAACTAAAGTAGGTTTCTAGATAACTTTGCTCTGCTAGAACAACACAAAACAACCGCAGCAGGCTGATGAATCTGAGCCACAGTCCCCATACCATGGAGAATAAAGATACCATGGAAGTATGTTTTGCAAATGTAAGACTATCTAACATCTGGCACCACTGCCCAGGCTAATGTCCTTGCTCCCAGCAGTCCTGCTGTGCGCACCTCTTCTTGTTTGTGTCTCAGGCTGCTCACCGCGCCTGACAGAACCATTGACAATATGGTTCTACGGCCGGTTGTGTCAAAAAAATCCACTCGCAAAGAGGAGGCAGCCTGAGACACGCACATAAGGGGCGAGGTTTTAAGCAGACAATGTGAATGGATTTGATTTTACACGGTTCAAAGGTATAGGAAACCTGAACAGAAATGCTTCGGGGTGAAAACCGTAGGCCATAATCAAAATATGCACAGATGTGCAAACGAGAATGAAATGTTGACACCGCTTTTAACGCCAGTACTTTTGCCCCTAATTAGCACTTGAACGAGGACAATTCATTAGGTGAGCAAAACCACCGAGGTACTGTCATCAAGGCCTAAAGGCCTATCCAGTTAGGTGAGCAATGCTTCACGGGTACTGCCGCCCAGTCATGAAATCTCATCATTGTTAGGTGAGCTAGGAGCCACCATCTTGGCTGATGGTCTCCTAACCTTCAACGGTAGCAATACCCGACAGGAGCTGCTTTCCAGGGGTGCAGCCAAATAACATTTACATACGCAGTACCTCACAGGTATTACCGCATAGGTTTGTGAGGCGAGGAGCTTTAGGTTAGCAAGAGGACACAAGTACTTCCGGGCAGGAATGAGGCCTAATTATTGTCAGGCGAGCAATAGCACGCCAGGTACCGATTTCTAGGGCTAAAGCGCAATCATCGTTAGGTTAACACTTGATGTGTAATACTCTGTGGGGATGGCTACATTATGGGTGTGTCTAGACTACACTTCTCTGCCGACAGAGATGTAGATTAGGCACATTGACATTTAAATATCCCATGCTTCATTAGCATAAAAATGGCCGCCGCTTTTTTTTGGCACAGAGCTTTGTCGGAAAAAAGCAGCAGTCTAGAGGCTGATCTTTCGAAAAATAAAGACTTTTTCGAACAATCCTGTAAACTTCATTTCATGAGGAATAAGGGATCTATCAAAAAAAGCTTTCTCTCCGACAAAGCTCCGTGCTGGAAAAAAGCAGCAGCCATTTTTATGCTAATGAAGTGCAAGATATTTAAATCCCTGCTTCATTAGCAATTTCGATGTGCCTAATCTGCATCTCTCTGTCTGCAGAGAAACCCTAAGAGCGGTGCCTGTAATTCACTGCTCACGGAGCCCTTTCCATATCAGGGCTGAGCGAGTGCATGTAGCTGGAGAGGTACGAGCAGCCGGAGGGGCTATCGACCCCCTCCGCCCCTAAGTACATAGACGTCTGAGGTAAATTGCCCAGGGAGGTTGTGGAATCCCCATCTGTGGAGATATTTAAGAGCAGGTTAGACAAATGTCTATCAGGGATGGTCTAGACAGTATTTGGTCCTGCCATGAGGGCAGGGGACTGGACTCGATGACCTTTCGTGGTCCCTTTCAGTCCTAGTATTCTATGATTCTACTAGGCATGCACGCATGGTGGTCAGCCCCTCATGCCATCCGAGCTACGCTCTATATTTAGTGCTCCGGCTGGATCAGAGCCAGTGTGGGTATGTCTCCTAAGCTGGGAATCATACCCCCGGCTAACATAGACACATACCTTGCCAGTGACCAATAACACCCAGGCAATGCCAAGTAGGCCTACGGCCTCATACTCTGGGGCTACGTCTACACTGGCATGATTTTCTGAAAATGCTTTTAACGGAAAATTTTTCCGTTAAAAGCATTTTCGGAAAAGCACGTCTAGATTGGCAGGACGCTTTTCTGCAAAAGCACTTTTTTGCGGAAAAGCATCCGTGGCCAATCTAGACGCGGTTTTCCGCAAAAAAGCCCCGATCGCCATTTTCGCCAGCGGGGCTTTTTTGCGGAAAACAGTACTGTGTTGTCTACACTGGCCCTTTTGCGCAAAAGTCTTTCGGAAAAAGACTTTTGTCCGAACAGGAGCAGCATAGTATTTCTGGAAAAGCACTGATGATTTTACAGGCGAGCGTCAGTGCTTTTCCGGAAATTCAAGCAGCCAGTGTAGCTAGCTGGCAAGTTTTTCCGCAAAATCAGATGATTTTGTGGAAAAACTTGCCAGTCTAGACACAGCCTGGGTGACTAATGCCACACAGATACTGCTGTGCAGACCTACGGTGTCATAATATGTAGATGAGCAATTCCACAGCAATTTTGCTATGTAGGGACAAGTCTCATAATCTTTACAGTAAAACTACCACATACATCCTACCAGAGAGGCTTGAATGCTAATGCAGTAGGGGAGAGAAGTAATACTTAGCTAAAGCCATCTCGGACTGAGGCCTACTAATCTGAGGTAAGCCATACCACAGTCACCAGTCACAGCAACCGCCCTTGTATTTCCCCCTCCCCTGCTCCTTTTCTAGGGTCCCAGCTCCTCGGCCAACATGTCTCATGGACAGAAATCTGCATCCCTCTCCTGCCCAGCTGGGGATTTTCCAGTTCTTTGCCTACAAATTGCCTCAACAGGCCAGCATCCCCACTTTGTTTTCTCAAAGGATTAGGAACAATGTAATTTCCAGCAGTTATAAATGACTTCAGTGGCCCGTATAGCACTTGTATTCTTAAAATTAAATCATTACAGAGAACACATACTAAAAACAACAACAAAATCTACACACCTGCTAATAAATTTAAAAGAAATCACCTCCCACATCCAGCAGGGCTCTGGTAGGAGTCAGTTCTTAGGGTTTTCTCCTGTGACTATTAGTTCATAACCAGGAGAATGGCATTGTGGAGATTGGTCCCCTGAGGATTGATTTAGGGGATCTAGTAAAGACCCACTAAATCAACCACCGATCGCGCAGGGGTCGATTCTGGTACAGCGAGAAGAGTAAGGGGAGTCAACAGGATAGTTTCTCCTGTCAACCTCCTGCAGGAGAGACACCACGGTAACTTGATCTAAGTTACATGGTCTCCAGCCATACAGCTGGAGATGCATACTCTAGTTCAACATTGCTCCCTAGTGGAAGCCTGCCCTCAGCTCAGATCTGGTTTCCCTGTGCTATTTTTGTAAAAAAAAAAAAAATTCTGTTGGGAAATTTCCCATCTGTTCTATCAATAATCTAGAGCAAGTTACCTCCCGCCTTTCTGTGCCTCAGTTTCCCTATCTTTAAAATGGGAACAATGACACCGCTTTCCTCAGTAAAGAGCTTTGAGAGCTCTTGGTGACAAACAGCACCTATGAGCAAGGTATTATTTCTTGTGATACTGCAATTCAGTTAGGTTCAGACCCCAACTTTATAGGCACTGAGCTATTCTGCTGATGCCCTGTGACTACACATGAAGTAGAAGGTGATGTTGACTCAGAAGAATAGGCCATTAGGGAACATTATAATGTGTTAACTCCAAGTCATCCAGCCTACTTCAGTTTAATATCTGCCCCTGGCTGAAAGTAGCTTAACATTTCTTACAGGTGCTGCCTTATTGCAACCCGCGTTCCTGGCAGCTCTTTTAATAGTTCCCGGGTGGCTTTTTCCACAGCTCAGCCACCACTTCACAGAGCTATGCACCACTGCGCACCCGCATACTTTCACCTCTGGCCCCCAACTCTGCTGCCCTGGAGCCCAATGGGACTTTTTGAATTTGATTTGAGAGGACACCTGATTAGATACACGATTATGATGAGGCCATGACGTGGTTCAGTTCCCGGAGCTCGTGGATGTGTCGGGCCCAGTTTATGCTGGGGGGCCAATGACTCCCAGTGTTGTCTGCAAGTCGTCATTGTCATTGTCAAGTCTAAGTCGAGTCTCAAGTCTTAATTTAAAAAATGTCAAGTCACTTTTGTACAAGCCATCGATATCCATAAATAACAATAATCACTATCTGTTTCCATTTATTAACATAAATCGTACTTGCCGTATTTGCTAACTACAAGTAGTCCAACTGGGAGGCGGGGCCATGATCGCCACTGAGGGCAGTTTGTTATTAACAACAGTGGCATTTTCAGACAATTTTTTCACCAAGTCGATTTAATAAAATGAGCAAGTCTCAAGTCGAGTCTCAAGTCACACACAATGAGCCCGAGTCGAGTCTCAAGTCGAGTCACGTAGGCGACTTAAGTCCGACTCGAGTTCAAGTCGTGGGACTCGAGTCAACAGCTCTGGGGACTCCTGCAGCAGGCAGGAGGTTATATCCCAGCTGTGCATCGAGTCTTGTGTTCTGGCTTTGTCACCCACGGGGGGAACCCTGGCCTGCCACCCTTTGGATCCCTGCCATGGGTATCTGACAGCTGGAGGACAGTCTGGCCCCACCCCCATGTAAAACTGGCAGAGGTGACCACATTTTGGAAATGTGGCCTGTTCCGTGGGATGGTTGCAGGCACCTCTACTGTTATAGGCCAGGAGCGGGAAAATTATGATCCATGGAATGCACCCAGCCAGCCCATGGGGATTACCAGTCTCCCAGCACAGTGGGGCTAAGGCATGCTCCCTGCCTGCCCTGGCTCTGTGCTGCTCCCAGAAGTGGCCAGCACATCCCTGCAGCCCCTGGGGGCAGGACGGTGGAAAGTCTTTGTGCCCTGCCCCGCCTGCTGTCACCGCTGTACTCCCATTTGCGGGCTAATGGGGGCTGCGGGCAGTGCCTCCTGTCAGCTGAGCACTTGGGAAGCCACCCAGGAGAGGTTTAAATGCCACCCAGCTGATTTGCAGACCGTGGGGGGGTCTACTGGTGGTGCACATCCACGCATGACTTGGTGCGCAGAACAAAATTTATTCTGCACATGGGTGGGGAAAAATTAGCTGGAACATTGGCTGTAGGGACAATTCCTGCAGATGACAGCAGGGCACAGAGACACCCCCACACACACCTTGCCACCTGGGTCTGCTGCTGGAAATGCCAGCTGCTTCCAGGAGCTACGTGGAACCAGGAGAGGCAGAGAGCCTTCCTTAGGCCTGCCTGACACCCTGCCACAGCCCACACCCTCCTCTTGCACCCTCCCCCCCGACCCAGATCTACATTCATGGCAGACCATACAATTTTCCTATCCAGCTGTGGCCCTCGGAACAAACATGTTTCCCACGCCTGTTATAGGCAGTGATTCTAGAAAGAATCTCCTTTCAGGACGAATGCGCCTGTACCTAACTTTACCAGTGTCAAAAAACTTTAAAAAACAATGAATACTCTAGCAGCACCTTAAAGACCAACAAAACATGTAGATGGTAACATGAGCTTTCGTGGGCACAACACACTTCTTCAGATGACTGGAGTATTAAAAGCCCAGATCCAAGAATAAATAAGGGAAGGTCGTGGGGAGGGAGGAGAAGAAGGGAAAAAAAGAGAAAAAAATAGTGACTAGGATTGTTCAAGTTACAAGAGACTGATAAAAACAATTTGCATCTGCATAAGTATCCATTGGTTGGTTGGTATGGTGTACTGGAATTGGGGTGGAGAACACTTTAACCTGCCTGGGCATTCATTAACGGATCTCAAAGTCAGTTGTTTTGGACCAATTCCACAAGCCAAATACACAGGGAAAAGTTGGCACTTAACTTCATTTACAAGTTTGATTCCTATCAGAGAGGAATGAATAAAGCTATCGCTGGCTCCCACACTACCTTCCACATCCTAACGACTTAACCAACCAACCAAACAATGGCTACTTAGGGACTGTCTACACCAGCCCCTTAGTTCGAACTAGGGTGGCTAATGTAGGCATTCAGAGTTGCAAATGAAGCCCATGATTTAAATATCCCGGGCTTTATTTGCATGTTCCCGTCCGGTCGCCATTTTTAAATTCCACTAGTCTGAAGCAACGGCCCATGGCTTCACGCGGCAGTGAAACGGTAATTCGAACTAAGTCCTTAGTTTGAATTAACTGTTACACCTCATTCCATAAATTTAAAAATGGCGACCGGACAGGAACATGCAAATGAAGCCCAGGATATTTAAATCCCGGGTTTCATTTGCAAGTTCGAATGCCTACAATAGCCTCCCTAGTTCGAACTAGGGGGCTGGTGTAGACATACCCTTATAGAGGTGCAAATTGTTCTTATCAGCCTCTTGTAACTTGACCAATCTAATTCCCAATTTTTTTCTCTTTTTTTCTTTCCTCCCCTCCTTTCTCCTCCTTCCCCCCACATTCCCTTATTTATTCTTGGATCTGGACTTTTAATACTCCGGTCATCTGAAGAAGTGGGCTGTGCCCACGAAAGCTCATGTTACCCTCTACATGTTTTGTTAGTCTTTAAGGTGCTGCTAAACCATTTGTGGTTTTTTTATGTTTTTCCAGTTACAGACTAACTCGGCTGCCCCTCGGAAGCTTTTTTACCAATGTGGCAAATCCCACACAACCTAACTGCTCACCATAACTGCTTATAGATATAGCTATTCTGTGAAAAAGGACATGTGGCTGGCCCAGGTCAACTAACTCAGGCTCACCCGGGGTCGTGGCTGCGGGGCTATAAAATAGGAGGATAGACACAAGGGCTTGGGGTGAGCTCTGGGAATAGAACATTAAAACTTGCAGGGACCTTGAGAGGTCATGGAGTCCAGTTTCTTGCCCTCACAGCAGGACCAAGCACCGTCTAGACCATCCCTGGCAGGTGTCTGTTCAACCTGCTCTGAAATATCTCCAGTGATGGATATTCCACAACCTCCCTAGGCAATGCATTCCAGTGCTTAACCACTCTAACACTGAGGAAGTTTTTCCTAATGTCCGACCTAAACCTCCCTTGCTGCAATTTAAGCCCATTGCTTCTTGTCCGATCCTCAGAGGCCAAGGAGAACAGTTTTTCTCCCTCCTCCTTGTAACACCCTTTTAGATACCTGAAAACTAATATCACGTCCCCTCTCAGTCTTCCCTTTTCCAGTCTAAACAAGCCCATTTCTTTCAGTCTTCCCTCATAGCTCATGTTTTCTAGACCTGTCATTTTTGTTGCTCTTCTCTGGACCTTCTCCAAATCTTTCTTGAAATGAGGTGCCCGGGACTGGACGCAATACTCCATCTGAGGCCTAATCAGTGCAGAGGAGAGCGGAAGAATGACCAGCAAAGGGGCCACAATATTATGAAGACCTTCAATGCACTTCTGCAATTGTGTGTGTGAAAAGAACAAAAGGGTTGTATGTATATGCAAAGGACTGGCCAGAGAACAGAACACTCTGGAAAATGTTTAAATTAAGATGTGTAGGCATATGAGACCACAAGGTAAGTTTCAGAGAGCTTGGGGGTGTTATTGATTTGGTTTTCCTGAAGGGACGCTTAGATTTCAAAAGTTTGGGAAACAAGACCTTATGGGAAAGTCTATTTTGAATCAAATAGACTGGAACCCACAGAGTTCTGGATGACATAACAGGTCAGTTCCATGTTTAGTTTTGTGATTCATTAATAAGACTAAGAAAAGCCTCGTGTGTTTGCCCATGGTAGTAACTGAAGTCCCTTAGGGGCTGTGATCCCTGGATATAGCTGCCAGAAGATATTTATGAAAACCTTTCACACTAAAAAAAAGATGCTGTCCTTTGTTCTCAAGGTAGGCAAACAAAGAAATTGTGATTTGACAACAGAACTAATTTTTATGCCAGTATATTTGACTGTGATTAATATTTCCATCTTGCAAATAAATAATTTGCTCTGTATAATTTGTTAATTTTCTAATTTTCTTTCAATTAATTAACAAAGTAAACTTCAAGCATATTTATTTGTATGTAAATTTGAGAATGGAAAAGCTAACATAATATCTTAAGTAAATTCATAGTGTTTATGCACTTATACCTCAGTATATATGATTGTTTCCAATGATATCTTTACAATCCTTTGAACTTCTATGATGTATTTCATTTGGGTTTATCAACCATGAAATGATTCTTTGGACTAGGTGGATGTCTTATGTAAGGGTGCCTCTTGTTATTGTTAATTGAAATATGTCAAATCTTAATGGGTCTGAAGTGTGTTTCAAGAGGTAATTTTTGTAACACCCTAATATTTTATACAATTTTTATATAAGTTAATATAATATAATGTTCAAGCTGTCTTGTCCTAGAAATTGAAAGAATGAGAAATAAATATGGAAAGCAACTTTCTCCCCTTCTTTGATTTTATTAAATTTATACTGATAGACAACTATAAACAAAATAAATTTCCATAGTTAACCACCCTTTGGACTAAACTCTTCTGTCCTTTTTATCTTGTTATAGAATGAACACTTACATTAGCATTTCTGACTGTGCCAAAGAATATGTTTGTGTGGCAAGTAAATCTACAAATAATTATATGTTTAGCATATTTGGTTTCATTTCTCAAATACATGTACAAAATTAGAGGTCATGTCAATTGTTACACATGCACAGAATGAAAAAAAAATGCACCATCAAAGTTTCTAAATAAACTCTTACAATTCTTGTGGCAACAGATAAATGCATTCATATTAATATTTATTAGTATTTTGTAGTTCTGTGGTTAGATGATTCTTCTAGGTAAAAGTTCCTGCTACTACTGTAATGAAAATATTTATCTTAGTCTGATCATAGTCCCATTTCAGCCAGTAGCAAAGCTTCCACAGAATTTAAATTGGGAAGGCTTGGGTGCCTGTCTTGCATGGTGCTAAATTTGTGTAATATCCCATTGTCTGAGTTTTGTATAATAAAACATCTTATAGTATTTGAACTATCTTGTCCTAATAATTACGATTTGTGATATTAAACAGATAAAAAATAAAATGGCCCCTCTCTGGTTTCTCTACCTGATCGCAAAAAATAATAATAAATGAATAATTAATCACTTGACTGACTGGACCCAAATTTGCCCTTTACTCTTAACTCGCTTTGATTTCCTGAATTATATAGTATGATTGCACTTACAATGTTTTTCAGTTCTATCGGTAATATCAGTTTAAGCAATAATGCCTCATTTAAATTATAGGGAATATCTCCCAAACCATTACCCTCGCTGTAAATGGAACGAATATTTCAAGTGCTCGGTCATGTGAGACTCAGGGCTGATATATTACCCTATGAAAGTTACAATCCTAAGATATTACCGAGGCAGGGTTTAAAAAGAAAGGGACATTGTATGGATAAAAACAACATCCAGATGTACTATGAAGATGGAAAAATGTAGACTTTTTTTGGCACAGATATAAACCTGCATTCGTTAGAGCAGAGATGAACCTCTAACCAGTGGGTGCTAGGAAGAAACTTTCTGCAAACAAGTTATCCCACAGCTACTAACTGCAATCTTTCTTGTACCTTTCTTTAAAGCAGCGGTTCCCAAATTTTTTGGCATCACGCCCCCCTTTTTGATTTTTAAAAAACCCTCACGCGCCCCCCCCCCCCAATAGCAGCAAAACTTGTTGAGCAAAAAAAGGAACTTAACAGGGCAGCAACACTTGATGGGGGGGAGGCTGGGTCGCTTCTCATGCCCCCCCCTCCCGGAATTTCTTCACGCCCCCAAGTTTGGGAACCCATGCTTTAAAGCAACTGGTACTGCCCACTGTGAAAGATTAGCTGAACTAGATTGTAGTAGATGAGAGACCTGATCCAATATGAGATGATCTAGATGGTAATGATCTGATCCAATAGTAGATGGTTTTAGTCCTGCCATGGGGGCAGGGGACTGGACAAACACACTAGGGGCAAACACACGAGGGGACCTCTCAAGAGTCCTCCCAGTTCTAGTGTTCTATGGGTCTATGAATTCTTATCTTTCTATATCTCAATAATACCGTGAGGCAGTGAGCTCACCAGGCAAAGATTTCAGAAACTAAAAAAGTGTTACAAGAAGGAGGGAGAAAAATTGTTCTCCTTGGCCTCTGAGGACAGGACAAGAAGCAATGGGCTTAAACTGCAGCAAGGGGGGGTTAGGTTTGGACATTAGAATAAAACTTCCTACCTGTCAGGGTGGTGAAACACTGGAATAAATTGCCTAGGGAGGTTGTGGTATCTCCATCTCTGGAGATATTTAAGAACAGGTTAGATAGACATTTGTCAGGGATGGTCTTGATGGTGCTGGGTCCTGCCATGAGGGCAGGGGACGGGACTTGATGACCTCTTGAGGTCCCTTCCAGTTCTAGTGTTCTATGATTCTGTCCTATGCAACTACAGGTTGAACATCTCGGCTATGTCTACACTGGCATGATTTTCCAGAAATGCTTTTAACGGAAAAGTTTTCCGTTAAAAGCATTTTCGGAAAAGCACGTCTAGATTGGCAGGATGCTTTTCCGCAAAAGCACTTTTTGCGGAAACGCGTCCGTGGCCAATTTAGACGCGGTTTTCCGCAAAAAAGCCCCGATCGCCATTTTCGCGATCGGGGCTTTTTTGCGGAAAACACTACTGTGCTGTCTACACTGGCCCTTTTGCACAAAAGTCTTCTGGAAAAAGACTTTTGCCCGAACGGGAGCAGCATAGTATTTCTGCAAGAACACTGACGATCTTACATGAGATTGTCAGTGTTCTTGCGGAAATTCAAGCGCCCAGTGTAGACAGCTGGCAAGTTTTTCCACAAAATCAGATGATTTTGTGGAAAACCTTGCCAGTCTAGACACAGCCCTCTAGTCCAGCACTGTCTAATCTGGGAAATTCCATGGTCCGGCATGATATTAGCTCACCAGATATTCACTTCTCATGGGTGTGGCCGTGTTCTCCCTGGTTCTATAAAGTTTGTTTACAGCCACCCATCTTGGATCAAAGGGTACGTCTAGACTACCGCGTTTTGTCGACGGAAGTTTTGTCGACAGATACTGTCGACAAAACTTCCGTCGACAAAGAGCGTCCAGACACATTGAGTTCTGTCGACAAAGCAAGCTGCTTTGTCGACAGAACTCCGTAGTCTGGATGCAACGTTACAGGCAATAACACCTTCTGTCGACAGAGTTCTGTCGATAGAAGGTGTTATGCCTCGTAAAATGAGGTATACCAGCGTCGACAAAACTGCTGAGTTCTGTCGACGTTATGTCGACAGAACTCAGCGGTAGTGTAGACGCTGGTATAGTTTTGTCGACAAAAGTCCACTTTTGTCGACAAAACTAGGTAGTCTAGACACACCCTCAGTGTTCTGTGCTGTTATTTAGCTCTGATTTACCCATAAGAGTCTTTTAAGAGCCCAGTAAACAGTGGAAGTGTTTGTAAAGCTGCGAGGCAATATTGACCTTCTGTGGTTCACCAAATTCTCTGGTTCAGCACAAGTCCAGTCCTGAGGGTGCCAGACTAGAGATATTCATCTTGTACAATATACCAGCTCGTTCACCTCAGCATTCCCCAATCAGTCAGGACCCGCTATAGGAAAGTGTGTGTGTGTGTGTGTGTGTGTGTGTGTGTGTGTGTGTGTGTGTGTGTGTGTGTGTGTGTGAGAGAGAGAGAGAGAGAGAGAGAGAGAGATCCTGAACAAACTAAACCAAAGACACTCTTCCCCCCTTTGGCCTTCATGGTCAACCTCTTGAAACACACATGCAAATAAATGCCATTGATATATTGTTGTTATCATTGGTACGTTTTTTTACTCGTACATAAATAAAAAGGTGTGGTGAAAATTAATTAATTTACAGGCAGGAATGAGTAAGGAGGCATCAAGCTGAGAAAGTTGAGAAGTGCCGATCTAGTTGAATGTGATGGAGCTGTCACGTTGATAGATGTGCATTTCATTCTTTCTTCCATGTCAGCCCCTGCAGTAACATCGTATTGGCAAAGGACAAGATGAAGGGAGCCAACATCACCATGGTGTCCAAATTCATCCTGGTGGGGCTGTCCGACCTGCCGGAGGTGCGCTTCCCTCTCTTTCTGCTGTTCGCTCTCATCTATGCAGCCACCCTGGCAGGGAACATCACCATCCTCGTCGCCATAGCAACGGACCTTCGCCTGCACAACCCCATGTATTTCTTCCTGAGCAACTTGTCCTTGCTGGACATCCTGTGTCCAACCATCACGGTGCCGAAGATGCTGGACATGCTCCTGTCGGAGAACAAGGAGATTTCATTTGTTGGCTGCATGCTGCAGCTGTATTTCCTCATCGACGTGTTGGGCACAGAGATCTTCCTTCTGGCCGTGATGGCCTATGACCGGTACATCGCAATATGCCAACCCCTGCAATACATGGCCATCATGAGTAGAAGAATCTGTGTTCAGATGGCAGCTGGTACCTGGATATCTGGGTTTCTTAACGCCCTGCTGCACACGTCCTTCACCTTTACGCTGTCTTTCTGTGGGTCTAATGAAGTCAATCAATATTTCTGCGACATCTCTCCCGTGATGGCTCTCTCCTGCTCCTCCACCTACACCAGTGAAATGGTGATCCTGGTTGTGGCCGGGGTCTTAGGAAGCAGTGCGTTCGTGATCACCCTAGTCTCCTATGTCTACATTGTCTTTGCCATCTTGCGCATGAACTCCGCCCCGGGCCGGCACAAAGCCTTCTCCACCTGCGCCTCTCACCTGACGGTGGTTGGCCTGTTTTACGGCACCACCATTTTCACCTACGTGCGCCCTTCCTCTCGCTACTCGCCAAATCAGGACCGGGTCATTTCTATGTTCTACGGGATCGTCACTCCCATGTTAAACCCCATGATCTATAGCCTGAGGAATAAGGAAGTGAAACGGGCCCTGATCAGAGTGGTCAGTCAGGAGAGATTTACAGGCAGGAGGGAAGATTAAGTCCTTGACGTCCCGGCACTTACATACTCAACTTTAACTTTGAGAGTCATTCCACTAATGTCCAGGGGACCCCTCTTGTGCTTAAAGCTAATCACAGGCTTAAACACTCTGTTGGATCAGAGACTTCCTATCTGTTGCCACGTGTTGCAATGCCCCAGTCATGGAAACCAATGGGTGTCTTTCCATTGTAGGAGCTGGAAGAAGCCCTGAGAAGGAAAACTCCTTTCCTCTCCTGGCCAACCTAGCAGGGGACAAATCCAGTGCTGACGGCATGAGCTGTCACAGCTTAAACTACACCGCAAAGCTTTTCTAGATGGGGGCTGTAACAGGCTCACGGAGCCCAGTGATTGGCCCAGAGGGGAGCATGTAAAGCCCACATTAGGTTTGCTTGTGGTGGAATTGGCCTGGCTAATGGCATAAGGGCAGCACTTCCAATCAATGGCCACTATAAGAGATGGGCAAGAGGACTTGTTGTCCTTCAGAAAATGTTCCATTTCTTATAGAGTCCCAGATCTCCAGTTGGCGCCTGAGGCGGAATGCCTGTACAGCTGTTTTTCAGGGTAGTGTTTGAATAGACCTGTGGCTCTGCTTATACCGGTTGGGGTGTTAATAAAATTCATAAAAACTCTTTGAATCTCGCCAACCTTTTTCTTCATAAATAATCTCTCAGGAGCCACAAACAAATGAACCTGTTAAACATGGGTGACTGGGAGGTGTAGGTTGGGCCATGCCAAGGAACAGGAAGGGGCGGATGAGGGGGTACCCCATTTAGCAATCAAAATGTTGGGAGGGGGCGGTGTACCTCCTGGATGCTACCATGAGTTGCCTATGCTATTAAAAATGGCAAATGTATTTGACAAGCTGCAGCTGTGCTCTTCACATATGGAGGTGGGCACCTTTATCCTTCTGTTAGAATCATAGAATACTAGAACTGGAAGGGACCTCGAGAGGTCATCGAGTCCAGTCCCCTGCACCCATGGCAGGACCAAATACCATCTAGTCATCCTTGACAGGCATTTATCTAACCTACTCTTAAATATCTCCAGAGATGGAGATTCCACAACCTCCCTGGGCAATTTATTCCAGTGTTTGACCACCCTGACAATTAGGAACTTTTTCCTAATGTCCAACCTAAACCTCCCTTGCTGCAGTTTAAGCCCATTGCTTCTTGTTCTATCCTCAGAGGCAAAGATGAACAAGTTTTCTACCTCCTCCTTATGACACCCTTTTAGATACCTGAAAACCGCTATCATGTCTTCTAAGTCTAAGACCTTAAGTCTTCTCTTTTCTAAACTAAACAAAAAGGGCAAGTTGATGGGAACTAAATGCAGTAGCCTTTGGGAGGAAAGATGACAGGAGGGGGGATCACCCATCTTGTGCTTGTACTTTTCCGCTATCTGTGGTGGGGGCTTTGTGTGGGAGAAGGCATTTGTAGTCATGTCGGAGTGAAGGAAACATTACTCGGGAGAGCTCGGAGAGCCGGCAAAAGGCAAAGAGGTCCCTGAAATCGCCCCCATTCCTCTAAAACCTGGGCCAACCCATCCTGCATGGAACTCAGCTGATCGCAGGATACCCTCCATTGTTCAAATGTGCCACTAGATGGGGGAACAAGAGGTGCCCATTTCAGGGAGATGTCCGGGGTGCACTCGAGGTCTTTCCTTCTTGCTCTGCCAGCTGTAATAAAAGCTCCTTGCTGGGCAACCCTCTAATTTTTCCTTCAGTTTGTATGTGAGGCGCTGTCTCTAAATTTCTGCCTGCCAGGAATGGGGTGCGTGTGTGTGTGTGTTCTTTTGTCCCTTGTATTTTTCTTTTCCTCAGCTTCCCCCAAAGCATTGTCTGGGAGGGTCATTACTGCTCCCTCATCAACTCTTTTTCCTGGAGCGAGACATCTCCTTCTGCATCTCACAGACTTCTCCAGTCCTTTATCTTCTAACCTCGCTGCTCCTGAATCAGAACCTACCAAATTCACATGAGGGGAAACCCTGAGATCAGGGCTGGCCAACCCATTTAACAAAGAGAGCCAAAACAGCAGCGGAAAAAATTTGAACAGCCACACCAGAATTGTCAAACAAAAGCAAAAAAAAAATCAAATTTAAAAAAAAAAAAGGAGGCTGCGCCTTTAAGATGGCCATCGTCTTGGGTGCCATTTTTAAAACCTAGCAGCTCCGACCCGGTAAGCACAGGGAAGCCAGGGATTGGGGGAAAGCTGGCGGGAGGCGGGGACTATTGAGGGGTGTGCAGGAGAGGCTTCACGAGCCTCACTTTTGGGGGCAAGAAGCTGAATGTGGCTCACAAGCCATGGGTTGGTCATGGCTGCCTTCGATCAAGGCCTGTTGAAAAGCAGCCATCTCATACCCCAGGTTACCTGTCACAGTCACAGACTTCCTGCGCCGGCGTCTCCCTGTCACGCTCTTGCTTCTGTGTTGCCGGACCTGTGCGGCCTGAGCCACATGGCTACCCCAGAGAGCATCTGACTCTGTGGTCAGGGTTGCTGCTTCCTTTTCTTTCTTAACGGGTTATTTCTCCACCTCCCCCACTTCTGCCTTCCACTGTCCAGTCTCTTTATCTGAGCCTGTTTCTACCACCCACAACCCCTGCAGCCTCTCTCTTCGCCTTCACATTTGGAACTTTCCATTCGAGGCTGGCCCAGGTTTCCCCGTGATTAGAGAGCTGCAGGAATGCCCTGGGACCAGTGAATCCTAGAATCCTAGAACCATCAGGCTGGAAGAGGCCTCAGGAGTCAGCAAGTCCAGCCCCCTGCCCAAAGAAGGATCAACCCCAACTCAAGCATCCCAGACAGGGCTTGGTCAAGCTGGGACTTAAACACCTCTAGGGATGGAGATTCCACCCCCTCCCTAGGGAACCCATCTCAGAGCTTCCCCACCCTCCTAGGGAAAGAGTTCTTCCTAATATCCAACCTACACCTCCTTCCCCCGTAACTTGAGACCATTGCTCCTTGTTCTGCCATCACTGAGAACAGCCTCTCTCCAGCCTCTTTGGAATCTCCCTTCAGGAAATTGAAGGCTGCTCTCAAATCCCCCCTCACTCTTCTCTTCTGCAGACTAAATAGACCCAACTCCCTCAGCCTCTTCTCATAAGTAATATGTGCTCTAGACCCCTCGTCATTTCTGTTGCCCTCTCCAATGCGTCCACATCCTTTCTGTATTGGGGGCCCCTGAATTGGTCACGACATTCCAGATGTGGCCTCACCAGAGCCGAATTAAGGGGAATAATCTCATCTCTAGATCTGCTGGTGGTGCTCCTCCTAATACACCCTAATATGCCATTAGCCTTCTTGGACTATTCGATTCATCCCGGGTTCATAAACATATTCCTAAAACCATTCCCAACCTTTCGTTCTTTCCCAATGTTCCCTTTCCTCCTGACATATTGCCTCACCCAACCAGGCTACCAGCCTGAGTTCCAGTACCAGAATCTGTCTGTACGTTGACTAGGACATGGGGATTACAGAGTGTGGTTCCACCCCACCTCCCTCTAATCTACACTGCAGCCACCCTGAGTATGTTTCTAGCCCATGTGATGGTGGCGAAAAGCTTGACATGACCTGAGTGTCATCCAAAGGCTGCACACACAGAAGGCACATCAAAAGGACCTCAATTTTTTTAAGCCACTCTCATCATTTTATGGGGCCCATTTTTATTTTGATGAGCGGGGGATATTTAAATCCCCACTTCTTTGACTATGTTGGTATGTCTAATTTACATGCCTCTGTGGGCAGAAGCACGTAGTCTAGATATACCCTAAAAGTGCTGTCATTTGGGTTGGGTTATTAATATTAGCAGAACTGACTAAAATGGGGCGTGTGTGTTATGCAGTCTTGCCTTAATCTTTGTATTTATGCCCATCCGTGTGAAAAACTATTTGCATATATTTGCATATATTTGCATATATATGCTACCACACTTAAGTTGCGGCCCTCAGCATGTTTTGTGAGTATTATTGTGGCTCCTGCGGCTTCCAAAGTTGAGTAGCCCTGGTCTAAGCAATGGGCTAGGAAAATACGCAATTAGTAACAATCTGAGTGGATATGAGGGGGGTAACACTGCTTTTTGCGATGACATGAGGTGAGGGGATTTGCTAGCATGACTGCAACCTGTGCGGCTTTACGGGGATGAACTGGCAGCATGACAGAGACAATTCCTAGATTGGTGGTTCAACGAGAAAACACGTCTGGAAAAGCCATTTTTCCAGGGTGAACCATTCAGAAGTGCCTAAGGGGGTGACAAATACAAGTCCCAGGGAAAATATTAGCTTCATTTCATATACCGAAGAATGGAGGCATATAGGGAAGTACTCACATTTAAAAAAAAATATTCTTTAACTCTGAGTGCCCATATTTAAACACCTAGGCTGATATCAACCAAGCCTTATTGACGTTTTCAGCCATGTATCCATAGCGCTCAAGACACTAATATCAGACAAAAAATGGTATCCACATCCAAACTACAAAAAACATCTGTGGCTATCAAGTGAATAGCCACAAATCGGCAGGGCTTCTAGATACAAAGTTTGTGTCTGTCTCCAGGCTGTGATCCACAAGAATGGTCCATGGATATAACGTGGATAGCCACCGATTTGCAGGGCTCTAATTAAAAGGAACCAAATATGAATCTGTTTCCCAGTATATGTCACTTTTTGCACCTTCTGAGGTGAGTTGCCTCAAGAGCATCTGATCAGGATTCAGGGGACGGGAGTGGAGGAATGGGCCAGTTCTCTTTGGAACAAAGAAAAGGGGAAGAAAAAACAAACGAACTTGGAAGTCTGATAAACTTAAAAAACAACAAACGGTCGGGTAGCACTTTATAGATTAACAAAACATGTAGATGGGACCATGAGCTTTCATGGGCTCAGCCCACTTCTTCAGCAACTGGACACAGCACGTCTTTGTGTGCTGCTCCCTTGGGGACCAGAAGGTTTTAATGACCCCACCTGTGTCTGCCCTGAATTGTGAAATGCTTGGGCTCTCCAAGGAGTCTCTCCCTAAATGCTACAGAAATAAGTATATAAATAAACTCTGTGGCATCCAAACGCAATCCACTTTCCAGCCAATAGCAACGGATGCCTCTCGTCTGCAGGTATGTTGAATTGCTCTGGTTCCCATGGAAGTGGAATAAATATTCTCTTTTGGTTCTGGCAATTCGAAGTAATTCTGATTCCAAGCCAGGTCTTATGGAGATCAGATTTATGGACTTTGGAGTTCTGATTTTTCTCAGAAGGCTACACCCTCAGCTGGGGATACTCCATTAAAGTCTACTTTCCATTTACATTAGGGCTACGTCTAAACTGGCATGATTTTCCGGAAATGCTTTTAACGGAAAAGTTTTCCGTTAAAAGCATTTTCGGAAAAGAGCGTCTAGATTGGCACGGACGCTTTTCCGCAAAAGCACTTTTTGTGGAAAAGCATCCGTGGCCAATCTAGACGCGCTTTTGCGCAAAACAAATCTCAGCTGTCTACACTAGCCCTTTTGCGCAAAAGTTTTGCGCAAAAGGGACTTTTGCTCGAACGAGAGCAGCATAGTATTTCCGCAAAAAGCACTGATTTCTTACAGTAGGAAGTCAGTGCTTTTGCGGAAATTCAAGTGGCCACTGTAGACAGCTGGCAAGTTTTTCCGGAAAAGCGGCTGATTTTCCGGAAAAACTGGCCAGTCTAGACACAGCCTAGTTGAGGATCTGGCTAACTAGCAGAGAGCAGTAACTCTATTGTAGTTGAGATTGAAATTCATTTACTGCTGAACAGATTGTTTTTCATTGTGCTCTAAAATCCACAGCCTTGCGCAGACTCTCGAAAATTGTGGATCCTCATAGGATTAGAGGCTGAAATGTGGGATGTGCAAGGGAGAGCCCCTTGAAAAGTCACTTGACATCAGAACTGTGCTATTCTCATCATGTTATTTTGGGCACATCCTCGGCACATGAGGGCTCTGCTCCTCCCTGGACTGCTCTCACCTCCTCGGGGTTGATCCCACTTAGTGTCTCTCTGAGAAAAGGAAAGTCCTTTGAGGGAAACTGGCCTGGGCAGCAGCGGTAGGACACTGATGAAAGCCAGCAGGTCTCCAGGCCAAGGGAGAGGTCAGAATAGAACTGAGGCGTGTGGGGAAGAAAGGGTGTCAAAGCCCTGCAGAGGGGAGTCTAGGGGAGCTTCCGCTCTCCTGCTACCCCCAAAAACCTCCTCACCTCCACGCTCCCTATTTTTGTCCCTCATCAAACAAGAAGCCTCAATGACGCCGTGTTGACACTCACACTTGCACTCTCGGCCTGCAGGAGGCCAGGGGGTTGGAGGACTGGCCAGTGCCGCACAGACAGAGAAATAGGAGACCAGGAAGCAACGTGGAGATAACAAAGGGACATTCCTCTACTGTGCGCCGAGGCCCAGGGGTCGGTGGGGAAGTCCAGCCGGGCTGTGGAATGTGGAGCTGCTGGAGAATACTCGGAGCAGAGAAAGGGGCGAGGGGGCTTGACTCATGGGCCGGAGACCCTGGGCCCAATCACACTTTCTTTATGCACGTTGAAATCGTTTCAGCAGGCAACCCCAGAACCCAGTGGGCAGAGCGCTCACCTCAGAGGCGGGAGAAACCTATTTCAATCCTTTCTTCCCCCTCTCACAGGCAGGGGGGAATTGAGGCTGGGTCTCACATATATATCTAAGGGAGGTATCGGCACTACAGTCTCCTTCTGCAGGAGGAAGCCCGAGGCTAATTCATTCCCTTGACAAACTACTATGTCAGGAGAGGGGTACCACTTGGTGGAACACTGGGCACCTCCTTTCATGCCTCACTGTATGTGCCTACCTCCGATAAAGGAGCAGCACTTAGCAAATCAGCAGGCCCCGTTGGCTAGCTTAGGGCTCCCCACTTAGCATCATGCTGGCTGTTATGGACTGCAATTTAAGACATCATAGAACACTACAACTGGAAGGGACGTCAAGAGGTCATCAAGTCCAGTCCCCTGCCCTCACGGAAGGACCAAGCACCGTCTAGATCATCCCTGATAAATGTCTAACTGGGAAAAACTTCCTGCCTGTTAGGGTGATTAAACACTAGAATAAATTGCCTACAGGAGATATGTAGGAACAGGTTGGACAGACACCTGTCAGGGAGGCTGTGTCTAGACTGGCAAGTTTTTCCAGAAAATCATCTGATTTTCCGGAAAAACTTGCCAGCTGTCTACACTGGCCGCTTGAATTTCCAGAAAAGCACTAATGTAAAATCATCAGTGCTTTTCCAGAAATACTATGCTGCTCCCATTCGGGCAAAAGTCTTTTTCTGAAAGACTTTTGCCCGAAAGGGCCAGTGTAGACAGCATAGTTCTGTTTTCCACAAAAAAGCCCCGATTGCGAAAATGGCGACTGGGGCTTTTTTGTGGAAAAGCGCATCTAGATTGGCCATGGACACTTTTCCACAAAAAGTGCTTTTCCAGAAAAGCATCCTGCCAATCTAGACGCGCTTTTCCGAAAATGCTTTTAATGGAAAACTTTTCCGTTAAAAGCATTTTTGGAAAATCATGCCAGTGTAGACGTAGCCGGATGGTTTATATGGTGCTTGGTCCTGCTGTGAGGGCAGGGGACTGGACTTGATGACCTCTCGAGGTCCCTTCCAGGTCTAGTGTTCTGTGATTCTATCGTTCTATCCAACCTGCTCTTACATATCTCCAATGACTGAGATTCCACTAAGCAATTTATTCCAGTGTTTAACCACCTTGACAGTTAGGAAGTTTTTTCCTTGTTGGAGTTTAAGCCCATTGCTTAGTCTCCTCTCCTCAGAGGCCAAGGAGAACAATTTTTCTCCTCTTCCTTGTAACAGCCTTTTAGATACTTGAAAGCTGTTATGGCCCCCTCAGTCTTCTCTTTCCAGACTGAACAAACCCAGTTCTTTCGGTCTTCCCTCATATTTCCTAGACCTTTAATCATTTTGTTGCTCTTCTCTGGACCCTCTCCCACTTCTCCATATCTTTCCTGAAGTGCGGTGCCCAGATTGGACACAAGACTCCAGCTGAGGCCTAATCAGTACAGAGTAGAGCGCCAAGGAGTCCTGTGGCACCTTATAGACTAACTGAAGTGTAGGAGCATAAGCTTTCGTGGGCAAAGACCCACTTCGTCAGATGCATGTAGTGGAAATAGCCAGAGGCAGGTATAAATATGCAGGCCAGGATCAGGCTGGAGATGACGAGGTGGATCCAATCAAGGAGGATGAGGCCCACTTCTAGTAGCTGATCTGGAGGTGGAGAGAGTAGAGCGGAAGAATGACTTTGTGTGTCTTGCTCATAGCAATCCTGTTAGAGCATCCCAGAATGTTGCTTGCTCAGCTGAGGGGGAGCTGCCTAAGTTCACTTCGTGGATTTCAGCCGCTGAGTCTCAACACAACAGGTCCATGGACATCACACCCCACCACTGCTCCCATGGAAGTGACTAGCACTACCAGCTAAGGTAAGTTGTTATGCAAGAGAGAAAAGGAATGGGATCAGATTCTCTGACTGAAGGATTCTTCGCCAAAGAATCAACGCACACAAAACAGACATAAGACTCTCTCACAGAGAGAAAGCTGTTGCTTGCCATTTCAGCCAGACTGACCATTCCCTCAATGACCTTAAAACATGCATATTGCTTCAAAAAGACTTTAACTCCAGACTTCAACGAGAAGCTTCAGAATGGTCATTCATGCTTAAATTTGACAGTTTGGCTGTGTCTACACTGCACCCCTTTTCTGGAAAAGGGATGCAGATTAGACACATCGGTATTGCAAATGAAGCAGGGATTTAAATCTCCCACACTTCATTTGTATAAACATGGCTGCCGCTTTTTTACGGCTCGGGGCTTTGCTGGAAAAAAGTGCCAGTCTAGACGGGGATCTTTTGGAAAATAAAGCCTTTTCCAAAAGGTCTCTTATTCCTCTTAAAATCAGGATTAAGGGACCTTTCAGAAAGGCTTTATTTTCTGAAAGATCCCTGTCTAGACTGGCACTCGTTTCCAGCAAAACCCCGAGCCGGAAAAAAGCGGCAGCCATGTTTATACAAATGAAGCGGGGGAGATTTAAATCCCTGCTTCATTTGCAATACCGATGTGTCTAATCTGCATCCCTTTTCCGGAAAAGGGGTGCAGTGTAGACACAGCCTTTATGTATGGGTTTAAACAAAGACTCTAATTATCTCACCCATTACAAAGATCGCTTCCCCAGTTATCACCCTTAATGTCATTACCTCACAGAAACTTCCCCTGTTATCACCCCTATGTCATTACCTCACAGACACTAACCTTCCCCCCTCACTCCCACTCTGTTCTAAAATTTGATTTGTCAATTTCACATGCGTTCATTTTTTTGATTGTATCACTTTGGTATATATGGTTGTGTTGATTTTCTTCCACATATTGATCTGAGGAAGTGGGTCTGGCCCATGAAAGCTCATCACCTAATAAGCCATCTTGTTAGTCTTTGAAGTGCTTCATAGTCCTGTCTCCTTTTTCCCAGAAAGACAGGGCTCTAATACTCTGCTTGGGAGAAACATGGCCTTGCAGCTTGAACGGCAGTGTCACTAGGGTAATGTGAGGTGTGGAACCAGAGGAAGAGAGTTCATTTTCTGGAGGGACCAAGTTCAGTGCGACGTAAGGAGCGCAAGTAGGGGGCCATGCGGCTTGTGCACCAACGCTGGAGGCACTGCCTGGAATGCTAAATGCAGCTCTCTTTCCTGCAGCTCCCAGCCTGCCCTTGTTGCTCTGCCCCCCTTACTTCTGTCCCTGCCCTTCCCCACTCTGCAGAGCTCTGGCCTCAGTCTGGGGCCACAGCTGAGCGCTGCTGCAGAACTCCGGCCTCTGACCAGTCATGTACCCAGTGGCCAGGTCCCTGCGACTAGCAGCCAGGAGTCTGAGTCACAAAGGGGTTCCTATGTGCAGACTGGAAGCCGGTGCCAGGCCACACTGTGCCCAAAGCCAGGAGGTTTTAAATTAAATTAATGGAGATTGCCTATCTCCTAGAACTGAAAGGGACCTTGAAAGGTGATTAAGTCCATCCCCTGCCTTCACAGCAGGACCAAGTACCACCCCTGACAAATTTTTGCCCCAAATGGCCTCCGCAAGGATTGAACTCACAACCCTGGGTTTAGTAAGCCACTGCTCAAACCACTGAGCTACCCCTCCCGCAACACAACAGCCCCAGAGGTGCTGCAGCTGTATCCACCCCTCTGTTTTCCAACCCTATAGCCTAGAGTTTATGCTCTGTGGAAAGTGACAGAGTTTGGGGTGTTTGCATTCAGCCCCTATTTGTCTCCTCCTCCAGTGTCCTCCTCGCATTCTTGTCTGCGGAGGAAAGTGCACCTGGAATAATGGCAGAGAGGAATCACACTGTCATGACCGAGTTCGTCTTGCTGGGATTCACACAAAACCCAAAGCTGCAAGTCGTCCTCCTTGTCATATTTCTGTTCATCTACCTGCTGACCCTTGTGGGGAACCTCACCTTGGCCACTTTAATCAGGATTGACTCCCAGCTTCACACCCCCATGTACTTTTTCATCAGCAACCTGGCCCTCCTAGATGTCGGTTACACCACATTTCTCACATCCAGCACGCTGATGACTTTACAGTCTGCGAGGAAAGCCATTTTGTTCACTGAGTGTGCTCTCCAGTACTGCTTCTTATGCACCGCATTGACCTGTGAATGCTACCTCTTGGGGGTCATGGCCTACGATCGCTTCATTGCCATCTGCAACCCACTGCTCTACACTGTCATCATGTCCACACGATTCTGTATAACACTGGTGCTGGGGTCATACCTAGTGGGCTGTCTGAATGCAGTCATTCAAACTATCTTTATATTCCAGTTGTCCTTCTGCCACTCCAATGTCATCAATCACTTCTTCTGTGACATGCCCCCTCTCCTGAAGCTGTCCTGCTCGGACACCCGCACCACAGAACTTGTGCATTTCACCTGTACCGTTGTGGTGGTAACATCAACTCTCTTGATCATCCTTGTCTCCTATATATACATTGTGGTTGCCATCCTCAAGATCAACTCCGCCAAGGGCCAACGCACAGCTTTCTCTACCTGCGCCTCCCACCTAGCAACCATCTTCATTTACTATGGAACGGGCTCTTCCGTGTATTTACGGCCCAGTTCAAAGTACCTCATGGACCATGACAAAATCATCTCTTTGTTTTATACCTTTGTGATCCCCTTGTTGAACCCCCTGATCTACAGCCTGAGAAACAAGGCAGTGAAAGAGGCCTTTTCAAGGATGTTGGGTCGGAAGATGTGTTCGTGGTGAATTTGAATGTTGGGAATGGGTTTAAAGAAGAAGCGGGAGAGACGAGGGGAGGGAGTTCTCTACATCACTCATTTGATGTTTGTGGATAATCAATCTTGTGCCTCCTACGTCTAAGGGTACGTCTATACTTGCTCCCTTGTTTGAACCATGGATGAAAACGCAGCTGACCAAAATTGCTAATGAAGCAGAGATTTAAATATCCCGCACTTCATTAGCATAATCTCGCCCATGCGCTATTCCGTTTGCCAGCTGATTCGAACCAGGAAGTGCACGCTGGGACGCGTTAGTTCAAACAAAACCCCTTGGTTTGAAATAAGGTTACAGGCAGTCCCCGGGTTATGTACAAGATAGGGACTGTAGGTTTGTTCTTAAGTTGAATCTGTATGTAAGTCGGAAATGGCGTCCAGATTCAGCCGCTGCTGAAACTGACCGCCAGTTCCGACTTACATACTGAATCAACTTAAGAACCCCAAGCGTCCCCAAGTCAGCTGCTGCTGAAACTGATCAGCAGCTGATTCCAGGAAGCCCGGGGCAGAGCAACTCTGCCTCGGGCTTCCTGTAGTCAGCGCTGGTCAGTTTCAGCAGCAGCTGACTTGGGGACGCCTAGGGCAGAGCAGCTGGGGTGCTGCTGGGTTGCTCCAATATCGCCGCTCCTCGGCGCTACTGGACCAACCCAGCAGCACCCCAGCTGCTCTGCCCCTGGCGTCCTGATTCAGCCGATGCTGAAACTGACCAGCAGCAGCTGAATCAGGACGCCTGGGGCAGAGCAGCTGGGGTGCTGCCGGGTTGGTCCAGTAGCACCCAGAGCAGCGCTGCGGGACCAACCGGCAGAGCCCCAGCTGCTCTGCCACAGGCATCCGGAGAAAAGCCTAGTCTGCTGGGGGGGGGGCGTACTAGCTGCGCCCCCCCCCCCCCACCCCAGCAGACCAGGAAGACGCGGGCGGCGGACCGAGACGCACCGCGGTGCTGCCGCCTGGGTCCTCCGCAGCTTTGCTCCCCGTCTCCCTGGTCTGCTGGAGACCAGCAGACCAGGGAGACGGGGAGCAAAGCCGCTGAGGACGCCAGCAGCGGGACAGCCGCAGGGCGCCTGGGCTGCTCCGCTGCCGGCTTCCCCGAGGCTTTGCAAAGCCGCGGAGGGGCTCGGGCAGCGGGGCAGCCCAGGCGCGCTTCCCCGAGGCTTTCCCCACTTCCCGAGCCCCTCCGCGGCTTTACTCCGCATCTTCCTGGTCTGCAGACCAGGGAGACGCGGAGAAAGCCCCGGAGTACACGGGCGGCAGGACCACGAGGTCCCACAGTCCGTGTCCTCCGGGGCGAGCCCCGTTCGTAACTGCGGATCCAACATAAGTCGGATCCGCGTAAGTCGGGGACTGCCTGTACTTCCCTTTTTTTGTCAGCTGTGATTCAAACTAGCACACCGGCGAGTTCATGCTAATGAAGCTTGGGATATCTAAATCCCTGCTTCATTGACTATTTTGAATGCCTGCATTTGCATCCCTAGTTCGAACTAGGGTGTAAGTGTACACATTCCCAAACAGAAAAGAGACAGAATCACCAAATCAAGTATATTCCTCAAAACTGACATATCTGAGCGACTCTTGAAAGAGACTGAGCCAAGGTAAGCAAGAAAAATAGGCTGACCCTGGAACAGGATTGCTTCTCAATAAACCTTACAGAAAAGAGATAAAACAGAGACATTTGGAGTAGCACTTTGCTTTGGCATAGCTAAATCAATGTTTAAGTGTTAGAAACAAGAAGAAAATGTGTCAAATAACATTGACTGTAACAAATTGACTGTCGCTGTTTTTGTTAAAACTTAGCAAATTAAAAGAGTTTATAGGGATGAAGAAAAAAATACACTTGATGAAATTCCCACTTAAAAAAATTACTAAAAAAAAATAAAGGGAAAAGTTTTAGCAATCCCCTTTTTTAAGAAATCCAAAATAAACATTAACTTCATAAAAATAACACTGTATTTTTGAAAAATACAATAATTTAAGTGAAGCATGTACCTTTTCCTTATTTTACAAAAAATTAATTGACTTAATAAAACCACATTCAGTTAGTATTATAAAATACTAGCAGCTCACATCCTTATTTGCCTTTTAGATTTTGAAAATTTGAGACATTCACACCAGTGAATAATTTGGAGGACTCTAGTCATTTTTAGAAGATTCCATTGCAGAGTTATACCTACAGTAAAAGACATGTCTCAATGAGCCATTTTGGAGAATTTCTTCACTGTTTTACACAATGCTAGTCCACTCGTGTACAACTATGTACTTAACCATCAGCAGCCCGTTCTGTTTCATGGATCTGCACATAGAATTTATATCTTCTAGTTGCCTGGTTGTCTCTGCTAAAATGTTTGAATGAGTTTGTTCCTCTAATGATCAGCTGACAAAATTACATACAAACAAAACATCCTCATTAGAAGTAAATGACTTCAATCAAGTTACGTTTACTCAGAATTTGGCCCTGTATGTGCCTCTGGGATAGAAAGGACAAACACAGGCATGGTGTTGAGGCTATTGCATTAGCTTTATCAATGTTTTCTGTATGTTGGTAAGCAAAAACTCAGGAAACATGACAATGTCAGACTGTCATATGAAAAGGTGTGCAGAGACTATGCAAAGCTCTTTGTATCAATACGTGTTATATGCATTTGTGTGTTCTGGTTTCACTGGGTGGGTTTCCAGTGGAATCTGGACTCACTAGAGGGTGAGGCCATGTCTACACTAAAAGGCAAGATCAAATCACGATATGCATGTTAATTACATAGCTGGAGTCAATGTATCTTGTTTTGAGTTTTCCCACCATCCCCACAGCAGGAGGCCAATGGGAGAAAATACTCCTGTCAGCTTCCGTTACTCCTCACAGGCGCAGGAATACTGGCTGCCGATGGGAACACCCTCTGAGTTTGATTTAGGGAGTCTTAACAAGACTTGCTAAATCAAACTGTGGAAGATCAATCGTGGAAGCGTTAATCTTCTGTTTAGTGAAGATCTAACCTAACTAATGCAAAAGCTAGGGTTTGACACTTTGCCTTTTGGGAAAAGTGGCAGTAATTGTTTTTGCCTGTTTGAAGAGACCTGAAAAATAGTCTTTAAAGTATAAAGGTTGGATTGAAACCAAGCTGAGGGGCCTTGATTTTGACAAAATCATAGACTATTAAGCTTTGAAGAGACCTCAGGAATCATCTGGTCCAACCTACCTGCTCAAAGTTGGAACAACCCCAATGAAACTGTCTTGCAAACTCGCACAAACCATTCATCAAGGGGGCAAAAAAAAAAAGGTGGAGGGATTTGAATACTAAAATCTACCAGGTCTCCATATGGAAGATGTTTGGCTCTTCATAAGGCAGATGTGCTTTCCTTAGACCCTTTTATGATCAAATAAGATATATTTTATCAGTAAGGCTTTTTGTCTTTACATAGAGGCAGGTTGCTTTGTGAAAGCTGGTTGGTCACTGAGATTCAATGGCATAGCTTTTGAGAGAGAATGCAAATTCAGGGGTTGACTAAGGTCAGACCTGCTGCGATAGAATCATAGAATCATAGAGCTGGAAGAGACGTCAAGAGGTCATCAGGTCTGGCCCCCTGCACAATGCAGGACCAATCCAAACTAAATCAACCCAGCCAGGGCTTTGTCAAGCCAGGACTTAAAAACCTCTAGGGGTGGAGATTCCACCCCTCCCTAGGGAACCCATTCCAGCGCTTCCCCACCCTCCTAGGGAAAGAGTTTTTCCTAATATCCAACCTAGACCTCCCCCACTATAACTTGAGACCATTCTTCCTTGTTCTGCCATCCATCACTACTGTGAACAGCCTGTCTCCATCGTCTTTGGAACCCCCCCTTCAGGCAGATGAAGGCTGCTATCAAATCCCCCCTCACTCATCTCTTCTGCAGACTAAACAAATCCAAATCCCTCAGTCTCTCATCATAGGTCATTTGCTCCAGCCCCCTAATCATTTTGTTCGCCCTCCACTGAACCCTCTCCAATGCGTCCACATCCTTTCTATAGCGGGGGGCCCAGAACTGGACACAATATTCCAGATGTGGCCTCACCAGAGCCGAATAAAGGGGAATAATCACTTCTCTGGATCTGTTGGCAATGCTCTTCCTAATGCACCCTAATATGCCATTAGCCTTCTTGGCTACAAAAACATAAGAACGGCCGTACTGGGTCAGACCAAAGGTCCATCTAGCCCAGTAGCCTGTCTGCCGACAGTGGCCAGCACCAGGTGCCCCAGAGACGGTGGACCGAAGACAATGATCAAGCGATTTGTCTCCTGCCATCCCTCTCCAGCCTCTGACAAACAGAGGCCAGGGACACCATTTTATCCCCTGGCTAATAGCCTTTTATGGACCTAACTTAAGGACACATGATTGACTCATATCCAGCATCTCATCCACTGTAATCCGCAGGTCCTTTTCTGCTGATCTGCTACTTAGCCATTGAGTCTCCAGCCTGTAACAATGCTTGGGATTCTTCCGTCCCAAGTGCAGGACTCTACACTTGTCCTTGTTGAACCTCATCAGATTTCTTGTGACCCAATCCTCTAATCTGTCAAGATCACTCTGGACCCTATCTCTGTCCTCCAGCAAATCTCTCTCTCCCCTTAGCTTGGTGTCATCTGCAAACTTGCTGGGGGTACAATCCATCTCCTCATCCGGATCATTAATAAAGATGTTGACCAAAACCGGTCCAAGAACTGATCTTTGGGGCCCTTTCAGGGCCTATATCCTAATTCCCAGGCCAAGTGTCTCCCTGCCCTGAGAGAGGTGATGGCTAGACACCTGAGGCATTAAGTCACAGATAATACAATTTCTTGTGGTGCCCTTAGAAATCTTTATGATATGAAGTTCAAAGCTTATGTAGTATTGCGGGCTATGATAGCATATAATATCTCCAGGGAGGAGTTCTGATATGAGGTCTGGGAGTTCAAAGGACTACACTGTACATGTCCCCAGACAAGAATGGACTCTTTTTGGGGACAATAAGTGTGAAGTGGATTTCCTGAGAAATATATAGATAGAGGTTAATGCAAATTCCCCATCTCCAATTATGCAAAAAATAAAAGTCTTTTCATGATATACCCCAAGGAAAGGCTCTTTTCTTTCTGATTAGCTGGTCCTGGAGATCAAAGACTTGAATTGTATAGAGATGCACGTCTCTGCCCAAGAGAAGTGATGGCCAAAGGGCTGGTAGACTAGAATGTGCTGGACCGTGGAAGGGGAAATACAAGTGCAGTTGCCCTGAAATGTGACAAGAGCATCCTCCAAGCAGACCATAGAAATGGTTACTCTGAAAACATCACATCTGTGTCTGATATTGGCGTTGGAAGGGGATAGCCACAGAAAGGGAACGGGCAGATTTGTAAGGGATACTTAGCCCATCCTGTGCAATCAGCTGCTTTGGTAGGAGAGATTTCCACCAGTGTTCCCTTTAATTTTTTCCCTTCCTGTTCACAATAATGTTTGTGATGTGTGGATGTGCACCACCGGTAGAAACTCATGTTGCTGACTATGGGCGCTCTGCTAATCTGTCGGGTGGCTTTAGGCTATGTCTACACTAGCCCCCTAGTTCGAACTAGGGAGGATAATGAAGCATACCAAAATTGTAAATCAAGCCTGGGATTTAAATATCCCACGCTTGATTTGCATGTTCCCAGCTGGTTGCCATTTTCGAATTCCACTAGCCCGGAGTAACTGCCCGCATCTACATGCAGCAGTTAAACGGAAGTCCATTTTAAAGCCCTTACTCGAATTAGCTGGTAATCCTCCTGCAAGGAGGTTTACCAGCTAATTCGAATTAGGGGCTTTAAATCGGACTTCCATTTCACTGCCACATGTAGACGCGGGCAGTTACTCCGGGCTAGTGGAATTCTAAAATGGCGACCAGCCGGGAACATGAAAATCAAGCGTGGGATATTTAAATCCTGGGGTTGATTTGCAATTTCGGTATTCTTCATTAGCCTCCCTAGTTTGAACTAGGGAGCTAGTGTAGACATACCCTTAGAATCTCTCCTGAGTGATTTGCACGAGCGCTCAGCTTACAGGGAACAGTGATTCCCACCTTGGCCAGGAAGGGGTTAAAGAATTTCTCTGGACAAATTCAGCCCCCGCATGGCCCACCTGTGCAGCAGCTTGCCCCCGGAGGAGGGAGGCTCCAAGCCCAGTGCTGCGTGGCGGTAAGAGGGACGTAGAGCTACAGCTCCCTCACCCCACAGAGCTCATGCTTGACCAGCTGGCCCTCTGGCCCTCTGCAGAGATGGAGGAAAACATCTGTAGTTTGCTTGTCACTGGCACCCAAGAGGCTCATCCTCATAGTGTAGACAGAGCCTTGCAGACACTCACAGAGATAGGAACTCAGCTCCCTTCACATGGGGGCTCTCATGGGCCACATCCAGCCAGCAGATTATCTTTCACTAGCCCTGGGGTAGGAGCAAGCTGTGGGCTTGGGAACTTGGCAGGAGGGTGGGGGAAGGGAATGCAGAGGACTGGGGTACAGAGTCTGGGCTTGGAGGGAGCTGCTGACCTAACTCTGTGCCTTCGTGGGTCCCAATATGGTCTCCTGCTGATCCCATTGGCTGTAACTTTGGCCAATGAGAGCAGCAGGGAAAGCCCATCATTATACTGGTGTTCCCCCCAGCAATCTGGGTGGCAGGGAAGTGAGAAATGCAGCATAGAGCCACTTCTTCTGCTTTCTCTTCACACTCTCTCCTGCTTCCCCCTTCCCCACTAAGAAAGCCCTTGATTATATCGCTGTTCCCCCAGCTGATCTGAGAAATGCAGCATGGTTCTGCTCGCTGCCTCTTTTGAGCTGGTTTAGTGGGGTTGGGGCTTGGCCAAAACAAGGCCAGAGTGCTGCGTGCTCCCTGCTCCAAAGGTGTGTGTGTGGGGGCGGGGGGAGACATACTGCACTTTGAGAGCCACTGCCTTAAGCCCGTTGCAAAATCCAGCCTAAATAATTAACTGCAACTTTGTGCTGAATTCAAAGTCGGGGCTCTTTGAGTGTCTGGAGCACTGGCCATCACTCCCTTTGTGAGGTTTCTTACTACCCTGGTGAGGAATCTCAGTGAGACTTTCCTGGAGATTGTCTTAGTCTGGATCAGTTCCTCACTTCTCACTCCAGGGGATTTATTATCCATATTTCTGCCAGACCCCTGGATGCAGGAGACCCAAGACTTCAATGAACCCAAAGTTAAAGCAATTCAACCTGCAATTTTTAGAGTTTCTATCCCACAAAATATATTTGACATCTTCACTTTTTGTCTTGAATTTAATCAAAGGAGGTAGAGAAGAAGACAGAAATTATCTTATTGCCTCTATACAAAACCATGGTACGCCCAGATCTTGAATACTGCATACAAAGGTGGTCGCCTTATCTCAAGAAAGACACATTATCATAGGAAAAAGTTCAGAAAAGGGGAACAAAAATGATGGGTTTAGAACGGCTCCTATATGAAGAGAAATTAAAAAGATTTGGACTTTGCATCTTAGAAAAGAGGAGATGACGGGGGATAGGATAGAGGTTTAAATAATCATGGTTGGTGTGGAAAAAGTGAATAAGGGACAGTTATTCACTTGTTCCCATAACATAAGATCTAGGAGTCATCACATAAAATTAATTGGTAGCACTTTTAAAACAAAGAAAGGGAAGATTTTCTTCATATAGCACACAGCCTGTGGAACTCCTTGCCATAGGATGTTGTGAAGACCAAAACATTAACAGGGCTCAAGAAAGAACTTAATAAATTCAGGGATGTTAGGTCCATCAATGGCTATCAGCCAGCATGGGTGGGAATTGTGTTCCTAATCTCTGTTTGTCAGAGGCTGGAAAACGGTGATAAGGGAGGGATTACTTGATGGTTCCCTATTTTGTTCATTCCCTCTGGGGCATCTGGCATTGGCCACTGTCAGTAGACAGGCCCCTGGGCTAGATGGACTTTTGCACGTTCTTATGATTTTTTTAAAAACGTCAACATTTTCCAAATCGGAAAAATTCCGTTTTCAGGCCAGCTCTTCTCACTTCTGTTCATGATTATATCAAGAAACTTTTTCTATTCATGATTATATCAAGAAACTTTTTGTATGGGAGACAGTTGACCTACGCAACTCCACATATTGCATTCAACATTCCTTCGGTCAAATTTCTGCATCCCCAATGCAAAAAATCAATGGGAGAAACTCTCCCATCAACTTCCCTTGCTCCTCATGACCCTGTGCAGTAATGGGGTCAACAGGAATCACATCAGTAGCTGATTAAGTGAGTCCTTACTAGATACACTAAAAGGAACTCCAGGAGATTGATCTCCAGATCATCGATTTCTGGGTAAGTGAAGACAAGTCCTTAGATCCAGTGAGGAATAATTTTCTGGTATATTGTCCTTCTCAGAGCATCCTTCACCTCCTTGTTCCTCAGGCTGTAGATCAGGGGGTTCAACAAAGGGATCACCAAGGTATAGAAGACAGACACCACTTTGTCGTAATCTGATGGGTTGCCGGAGGTGGGCCGAAAGTATATGAAGAACAGAGCCCCATACAAAATGGACACGGATGACAGGTGAGAGGCGCAGGTGGAGAAGGCTTTACGTCTGCCCTCATTGGAGCGGATGTGCAAGATGGCCAGCATGATAGAAATGTAGGAGACAAGGATGACCAGGGAAGTGCTCATTCCAGCTAAAGCAGTAAAGACACAATGCACAATGTCACCCCTGAGAGTGTCCGAGCAGGAGAGCTTCTGGAGCGGAGCGATGTCACAGAAGAAATGATTGATTATGTTGGGACCACAGAAGGACATGTTGAACAAGGTGCTTGTGTGCACCACAGTATTAATAGAAGCATACAAATAGGATGCTGCTACTAGTCGTATACAGACCTTCTGGGACATAATGAGCGTGTACAGCAGCGGCTTGCAAATGGCTACAAAGCGATCGTACGCCATCACGGCCAGAAGCGAAACCTCAGAGTACGCACAGAAGGAGTGAAAGAAAAACTGTGTGGCACAGCCAGCAAAAGAAATGACTTTATACTCCACTAAGAAGTTCACCAATGTCTTAGGGGCAATAGTGGAAGAATATGTGATGTCCACAAGAGACAAGTTACTGAGGAAAAAATACATGGGAGAGTGTAGCCGCGTCTCCATCCTGATTAAAGTGATCATGCTGAGATTCCCCACGAGGCTCATGGTGTAGATCAGCAGAAACATCCCAAAGAGGACAGCTTGCAGTGACCGACTGCCTGGGAATCCCAGAAGGATGAATACGGACACTCCACTGTCATTGCCTTGTGCCATATAGTCCAGATGTGATCAGCGCTGCTGGGGTAGAGGAGAAACACAGACAAGTTAAAGCTTTCAAATATTTCATGAATCAAGATTAACGATATGGGCCGTGTCCAGACTCAGGGTTTTTTTCGGGAAAAGTAGCCTTTTCCCGAAAAAACTTCCCCTGCGTCCAGACTCAAGCCGGGTTCTTTCGAAATTATTTCGAAAGAACGCGGCTTTTCTTTCGATGGCGGTAAACCTCGTTTCACGAGGAAGAACGCCTTCTTTTGAAAGTTCCTCTTTCGAAAGAAGGCGTTCTTCAATGTAAATAGGGCTTCTTCAAAAGAGAGCATCCAGACCCGCTGGGTGCTCTCTTTCGAAAAAGCGGATTGCTCTTTCGAAAGATCCGCCTGCAGTCTAGACGCGATCTTTCGAAAGAGGCTCTTTCGAAAGATGCTTTCGAAAGAACCTCTTTTGAAAGAAGCCTGCAGTCTAGACATAGCCATGGAGTGGAAGGCAGCTACACCCATTGTGAAATACAGTAGAAAGTCAAGATACAAAAGAAACTTTATGTCTGTTCCAAGATTTCTCTGCTTTTAAAGAACAGACATTTCAAAACAAAACAAAATAGAAAGGACAGTTCCGAATTTTAAAACTCTGCCTCCCTAGTAGGTATTTTCAAATATAGGCTCATGGTATGAGATGGCTTGGCATCATTAGAAAGGATGTAGAGCAACCGGAATGCTCCCAGAGGTCAGTGTCAAGGTTGATCAAAGGGATGGAATGCAAACCATGTGAGCAAAGTTTGGAAAAAGAGATTAAAGAGGAACATGAGAGCAGTGACCAAATACGTGAAACAGTGCCATAAAAAAAAGTGGAGACAAGTCGTTCTGTCTTGCAGCAGACGGCAGAACAAGAGGTGATGGGAGCACACTACGATCCCATGAACGATAGGGCAATGGAAGAGAGCGGCCAAGGGAGGTTGTGGAATCTCCTTCACTGGAGATTTTCAAAAGGAGCCTGGATAAAATCATAGACGATGAGGGTTGGGAGAGAACTCAGGAGGCATCGAGTTCATGAATCCCAACTCAATCATCCCAGACAGGGCTTGGTCAAGCACAGACTTAAAAAAACTTTAGGGGTGGAGATTCCACCCCCTCCCTAGGGAACCCATCCTAGGGCTTCACCACCTTCCTAGGGAAAGAGTTTTTCCTCATATCCAACCTAGGCCTCCCCCACTGCAACCTGTGATCATTGCTCCTTGTTCTGCCATCTGCCCCCACTGAGAACAGCCTCTCTCCATCCTCTTTGGAACCTCGCTTCATGAAGTTGAAGGCTGCTCTCAAATCCCCCCTCACTCTTCGCTTCTTCAGACTGAATAAGACCAGTTCCCTCAGCGTCACCTCCTAGGTCAAATGCCCCCAGCCCACTAATTATTTGTTGCCCTCCAGTTTGTCCACATCCTTTCTGGAAGCGGGTGGGGAGAAGGTGCATAAAACTGGAACAATACTCCAGATGTGGCCACCCAGTGCCAAATCAAGGGGAATCATCACTTCCCTCGATCTGCTGACAGTGCTCCTACAAATGCTCTCCAATCTGCCGTTAGCATTCTTGGCAAGATGTTCATGCTATAGGACTTGGGTGGGTTACACATAACAAGTCTTTGGCAGGCGGCTCGGCTAGAACACACCCCATGTGGTCCTTCTAACCCTGTGATTCTGAGAGTCTGTGTTCTCTGCAACAACCTAATACTCAAGTGAAAGATGGAGGAGGTGTTTGAAAATCAGCCTCATACTGGCATTCTAGCACCTTTCCATCAATCAGGAATCAGTATATCTTCACAATGACACGTCAGCCAAAAGCTCCCATTTGGCATAAAGCCCCGGGGTAAATCCAATAAACAAAATTCTTTTTGAGATAGCGAAAGTAACAGTCACAAAGGGGAGGTGTATATCATTGAAGGGGATATGAAGAAATGGAGGAGTTAAGCAAAGAGAGGCTGTATTTACACCAGGGTTGAAACCCTCCCACCCTTTTTGGCCCCCGGAACTAGCATGGAAGTGTTGTAGCAGAAGTAACAAATAGGTTAGGAAGAAATCCCGCTTCAAGAGAAAAAGAGTTTGGTGTGCAGCGATGTAAAAGAAAATCTCTCCCTCCCTTTCTCTCATGCTCACGTAGGCAATAGCCGATCACACGCCCGCCACGCTGGGTGTCAGACCTGGGCTCCAAACAGAACCTGAATGCCTACACAGCCGTGAATTGACCTGGCCTCTAGAGACTCTCTGACATTGGAGGGTTTTTTTCCTTTCTGCTGTGTTCACATACCTTGTAGCTCTGTTAATCTCTCTCATTTGCCCAAAGGATGTGGAGATAGTGGGAAGACTAACCTTTGTTTCTCAGAAGAGATTTTGAAAGCAGACATGATGCAGCTTTATGGTGACTACATACCTGGTAATGCCCCGGTAGCAGCGAGTGCCAGTCAGAAAGCATCCAGCGAGACTCTTCCTTGAAATCCAAGTGGGTCCAAATATGCTTGTTTTTCCACTGCAAGCTAATGAGAAAATCTGAAATATACACGTCCTACATTCATTGCATGATCTCTGGGTATCCACCCTGAACCTGCGAGCCCTTCTATCAGAGCCGAGAATGGGGCATTGAGGAAAACCAGAGCTGCCCATTCTGTATGGGACCTTCTATCTACATAGAGAAACCAGCTCTCTTTAGGGCTGTCAGTGTGGAATGTTCCCTCCAGTAGAAACCCTGCTTTAAGTTTTCATTCAAAAAATATTTGTTGTTCAATAGCATGAGCCACATTTAAAAAAAAAAAAAAAAAACCCAAGCCTTACATCTTGATTACTGGCAAACAAGAGATATTTTTTCTTTTCTTTTTTTTTCATTGACAGAGTTTATGCCATAACTTAACTCACTAAGTCCCATTAGGGCTAGATTCTTCATTCTTGTATCTTACTACCGCTCTAGTGAAGTCAATGGTGTAATGATAATCGACAACAGCTAATGGTCCCATATATGAGCCCCTCCCAAAAATCACATGTTGTATTCAGGTATTTTAGGCTTTTTATCCCATTTGATTGCAAATATACAGAGATCATCAAAAATCCATCATTTTGGTGCTATAAGAATCACCATGTAGAGAACAGAAAACAATTTCTGTTTCTTAGTGGAAAGAATGGATGTGGGTGTATTTCTCAGGTGTTAGAAGAAATGGAAGCATTTGTTTTACTCACGTTATTCTTTGTCCTGTACTGCCTGTTGCAAGACAGACATCTCTCTTTCTTGGATTCAAAAGCTGTAATAAGAGGTGGGGTGTATTTCTTTGCTCTACTGGCATTTGGAGACTGAATCCCTTAGGGCTTTCAACCTCAGGTCAGGCAGAAACAGCATCATTAAGATGCCCTTTAGGTCACATGGGATCAGGAGATAGTTTGATACCAAAGTCTGATCAAGTTCTTCGAAGTGTTGTGACTTCTCTGTATCCCTTTCCCCTGATTTATCCACTCCACAGATCTGCAGCTCCCCCAGGAAGAACGACTTCCAGTCAGAAATCAAGCTGGCAAAGTTTATTGCAAATGCATTTCCTGGTACAGTTATTTAATTATTTTTAATTGCTGAGAAAACAAGAATTGAGTTCTTCGGGACACTGGTATTTTGAGAGCCCAGAGATGGGATACAGGAGAAGCAAAGACCTGTACAGTGGATCAAGACTGAGGTGTCTCTTCGGGGATGTCTAAAAGCCTTAGATTGGCATAACAAAAATGGCTGAAGATCAGAACTGAGGGGCACTGACCGAGTCAGGGGGTCAGAAAAGGCTGCGATTGCAGAGTGTGAGGTATACCAAGATTGAGGTGTGTTAGCTGAGGTGCAACCGATTTTGAGAGAGGATGCAAATTCAGGGGCTGGACTAAGGTTCAGACCTGCTGGGATAGAATCATAGAGCTGGAAGAGACCTCAAGAGGTCATCAAGTCCAGCCTCCTGCACAAGGCAGGAACAATCCCAACTAAATCAACCCAGCCAGGGCTTTGTCAAGCAGAGACTTAAAATCATCTAAGGATGGAGATTCCACCACCTCCGTAGGTAACCCATCCCAGCGCTTCATCACCCTCCTAATGAAATAGTTTTTCCTAATATCCAACCTAGACCTCTCCCACCGTAACTTGAGACTGTCTCCATCCTCTTTGGAACGTCCCTTCAGGCAGATGAAGGCTGCTATCAATTCCCCCCTCACTCTTCTCTTATGAAGACTAAAGAAACACAAATCCCCGAGACTCTCCTCATAGGTCATGTGCTCCAGCCCCCATCATTTTGGTTGCTCTCCGCTGAACCCTTTCCGATGCGTCCACATCCTTTCTATAGTGGGGGGCCCAGAACTGGACACAGTATTCCAGACATGGCCTCACCAGTGCCAAATAAAGGGGAATAATCACTTCTCTGGATCTGCTGGCAGTGCTCCTCTAAATGCAACCTAATATGTCATTAGCCTTCTTGGCTACAAGGGCACACTGTTGACTCATATCCAGCTTCTCATCCACTGTAACCCCCAGGTCCTTTTCAGCTGAACTACTACTTAGCCAGTCGGTCCCCAGCCTGTAACAATGCTTGAGATTCTTCTGTCCCAAGTGCAGAAATCTACACTTGTCCTTGTTGAACCTCAGCAGATTTCTTTTGGCCCAGTCCTCTAATCTGTCAAGGTCACTCTGGACCCTATTCCTGCCCTTCAGCATATCTACCTCTCCCCCTATCTTAGTGTCATCTGCAAACTTGCTCAGGGTGCAATCCACCTCCTCATCCAGGTCATTAATAAAGATGTTGAACAAAACCAGTCCAAGAACCGATCGTTGGGGCACTCTGCTAGAAACTGTAAATCCCAATAAATTCCAGGGCCTACCTCCTAATTCCCAGGCCAAGTGGGCCCCTGCCCAGAGAGAGGTAATGGCCAGACACCTGAGATATAAGGTGACAGATAATACAATTTCCTGTCGTGTCCTTGGAAAAACTTACGGTATGAAGTTCACAGCTTATGTAGTTTTGCGGGCTATGATAGCATATAATATCTCCGGGAGGAGTTCTGATATGAGGCTTGGGAGTTCAAAGGACTACACTGAACATGTCCCCAGACAAGAATGGACTCTTTTTGGGGACAATAAGTGTGAAGTGGATTTCCTGAGAAATATATAGATAGAGGTTTATGCAAATTCCCATCTCCAATTATGCAAAAAATAAAAGTCTTTTCATGATATACCCCAAGGAGAGGCTCTTTTCTTTCTGATTAGCTGGTCCTGGAGATCAAAGACTTGATCACCATATTTGGGGTCGGGGAGGAATTTTCCTTCAGGGTAGATTGGCAGAGGCCATGTAGCATGGGGCACAGATCACAGCTGGAGGATTCTCTGCATCTTTGGGTCTCCAAAGTATTCGAAGGCTTCAATATCTGATATATAGGTGAGAGGATTATTCTAAGAGGGGTGGGTGAGATTCTGTGGCCTGCACTGTGCAGGGGGTCAGACTAGATGATCATAATGGTCCCTTCTGACCGTAAAGTCTATCAGTCTATGAATTGTATAGAGGTGCACGTCTCTGCCCAGGAGAAGTGATGGCCAAAGGGCTGGTAGACTAGAATGTGCTGGACCGTGGAAGGGGAAATAAAAGTTCAGTTGCCCTGAAATGTGACAAGAGCATCCTCCAAGCAGACCACAGAGATGGTTACTCTGAAAACATCACATCTGTGTCTGATATTGGCGTTGGAAGGGGATATCCACAGAAAGGAAACGGGCAGATTTGTAAGGGATACTTAGCCCATCCTGTGCAATCAGCTGCTTTGGTAGGACAGATTCCCACCAGTGTTCCCTTTAATTTTTTCCCTTCCTGTTCAGAATAAAGTTTGTGATGTGTGGATGTGCACCACCGGTAGAAACTCATGTTGCTGACTGTGGGCGCTCTGTTAATCTGTCGGGTGGCATTAGGCTATGTCTATACTAGCCCCCTAGTTCGAACTAGGGAGGATAATGAAGCATACCAAAATTGTAAATCAAGCCTGGGATTTAAATATTCCACACTTGATTTGCATGTTCCCAGCTGGTTGCCATTTTAGAATTCCACTAGCCCGGAGTAACTGCCCGTGTATACACGCGGCAGTGAAATGGAAGTCCGATTTAAAGCCCTAATTGAATTAGCTGGTAATCCTCCTGCAAGTTTGAAGTAGGGGGCTAGTGTAGACATACCCTAAAAATCTCTCCTGGGTGGCCGCAGGAGCACTCAGCTTAAAGGGAACAGTGATTCCCACCTTGGCCAGGAAGGAGTTAAAGAATTTCTCTGGGCACAATCAGCCCCAGCCTGGCCCACCTGTGCAGCTGGTTGCCCCCAGAGGAGGGAGGCTCCAAGCCCAGTGGTGCGTGGCGGTGAGAGGGAAGTGGAGCTACAGCTCCCTCGCCCCACAGATCTCATGCTTGCCCCCTGGCCCTCTGCAGAGGTGGAGGAAACCTCTGTCGTTGGCCTGTCTCTGGCACCCAAGTGGTTCGCCCTCACAGACCCGCTAAATTGAACTCCAGGAGATCGATCTCCAGAGCATCGATTTCAGGGTAAGTGTAGACAAGCCCTTAGATCCAGTGAGGAATAATTTTCTGGTATATTGTCCTTTTCAGAGCATCCTTCACTTCCTTGTTCCTCAGGCTGTAGATCAGGGGGTTCAACAAGGGGATCACCAAGGTATAGAACACAGACACCACTTTATCGTAATCTGATGGGTTGCCGGAGGTGGGCCGTAAGTACATGAAAAACAGAGCCCCGTACAGAATGGACACAGCTGTCAAGTGAGAGGCGCAGGTGGAGAAGGCTTTACGTCTGCCCTCATTGGAGCGGATCCGCAAGATGGCCAGCATGATAGAAATGTAGGAGACGAGGATGACCAGAACAGTGCTCAGTGCAGTTAGAGCAGCAAAGACGAAATGCACAATGTCACCCCTGTGAGTATCTGAGCAGGAGAGTTTCTGGAGCGGGGGGATGTCACAGAAGAAGTGATCGATGATGTTGGGACCACAGAAGGACAGGCTGAACAAAGAGCTTGTGTGCACCACAGCATTTACAGAGGCACAGAAATACGATGCTGCTACCAGACGTACACAGACCTTTGGGGACATAATGAGTGTGTACAGCAGCGGCTTGCAAATGGCTACAAAGCGATCGTATGCCATCACGGCCAGCAGCAAACCCTCAGAGTTCACAGAAAGGGAGTGAAAGAAAAATTGCGTGGCACAGCCAGCAAAAGAAATGACTTTACACTCTGCGAAGAAGTTCACCAGAGCCTTAGGAGCAATAGTGGAAGAGTATGTGATGTCCACAAGAGACAAGTTGCTGAGGAAAAAATACATGGGAGTGTGTAGCCGCGTCTCGATCCTGATTAAAGTGATCATGCTGAGATTCCCTGCGAGGCTCATGGTGTAGATCAGCAGAAACATCCCGAAGAGGACAGCTTGCAGTGACCGACTGCCTGGGAATCCCAGAAGGATGAATACGGACACTCCAGTGTGATTGCCATGTGCCATATAGTCCAGATGTGATCAGCACTGTTGGGGTAGAAGAAAAAACACAGCCAAGGTTAAGCTTTCAAGATTTCATGATTCCAGATTAACAATATGCAGATATCTGCATTGGAAAAGACAATAGAAAGTCAAGATACAAAAGAAATTATGTTGGTCTGGCTGCAAGAAATTTGCAAACAAACTAATTTTGTGTGAGTCTGTGCCAAGATTTCTTTCATTTTAAAGGACAGACGTTCCAAAATGAATCACAACAAAATAGAAAGAACAGTTCATTATTTTAAAACTCTGCTTCCCTAGCAAGCATTGGCTTTTTCAAATATAGACTCATGGTAGGAGATAGCTAACTATCATTAGAATGGACGTAGAGCAACTAGAAAGGTCCCAGAGGTGAGTGTCAAGGCTGATCAAAGAGATGGAATGCAAACCATGTGAGCAAAGTTTGGAAAAAGAGATTGAAGTGGGTTATGAGAGCTGTGTCCAAATACTTGAAACACTGCCATAAAAAAAGATGGAGAAAAGTTGTTCTGTCTTGCAGCAGATGGCAGAACAAGAGGTAATAGGATCACACTACAGCATTGTGCATTTAGATTCAATCTCATTAAAAGATTCCTAACGGTAAGTAGGCGAGGGCAATGGAAGAGAGCTGCCAAGGGAGGTTGTGGAATCTCCTTCACTGGAGATATTCAAAAGGAGACTGGATAAAATCATAAACAATGAGGCCTGGAAGAGCCCTCAGGAAGCAATGAGTTCTGCCCCGTGCCCAGTTCAGTACCAACCCTAACTCAATCATCCCAGCCAGGGCTTTGTCAAGCCCGGACTTAAAAACTTCTAGGGATGGAGATTCCACCTCTTCCCTACGGAACCCATCCCAGTGCTTTACCCCCTCCTAGGGAAAGAGTTTTTCCTCATATCCAACCCGGACATTCCCCACTGTAACTTGAGACCATTGCTCCTTGTTCTTCCATCAGTCACTACTGAGAACAGCCTCTCTCCATCCTCTTTGGAACCTCGCTTCATGAAGTTGAAGGCTGCTCTCAAATCCCCCCTCGCTCTTCTCTTCTGCAGACTGAGTGAGACCAGCTCTCTCAGCCTCTCCTCATAGGTCATGTGCCCCCAGCCCACTAATTATTTGTTGCCCTCCAATTTGTCTGCATCCTTTCAGTAGTGGATGGGGGTGCACAAAACTGGACGCAATACTCCAGATGTGGCCTCCCCAGTGCCAAATAGAGGGGAATACAGTAATTGCTCGCTTAACATGTGCCCGCTTAACACATTTTCACGATAGCACGATTTATTTTTTAGGGAGCATTTTTTGAAGAAGATGACCGTCCCCACAATAACACGATTTCCCCAACCCGCTGGCTGGTTGCCGGCAGCTGCGCAGGGCTTCCCCCTGCCTCCTTGCATCTGGCAGAGGTTCGCTGCTCACCGCGCTGTTCCCCGGCAACCCCTCCTCGCCGGATGCAAGGAGGCAGGGAGAACCCTTGCACAGCTGCCAGCAACCAGGCAGCTGGGGAAACCCAGCTGCCGGCTGCAAGCCCTCTCCCCTGTCCTTCCCTTTCCTTCCCAAGAGCCAGACACTTCCCCTCCCTGCTATAACCCAGTCCCCTTTCTCCCCAAGCTTATGTCCTGATCCCAGCTGCTAACAAGTGCAGGCTGGAGCCGTGAGCGCAAACACAACCCCCACCTTTTCCATTATTTTCAATGGGAAAATTGACCCCACATAACACGTTTTCACTTAGCATGATCATTTTCTGAAACGTATCTACTGTGTTAAATGAGGAATTCCTGTAATCACTTCCCTCCATCTGCTGGCGATGCTCCTTCTAGTGCAGCCCAATCTGCCGTTAGGCTTCTTGGCAAGAGGTGCATGCTCTCGAAAGCCGTTGGACTTGGGTGGGTTAGACATAACAAGTCCATGGCAGGAGGCTAGGCTAGAACACGCCCCATGTGGTCCTTTCTAACCCTGTGATTCTGGGAGCCTGTGTTCTCTGTAACAACCTAATACACACAGGAAAGATGGAGGAGGTGTTTGAAAATCAGCCTCATATTGGCATTCAAGCACCTTCCATCAGTTAGGAATCAGTATATCTTCATAATGACAAGTCAGCCAAAAGATCCCATTTGGAATAAAGCCCCATGGTAAATCCAACAAACCAAATTCTTTTTGAGATAACCAAGGTAACAGTCACAAAGGGGAGGTTTATATCCCTCAAGGGGATATGAATGAATGGAAGAGTTAAGCAAAGAGAGGTTGTATTTACACCAGGGTTGAAACCCTCCCACCCTTTTTGGCTCCTGGAACTAGCATGGGAGTGTTGTAGCAGAAGCAACAAACGGGTTAGGACAAAATCCCCCTTCAAGAGAAAAAGAGTTTGGTGTGCAGGGATGTAAAGAAAATCTCTCCCTCCCTTTCTCTCACGCTCACTTAGGCAATAGCTGATCACACGCCCGCCACTCTGGGTGTCAGACCCAGAACCCGAGGCTGTGTCTAGACTACATGCCTCTGTCGGCAGAGGCATGTAGATTAGACACATAGGCAAAGGCAAATGAAGCCGCGATTTAAATGATCGCAGCTTCATTTAAATTTACATGGCTGCCGCGCTGAGCCCGCAAACAGCTGATCAGCTGTTTGTCGGCTAGCGCACTAGTCTGGACGTTCCCCCTGTCGACATCAAAGCCCTTTGTCGGCAGCCCCGTTATTCCTCGTGGAATGAGGTTTACCGGGGCTGCCGACAAAGGGCTTTGATGTCGACAGGGGGAACATCCAGACTAGCGCGCGAGCCGACAAACAGCTGATCAGCTGTTTGTCGGCTCAGCGTGGCAGCCATATAAATGGAAATGAAGCCGCGATCATTTAAATCGCGGCTTCATTTGCCTTTGCCAAAAAAACAAATCTACATGCCTCTGCCGACAGAGGCATGTAGTTTAGACGTACCCTGAATGTCTACACAGCTGTGCATTGACCTGGCCTCTGAGACTCTCTGACATTGTCAGTTTTTCCTTTCTGCTGTGTTCGCGTAACTTGTAGCTCTCTTAATCTCTCTCGTTTACCCAGAGGGTAAGAGACAGTGGGAGGACCGACCTTTATTTCTCAGAAGAGAATTTGAAAGCAGGCATTAAGCAGTTTCATGGTGAATACATACCTGGTATTGCCGCGGTAGCAGGGAGTGCCAGTCGGAAAGCATCCAGCGAGATGTTTCCTTGGAATCCAAGTGGGTCCAAACGTGCTTGTTCTTCCACTGCAAGCTAATGAGAAAATCTGAAATATACACGCCTTATATTCATTGCATGATCTCTGTGTATCCACCCTGAGCCTGCAACCTTCTTTCAGAATCGAGAATGGGCTGTTGAGAAAAACCAGCACTGCCCATTCTGTATGGGACCTGCTATCGACAGAGAGACCAGCTCCATTTAGGGCTGTCAATCTAGAATGTTTCCTCCACCACAAAACCTGCTTTAAGTTTTAAATGATAATATTTGTTGTTCAAAACCATCAACCACATTTTAAAAAAATCCCTTATAACTTGATTCCTGGCAAACGAGGGGTATTTTTTCTTACAATTTCCTTCTTTCCCCCCCGTTGACCGAGTGTATGCAATAACTTAACTCACTAAAGCCCATTAGGGCTAGATTCTTAGTTCTTGTATCTTTCTACGGCTCTAGTGAGGTCAATGGTGTGATGACAATCCACAACAGCTGATGGTCCCATATATGACCCATCCAAAAAATCACATGGTGTATTCAGGGTATTTTACGCTTTTTATCCTATTTGATTGCAAATATACAGAGATCATCAAAAAACCATCATTTTGGTGGCATAAGAATCACCATTTTGGGAATAGAAAAAAATTCTGTTCCTCGGTGGAAAGAATGGATCTAGGTGTATTTCCCAGGTATTAGAAGAAATGGAAGCATTTGTTTACTCACATTACTCTTTGTCCTGTACTGCCTGTTGCAAGAGAGACATCTCTCTTTCTTGGATTCAAAAACTGTAATAAGAGGCAGCGTGTATTTATTTGCTCTACTGGCATTTGGAGACAGAATCCCTTAGAGCTCTCTACCTCAGGTAAGGCACAAACAGCATCATTAACACGCCCTTTAGGTCACATGGGATCAGGAGATAGTTTGATACCAAAGTCTGATCAAGTTCTTCGAAGTGCTGTGGCTTCTCTATCCCTTTCCCCTGATTTATCCACTCCATAAATCTGAAGTTCCCCCAGGAAGAACAACTTCCAGTCAGAAATCAATCTGGCAGCGTTTATTGCAAATGCATTTCCTGGTACAGGAATTATTAATGATTTTTTAATTGCTGAGAAAACAAGAATTGAGTTATTCGGGACACTGGTATTTTGAGAGCCCAGAGATGACTACATGAGAAGCAAAGAAATGTACAGTGGATTAAGACTGAGATGTCTCTTCAGGGATGTCTAAAAGCCTTGAATTGTAATAGCAAAAATGGCTGAAGATAGAACTGAGGGGCTCTGACCAAGTTGGGGGGGTCAGGAAGGACTGCAATAGCAGAGATTTCATGATTCAAGATTTGAGGTGCATTAGCTGAGATGCGACCCATTTTGAAACTGCTCAGCTCCGATAATGGCCCCTTCTGTTTTAAATACAAGTGAATTAAAGAAAAAATTCTAATCCTGTTTATTACATTAAAAAATAAAAACCAGGAGTGTATTGAACCTTCATTTCCTCTTCAGAAAAGAGAAACAGCAACAACTGTGTAGAATTCTCAGGGAATTAGACCTACACGTCTAAAGTAGTGTTACCTCTTTTGAGCCTCAATACGTAGCCAACGTTCAGGGTCCTGTAGATTGTCTCCATTGGGAGAAACAACTGACGATAGATTTAGGAATCTTTGATGCAATACTGCCTACTTTTGGAAAGAACGCATATAGGCCTGGTTCTCTGAACTAAGCAGAACTCAAACAGCAGGACACTGTTTCTTTGCTCGCATTTCCAAAGCCGAAATAGCCAACACGGTATGCAAAACCTTTCCCTCTCTTGTCCTCTTTTATGGTTATGCTTGCTCTGTTCAAAGTACCTCATGGACCATGACAAAATCATTTCTTTGTTTTATACCTATGTGATCCCCATGTTGAACCCCCTGATCTACAGCCTGAGGAACAAGGAGGTGAAAGAGGACCTTCCAAGGAAGTTGTCGGAAGATATATTCTTGGGGAATGTAAATATTGGGAATGGGTTTAAACAGTAAGTGGGAGAGACGGAGGGAGAGGATTATCCACATGACTAGTTTGGTGCTTGCTGATAATCAAGCTTGTGCCTCCTGTATCAAAAGAAACTAAGGATCAGGTTTGCCAGGGAGGTCTGCACTGAACAGCTATGTGTTGGCATCTCCTCTGGTAGCCAGCGACTCAGAGATGTTCAGCTCCCAGTTGGGAACCATTTTGTGCCAAGGCCGTGTTGCCATCCTCAAGAGAAGGGCCCATTGGTCCAGTGGTTTAGGCGCTGGCTGAAGACATGGAAAACCTGCTTTGGTTTTCTTGATCCACAATGGACTTCTGGTTTGAACCTGGGCTAGTCACTTAGCCTCGCTGTTCTTCAGTTCTCCATCAATGGGGATGGTGGCATGGGCCCGCCTCCCCAGAGTGCTGAGAAGGGAAATACATTCATGAAAAAGACAGGGAAGTGCTTTGAGACCTACTGATATGACAAATAGGCATTAATTATTATTCATGTATTAAGTGTTTTAGGAGCTTGGGTTGGATCCTCTAATAATGAGAGTGGCTAAAGAAATCATTCCTCTACTGTTTATTTTCTAGAGTTTGTCTGTCTGTTCAAGAACTCCTTCTAAATGGTAAAAGCTTGGACCACCAAATTTGATACACAGCTTCCCCTGATCCTCACTTAGAGCAAGCTCAGGGTTTCACTGTGCCAGGAAAAGAGACTGTGCCTAGAATGGGATTGTGTCTCATAAAACCCAACAGGAAAGAGACAGAATCGCCAAATCAAGTATATTCCTCAAAACTGACATATCTGAGCGACTCTTGAAACAGACTGAGTCAAGGGGAGCAAGAAAAATAGGCTGACCCTGGGACAGGATTGCTTCTCAATAAACCTTACAGAAAAGAGATAAAACAGAGACATTTGGAGTAGCGCTTTGCTTTGGCACAGCCACATCAATGCTTAAGTTTTGGAAACGAGAAGAAAATGTTTCTAATACAATTGATTATAACAAATTAAAAGAGTTTACCGGGATGACGAAAAAAAATACACTTGATGATATTCCCATTTAAACATTACTACAAAAAAAATAGTGAAAAGTTTTAACAATCCCTTTTTAAGAAACCCAAAGTAAACGTTAGCTTAATATAAATAACACTCTATTTTTGAAAAATACAATAATTTTAATTAAGCATGTAGATTTTCCTGAGTTTACAAAAAATTAATTGACTTAAGGATGTGATCAACACCGGGTAAATCTGCTGATATCGTATATATAGTATCCCAATGTTTGTGAGTCTGTAACACTGAAATGCTGGCTATTCCCTCTGGGTGGCGCTGTTGCCTGAGTCACGTCCTTCACCTCCTGCCGTAGAGCTCAGCTGACTTCTGCGCCGCTCAGCCGGGCCGCCGCAGGGAAGCAAGTGGTACAAGCAGACATTTGTGCGCTGGAGTCCTCATGCAGCCACCCCAAGCGCCACGGCGGGAGGGGAAGGGGGGCGGGGTGGTGATGTACACAGTCAGGGGGCAGGGTCTGGCCATGAACATCACCGCCCCGCCCCCCTTTGTATCTTCCTTCACCTCCCGCCGTGGTGCACGGCTGACTTATACGCCGCTCAGCTATGCCGCCATGGGGAAGCCTATATGGACCACTGCTGAGTGGCGCCGTAGTCAGCCGAGCGGCATGGCGGGAGGTGAAGGGGGGCAGGCATTTCCTGAAAAATATGAAAGTAGAGGTTTATGCAAATTCCCCATCTCCACTTATGCAAAAACTAAAAGGCTTTTCATGATATACCCCAAGGAGAGGGTCTTTTCTTGCTGATTAGCTGGCCCTGGAGATCAAAGACTTGACCTGTACAGAGATGCAAGTCTCTGCCCAAGAGAAGTGATGACCGAGGGGCCAAGAGACTAGAACGAGTGGTCTTGCTGGAGCATCGAGGTGGAAATACAAGTGCAGTTGCCCTGAAATGTGACAAGAGCATCCTCCAAGCAGACCACAGAGATGTTTACTCTGAAAACATCACATCTGTGTCTGACATTGGCATTGGAAGGGGATAGCCACAGAAAGAGAACAGGCAGATTTGTAAGGGATTCTTAGCCCATCCTGTGCAATTGGCTGCTTTGGTGGGACAGATTCCCACCAGTGTTTCCTTTACATTTTTCCATTGCTGTGCAGAATAAAGTTTGTGATGTGCCCCCAGACAGGTGTAGATGTGCACCTCTGGTAGAAACACATGTTGCTGGCTATGGGCGCTCTGCTAATCAGCTGGGTGGCATTGGAATCTCTCCTGGGTGGCTGCTCGAGTGCTCAGCTTACAGGGAACAGTGGTTCCCACCTTGGCCAGGAAGGGGTTAAAAAAAATGTCTCTGGACACAATCAGCCCCAGCCTGGCCCACCTGTGCAGCCTGTTGCCCTCGGAGGAGGGAGGCTCCAAGCCCAGTGGTGCGGCGTGGAGGTGAGAGGGAAGTAGAGCTACAGCTCCCTCGCCCACAGATCTCATGCTTGCCCAGCTGGACCTCCGGCCCTTTGCAGAGATGGAGGAAACCTCAGTCATTGGCCTGTCTCTGGCACCCAAGAGGCTCATCCTGACTCTTGCAGGCACTCACAGAGCTAGGAACTCAGCTTCCTTCACACAGGGGCTCTTGTGCGCCACATCCAGCCGGCAGATTATATTTCTCTAGACCTGGGGTCTTGGAGGAGGGGAAGAGTGGAGTGCGGGGGACTGGGTACAGGGTCTGGGCTTGGAGGAAGCTGCTGACCTGACTCTGCGCCCCTTTGGGTCCCAATATGGTTTCCTGCTGATCCCACTGGCTGCAACTCCAGCCAATGAAAGCAGCAGGGAAAGCCCATCATTACACTGGCATTCTCCCCAGCAATCCGGGCAGGAGGGAGGTGAGAAACGCAGCACAGAGTCTCTTGTGCTGGTCTTTCTGCACACTTCCTCCCGCTTCCCCACCAGGAAAGTCCATATTATACTGCTGTTCCCCCAGCTGCGTTGTGTGAGAGGGAAGCAAGAAACGCAGTGTGGTTCTGCTCTTTGCCTCTTTTGAGTTCGTCTGGCAGGGCCAGAGTGCCAGTGTGCTCTCTGCTATGGGGTGGGGTGGGGTGGGAATACGGGGAGAGGTGGGGATGGTGGAGCACATTGCATTTTGAGAGCCACTGCCATAAGCCCATTGAAAAATTCAGCCTACATAATTCAAAGTCAGGGCTGTTTGAGTGTCTGGAGCAATGGCCATCACTCCCTTTGTGAGGTTTCTTACTGCCCTGGTGGGGAATCGCAGTAAAACTCTCCTGGAGATTGTCTTAGTCTGGATCGGTTCCTCACTTCTTGCTCCTGGATATTTATTATCCATATCTCTGGCAGACACCTAGACGCAGGAGACCCAAGACATCCATGAAGCAGAAGTTAAAGCAATTCAACCTTCAATTGTTAGAGTTTTTATCCCAAAAAATATTGACATCTTCACTTTTTGGCTTAAGTTTTTTTAAAAAAGGGGGTAGAAAATAAGACAGAAAATATCTTATTGCCTGTATATAAAACCATGGTATGCCCACATCTTGAATACTGCATACAGACGTGGGTGTCTTATCTCAGAAAAGATATATTGGCATTGGAAAACGTTCAGAAAAGGGGAACCAAAATGATTAGGGGTTTGGAACGGGTCCCATATGAAGAGAGATTAAAAAGACTAAGGTTACATCTACACTAGCCCCCTAGATCGATCTAGGGAAGCTAATGAGGGTGACCAAAATTGCAAATCAAGCCCAGGATTTAAATATCCCGCGCTTGATTTGCATGTTCCCGGCCAGTTGCCATTTTAGAAATTGACTAGCCCGAAGTAACTGCCCGTGTCTACACGCGGCAGTGAAAAGGAGTTTCCAGTTTAAAGACTCTAAATCAAATTAGCTTGTAAGCCTCATTGCAGGAGGAATACCAGTTAATTTGAGTTAGGGCTTTAAATCGGAATCCCATTTCACTGCCGCATGTAGAAGCGGGCAGTTACTTCGGGCTAGTCAATTTCTAAAATGGCGAGCGGCCGGGAACATGCAAATCAAGCATGGGGTATTTAAATCCCGGGCTTGATTTGCAGTTTCAGTCGCCCTCATTAGCCTCCCTAGATTGATCTAGGGGACTAGTGTATACGTACCCAAAGGGGGAATATGATAGAGGTCTATAAAAATTGTGACTGGTGTGGAAAAAGTGAATAAGGGAAAGTTATCTACTTGTTCCCATAACATAAGAACTAGGCATCACCAAATAAAATCAATAGGTAGCAGGTTTAAAACAAACAAAAGGAAGTTTTTCTTCACGCAGTGGACGGTCGGCCTGTGGAACTCCTTGCCAGAGGATGTTGTGAAGACCAAGACATTAACAGGACTCAGGAAAGAACTTGTAAACTCATGGAGCTTCATTCCATCAAAGGCTATTAGCCAGGATGGTGTCCCTAATCTGTTTGTCAGAGGCTGGAAATGGATGATAGGAGAGGGATCACTTGATGATTTCCTGTTCTGCTCATTTCCTCTGGGGCATGTGGCATTGGCCACTGTCAGGAGACAGGATACTCGACTAGATGGACTTTTGGTCTGACCCAGTCTTGCCATTCTTAGGTTCTTCTGATATTTTTAAACTTCAATATTTTCCATAGGAGAGAAATTTCGTGTTCGGGCCAGCTCTTCTCATGGCTGTTTATTATTAAATCATGAAACTCCTATCCTGAACTTTTTCTATGGGAGAAAGTTGACCTAATCAACTCCACCCATGAAAATAGTGTAGCTGCAGTTGACATACCTTAGGTCAAATTTCTGCATCCACACTGCAGGAAGTCAACGGGAGAAACTCTCCCATCAACTTCCCTTTCTCGTGACCCTGTAGAGTACCAGGGTCAACAAGAATGACATCAGCAATCAATGTAGTGGGTCCTTACAAGACTTGCTATATTTAACTCCAGAAGATCAGTCTCTGGAGCATAGATTTCAGGGACAGTGAAGACAAGCCCTTAGATTCAGTGAGGAATAATTTTCTGGTATATTGCCCTTCTCAGAGCATCTTTCACTTCCTTGTTCCTCAGACTGTAGATCAGAGGGTTCAAGAAAGGGATCACCAGGGTATAGAACACAGATACCACTTTGTCGTAATCTGATGGGTTGCCGGAGGTGGGGCGTAAGTATATGAAGAACAGAGCCCCGTACAGAATGGACACGGATGTCAGGTGAGAGGCGCAGGTGGAGAAGGCTTTACGTCTGCCCTCATTGGAGTGGATCCGCATGATAGCCAGCATGATAGAAACGTAGGAGATGAGGACAACCAGGGCAGTGCTCATTCCAGCTAGAGCAGCAAAGACGAAATGCACAACATCACCCCTGTGAGTGTCCGAGCAGGAGAGTTTCTGGAGTGGGGGGATGTCACAGAAGAAGTGATCGATGATGTTGGGACCACAGAAGGACAGGCTGAACAAAGAGCTTGTGTGCACCACAGCGCTAATAGAGGCGTAGAAATAGGATGCTGCTACCAGACGTACACAGACCTTCTGGGACATAATGAGCGTGTACAGCAGCGGCTTGCAAATAGCTACGAAGCGATCATAAGCCATCACAGCCAGAAGCAACACCTCAGAATTCACAGAGAAGGAGTGAAAGAAAAATTGTGTGGCACAGCCAGCAAAAGAAATGACTTTATGCTCCACCAAAAAGTTCACCAGAGTCTTAGGGGCAATGGTGGAAGAATATGTGATGTCCACCAGGGACAAGTTGCTGAGGAAAAAATACATGGGAGTATGTAGCCGCGTCTCCATCCTGATTAAAGTGATCATGCTGAGATTCCCCATGAGGCTCATGGTGTAGATCAGCAGAAACATCCCAAAGAGGACAGCTTGCAGTGACCGACTGCCTGGGAATCCCAGAAGGATGAATACGGACACCCCAGTGTGATTGCCATGTGCCATATAGTCCAGATGTGATCAGCGCTGTTGGGATAGAAGAAAAACACAGCCAAGGTAAAGCTTACGATTAACGATATGGGATAGAAAGCGGATACCCCTATTGTGAAATACAGAAGAAAGTCAAGATACAAAAGAAACTCTTGAAACACTGTCATTGAAAAAAATGGAGAAAAGCTGTTCTGTTTTGCAGCAGATGGAAGAACAAGAGGTAATGGGACCACACTACAGCATCATGCATTTATCATAGAATCATAGAATCATAGAATAATAGGACTGGAAGGGACCTCGAGAGGTCATCGAGTCCAGCCCCCCGCCCTCAAGGCAGGATCAAGCTCTGTCTACACCATCCCTGACAGATGTCTATCTAACCTGTTCTTAAATATCTCCAGAGAGGGAGATTCCACCACCTCCCTTGGCAATTTATTCCAATATTTGACCACCCTGACAGTTAGGAATTTTTTCCTAATGTCCAATCTAAACCTCCCCTGCTGCACTTTAAGCCCATTACTCCTTGTCCTGTCCTCAGAAACCAAGAGGAACAAATTTTCTCCTTCCTCCTTGTGACACCCTTTTAGATATTTGAAAACCGCTATCATGTCCCCCCTTAATCTTCTTTTTTCCAAACTAAACAAGCCCAGTTCATGAAGCCTGGCTTCATAGGTCATGTTCTCTAGACCTTTAATCATTCTTGTCGCTCTTCTCTGCACCCTTTCCAATTTCTCCACATCTTTCTTGAAATGTGGCGCCCAGAACTGGACACAGTACTCCAGCTGAGGCCTAACTAGTGCAGAATAGAGCGGCAGAATGACTTCACGAGTTTTGCTTACAACACACCTGTTGATACCTGTTGATTTAGACTCTATCTCATTAAAAGCTTCCTAACTGTAAGAAGGATAGGGCAATGGAAGGGAGCTGCCAAGGGATGTTGTGGAATCTCCTTCAGTGGAGATATTCAAAAGGAGGCTGGATAAAATCATAGACGATGAGGGTTGGACAAGACCACAGGAAGCCTCGACTCCTGCCCTCTGCCCAAAGCAGGACCAACCTCAACTACATCATCCCAGCCAGGGCTTGGTCAGGCTGGGACGTAAAAGCCTCTGGGGATGAAGATTCCACCACCTCCCCAGGTAACGCATCTGAGAGCTTCATCACTCACCTAGGGAAAGATTTTTCCTAATATCCAACCTAGACCTCCCCCACTGTAACTTGAGACCATTGCTCCTTGTTCTGCCATGTCACCACTGAGAACAGCCTCTCGCCAGCGTCTTTGGAACCCCCCTTCATAAAGTTGAAGGCTGCTTTCAAATCCCCCCCCCCCCCCCACTCTTCTCTTCTGGAGTCTGAATGAGACCAGCTTCCTCGGACGCTCCTGGTAGGTCATGTGCCACCAGCCCACTAATTATTTGTTGCCCTCCAATTTGTCTACATTCTTTCCGTAATGGATGGGAGGGTGCACAAAACCGGATGCAACTCTCCAGATGTGGCTTCCCCAGTGCCACAGAGGGGAATATCACTTCCCTCGATCTGCTGGCAATGCTCCTACTTATGTACCCCAATCTGCCGTTAGGCTTCTTGGCAAGAGGTTCTTGCTGTTGATAGCCATTGGACTTGGAGGGGTTAGACATAACAAGTCCTTGGCAGGCAATTCGGCTAGAACGCGCCCTATGTGGTCCCTTCTGGGAGTCTGTGTTCTCTGCAACAACCGAATACACAAGAGAAAGAGGGAGGAGGTGTTTGAAAATCAGCCTCAAACTGGCATTCAAGCACCTTTCCATGAGTTAGGAATTGGTATATTTTCACAATGACACGTCAGCCATAATCTCTCATTTCGCATAAAGCCGCAGGGTAAATCTAATACACAAAATTATTTTTGAGATAACCAAGGTTACAGTCACAAAGGGGAAGTTTATATCCATCAAGGGTATATGAAGAAACAGAAGAGTTAAGCAAAGAAAAGCTGTATTTACACCAGGGTTGAAAGCCTGCCACGTCTTTTGGCCCCTGGGACTAGCATGGAAGTGTTGTAGCAGAAACAACAAGTGGGTTAGGAAAAAGTCCCCCTTCAAGAAAAAAAGAGTTTAGTGAGCAGGAATGTAAAGAAAATCTCTCTCTCCCTTTCACTCGGGCAATACCCGAACACATGCCCATGGGGCTCAGTGTCAGACCTGGAATCCAACCAGAACCTGAATGTCTACAAAGCCGTGTATTGACCTGGCCTCTTGAGTATCTGACATTGGAGGTTTTTTTTCTCCTTTCTGCTGTGTTCACATACCTTGTAGCTCTGTTAATCTCTCTCATTTCCCCAGAGGATGTGGAGATAGTAGGAAGACTGACCTTTGTTTCTCAGAAGAGATTTTGAAAGCAGACATTAAGTAGCCTCATGGTGAATACATACCTGGTAATGGCCCGGTAGCAGGGAGTGCCAGTCAGAAAGCATCCAGCGAGATGCTTCCTTGGAATCCAAGTGGGTCCAAATGTGCTTGTTTTTCCACTGCAAACTAGTGAGAAAATCTGATATTCATTCCCTGATATCTGTGTATCCACCCTGAGCCCACAAGCCCTCCTATCCGAGCCGAGAATGGGAAGCTGAGGAAAACCAGGGCCGCCCATTCTGTATGGGACCTTCTGTCTACATAGAGAGACCAGCTCTCTTTAGGGCTGTCAGTGTGGAATGTTCCCTCTAGTAAAAAACCTGCTTTAAGTTTTCAATGAAAATATTTGTTGTTCAAAAGAATGAACCACATTAAAAAAAAACCTTACACCTTGAGTCCTGGCACATTCAGGGTATTTTAGGCTTTTTATCCCATTTTATTGCAAATATACAGAGATCAACAAAAAATCCATCATTTTGGTGGAATAAGAATCACCATGTAGAGAATGGAAAAAAAATTGTTCCGCAATGGAAAGAATGGATGTGGGTGTATTTCCCAGGTATTAGAAGAAATGGAAGCATTTGTTTTACTCACGTTACTCTTTGTCCTTTACTGCCTGTTGCAAGAGAGACATCTCTCTTTCTTGGATTCAAAAGCTGTAATAAGAGGCGGGTGTATTTATTTGCTCTATGGCATTTGGAGACTGAATCCCTTAGCGCACTCAACCTCAGGTCAGGCACAAAGGGCATCATTAACACGCCTGTTAGGTCACGTGGGATCAGGAGATAGTTTGGTACCAAAGTCTGATCAAGTTCTTCGAAGTGCTGTGGCTTCTCTGTATCCCTTTCCCCTGATTTATCCACTCCATAAATCTGCAGCTCCCCCAGGAAGAACGACTTCCAGTCAGAAATCAATCCGGCAACGTTTATTGCAAATGCATTTCCTGGTACAGTTAGTTAATTTTTTTTTAATTGCTGAGAAATCAAGAGTTGAGTTCTTCGGGACACTGGTATTTTGAGAGCCCAGAGATGGGATACAAGAGAAGCAAAGTGTTGTACACTAGATCAAGACTGAGGTGTCTCTTCAGGGGTGTCTAAAAGCTTTGGATTGGAATAGCTAAAATGGCTGAGGGTCAGAACTGAGGGGCACTGACCGAGTCAGGGGGTCAGAAAGCAGAGAGTGGGGCATATCAAGATTGAGGTGCATTAACTGAGATGCAATCGCCTTTGAAACTGCTCAGCTCTGAGTAGGGTCCATTCTGTTTTAAATGCAAGTGGATTAAGGACAAAATTTTAATTACATGAAAGAAATAAAAGCAACCGTGTACTGAAACTTCAATTTCTTCTTCAGAAAAGAGAAAGAGCAAGAAATGTGTAGAATTCACAAGGAGTTTGACTTCTATTTCTAAAGTAGTGTTACCTCTTTTGGGCCTCAATGGGTAGCCAACGTTCAGGGCCCTGTACATTGTTTCCATTGGGAGAAACAACTGATAATTGATTTAGGCATCGTTGATGCAATGCTGTCTATTTACAAATTGTGTATAAAGTCCTGGTTCTCTGAACAAAGCGGAACTCAAACAGGACACTGTTTCTTTGCTCGCATTTCCAAACCTGAAATAGCCAACACAGTATGCAAAACCTTTCCCTCTCTTGTCCTCTTTTATGGTTATGCTTGCTCTGGAAGTATCTGTGGCTTTTGGCCCTATCCTGTCCATCTGGTCTTTTGGCGGGGAAGGATCCTTTTCTTCTCAAACACCCAAACACAAAAGCTTCCCCAACCACTGTCTTAGCCCCAGTATGTATGTGTGCATTCTGTTATTCTAGACCCAGATTATATTTTATATTTTAATAAAATATAAAAATAAAGAATGAAATAAGGTTGAACCAAAACATTTTTTATCATTGAAATGATACATTTTTGCCTTCATAAAGCAAAATGTTTCTACGGGTATGTCTACACAGCCAAGTTTTTTTGAAATAACAGCCGTTATTTCGAAATAACTTTCCTAGCATCTACACAAGCCAACTGCTATTTCAAAATTAATTCAATATAGTGGCGGGCTTATTTCGAAATTGGTAAACCTCATTCCACAAGGAAGAGTGCCTATTTCAAAATAAGCTCTGTGTAGATGCTCATTTTGAAATAGGGAGCCTCCAGCCTTTCCCAGGGTGCCCGGCTGGCCACCCTGGCCACAAGGTAACTCCTGATCTTATGCCCTAATGGAACCAGTCTGGCTGGCCTTAAATGCGATTCAGCATTCAAGTAGTGTGAATGCACATTTCAAAATAGTAAAAAGCTATTTTGAAATGCATTGTGTGTGGCGACACGTTATTTCAAAATTAGATATTTTAAAATAACTATTTTGAAATTAGAGATTGCAAAACAATGCTGTAGTGTAGACATACCCTACGTTATTAAAATGAAATGACTAGACATCATCAGAATGAAAGCTCTTGTAGGTCACGAGCTTTAGAAGTTCAGAATTGTGGTTTTTGTAGGAAATGTCAAAATATTGGCTGTGACAATTTGGAAGTAAACTTTTTTTTTTTTTTGAATTTGGGAATTTTCTGAGAAACATGTAGCCTTCTCCTGAGTGTCTCTTTGTAGCCTGGAGGTAACCCTGCAAGTGGCCTCTCATCTGAGTTTCCATTTTGGGTAACTTCAAGCACTTTATTTCAGGCTCTTCTTTAAAAAATAGTCACCCTGGGAGTCCGTTCCCTAGGCTGCCTTCCAGGTGTGCTGGGGAGGAGGAAGGACTGACTGAATACCCAACATCTGGGTTCTCCCTGGCTTCCATATCATCCCAGTGCCTGAAGTCCTTGTTCTCCCCATAAGCCAGTATTCTCCATCATGGAAAACCTCCTTAGCTGTCCCCTTCCATCTCTGTGCCAGAATCGGCCCCAGCCCTTCCTTCAGAGGTGTAACTCTCACCGTGTGACATTGGCCACACTCCTCTGGGCTGGAGCAAGAAGACATTTCCCTCTTCTCTTCCTGCTGCCTTCTTTCTCACCATGTAAGACCCAGCGAGAGGGCTAAGAGCAGTAAGATCTCACGTTTGCCTCATTGCCACAGCTAGTTGGGAATTCTCCATTGTGAGGGTCGTCCTATAGAACAGACCTTTCTCACAACATTTTAAGGGGGAAATGTTTATTTTTGATTAATTGGTTTTGTTTTCCTTTTGAGAATTCAAAAGGGCAACTCCCTAGCTATCCTCTTGAAAAGCTCTTTCCAATCTCATGTTCTAACAACACAGTGGAAGTGGGAAGAGCCTCAGCCAGACAGCCAAAAAATTCCATTGTGGTTTTCCCAAAATTGAATTTTTCAGAATTTCTGTCCCACAAAATACTATGAATTTTCAATGTTTTGTCCCAAGTAAGGAAACTTTTTTTATTAAACCTCTACATTTTCGAAAAGGAGAGAAATTCCATTTTCAGAGCAGTGCTTCTCACTTCTGTTTCTTAATAACTCATGAAACTCATCTCCTCAGCGAGAAATAATTTTCTGGTGTATTAGCCTCCTGAAGGCATCCTTCACCTCCTTGTTCCTCAGGCTGTAGATGAGGGGGTTCAGCGTGGGGATCACTAGGGTATAGAACACAGACAACACTTTATCATAAAATGCTGAGTCGATGGCTATGGGCCGTAAGTACATAAAGAGCAGAGTCCCAAAGAGTATGGACACAGTTGTCAGGTGGGAGGTACAAGTGGAGAAGGCTTTGCGTCTGCCCTCACTGGAGCTGATCCGCAAGATGGCCAGTATGATAAAAACATAGGAAGCAACAACAACCACGATAGTAATTAATGCGGGTATGGCAACAAAGACGAAATGCACAATGTCATCCATGCGCGTGTCCGAGCAGGAGAGTTTCTGGAGCGGGGGGATGTCACAGAAGAAGTGATCGATGATGTTGGGACCACAGAAGGACAGGCTGAACAAAGAGCCGGTGTGCACAAGGGCACTGACACAGGCATAGAAGTAGGATGCAGCGACCAGCTGAACACAGACCTTTGGGGATATAATGAGCGTGTACAGCAGCGGCTTGCAAATGGCTACGAAGCGATCGTACGCCATCACGGCCAGAAGCAAACCCTCAGCATTCACAGAGAAGGAGTGAAAGAAAAATTGTGTGGCACAGCCAGCAAAGGAAATGGCTTTCCTCTCTGCTAAGAAGTTCACCAGAGCGTTAGGGACAATAGTGGAAGAGTAAGTGACATCGACCAGGGACAAGTTGCTCAGAAAAAAATACATGGGAGTGTGTAGCCGCATCTCGATCCTGATTAAAGTGATCATGCTGATATTCCCTGCTAGGTTCAAAGTAGGAATAAGATCCTCCGGAAAAGGGCGCTTTTTCCGGAGGATCAGGGCCAGTGTAGACGCTCTTTTCCAGCTTTTCTAAAAGCGGCGGACATTTTTATTTAAATGCTGCGGGGGATATTTAAATCCCCCGCGCATTTCCCTATTGCGATTTCAAAAATTACCATGCCCCTTCCGGAAAAGGGGCCAATATAGACATAGCCAGGGTGTCTGGGAGGACCATATCCCCCACTGTTCAGATCCTGAGGTGCCCAGCTGATGACCTGCAGGCAGCAGATGTTATAAAGTGCCCTGGTGGTCCATGCTTCAACACAATATACTGACAGCTCATTCAGGGAGTGAGGAAAGCCCTGGAACAATGTTATGAGGGGGGGGGCATTGAACCAAACTGTAAACCATGTATGATGGAAACCACTTCAAGCCAAGAAGTACAGCTTACTTCTCCCCACCACCCCAAGCACCATTAGCTCCAGCACTTATGAGCCAATTCATTAGTGCTTTGTCATTACTTTACAGCATTTTACACAAGGGTGTAAATAGAAAATACTGTACCTAGAAACAACCCAAATACGTACAAAACAAGCTGAATTGAAAGTGTAAGTCACCCAATACTGGTGACTCCAAATCTTATTAAAATGTGTAGAATCTACTTGGCCCCACTGTTTGGTTTATGGGGCCTCCTGTGTAAGAAGGATGGGTACCCCTGTAATCTGGTCCTTTCAGACAATTTCTTGTGGCCCAGATCCTTGGGAGCTAGGGGTCTAAATAAGGAGCTAAGCATGGTCATATTAGATGTGTGGACTCCCATGGGGAATGCTCCAGTTGGATTGTGCTTCAGAACAGGTGCAGCAGTGAAGGCAACTCTGAGCTGTGTGAGGGCTCATTGGGCCTTGGGCGACCAAACAAACATGGCAGTCTTGTGGAGGAGAGCTCTTGTGAGGGTTACTTGCTTTGAGAAGCCTGGGCCAAAGCAACAGGACACTGGTGACGCCTAGGAAATACCGTTCTAGGGGTATTTCAAGCTTCTTCCCAGTTGTCAATGACTTCCACCTCACTTGGATCAAACTTAACACCTTCTGGGTGGAGGAAGTACCCTAAAAACTCTGTGGAGAGTTGGCTGGAGGTACACTTATCCAATTTTGTGTAGAGGCCACGCTGCTGCAGCCTCTCCAGGTTCTGCTGTGGTGCACGTGCTACTCCAAAATTGGAGTATGTCATCTAAATTGATAACAATGTCTGGATCTGGAATGTGCCTGAATACATCACCGATGAAGTGTCGCAAGGTGACAGTCAGTCCAAATGGCATACCAATTAAAGTGTCTATAATGGCCATAAAAATATCTATCTTCCATTTGTCTTCAACCCAAATGCATGTTAATTGTAAGTCCTTACAGTGTAGTTTGAGGAATACCTGTGCAGATTTAGCATCTTGCATCGCCCAAGACACTGCCCACAACCTGCTGGGCCCAAGCTGTTCTTGTTGGTCCAGGTTGGGACAGGGCTTCGCCTTGGGGTTGGTACATTGGCACTAACCCCCTAATCCGTGAACAGCGCATCAGGGGCAAAGCACATTCCCTGGCCTTCCCCAGCTGCAAAGCCCTTGGTGGGATGGGGAGAATCCCTCTGGGAACTGCAATGTCCATGGGGCAGAAGAGCGGATTCCCTAAGGTTCCTCCTGAAATTCAGGGTCTCTCTAGAGCAGAGCCAGTGACTTTTCTCAGGGGCTTATGACCTGGGTCTCACAGGGCTTTCAGCCTCTCTGTCCCCAGCCTGGTGCCTATTAGTGCCGGTGCAGAGCCCTGCAGATCTCTGTCTGAAAGTGCCATCCCGCACTCTCTGTGGAAAGGCCCTAGTGTTGTACAGCACAGGCAGCTCTGGGAAAGCATAGCCAGCTAGGTCCAGGCTGGGAGGATACAATAGGAACATGGTTCCTCCAGTTTCTCCTTTGCAGCCCTCCCCACTGATACCCTCCCATTCTGCTCACTTCTGCTACAGCTTGTCAGTGGTGAGGGGCCTATGTTGGCAGGCTCCTAAGCATGATGTACAGGCTCTCAATGTAGGTCTTGTAGAGAGCCTACAAGAGGGAGCACCCATCAGGCATAGAATTTGGGGCTGCACCAATCAGGGGGTGATGAAGAGGGTTCTCTGGGGAGCCCAGGTAAGACCCTCAAAACACCTCCTTTCCGCTCTCATTTATATTCCTCCAGGCAGGGCCAGGTAATCCATTAGGCACAATAGAAACAGTGCCTAGGGCCTAGAAAACAGTTTGAGGCTTGTGAAAAGTTTAGGGCCTAAAAGGAAGTTCATGACTGACTCCCAAATAAGAAAACTGATAATCAAACTCAGTAACATGCTATCTTCAGCCCACAAACAACATCTAGAGGCAATGCTGGAGCTTTTAAGCACTCTGTGAGGGTGTGGTCTGGCCACACCCTAACCCAGAGAAACCACAGAGAGGTCCTCCAAGCAGGCAAGAGTGGCAGCAGAGGAACCGGCCAATCAGAGGCCAGGAAAGCCTACAAATGGAGCTGCAAAACAGCACAGCCTTTAGTGTAGGGTAGAGCTGAAGCAGGGTAGACTGTGAGGATGGGGGAAGTCCTGGGGGGCACAGCTCTTGTGAGGGGATAGACTGAGAGGAAACAAACTTAAGGGACAGATTAAGCGAGAAGGCACTGAGAAAGGCCCTTGTTAGAGGTGTACCCTCTAAGGGGTTTGTATTTCACACAGGGTGTGGCTCAGTCAGAGGGCTGAATAGCCAAAAAGGCTTTTTAAAGAGACTATGCAGGAACATGCACTTTACCAGATGGAGGTGCTTGTGGCAGGTGAGTGATGCCCCTTTATGTACCTTATTGTATGTGCAACTTTTGGGGTAGGTACTGCTGCTTTGGGGGGCGGGGGGGTCAACCTAGCCCCGAATGAGGTAGTATCACTGCCTATCCAGAAACTCTGGATTTTTTTAAAATTCTATGCTACTGTAGCTCACAGCCCTGACACCCACAGCCAGCAGACAAGCAAGAAGGTCATACCTTATCTTCCACTGCCTAGTTACTTTTAGCAGGGGGACCCCAAACTCCTCCCAGTCCCAAACACCTGCAAAACTACCTGCCCTGAAGTGTCCAGCCCTCTTGTTGAACACTTGCAGAAGTTACATTTGCTGTTCTGGTAAAGAGACTGTATGTTGCAGTTGATTAACATAATTAGGGGGTGATAAATGCTCCAAAGCACTGAGTTGGTTTATGGTAAAACATAGTTTTTTAACCAAAGGACCTAGGTTTAAATTATATCAAGTAAAAAAGATTTAAAATGGCTACAAACCAACAAAAATAAAAGTTTCCAAGATTTAATTGAACAAGAGCGTGAGCTGATTAAGTTAAAAATCTTTCCCTACTCACAGCAATTTCTCTGATGTGATTGGTTGTTCTAGCTAGGAGCCACTGTTAAGCTACATTTACACTGGCGGCTTCTTGCGCAAGAACTCTTTTGCAGAAGAGTTCTTGTGCAAAAAATCTTGCGGAAAAGCACATGGCAGTGTGGATGTGCTCTTGTGGAAAAGATATGCTTTTGTGCAAGAGCATCCATGGTAGTGTGGATGTTCTCTTGCAGCAGAAAGCTCTGATGGACATTTTAACCATAGGGGCTTCTTGCATAAGAAATTCATGTTGCCTGTCTACACTGCCGTCTTATGGACGAGCTCTTGCGCAAGAAGGCTTATTCCTCATGGGGAGAGGAATAACTCTTCTGGAAGAAACCCTCTTTTACAATGCTGTACTGCAAATTTACTTGTGCAAGAACGCTCGTGCAGTGTACACAGCAGGCAAGTTTTTGCGCAAGAAGCTGCCAGTGTAGACATTGCTCTACAGAATCAAAGTGCTGGTTTCTTTGGTCACTCAAGAGACAGATACGTTTTGGGTTCTCCCCTTTCTTTTTATACTCCAGTAAACCTTCGAATTGCATTCGTTGAGGGGTGAGCCCAAACAAAACCTCTCCCTTGCTGAGCCGTAGAGTCTTCCCAACATGCAGCTCCCCTGTCTCAAGAAGCAGGAAGGCTTCCTGGTGCAGTCTCCATGCTTGTTAAGACTGTAAAATGACCACCTGTCCCCACTTGCTCCCCTGATCGCTTTGTTCACCCGGTATGTGACTGCTTTTCTGTCTCTGGTCACACCTTCTTATTTTAGAATGAAGTACCATGAATTGTTCACACAGTCTGCATTTTACAAGACTGAAAATTAAAGTGGGTGATATTAAGCATATAGGCGATAGGGCATTTCTCCCTTATATAATCTAATTTCAAGGTCTACAATTATAAGAGTGCATAGGGCCTAGGAAGCCTAATCCAGCCCTGCTTCCATGGTCATTTAGCAAGAGTTCATGGCCAGAGGCCTGCTGGCTCTTCAATCTTTGCCCTTAGCAATTCTCTGCACAGCGCTTAGTTCTCAGCAGGGTGCCGGGCAACTAAACAGTACAAAATGGGAGCTAGGCACCCGCATGGAGTCCTGCCAGCAGAGCACCTAATGAGGAAGGAAGGCCAGGATGAACCTCAGAGGGAACCTTCTGGAGGGAAGGGGCCCAGATATTTAACCAACAGGGGGTGAAGGCTTTTCTGGGACAAGACCCCCCTGTGAGGGTGGGGATGGAACAAGGGGCAGGGCAGACACCCCTGCAAAGGGGGAGCCTGCAGGCTCAGGGCTCACACCCCACTGAGGTGCTGCTGGCCCTTCCGGAGTAGGAAGAGCCGCTTGTGCTGGAGCAGGGCTCACCCATCTCCGGCTGGGGGCTCTTCCATGGCCAGGCAGGTGGATGGCTCCTGCTGGCCCCTGGAGATGGGATCCTGGCTCCTCTGTTCCCTGTGAAGGAAGCCCCAGAGATGCCTTGTCTGGCCTCTCCTGGGTCCCTCCTGCCGATGTGCAGCCTGGGCCTCCTCCATGCTGGCCCAGAAGGGGACTCAGGGCCTGCTTGGGGAGCTGGTGCCTTCCTCCTCCTCTTCACAGTGCAGGGAAGGTCCATCTCTTCTCCTGACCCCCGTCCTCTTCCCCACCCACAGGGGCAAAGGGGCTGCTCTCTTCCCAGGGAAGCCAGCTGCTGCTTCTCTCTGGCTCTGAGGCCACCTGCCCTGCCTTCCCCTTGAGCATCTGCCTCAGCTTCTTCATGCTGGAACCGAGTGGGAAGAGCTACGAGTCCGGGTTCAAGGCAGCTTCTCAGTAATGGCTCTGCCCCCACTTCTGCTCTGCTGGGGCAATTTCCCCTCCCCACACACCACCACAGGACAGGCTGCTCCCAAAGCTGCCCCTCGCCCCTGGGCCCCTGTGACACCGAGGGAGTCTCGCCCTTTCAGAACAGTGGGGCTTGCAGTTATTAGCATGGTTGCCAGGGAGACTTGGTTCTTGGGGTGGTTACTAGGGAAAATTGGTTTCTGAGGTGACTTGGTTCCTGGGCTAGTTGCTAGGGAGATTTCATTCCTGGGGTAGTTACTAGAAGGGATGGCCTGGGAGCCCTATTGCTGGGACATTCCCACCCCACTGGGGCTATGTCTACAGTGGTGCAATCTTGCGCCAGAAATATGCAAATGAGGCTAAGTGTGGAATATCGCCAAGCCTCATTTGCATATCTGATGAGCCGCCATTTTGCAGAAGAGGGTCTTGCACAAGGAGCGTCTACACTGCCCCTTCTTGCGCAAGAAAAACCCTCTTGCGCAATGACGCGACACTGATTATTTTCAGGAAAAAGAGCATTGCGCAAGAGGGTTTTTCTTGCACAAGGGGCAGTGTAGACCGCTCCTTTTGATGCAAGAGCCTCTTCTGCCAAAATGGTGGCTCATTAGGTATGCAAATGAGGCTCGGCGATATTCCACGCTTAGCCTCGTTTGCATATTTCTGACGCAAGATTGCGCCAGTGTAGACAAAGCCTGGGAGTGTCTCTGGAGAATAGACTGCAAGAAACAAGCTGCCCAGGCCAAATGAAGGACTGCAAGGGGCTGTGTTAGGAAATCAAGTCTTATTAGGAGTTCCTCCCTATTTCTGCCCCTCTCCCACCAGCTCGGGGAAGTCTCTGAGGAAATGCTCATGTGCCACTCACTTGCACTAGAAAGGTAGAACTGGGCTGGTGGATGCTGGATCTAATCCAGCCCTGCTTCCAGGGACAATTAGCAAGAGTTCATGGCCAGAGGCCTGCTGGCTCTTCAATCCAGAAAATCCAGTTTCGACTGGTCTTTGAGCAGCCAGTGCCTGAGGGGATCCAACATGGATTCCTAGGTCATGGGTCACAGACTCCATCTTAGTTGCCCCTATTAACCTAGTAAAACACCATCATAGCATGCAACATTAACTAGGTAGAACAAGTAAATCGTATGTAAACAAAAAACACCCTAACAGGGCTTGTTCCCAGCTCTGCGCTCTCCCTCCCTTGTTCTTCAGCAGCTCCATCAAACCAAGGGAGCAGGGGCTAGAGGCACCTCCAGTTCCTGGCACAGAGAAGTTGGATGGTGACCTACCCAGAAGTGTGTGGTGCCCTTCCCGGTGCCCATGGAGAACATGCTGTGCAGGACAGCGCGAAGGAAGCAGGATTCCTGCTCCAGCAGTGGTTGCAGTGAGCTGGCAAGAGAGGTGCCTGGGTAGCACCAGAGTGGCCCTGGCATTGCTCTGGGACATAAAATGTCAGGGAAACTAGGCCCTGGCCAGCTCAGAGACATGGGGGTGCCAACGAGCACAGTGACCTGGCTGAAACTGCAGATCCAGTCAATGGCAGGGCTGGAATAGGGCCCCTTTCCCTCACCCCACCACTGGACCCTGCTGCCCCTCTTGCATGACCTGCTCCCTCCCATCATCCTCTCCCTAAGGCTACTATAATGTTGGAGTGAAATCAAGCCCCGGCCAGCACAAGGTGAATGTTCCCATCTCCTATGCAAATAGCCGCAATTGGGGTAACCTAGGAGAGCAGGATCTGAGACTCTTGGCTCCAGGGCTAAGCAGTCCCGGAGTTAGGAAGGGGACAGGAGGCTACCAGTACCTGATGTGGCAAACTGTAGCCATGGAGCTGGAGAGGCTAGAGCTGTGCTCCTACTCCAAGGTCAGGTGATCAATCAGGTCCTGGGAAGCTCAGAGACAAAACCATCTATGAGATTCAAGCCCCAGTGATCCCCAGGCACGGCCCAGGGAAGGGGTCAAACTGACCTGGAGACACAGCCAGTGTCTTTGTGCCATCCTCCATCCCCCCGTACATATACCACAATCTAGCACCCCCATTCTTCCCATCCTTCTACCTAATTCCCTCCCTCCTCTCGGGTTCAGCTGCCCCACCTACCCTACAATCACCCCACTGCCAGCTCCCAGTCAGTTTCAGAACTTCCCCCTTCCCTGCCCTCCCAGCCCTCATCCCCAGAAATCTGGGTCCTCTGCTTCCCTCTCCAGCCCTACTCACTCCTCCGCTGGCCCAGGGAAGGCCTCTCCAGGCATGGGGTCCCACTCCCCGCAATACTCCCCATGAGGGCTGCTTTGGAGCAGCACAGCTCCAGGGTGTCCTGCCCCTGCATCTGAGCTGAGACGCGCAGGGTGGGGATCGTCTCAAGGAAGTGGAGCTGCTTGGCCCTGTCCTGCACCCACTAGGAGTGGAGGTGGGGGAGAGAGACCGTGTCTGTTAGGTAGGACCTCCCTGCTGCACCCAAAGCAGCTCCAGAGATCATGAAGTTGGACAGGAACCCCCTTCCCAGAACCACAGTATGGCCTTGCTCAGGCTGGGTTTGTCACTGGGACAGTGTCTGGGGGGGAGAGGGGACCCTGCCTGTGTGGGGCAAGCACCCCCTCGTGGGGGTCCCAGGGAACATGGGAGAAGTGCCCCCAATGGGGGATATGAGCTTTTCTGGGACAAGACCCACCTGCAAGGGTGGGGATGGAACAAGGGGCAGGGCAGACACCCCTGCAAAGGGGGAGCCTGCAGGCTCAGGGCTCACACCCCACTGAGGTGCTGCTGGCCCCTCGGGAGTAGGAAGAGCTGCTTGTGCTGGAGCAGGGCTCACCCATTTCCTGCTCGGGGCTCTTCAGTGGCCAGGCAAGTGGATGTCTCCTGCTGCCCCTAGAGATGGGATCCTGGCTCCTCTGTTCCCTGTGAAGGAAGCCCCAGAGATGCCTTGTTCGGCCTCTCCTGGGTCCCTCCTGCCAATGTGCAGCCTGGGCCTCCTCCATGCTGGCCTCAGGGCCTGCTTGGGAAACTGGTGTCTTCCTCCTCCTCTTCACAGTGCAGGGAAGGTCCATCTCTTCTCCTGACCCCCGTCCTCTTCCCCACCCACAGGGGCCGGGCAACTGGCTGCTGCTTCCCTCTGGCTCTGGGGCCACCTGCCCTGCCTTCCTCCTCAGCATCTGCCTCAGCTTCTTCATGCTGGAGCCATGAGTCCGGGTTCAAGGCAGCTTCTCATTAATGGCTCTGCCAGCTCTGCCCCCACCTCTGCTCTGCTGGGGCAATTTCCCTTCTGCACACACCACCACAGGGCACGGAGCGTGCCAGCCACATGCGCCGGCAGCGGCTCACAGGGCAGGCTGCTCCCAAAGCTGCCCCTCACCCCTGTGACACCGAGGGAGTCTCGCCCTTTCAGAAGAGTGGGGCTCACAGTTATTAGTGTGGTTGCTAGGGAGATTTGGTTCCTGGGGTGGTTGTTAGGGAGACTTGGTTCTTGGGGTGGTTGCCAGGGAGACTTTGTTCCTGAGGTGACTTGGTTCCTGGGGTGGTTGCTAGGGAGACTTGATTCCTGGGATGGTTGCCAGGGAGACTTTGTTCCTGAGGTGACTTGGTTCCTGGAGTGGTTGCTAGAGAGACTTGGTTCCTGAGGTGACTTGGTTCTTGGGCTAGTTGCTAGGGAGACTTGGTTCCTGGGGTGGTTGCTAGGGATATTTGGTTTCTGAGGTGACTTTGTTCTTGGGCTAGTTGCTAGGGATACTTGGTTCCTGGGGTGGATGCTAGAAGGGACAGCCTGGGAGCCCTATTGCTGGGACATTCCCACCGCACTGGGAGTGTCTCTGGAGTACAGCCTGCAAGAAACAAGCTGCCCAGGCCAAATGAAGGACCACGAGGGGCTGTGTTAGGAAATCTAGTCTCATTAGAAGTTCCTCCCTATTTCTGCCCCCTCCCACCACTCAGGGAAGTCTCTGAGGAAATGCTCATGTGCCTCTCACTTGCTCTAGATGAGTAGAGCTTGCCTGGTAGATGCTGGATGTTGATTTGTCCCCGTCCCTTTTCCTCATGTAGCCTGATCTAAGAGTATGCTAAATTCTAATTACCCACCTTTAGGGTTGACGGGTTCTTTGTCCCAGGATCAGGCCCAGTATTCAATTATTCTGTGATTGGGAACCCTGATGTGCGTTGTTGCAACACTCACAATATAGAAACTCTTGAATATTTGCAGTTTATTAATATGGTTAGCACAGTCACAAACACCTCAATTTCATAGGACAGGGAATGTACATTCATATTTCCTTACCATATACTTACATCATTCCTTCTAGAACAATCTTAGGTGTTAGCCCATCATCTTTCTCATTACCTTCACCTTCCCCATCATCACCATGGGCCTTCGTTCTGATCCTTTCAAGGACTACATCTTCTCCTCTCAATTGCCCCTTGTCTGGGGTCCCATTTTTATACCCAGTGACACTGACAATAACATGTTTGGTGCATATTCAGTAGGGGATGTTTCTAATGCTTGGTCACGAGCTGCACATGGTTCTCTCCCTCCCCCCCAAAAGTGCGGTTCGCAAAGCCACCCCTATTGCTCATGAAACCTCCTCTGTGCCCCTGAAAACATCCCCCACCTCCCGGCTCCCTGTGCTCACCGGCTCCATGTGCTGTCTGGTGCAGCCATTCAAGATGGCGTCTTCAAGATGGCAGCAGCTGGTGGGAGCGTGATGTGGCAGTACTTTTTTTTTTTCTCGGCAATGTTTTCTCCATGGCTCTTTCTACTATATACACAACTATTTTGGCTCTTTGCCTATAACGGGTTGGCCTCCCCTGGATTATGGCATCTCATGCATAGGGTGCATGATGTGGGGTGCGATGGGTCTGTGTGACAGGGAAGAGGTGTAGCCACAAACCCCTGTGTAAATGTACTGATCTTCAGCCGGGTCAGTAGCTAATAGAAGGCTCCTAAAAATGAAAGTTCTGCAAATTGTTAATTAAAATGAAAATACATTAACAAGCAAAAAAAAATCCTAATCTAATTAGCATTGGTCAGTAATCCATTTATTGATTCAAGATAAAGTCTCCATATTTACAGAGAAAGGACTTTCCTGTCTTGTATCCTCCTAAAAGCCTCTTTTACCTCCTTGTTCCTCAGGCTGTAGATCAGGGGGTTGAGCATGGGGATCACCAGGGCATAAAAAACGGAGATGATTTTGTCCTGGTCCATGGAGTACTTTGAGTTCGGCCGTAAATACATAAAAATGGCGGTCCCATAGAAAATGCTGACGGCCATCAGGTGGGAGGCACAGGTGGAGAAGGCTTTGCGCCTGCCCTCCGTGGAGTTGATCCTAAGAATAGCGACCAGAATGCACACGTAGGAGATGATGATGGTCAGGACAGTAGATAATGCAATTACAGTAGAAAAGATGAAATGCACCATGTCTGCGATGTGCGTGTCGGAGCAGGACAGCTTCAGGAGGGGGGGCCCATCACAGAAGAAATGATTGATGACGTTTGATCTGCAGAAGGACAACCGGAATATAAATACAGTCTGAAATGTTGCATTTGCCAGGCCGACCAGGTACGACGCCAGCACCAGCAGCACGCAGAACCGTGTGGACATAACGGTGTAGAGCAGTGGGTTGCGGATGGCCATGAAGCGGTCGTATGCCATCACTCCCAGCAGGCAGCATTCACAGGACACTGCAATGCATATGAAGTAGAACTGCCCCGCGCATCCAGAGAATGTAATAACTTTGCTCTCCACTACCAAGAACATCAGTGTCTGGGGAGCGATGATGGTGGAGTAGCCGACATCTAAGAGGGCCAGGTGACTGAGGAAAAAGTACATTGGAGTGTGAAGCCGGGAGTCAATCCGGATCAAAGTGACCATCCCGAGATTCCCCACCAGGATCACCAGGTAGATCAACAGAATCACCACAAATATCACGACTTTGAGCTGCTGGTTGTCTGTGAATCCCAGCAAAATGAACTCGGTAACAATGGTGTGATTCTTCTCTGCCATTTCTCCCAAGGGTGCTGTCCCGCACAGGTGAGAGAGTGAGTCCGACATAGAAAAAAGAAACAAAGGTTGAGTGTCAATTCTTTGGTGTCATTCTGATTCACCGTAGGGTTAAATTTGAGGCAGTGGATGTGTCAGGTTTCCATAACCTTCCCATGTGGTTCTCTGGTCAGAGCTAAGAGAGGTGTAAGGCTCCGTTATGGGATTTGAACGTACAGCCATGGGTCTCTTAGCTCAGGCAGTGGGAAAAAGGAAGAAGGTGCTCCCAGCAGGTAGCTGGCCTGCCACAAAATGCCTGTCCCTACTGTGTCTAGTATTTGTATGTAGTGGAGCAGCTTCATTCGGAGAGACTGGAGCCCTCATCAGAGCATGCCATAGCCCACTAGGTAGGGCGCTCTGCAGAAATGAGAGACTCATTGAAATGGTTTCTGTCTGTCTGCAGGACAGTGCTCCTGGCCACGGGGTGTACGGTGCAGAACTCCTGAGAGGGGCAGGACTTTGGACAATCTCTCATTGCCTAATTCCCCATTCGGCATACTGGCTTTTGTGGATATCGTTTCTAATCTGCTTTCACTCCCCACTCACAGGAGGAGATCCGGGATCCCTACTCAGGCTTTGTGAATCCTAGAAATTCTCCAGGGACTCAAAAGTTAGGCAGCGTAACACTGAACACACCAATGCTTCAGCCTCATGGTGAATCTGGCCTCGTTTTACGAGGCATAATGGATCTATCAGAAAAGGCTTTCTTTAGCGATAGATCACCCTCTAGACTGCCACTTTTCTCCAACAACACTCCGTGCTGAAAAAAGCAGGTGGCCATTTTTATGCTAATGAAGCATATTTAAATCCCCACTTCATTAGCAATTTCGATCAGCCGGTAGACGGGTGCAGTAAGACATATCCTTAGAGACTGATTCTATATATCTGTTAGACTGAGGACTAATAGTTCCTAATAAATTTGTTTGTCTTTAAAGTGCCACCAGACTCCTTGTTGTTTTGCACGGACTAGCACGGTTACCTCTCTGAAATCTAGTTTTAATGTTTCTAACCTTTATTTTTCCGAGTGCATCTCACCAGGGAAGAACTTAGGCCAATGTCTCTCAAAAGTCAACCTCCCACGCCATGCCCCTGCCTGTGAAAAAGGAAGGTTTCCCTACAACACTGCTTCTCTCTTTCAGCAGATTCCTACTGTGACTAGACCCACATTTAGAGAATATAAATCTAGCAAATGGACAGTGTGGAGCAGGATGAGGACGCAGATAAAGACTGATGAGCTGGATGCTCAGCTAGGATGGATGGGAATTGACTTCAGTGGAGAGACATTGCTCAACAACTGAGGATCCAGCTTTCCTAGAACAGCCACCTCCAATCACTTGTCCATCATTGCTGCACAAAATTAATGAAGCGATCACAACCCTTGGCTTCCAGATCCATGTAGCACATGGGCAGCCTGGACACATTTCTGTGCAATCAAAATACATTTTCAGAAAAACAGAGATAAATATCTGAGACGCCCTTTATTTTGCAATACGTTATCCTTACCTAAGCAATCACCTGCCTTTGCCAGCCTAGGGCTGGCACGGCCATTGTTTCCCTTGTCACTCTGCTATTCTGCAAGAGAAAACAACAATGTGAACGTGCTGTTCAGCTCATCAGGACTCTGATTTCCGTGCGTCTGGTCTCCACATAAATTAGCTCTCAGTGACAATTGTATCCCCGGGCCAGAACCAAAAGAGAATATTTATACCCCCTCCTTTGGGGTGTGAGCAACACACCCACAAGCTGGAGATGTCTGATGTTCTTGGTCCCAAATGGGATTATTTTTGCAGGTTGGAAGGATGGTTTATATTTGCTTTGGTGGCACAGCGGGACAGACTCCTTGGACTGCTGCAGGGTTGGAACATCAGGTCAGACCCAGGTGGAATTATTAGCACATCTTTCATGGCCCTGGGGGATAGCCACACGTGATTGTGTGGCCTCCAATACTCTGCAAACTCCCTGGTGATTCTTTCCTCTGGTTTTCAGGTGAACTGGCTACTTTTTCCTCCGAGAGGAAACTTGAACAAGCCTTCCAGTGCTATGCAGGAGACACGGTCCTTCCCTTTCCCTGTCACACTGTGGGAAATGTTGGGAAAACCACTTTGTCGTCGTCTTCCTGCACATTGGGGATATGAAAGCTTCCCTACCTCACAAAGCTGCTGCGAGGATCCATGCACCACAGTTTCTGAGATACTCCAGCGATGGAGGCAGTAAAAGCAGAGCAGAGCCAATAACTGATTTCTCTCTTCTGAACTGAGAGTTTTCCTACACCTTGGTGGCTTCCTGTTCTCAATGGCTACGTCTAGACTGGCATGATTTTCCAGAAATGCTTTTAACGGAAAAGTTTTCCATTAAAAGCATTTTCAGAAAAGCGTGTCTAGATTGGCAGGACGCTTTTCCGCAAAAGCACTTTTGGAGGAAAAGCGTCCGTGGCCAATCTAGATGCGCTTTTCCGCAAAAAAGCCCCAATTGCCATTTTCACGATCGGGGCTTTTTTGCGGAAAACAAATCTCAGCTGTCTACACTGGCCCTTTTGCGCAAAAGCTTTTTGGAAAAAGACTTTTGTCCGAACAGGAGCAGCATAGTATTTCCGCAAAAGCACTGACAATCTTACATGAGATCGTCAGTGCTTTTGTGGAAATTCAAGCGGCCAGTGTAGACAGCTGGTAAGTTTTTTTCCAGAAAAGCGGCTGCTTTTCTGGAAAAAGTGGCCAGTCTAGACACAGCCAATGTGTGAGAGAGATATAGGGATTGAGGTGATGTCTTTTATTGGCCCCTCCTTTGTTGGTGGGAGCAAGACCATGTTCTGAGCTGATACAAAGATCTTCCTCAAGACCTGGAAGGAGCAGAACCCTTTTCCCACTACCCCCTTGAGTTACTGTAAGTATTTACTATCTGCATCTTACCATTGACCTCAGGTTGTTCCCTGGAACTGAAAAAGTTGTCTGAGCTGGGCTGGTATCCCCAGCTTCCCCAAGGCAATAACTAGCCACTTTGGAACTGTCATGACTTTCTGAAATGGAGGCACAGGCACTGGAGACTCAGGGTGATCTAATCACAGAGACCCACGCAGGACTTTTCCCTCATTCTGAAGTCGTGAAGCAGCTGTTCACCACCCCAGTTTTCCAACATCAAGCCATCTCACCACATCATTCTGATTCTCCTACACCACATGTGGCAGTCCTGCTAGGATATGCCTCTGGGTGGACTGAGAGTCACCACATCTGTTCCATGGGGCAAGAATGGATTGTCAGTCACCCATCACGGGCAGACCTCTTTGTCACATCAGAAAGTTCTGTCCAGACTCCCTCCAGCATCTTGCCAATTGCCCATCCCATCACTCCTTCCTGCGTCCTAGGGCCAGTGTTGGAGCCAAATCTGTACTTTCGGCAGTGGTCGTATTTTAAGTTTTGTTTGACTTTTTTATATAGCGACATTCTTACTAATATGTATACACTGGAGAGAGTCCAGCAAAGCAACACAAATTATTAGGGGCTTATGAGCTACAAGGAGAGGCTGAGGGATTTGGGCTTTTTTAGTCTACAGAAGAAAAGAGTGAGGGGGGATTTGAGAACAGCCTTCAACTTCCTGGAGGGGGGTTTCAAAGAGGATGGCGAGAGGCTGTTCTCAGTGGAGGCAGATGGCAGAACAAGGAGCAATGGTCTCAAGTTGTAATGGGAGAGGTCTAGGTTGGCTATTAGGAAAAACTCTTTCCCTAGGAGGGTGGGGAAGCACTGGGACGGGTTCCCTAGGGAAGTGCTGGAATCTCCATCCCTAGAGGTTTTTAAGTCCCAGCTTGACAAAGCCTCATCTGGGATGATTGAGTTAGGGTTGGTTCTGCTTTTAGCAGGGGATTGGACTCGACTGCTTCCTGAGGTCTCTTCCAACCTTAATCTTCTTTGGTTCTATCATGCTACGTGTGAACAAAAGGGCTCTTAAGGACAAAGACAGACAATGTGTATGCTGCTTTTGCCTAAGCCAGATGGGTTTGTTAATAGAGTGCGAACAGATAAGAGCAGTAAAAGTGTGACTGGGCATGGTGGGTGCACACACTTGAAGACTGCCTCAACTTCTATCTCCAGGCAAGGTCAAGCAACCAGTGGGGAGGGGCAAAGGGGATTGGGAGGGAAGGTAAAACACTAAATGGCCAGAGAAATGCCTACCCTGACCATGACACAGGCCTCACTCCTTACCCCTCCCATGGGGTACAAAAGAGGTGGAATGAAGACCCCAGACTCATGACCTTCCAAAACTGAACATAACAATCGTGAGACCGAGGACACGGCCTTTTCTATGTAATGAGGCCTACTTAGAAGGAGGGGAATGGGACCCTGAGCAAGAAGGCCCTGTGTTGTCAGAGTTGTGGGACACGTTGTTTGCTGGAAACGAATCCCAATAAACACTGCGTTGTCTACACTTAAAACTTCACGTCTTCTCCTCGCAGCATGAGAGGAAGCAGAGGTGTGAGGGGGCACTATTTGAATTACGGGAGGTGGGCCCGCCTGTTTCTAAAGGCCCCTCCCTTTGTGGGAGGGACCACTGGGCCTGGAATTCAATTGATCACTGGGGACAAATGATGAATAGCAGGGTCAAGAGTGCGGGTAAAGGTTTAAAACGAGGGAACCAGATAGGGACACTGAGCAGAGAACCTTGGACAGTGCCCACTGCTCCTTGAAGCAGTCCAGGAGGAACTCTGGGCAGATACATGACATTAGGGAAGAGCAGAATTAGGCCCCACAGTTCAGAGCACCCCCTTGTCCAGCGTCTTCCTCCTGGTGTTATAAATGGCAATTTTTGCTAGACCCAGGAAAAGGGTAATGAGGAGGTTTAGTGACTTTGTGGGGCCATGGATGGGGTGTGCATAAATGAACAAGTGTGGAGAAAAGTGCAGCCAGAATCTCAGCAGGAGGTTCTGGAGGAACCAGACAAGCGGCTGCAACCTGGCACATTCAGAGCTGGCGTGCGCCAGGTTTTCCTTCAGGCCGCAGAAGGGAGCAGGTGTCGGGGATATGAGTGAACCGCACCAGGTACTCGCCCATGCAAAAAAAAATAGATAATTGATTAAACTACAGGATCACCCATGGGGCTCTTTCACAAGTTGGAACTTAAGCCAACCAACAAAATAAAAATGTAAACAAACCAAATAAACTGCGACAGATTTCAAGGAGTCAAACCAGTGGTTGTCAACAATATCTGGACCATGGTCACACGTTAAACAGAAAACAGTGTGAGGATCTCCTTGCCGTAAGTTTTCAGAGGCCGTCTTCCTATCTAGCCATAAAGAAAGGGATGATGTGTACAACTCTTGGAAATCATTGGGGACCTCCCCTTTGGGAAGGCAACCACCATACTGCAAACACCATGTCTAGCCATCATTGGAGATGTCTAAGAGCCGGTTAGGCTACACCTGTCAGGGATGATCTAGACGGTGATTGGTCCTGCCGTGAGGGCAGGGGACGGGACTGGATGACCTCTCGAGGTTCTTTCCAGTTCTGTGATTTCTATGACACCCCTTTGAGAAGGCATTTCCCATATTGAGACCCCATGACTGAAACAAACCATCCTAATTGCACTATGTAGTGGTGTCCCCATCCTGATTTTGCTCAGGCTAGCATTGCATCAGAAGACTCAACTGCACATCATTCAGAGTAAGGCTCCAGGCCGACAAAAACTAATGCACATAATTAGCTTTACTCATGTGAGTAATCTCATTGAACGCAAGTGGATTACTCACCTGAGGAAATTTAAGCAACCACACAAACACTTCCAGGACTGGGTCTATAGTGTTGAACTAATGCCCACTGCACTTCTTGGAATAGCTTCATGGATTCCAGTGGTTAATAGCTTGAATGCTTAATAAATGACATGACATGATATGATATTAATATTTATTTATATTTATATTTATTAAACGGGTATAGTTTATTCAGATTTATTTTGAAAGGGAAAGGGCAGGTATATTTTGCATGAACACTTGTCCGCTGGGGGAAGGTTTCTCAGTACAGTACATTCAAATTGCCTGAACTACAATAAAGTCACCAACACATTTACTTCTTCCCTTTGCTATCAGAGCAAAAGTGTTAATACTGACATTTTTTCTATATAACGGGTCAGACATTGTTTTCTTAATTATTCCCGATGCGATCTCTCGTCTAATTACTTCATGATAAAACTACTCCAAAACCAACATTTTAATGATGCCCAGAGCATCTTCTTATAATCCCTGATAACTGGAGTGTTCTAAGAGATTCTCAAGAAATGAAGTAAATATGATGCTTCTTGGCATAATAAGATTGTAACCAATGCTAGATAATCTCACTTCTTGTCTTTCCCTTCTTCCTCTTTCAGGATCTTCAAGTTTGGGACCAATTTCATTTCTTGTGGCCTCTGTTTACACCAGGGCAGGATTTGGTCCACTGTGTACAATGCTTAAGAAATAGCAACTCAAAGCAGGTCACTGAGGGCCTGAGTCTGTGGTCCTTGCTCATATGGACTGCTACTTTTGAGAGTTGTCTCATACAAGTCACATGCTACTTGATGTGAATAAGGCAAGATAGAATGAGGCACCAAACAATCTAAGGACTATAGGACACACTAACATAGACAAGGATGGATTTTTTTTCAAATATCTCCATGTGCTAGAACATTTATAAACCACTACCTGGACTACCACTACCTGGACTCTGATGTCCTTAAACATGCTGACTAGCACTCTGCTCCATGCATGGTCTCGTTGACATCCACAGGGCTACTGCAGAGAAATGTGCCAGTCAAAGTGACATCATCTGGCTATAAGAAGCCACATGGCTATGAAACTATGTTAGGGAGATAAATCAGAATCTCCTATAAGAGTTGCAGTGTGGAAATAGCTTGAAAAGAACACCCTCCCCCCAAAAAACAATGTAATACTCATAGAGCTTTATGTGTATGCAAAATTAATATGAATCTATATTTCAGTGGAATTGAACTCTGGTTAAGTTGAACAAAATTGGCCCAAACGCCTATCTGGTGTAAATCACCACAGCTCCACTGATGTCAATGGGCCAGTTGATGTAATTTGGAGTTGCTGTATTGTTTTTATCTTGCCTTACTATTAGCATCTATCCAGGATCTTCCCCCCTCCCATCACTTTGATCTGCCTATTGAGCATCCTATATAACTAGTTGTAACCTATTGTTTGGCAGTGTTCTCTGAGTTTAGCAAGTGACACTCCACCCTGCGCTGCGTGTGTAATAAACTCTCCTGCTTGCTTCACATACGGTGTCCAGATTGTTCCTTCACTATGAACGGGTAATTTGATTTGGTTTTGCCAGGGAATGACTTTTTGATTAAACAAAATATCCCTCCCCGTCCCCCTCTGATATTTCCATTTTCATTTAAACTTTTTCCATTTTCCCAGTTTTTTTAAAAAGTCCATTTTAAACTTTGCAGGGATCAAAAACTTGATTTTTTAAAGAAAAGGATTACAAAAATTAAGCAAAATTTTGACAGAAGCAAATGTTGTTATCCCATGGGTGCTGAAGACATTCCCAAGAAAATAAAGTTTCCTAGCTTGGTCTATCAAAGACACCAACCTACTGCCAGACTAATGCTGTTAGCTCCAGTATAACTACTAAATGGCAACTAAAAAAATGAGCTGTCCTCCTACATTGTCCAGCAGATCCACTGGGATATATTGTTTATTCCTTCTCCTGAACCCTGCTGTGCAGTATTGATGTCATGTTTCTCATGGACGCAGTCTGGAGGCAGCTAATACTTAGCTCTAGTCACCTTCTACAATTCAGCAAAAGAAAAAAATGCAATGGAAAAGTGTGGGCCATGGATAATGGACAGATTATTTTTTATAAACTGGGTCCATCTTTGTATGATGTGCATTTTTAAGAGTTTGTAAATTCAGGAATGAGTAGGGAGGATATGGATGGTACAGATGCTATAACAGTGGGATGTTAGATAGCATGGTTGGGACCATTCTACTGAACATAGAATCATAGAATACTAGGACTGGAAGGGACCTTGAGAGGTCATCTAGTTCAGTCCCCTGCCCTCATGGCAGGACCAAATACTGTCTAGACCATCCCTGATAGACATTTATCTAACCTACTCTTAAATATCTCCACAGATGAAGATTCCACAACTTCCCTGGGCAATTTATTCCAGTGTTTGACCACCCTGACAGTTAGGAACTTTTTCCTAATGTCCAACCTAAACTTCCCTTGCTGCAGTTTAAGCCCATTGCTTCTTGGTCTATCCTCATAGGCCAAGATGAACAAGTTTTCTCCCTCCTCCTTATGACACCCTTTTAGATACCTGAAAACGGCTATCATGTCCCCCCTCATTCTTCTCTTTTCTAAACTAAACAAACCCAATTCCTTCAGTCTTCCCTCATAGGTCATGTTCTCTAGACCTTTTATCATTCTCGTTGCTCTTCTCTGGACCCTCTCCAATTTCTCCACATCTTTCTTGAAATGCAGTGCCCAGAACTGGACACAATACTCCAATTGAGGCCTAACCAGTGCAGAGCGGAAGAATGACTTCTCGTGTCTTGCTCACAACACACCTGTGAACATGGGAATAATAATTTCCTGCATTCAATTTGCCTTGGGTACAATTAGTTGTAAATGAAGATTTACAAAGGAACCTGACCCTGATATTCCTTTCCATCACAGAACTTAAAGCACTTTCCAAAAGAGAAATGTGTTCTTCACCCCATTCTGTAAAGAAATGTGTCATGCCCCAGCGTACCTAGACCTTTCATGGCAGAAAGCTCACATTTCTTGTATTCTGAGCCAATGTCTTAAGTCAGTGACTTACACACTGGTCTAAACTGAATCCCTTCCAAGGCAATATAGCAAACCATGGAAAATGCAGGGGTTCACGGCATGTCTTTCAGGTGGCAAAGGGCCATCATTACAGAGTTGGGAAACCACAAATGGATTTACTAGCTGCTTAGAGTAACATTAGCTCTCTCTCTGAGTCAAGTCATGGACAATTGGTAGGTCACAGAAGTCATGACAGCGATCAGACAATTGCTCTTTCCCTCCTTTCTTATTTAATAGTCAAAACCAAACCCAGTGATTACAGTCACCAAGTGAAAATCTTCCTATCCAATGTCCTCCTCAGGGCATCCTTCACCTCCTTGTTCCTCAGGCTGTAGATCAGGGGGTTCAACATGGGGATCGCCAGGGTATAGAAAACAGAGATGACTTTGTCCTCATCCATCAAGAAGCTGGAACTGGGCCTCAAGTACATAAAGGTGACAGGCCCGTAGAAGATGGTGACAGCCATCAAGTGGGAGGCGCACGTAGAGAAGGCTTTTCGCCTGCCCTGAGTGGAGCGGATCCTCAGGATGGCGGTAAGGATGTACAGGTAGGAGACAAGGATTGTCACAACAGTGCTGATGATCACAAAGGTGGAGAAAGTGAAGTGAACAATGTTAGTGATGTAGGTGTCGGAGCAGGACAGCTTGAGGATGGGGGGCACGTCGCAGAAGAAATGATTGATATTGGAGCCGCAGAAGGTTAAATTAAAGATTAAGCTTGTCTGGACAGTTGAGTTCACCAGGCTGAGCAAGCATGACATAACCACCAGCAGGACACAGACTCTCTTGGACATGATGACGGAGTAGAGAAGCGGGTTACAGATGGCTATGAAGCAATCGTACGCCATTACAGCCAGCAGGTAGCATTCATTGGACACAGCGATGCAGAAGAAATAAAACTGCATAGCACACCCAGTGAACGAAATGGCTTTTCCGGCTGTTACAAAGGACATCAGCATCCGGGGAGCAATGACAGAGGAATAACAGACGTCTAAGAGAGACAAGCTGCTGAGGAAAAAATACATAGGGGTGTGAAGCCGGGAGTCGATCCTGATTAACACGATCATCCCAAGGTTCCCTACCAGGGTGGCAATGTAGATGGTGAGGAACACCACAAAGAGGACAGCCTGCAGCTTTGGATGGTCTGAGAATCCCAGGAAAATAAACTCTGTAAAGATGGTGTGATTTCCCTCAGCCATTTAGGACGGTCTTGAGTCATCTTCCCTGCATATAAAAAAGGAAACAGGAGCCTAATGAGTGAAGTGTGGATACCTCACAATAATTCAGGCTGCACCTAGGAAATTGTGTAATGGAAGTAAACTAGTTGCAGGAAATCAGGGAGTGGTCCAAATTCTCCTTATCTACCTTTTCCAGAGCAGTCATGATTATATAGAGCTCTGTCCTATCCCCCCTTAGTCTCCTCCTTTCTAAGCTGCCAAGTCCCAGTCTTTTTAATCTCTCTTCATATGGCTCTGCTGCTGTTATTCTGTCTGTTCGCTCCCAGCCAACATACATGCCTCTACTGAGTGCCTGCGTTATAAGCCAGGGGTACCAAAATGTTTTTCTCTGAGACCCAATTGTGCACCTGCAACTGGCACCACGGCCCACTATGAATGTGTGCCCCTTGGAGAGGGGACTTGTGGGGTGAATGTAGCCCCTCACCTAATCAGGGGCCAGCAAAAGAGTAAAGGGGCCAGACAGGTGCCACGGTCAGTCCTCACCCTCTTACTCCTCCTCAGTAGCCCACTGAATTCCTTGAGCTGGTCCCCTGGCAGCCCTGGCCCCATCACCCAGTATCCTGGTGCACACCCAGGGCTGTCCTTAGGGAAAATGGGGCCCTGGAAAAACGTATAGTCTGGCATCTCTGGCTCCTGCTGCCTCCTCAGCTATTTCCCATTATTCCTATACTCCGCTTCCTCCTCCATTCCTTTGCCCCAAGTTCCCTTCCTCAGCCTCCCATCCTAGGTCCACCATGCTGTTTGCCTCTTGACCCTGGCGGCTGGAGATTGGTGGCTGCTGGCAGGGTGCCCAGCTCTGAAGGCAGCACCGCTGCTAGCAGCAGCACAGAAGTAAGGCCAACATCAGTGGCTCCAGTCAAGCAAGTGAAGGTGAACTCCCATCATGGTCCCCTTCTGGAGTTTCCCTCGGCATAAATAGGGTAGCACAACCCTACAGACAGCTCTGCATTCTGTGACCACTGGGACTGGGGAATCAGGGAGACAGAATCCAATGGGGCTGTCCCCTGTAGAAATTGGAAATGGTAGAAAACCTACGTTTAGGTGACAAATAGGCCACCGAAAATAAGAGGTTGTTTTCCGATGGAAGCAGCACAGGGTCTCTCTGGCTGTGTCTAGACTACACCGCTCAGTCGACAGAGAGATGTAGATTAGGCACGTCGAAATTGCCAATAAAGCGGGGATTTAAATATCCTGCACTTCATTGGCATAAATATTTTTAATGGAGCTTTTTCGAAAAAAACAGCAGTCTAGACGCGGGTCTTTCGAAAAATAAACCCTTTTTATTTTTGAGGAATACAGGATCTTTCAAAAAAGGGTTTGTTTTTCGAAGATCTGTGTCTAGACTGCAGGTTTTTTCTATAAAACTCTATTTCGAAAAAAGGGGCAGCCATGTTTATGCTAATGAAGTGGGGATTTGTTTATGCTAATGAAGCACGGGATATCTAAATTCCCGCTTCATTAGCAATTTCAACATGCCTAATCTACATTTCTCTGTTGACAGAGAGGTGTAGACTAGACACAGCCTCTGTTTCTGGGAGAGTTCTGAGCTATCCAAATTCACCCTAGGCCAGATTTATGGCTCAAATTTGTGCTAATGCTAAGTAAAATCCAAGTCAGAAGCAGAGTTTCCTTTCCTTGTCTAAGGGCTTGATTAAATTAAACTGATTCAACTTTGTCATATAAAGGGTGAGTTTAAGCTAGAGATGGTGAGAAACCTCCCCCCCCACACACACACACCAATGGAAAATGTCAACTTTTTCAGGAAAAAGTGGAAATCAAAAGTTCTCAGATGGAATCTGAAAAGATAATATGAGAAACTAAAATGTTGATTCAGAAAGGCTGCCATGATGCTTCATAGGAGCTATAGTTGGGGTATAAATCACCATGACCCCTTTTTCTATGGGCCAGGGTCCCTGGCTGGACTACATTTCCCATGAGGCAACACTCTTCTTCCTCATCTCTTGCGGAGAAATCTTGCTACATCAGTGGAATCACATCCCCACACCCCATCATGGGAGATACATTCTAGCTGGGGAGCCCCGATCCCAGAAGAACATGGGGGCACAAGCGACAAGGAGTCCTGTGGCACCTTATAGACTAACAGATGTATTGGAGAATAAGCTTTCGTGGGCAAAAGACCCACTTCGTCAGATGCATGTGACAAAGTGGGTCTTTGCCCACGAAAGCTTATTCTCCAATACACCTGTTAGTCTATAAGGTGCTACAGGACTCCTTGTCGCTTTTGCAGATCCAGACTAACATGGCTACCCCTCTGATACATGGGGACACAAGACATCTGACTGCCACCGGGACAGATCCAAACTACAACTCCCATTATGTCCCCTGGCCGCATTCTTGAATACAACACTGTTAATTTCTACAGACATTTTTCAGTTCTGGGCACACTGGATTTTCAACAAACGGCTGACATTTTCTGCAGAACATAGATACTTTTTGGAAAAAAGGAATCACATCGTCAGAAACCTAATTAGCCCTAATCAAAACAGCTCATTCTTTTGTACCTCTTGCATTAAATTGGTTCCAGAACTCATCAACCCAGTGCAATTTTCTCATGTACACAAAGGCCAAGATGATATTGTAAAGCCAGATGCCAACCAGCTGTAAAGCGCAAGGAAAACCTAGGGGGAAACGTGTGTTACAACACTCACGTCATCAAGAGACATGTAATCACATAGTTGTGTAAAATGTAATTAACCATTTATTTCTCAACCAACATGTATAAAGCACAATATGTAAAACCACGGCACAGAAACCACATTCTCTCATGATTCCATTTGTTCTTAGCAACTGACAGGTTTGCCTTGACTACCAAACTAATTAAGGAATATTGTCCTCTTCAGGGCATTCTTGACCTCCTGGTTCCTCAGGCTGTAGATCAGGGGGTTCAACATGGGGACCACCAGGGAATAAAACACGGACGAGACTTTCTCTTGTTCCTGTGAATAGCTGGAACTGGGCTGTATGTAGCTAAAGGTAATAGAGCCATAGAAAACAGTGACGGCAGTGAAGTGGGAGGCGCAGGTGGAGACGGCTTTGCGCCGCCCCTCGGCAGAGCGGATCCGCAGGATGGCGGAGAGGATATATGAATAGGAGACGATGATGAGGAGAAGCGTGACAAAGGCTATTACCCCAGAGAAGGCCAGAAGCAAGGTCTCGTTGACACGGGTGTCTGAGCAGGCCAGCCGCATCAAGGGAGGCAAGTCACAAAAGTAATGGTTGATGACGTTGGGCCCACAGAAGGACAAACCCAGCAAGCCACAGGTGTGTGTCAGGGCATTCAGGAGCCCCCCGGTATATGAGCTGGCTACCAGGCAAATACACACTCTCTGGGTCATCACAGCAGTATAGAGCAGCGGGTTACAGATGGCCACGTAGCGGTCGTACGCCATCACTGCCAGGAGGAATCCTTCTGTGGTGACAAACACAGCAAAGAGGAATACCTGGGCGAGACAGGCAGAATAAGAAATCCCTTTGCTCTCCATTAGGAAGTTCCCCAGCATCCTTGGCGCGAAGACTGAGGAGAAGCACAAGTCGACGACAGACAAGTTATTGAGGAAGAAGTACATGGGGGTATGGAGATGGGGATTGAGTCTGATGAGCACAATCATCCCGAGATTCCCCACCAGGGTCAGCACGTAGCTCGCCAGGAACACTAGGAAGAGCAGGACCTGCAACTCTGGGCGATCCGTGAGCCCCAGAAGGATGAAATGGGTCACCCTGGTGTGATTGTCCGCAGCCATGTACACATCAAGATCTGAAGCCATCCCTACCGGGATGACACGAGGGAGCCCCTGGAAGAAGGAATGGTCATTGCATGAATTACATCTGATGGACATTGGTAGCATCTGTGCAGATGAAATGGTTGGGATCATCCATTTGTAGCCAACTAGCTCTAGTGCAGCGACATTTAGGGCAATAGTACAGGTTGAGCCTCTCTAGACGCTTGAATAGTTATTTTGGAATAACAGCCATTATTCCGAAATCACTTTGCTGTGTCCGCACACTTTGTCAGATACTCAAAAGCATCATCATGTGCTTCATGCATCTGATGAAGTAGCTTCCAGTCTACAAAAGCCTAGGATCAAATACATTATGGCTACTTTTCTTAGTCTTTAAGGTGCCACAGGACTCCTTGTGGTTTTTGCTTAAACAGGTTAACACAGCTACCCTTTTGAAACTTGCTAGGCATGTGAGTCTAGTCACTTACACTGCAGTGATCACAATCCGGTCCTACATAAATCAAGCCAGTGGATTCATAGAGCACTTCATGGATTGCTATGAATGGCTTGGCTTCTACATAAGGGACTTGTAGTTTGATTGATACAGAGGCATCTGGTTCACAGGGAGTGATACATGCGGTAGATGGAAACGTAAGAATGGCCATACCGAGTCCGACCAAAGAGCCATCTAACCCAGTGTCCTGTCTTCTGATTGTGGCTGGTGTCAGGTGCCCCAGAGAGAATGAACAGAACCGGGAATCATCAAGTAATTCCCTGTCACCCATTTCCAGCCCCTGACAAACAGAGGCTAGGGACACCATTCCTACCCATCCTGGCTAATAGCCATTAATTGACCTAACTTCTATGAATCTGTCTAGCTCTTTTTTGAACCCTGTTAAAGTCTTAGCCTTCATAACATCCCCTGGCAAGGAGTTCCACAGGTTGACTGTGCACCGCAAGAAGAAAAACTTCTTTTTGTTTGCTTTAAACCTGCTACCTATTCATTTCATTTGGTGGCCCCTAGTTCTTATATTGTGGGAATAAGTAAATAACTTTTCGTTATTCACTGTATCCAGACCTGTCATGATTTTCTAGACCTCTATCATATCCCCCCTTAGTCTCCTCTTTTCTAAGATGAAAAGTTTTTACATTTTTTTAAACTGTTCATATGGCAGCTATTCCAAACCCCTAATCATTTTGTTACCCTTTTCTGAACTTTTTTCCAATGCTAATATATCTTTTTTGAGATGAGGCGACCACATCTGTACCATGGATTCATACAGAGGCAATAAAATATTCTCTATCTTATTCTTTAACCCTTTTTTAATGATTCCTAATATTTTGTTTTCTTTTTTGACTGCCACTGCACACTGAGTGGATGTTTTCAGAGAACTATCCATGATGACTCCAAGATCTCTCTCTTGAGTGGTAACAACTAATTTACTCCCCTTCATTTTGTTGGGATTATGTTTTCCAATGTGCATTACTTTGCATTTATCAACATTACATTTTATCTGCCATTTTGTTGCCCAATCACCTTGTTTGGTGAGATCTTTTAGAAGTTCTTCACAGTCTGCTTTGTTCTTAACTATCTTGAGCTGTTTAGTGTCAGCTGCAAATTTTGCCACCTCACTGTTTACCCCTTTTTCAGATCATTTTTGCAGATGTTGAATAGGATTGGTCCCAGTACGGACACTGTGGGACACCACTAGTTACCTCTCTCCAATTTGAAAACTATTTATTCCTAGCTGTTGTTTTCTATCTTTTAACAAGTTATCAATCCATGAGAGGACTTTGTCCACATGCTCGTTGAAAACCTCAAGGAGCTTTAGTAGATTAGTAAGGCAGGATTTCCCTTTACAGAAACCATGTTGATTTTTCCCCAACAAATTATGTTCATCCATGTGTCTGACAATTCTATTCTTAACTATAGTTCCAACTAATTTGCCCGGTACTGACATTAGAAAGAATAACATCTGAATGGACAGCAGCAATGGGAGACCTTGAGAAAGAAGCAGCTCTTCAGAGTGAAGGGAAGAACGGTTGCCTTTGCAAGCATAAGGATAGGCATGAAGCCACAAAGTCAGGGAAGGAGATAAAAGGAGAATTTGCTGCATAAAACGGGACATGGAAGAAAACAAAGAGGTTGTGAAAAACAGTAGCAAGACTTAGAGGCATGTGAGGGCCACAATTACCTAATACCACAAAGGTATCTGAGCTATTTAGAGTTTCATATGATATTTACAGATGGATTGAACAAGCCCCTGAAGAAGGAAGATCAGATTTAAATCTAGACCTAGATTTTTCAATTCAAGTTTGTCTCTGTGTCTACAGAGCAAAGAAAACCCCATTGCTGGCCCTCAGGTGATGGAGCCCTTTCATTGCGATGTAGACTTCTGGGCTACGGCTGGCCTGAGTTCTAGGAGTCTCCCGTCTTGCAGAATCCTAGAATCGGGGCTCCAGCCCAAAGCCAGGTGTCTGCAGAGCAGTGAAACCTCCCCTCAGCCCAATCTCTGTGAGCCTGTCTTGGCCAGCACCCGTGTCTCTTTGCTAGATCCTCTATGTGACACAAACCAAAGCTCAGAATTGCCAAACCTGCAAACTCTGGGGAAGCAGGGACTTGGAGTAACCGACTGAGACAGTCAGCGAACGGATTGGTTTCAGGATCTTCAGGCTGTGATGTCTGCTTCTGCTGTCCTTTCCCCCCAATGGTAAATGCAATCAACAATTTGAGTTCTGGGACACCGTTTGTCAGCATCGTGACTGCAGGCAGCTGCCCTTCCAAGTCGTAGCTACATCCCGGTCTCAGAACGGAAGGGAAAGAACAAGTCCACCCTGGCTGAAGTGCAGAATGACTGCCTGTGGGTGAGACAGAGAGCTCGCCCTGGAACCCAACAGGCTCAGGAGGAGGTGGGGTGTTTATACTAGTTCTGAGTGGCCATCAGGGACAGGACAGGATCCCCCGTCGTGCGGCTCCACTTGCAGTCTCAACTCAGGCACTGCTGGGATCATTAGCACGTCCTTCTGAGAATCTGCAATGGGCCCAGCCAGCCAGCTCATCTCCAAAAGTTGCACGCGCTCAGATAGTCTGTTTATGCCTCCTTTGTTCCATAGTGATAGAAATGTAGCCATGTTAGTCTGGGGTAGCTGAAGCAAAATGCAGGACAATGTAGCACTTTAAAGACTAGCAAGATGGTTTATTAGGTGATGAGCTTTCGTGGGCCAGACCCACTTCCTCAGATCAAATAGTGGAAGTGTTTGTTCCAGTGACGGCTCTTTCCACAGCTGCGCCTTGTCATCAGAAAACTTACACTGAACAAAAGCCCTTCTCAACCAGGCGTGACCAGTGAGGAACGCTTGCATCAATGATTCCTTGTCCTGCAGCCGTACATCATCCTGTGACCAGGACTTATGGATAGAGGAGGTCAAAAATTCCCCATGGACCCTTGTTACTCCATTTAAAACAGTGCACATGCATTCTGGGGGACAATTAGGGTGTCACCTGCAAACTTCATGTTTGCATTTGCTAACTTCCAAGGGCTTGATGTTCCAACCTCAGAATGTGTTTTTAGAGATAATATTCTCTACAGAGCGATGGACTGGGGATAGGGCTGTTACACTTTACTGATTCTTAACCGGAAAAAAAGTATGATACAAGTATCCGGTTAGTCTCTCTATATTATAGCCTCTCTGGATTTAAAGTGGACGTTGTTGTTAATGATTCAAAACACTGGTTAATATTTCGGACTGCTTTTTATGAGTCGTTGCAGACTGGTAATTACTTGACGCCAGGAGCTGCATGTCTCTCTGCAGCATTGTGAGGTCAATTTCTGGACAAAAAGTCCCAAAATTCTGTGACAGCAACCTCCAAGTTTCCATATGATATAAAATAAGACACAGAATATCTTTCTGCCCCTGTATAAAACTATGGTACGTCCACATCGTGAGTACTATGTACAGATGTGGTCTCCTCACCTCAAAAAAGATATTTTGGCCTTGGAAAGGGTTCAGAAAAAGGCAACTGAAATGATCAGGGGTTTGGAACGGGTCCCATATGAGGAAAGGCAAAGCAACTGGGACTTTTCAGTTTGGAAAAAAAGGAGACTGAGGGGGAATATGATAGAGGTATATTAAATCATGAGTGGTGTGGAGAGGGTGAATAAAGAAAAGTTATTCATTAGTTCCCATAATATAAGGACTAGAGGACACCAAATGAAATTAATGGGTAGCAGGTTTAATACTAATAAGCAAAAGTTCTTCTTCACACAGTGCATAGCCAACCTGTGGAACTCCTTGCCAGAGGAGGCTGTGAAGGCTAGAACTATAACAGAGTTTAAAGAGAAGGTAGATAAACTCATGGAGGTTAGGTCCATAAAAGGCTATTAGCCAGGGGTAGGAATGGTGTCCCTGGCCTCTGTTTGTCAGAGGCTGGAGATGGATGGCACAAGACAAATCACTTGATCGTTGTCTTCGGTCCACCCTCTCCACACACACACACACACACACACACACACACACACACACACAGCTTGAAGCTCTTCCATTCACATGAGGTAAAGTTGTTTGATGGGTAGTTCCTCTGCCCCATGTTCCTCCCAAAGTCGCTTTGCTCCAACCCCTTGGTCTCCCATCCTGTGATGCTTCTCAGATGACCCGGATCAGTTCCTCTTTGCCCTCTGGCCAGGTCTACACACTAATAGGTAAGGTTGAACTAAGATACACAACTCTAGCTATATTAATTATGTAGCTGGTGTCAATCTATCTCCCATTGTGTTTTTGCACCACACAGCGGAAGGTCGATGGGAGGAAATGCTCCCATCGGCTTCCCTTACTCCTCGTGAGGAGCAGGAGTACTGGCGGTGACGGGGACGCCCTCTCAGTTTGAATGAGCAGGTCTTCACTAGACCCGCTCAATCGAACCCTGGAAGATCGATTGCAACAACGTCGATCTTCCACGTAGTGTAAACAAGGCCTCTGTGTGACAGAGAAGATGGACGGTTGTACCTGGTTTAACTGGCTCCTTTTGACTCCCAAGGCCTGGTCTCTTACAGTATACTCCAAGATGCCACCAGACTCCTGTCACTCCCTGTCCTCCCCTAGCTAATGTAGGACCTGGGCCCAGGCTGTCTGGGGCAGCAGACTGTATAGTCCAATTAACTCCCCCTTGTGGGGGAATCTGGCAAGTAAGAGGCAGATGCAGGGAATTCCCAGCTGGGCAAAGTGGCAAGAAATGAAATTGGAGGTATTGAGCTGCTCTATGGTATCCTGGGCGCGGGGAGGGGGAGGGCGGGGCGGGTGGATTCCCACAAGCATGAAGTCCCCGGGGTGCTGGTTAAGATGAGCTGGGTTGCTAGTGTGTCTCGGAGCTGTTGTTTCAGGCAGCCTGCAGACTCAGGCAGATGGGTCTGCCTTGGGCATGCATTGCTGGTCAACTTCACAAAGGCTAGACACCTGAAGCTGCCATTTTTCTGGGAAAAGGGTGAATTTCATGGCAAATTCAGTGGCCATAGAACCTCACTAGTACAGAAGGACTAGTGCCAGCTGGAGGTTTCTTTAACATATCCAGAAGGTAGAAATGTATCAGCTGAGAAAGACAAAATCATGCTTGGGCTATACCATTGATCCAATAGCGTGCTCTAATATTTTTCATTGAAACTTCATGCAAGATAAAAAGGATGCCCCTTTGTGGGCTGGGAAAAGTGCCTGGAGGAAGTTGGATCCGAGTGTATTTCTTGTTGAGTTCTGTCCTCTTACTGTTACTCACAATGGCTAAGTAATGGTGTTTGCCCACCATTACTCTCCAGGCCACTGAGCAGAGCTTAAGTGTATGGCATTCCCACGGGGGAAAAGGATCTTCACTACAGCTGGGCAAAATTCTTTGGTGCAGCTTTTTTCCAGGGAAAAGTGCTGATTCAGCTCCACCAAAAATGCTTGCAGATTTGTGTTGGGTTCACCAGATTTTGTGGGCTTGAAAAACATCAAGTGAATTCTTCATTTTCCCACTGGCAAACCTTGATGTTCAGTGTCTCACACATGAGTGGAAGAGGTGAACACACAACTCTACATCAGTGTTGGTGAGAAGAAGGGCTTGTTTGCATTGGAAATCTAGTCCAGAGCCCACGAAAGCTCACGATACCATCGACGTTTTTTGTTAGCCTCTAGGGGTGCATCTGCACTGCACCATTATTTCGAAATAACAGCACAAGCGTGTACACAGCCATTCTGTTGTTTTGAAAAAATGTTGAAATAACAGACAGCTTATTCCGAAATCTGTAAACTCGTTCTACAAGGAGTAACGCCTCTTCCGAAATAGCTATTTCGAAATAAGGCATATGTAGACGCTCCACTGCTGCTATTTCAAAATAGCCCCTCACCAGGGCCATTCTAAGTCATTCCCCCCAGTGCCTCATGGGCCTCTAAATCGACATAGCCTGTATTGGACTAATTTTCAGGCTTCACTGCAGTGTGGATGTCCTATTTTGAAATAAGATATTTCGGAATAACTATTCCAGAATAGCTTATTTCAAAATCAGCATACAGTGTAGATGTACCCTAAGGTACTGCAAGACTATTCATTGTTTTTTAAGTTTTTTTCTTCTATTACAGACTAATGCAACTACTGCTCTCAAACTTTTATTTCTGAGCAAGATAATATATTAATTTAAGGCACAAGAGCTTTTCTGGAACAGCTCCTGAGATGGATGCTCTTAATCCACTGGATGAATCTAACCCAGAAAAAGCCATTCATATTTGGGAGGAAAAGTGGCCATATGAGGAGTTATATGAGATCACTGTAAAGTCAATTTCCTGTGCTAGCCAGTGCTAAAGCAACAGAATTGTATCATTGGTGAGACAAGGGCTAATTAATACATAGCAATGATGAAGGGGAAAAAAGTTGCATGATCAAAATAGTCATGTGAATACCTGATTTCTTGGCTGGCTGGCTATTTTGAAACAGAAATGAAAAATGGTTGGCTCAAATGTCAAAAATTTTGGCCGACTGCCGAGTCAAATGAAACATTTTGTTTGATCAGAAGTAATTTTTTCTAGTTATCTTTGTACATAAAACAGAAGTACATTTTGAAACAAAAAAGTCTTTTAAATGGAAAACTAAAAATAGTCAGACCTTTTTACTTCCGAACAATTCAGCTCATTGGACACAAATTGACCAATTATTTCAGCTAAACCAAATCTGCAGAAAAACAGTATTTTGGCCCAATTCCCATTCCTGCAAAGAGGTTTAACAGGTAGTTTGAAATAGGGCTTTATTTCGAGCGCCCGTTTCATTGCCGCGTGTAGACACGGGCAGTTATTCCGGGCTTGCAAATTTCAAAAAATGGCACCCGCCCGGGAAGATGCAAATCAAGCGTGGGATATTTAAATCCCAGGCTTGATTTGCAATTCCGAATGCCGACATTAGCAGCCCTATTCCGAAATAGGCTTACAGACTGAGCATTAATTGTAGCAACAATTATGTTTTGAGGACAGGTTATTTAATTTTTTATTTTTAATCTAAAATAACCTCTCAAGGCACCATTTTCAAATAGATTCATGATCAAGAAACAAGGAAGGGTGTCTATACTCCAACAGCCACCTCGTGACAGGATGTTTGATGTTGTGAAGACCAGGACTTTACCCCGGTTCCAAAAGAACTAGGTAAATTCATGGAGGTTAGGTCCATCAATGGCTATTAGGAACGGTGACTCTAACATCTGTTTGTCAGAGGCTGGAAATGGATGACAGGGGAGGGGTCACTTGATGATGCCTTGTTCCGTTCACTCCCTCTGGGGCATCTGGCATTGGCCACTGTCGGCAGACAGGACACTGGGCCAGATGGACCTTTGGTCTGACACAGTTTGGCCATTCAGATGTTCTTATGACACTAGATAACATTGTTCCTCTCAAGCAATTACCATTTGCTACATCTGCTTTTTGCATTTTCTTTCATTCCTGTACAACATTTGGACCACACAACCTATAGTCCCACCCTTCTTCCCACTGTTCTTCCCCATTGGCTAGAATTGTCCTGGTGAACGAATTAGCTGGGGATGCATTTCCAGTCTAGCACCCTGCTCAGCGCATCTTTAACCAACTTGTTCCTCAGGCTGTAGATCAGGGGGTTCAGCATGGGGACCACCAGAGTATAAAACACGGAAGAGACTTTCTCCTGCGCCAGGGAGTAGCTGGCACCGGGCTGTATGTGGCTTAAGCTCACGGGCCCATAGAACATGGTGACGACGGTCAGGTGGGAGGCGCAGGTGGAGAGGGCTTTGCGCCTGCCCTCGGCGGAGCGGATCCTCAGGATAGAGAGGAGGATGCACAGATAAGAGATGACGACAGTCAGGAGGGTGGATAAGGCAATCACCCCAGAGAACGTTACCAGCAGCATCTCCTGCACGTGCTTCTCAGAGCAGGCCAGCTTCAGCAAGGGGTTCGTGTCGCAAAAGTAATGGTCGATGGTGTTGGGCCCGCAGAACCACAGCTGCAGCAAGCCGCCGGTGTGCGTCAGTGAATTCACGAGCCCCCCTGCGTAGGAGCTGGTCACTAGAAGAACACAGACTTTCTTAGACATGACAGTAGCGTAATGCAGGGGGTGACAGATGGCTACGTAACGGTCGTACGCCATGGCGGCCAGCAGGAACCCTTCGGTGGTGACCAACACGACGAAAGAGAAGTGTTGGGTGAGGCAGGCCGAGTAAGAAATGCTTTTACTCCCCGCTAGGAGGCTCCCCAGCATCCTGGGCGTGAAGACCGAGGAGTAGCAGAGATCAACGATGGAGAGGTTACTCAGGAAGAAGTACATGGGGGTATGGAGTTGGGGGTCCACCTTGATCAGCACAATCATCCCAAGATTCCCCACCAGCGTCAGAACATAGGACACCAGGAGCAACGCGAAAAGGGGCATCTGCAGCTCCTGCCGATCCGTCAGTCCCAGGAGGATGAACTGGGTCACCACGCTGTGGTTGCCCTCGGTCATTCCTATAGCAGTACAGAAGACCAGACCTGCCACGACAGCGAGAGCGAGCCGTGTGAAAGAAGGAAATTTCTTAGCATGAATCAAATCTCAATGACAGCACCGGGCTTGGGAGTAGATAGTGAATATCTTACAGGAAGCCAGCCACCCTGAAGTCTGGGAAGAGTTGGGAGAGGTCTTTCATTTTACACTTATTTCGCCTTCAGATTTTCAAGGCTGCTGAGGAGAGTTTGACATCCAAGTCTCCGTAAAATTGACTGGAATTAGCATGAAGTTTCTGAAGGGGAGTTTCCCAATTCATTATCCCAAAATTTCCTCAATGAAATATACCAGCATCTGTTTGAGTTCATGAGCTTAGTATAGGTTGAATCTCTCTTGTCTGGCAACCTCTGGTTCGGCAACATCCGTGATTTTAATTAGTCGGATATCCACTATCATGGACGGGGCCAAGTTTCCCGCAGTCCCATAAAGTTTGTTTACAGCCACCAGTCCTGGCTCTCAGTGTTCTGTGCTGTTAATTAGCTCTAATTTGCCCCTTAATGTCTTCTAAGAACCCAGTGAGCAGAGGAAGTATTGATAATGTGCTAGACAATACTGACTATTGGCAGTTCTTTCTGTTCTGGTTCTGGTTCTTTCTGGTCCGGCACCGGACAAGTCCCAAGGGTGCCAGACTAGGAGAGGTTCAACCTGTACTTCCTACTGTTAGCTCACTAAAGGTAAGTTAGAAAGAACTCTTACTTCAGATCCTATCGTCTGAGTTCAGACTTCTCTCAAATAATCCTTTTAGATGACTACAAAGTCTCAGAGAGGTAGCCATGTTAGTCTGTAACTTTAAAAACGAGTAGTCCTGTGGCACCTTTGAGACTCACAAAAATGCATAGGATCATGAGCTTTCATGGGCAAAACTCACTTCATCAGATGGGGTGAGTTTTACCCGTGAAAGCTCATGAGCCTGTATATTTTTGTTAGTCTCGAAGGTGCCACAGGGCTACTCAATGTTTTACAAATTCTCAGTCGTCCCCCAATTGTTGCTGCTTTGTAACACAACCCCTGGCAGCTTTGCTAATCCCAAGCATTTAAAAATCACTAATCAGCTTTCCAAAAATCATGTGATTGGCTTAAAATTGGACGGTCTTTTTAAAACGATACGGAGTTTAGAGAGGGGCAGGGGATAGGTAATTCTCTTTGGTGCAGGATTTTGATCATTTAAAATTTGTTTGTGTTAGGAACAAACCCCCAGTATTTGAAAAGTCTCTGGAAAAGGGAACGGATCTCTATAGCCATGGGCCTTGAGCATTCTGCATATAGGGCAGCTCCAGGGATGTGGACCCAGAAAGCAGGAAACCGAGCAGGAATCTGATCTCACCAGTTTTCTCACTTTGGTAGCACTGCAGTGAAATTGGCCAATCTGGAGGAAATGTTCCAATTACTCACCGTCAGAAAATAGGAATGAAACTGTGTTTCACTGGAATTTTTCTGACCAGTTTGAATTCTGTTCTTTTGACTTGCCTGCTGGATTTTGAGGCTCTGAGGTGGGTCACATTATCAAGCTTTTCCCAGCAACCCCGGGGGCTAGAAACATACATAACATTTCTGAAAGTCTTCAGTGATCACGTGACAGAAGGAGCTGCATGGAGCTTTAAGAGAAGCACCAAATTTTGGGAGAGTTGGCAACAGTGCTCACAAGCTAATCTAAGCTCTACGAGCTTTCTGGCCACTTGTCATCAATCCAGATTGCCTTCATCTACCAGTGGTGTTCAGTTTAGAAAAGAGAAGACTGAGAGGGGACATGATAGTGGTTTTCAAGCATCTACAGAGTGTTACAAGGAGGAGGGAGAAAACTTGTTCATCTTGGCCACTGAGGATAGACCAAGAAGCAATGGACTTAAGCTGCAGCAAGGGAAGTTTAGGTTGGACATTAGGAAAAACTTCCTGCCTGTCAGGGTGGTGAAACACTGGAATAAATTGCCCAGGGAGGTTGTAGAATCTCCATCACTGACGATATCTAAGAGCAGGTTGGACAGACACCTGTCAGGGACGGTCTAGATGGTGCTTGGTCCTGCTGTGAGGGCAGGGGACTGAATTTGGTGTCCTCTCAAGGTCCCTTCTAGTTCTAGTGTTCTATAAATCTATGATTCTAGACTGAGATCAACTTTTAATTCCTGCTTCTTCTGCGGACTCCCTGAATGATTTTGGTCCAACCAGAATTTCCTCTTCGCCTCAGTTCCCTCTTTATAAAACCTGGATAACCATCTTTGCTTTCACCCACCCTCTTCCATCTTGTTTATGAGACTATCTGCTCCTGGGGGCAGGAACTGTCTCTTATTGTGTTTCCAGAGAAGCTAGCATGGTGGGACACCGATCTCTGACTTGTAGCACAACAGTACACGCCATACATTTTACAATCCTGACCTCTCTCTATAATTGACTGTCACCCAAGTCTAGAATCTGAAATCCTCAAAGGTTGCCCAGATCAGATCTCGATCCAGTTCCAGATCGGGAGCGTGTAACTCAGATTCATCTCTACGTATAATAGTGGATTCTTACCTAATATTCATCTAGACGTTTGTAGGTCTTCCATACGCTGCGTCCATTTTCACTGTTGTGTACCCTGAGACAGAAATATAAACCAACAAGCGAGTTAGTAAAATGTTGACAGTGCTAGCATCACACTTCCAAGGAGACGGGGAAAATGGCAAGTTATGTCCAGGAATCAGAACAGCAGGAAAGTTGTTATCCCCCTCCGCTGAAGGACTGACGCCGTGTATCATCGCTGCGGGTGGCAGAGAGCGTTCAATCTTTGCATCCCTTAGGGATCACGGTAGGGCATCGGAAACCATGTTTATATTCATGTCTGTGGCATTTGGGGATTGAGTCTCTGAAGTGAGTCAAACTGCAGTTTCAAACCCGGCACAAGGGGCTCATTACAAAGCCCTCTCTGGTGCCCTGCCCTGCCTCCAAAAGTTGAGCACGCTGAGTCGATTTGTTGTTTGCCTTGACTCAGTGTAACCCACACGCCTAGTGTGGTTACTGAGCAATGCAAGTGGCACCTAGACCACAGCAACATGAACTCAAGGGACTATGCAGCAGTTTAAAGACTAACAGGATGGTTTATTCGGTGACGCGCTTTCGTGGGCCAGTCACGCCAATTTTCTTCCACTATTTGATCTGAGGAAGTGGGTCTGGCCCACGAAGCTCATCACCTAATAAACCTTCCTGTTAGTCTTTAAACTGCTGCATAGTCCAGTCTTGTTTCAGCACGTCTGGCTAAGTGCTGGGCTGAGTCCTGCAAGCAGTGAGCTGTCCTTGGTCCTGTTGCTTTGCCAGTGAGCCAGGCATCTGTTCAGGCTCCAGGCAGCAACTGACTACTCAGGGTACATCTAAACTACACCCCTTTTTTGATAAAGGGATGTAAATTAGATGTATCAAAAGTGCAAATGAAGTGAGGATTTAAATATCCCACACTTCATTTGCATAATGGCGGCCGCGGCTTTTTCTTTTTAAACGGGCTTTTTGAAAAAAAACGGCAATTAAATGGGGCATTTTCAACAGAAATGCCCCGTTTTGAAAGATCCCAAGGGGTACAGGATCTTTCGAAATGGGGCATTTCTGTCAAAAATGCCCCATTTAATTGCCGTTTTTTTTCAAAAAGCCCCATTTCAAAAAAAAAGTGGCAGCTGCCATTATGCAAATGAAGCATGGAATATTTAAATTTCCACTTCAATTGCACTTTCGATACATCTAATTTACATCGCTTTATTGCAAAAGGGGTGTAGTTTAGACATACCCTCAACTTCAGTAGGTTTCCCGTATAAGGTGGTGTTTGTGTGACCATCATTTAATTGCACTGTAGTGTCCAGGAGATGGATTTCTTGTGTGGACTGGTCCAAGCAGAGGTTGATAGTGGGTTGGAAATTGTTGAAATTCCTGTGGGATTCTTCAAGGGTCTCCTTCCCCTGCGTCCATATGATGAAGATTTCATCAATGTCATGTAAATAGAAGAAGGGTGCTAAGGGATAGGGAGCTGAGGAAATGTTGTTCTAGATCAGCCGTAATAATATTGGCAGACTGGGGGGCCTGGCAGTAGAAGATGGGGTTCAGAAGAGACATTGTAAAGTGGGAAAGGACTGACTGAATGGGAGAAAGACACTGGTTGTGCCGAAAGATGAATTCTCAAACTGGAGGAAGATAGAAGGGGAGTTCCTGAAGGGTTGGTCTTGGGACCAGGGGGGCGGCAGAATAGCCAGGCCCTGGGGCAAGATGTGTGTGTGGGGCTCTGAGATCCTGGAATGGGCGGGGCCTTGAGTGGAACGAATGGGGGCTACCAGCCCTCAGCACTGCTCTTAGTGCTGCTCCCAGCATGCCTCACTCTGCTCCCCCTCTGCCTAAGGCAGCCCGGAATGTTCCGCGTGGCACGTGGGCGTGGCTCTGAGCACCGTCACTGCTGTGGTAGTGGCAGCAGTGGCCGGGATCCCTGGGTCCTATTGAATCTCCAAGCCTGCAGCAACTGCCCCATTTGCCCTTCTCCTCACTGGCGGGCCTGCTTAGGACCAGCCTTGTTCAATAATTTTATGCATGGCCTGGGAACGAGAGGTAGGAATGTGCCAATGATACACAGCGAGGGAGGCAACCTCCCTATAGAGGAGCATCCGACTCTTCTGCAGAAAGCTTTGACTTGACCTTGAACTGAGGGCCAAAGGGTGAAATTGAACTGTGCCAAGTGCAAGGCCATGTGCTCGGGGTCTAGGAATAAGAACGTCTTACAGTTGGGCGCGGCTGGGGAGGAGGGAGATTGGGCTGTGCGGCATGGTGCCAGGGTGACTGGGAGCCACCGTGGTAATGTGGCTGTAAGGAGGCAAATGCACGTGACTGTATGATAGAGTTGGATGGTGGGGTCGCTTGTGATGACGGGAGCAGGACCCCCTTGTGGTGTAGGACTTCTGTGACCAATGCCAATGTGTCAGGCCTAGCAGAGGTTAGGAAGGGACAGCTTCCCGCCCAGGTATTCTTGGGGAGGTTTTTGTCTTGAATCGCCTTCCTCTGCAGCATCCAGGATGGTTAAGATTGGAGATGGGACCTTGAATGGAGTGGGGTGGTGCGCTACGGTGGTGCGGGTTGTTTGCCGCATTATTTGGGTGTGTCTCACTCAGGACCTAGGGACCTCAAGAACAGGGGTACTGTTCTCTGATCAGAGGGTGGCTGCTAGGTGGGGTTGGTGCATGGTTGGTGGGTGACCCCTTGGCTTGGGGAGACATGTCCCACCCCAGACCCACCTGCCACAGCCCTGCCCACCACAGCCCTTGCTTCCCCCCCTCCACTGTAGCCTGCCAGCGCCTTCCAAGACTCCTCTTCCTCACCCCTTGCAATGTGGCTGCTGGCTCTTGCCCCCTTCCCTGCCCCAGAGTAGCACCCCCAAACTCAGCACGGCCACAGCCTCCCTGGCCCTGGAGCTCCTGAGAACCAGCAGCTGGGCAGCCAACACTGACTTCCCCAGGAATGAAGATGGCTCCTGCATTTGGAAAGCAGGATAAGGGACCTGTGGAAGGTAGGGAGGTGGGGTGGGTTCTTGAGTGGCATAAGGGATACGGCGTTCACCTGGGGAGCACATTTGGAAAGCAGGATAAGGGACCCTCTGAAGGAACAGAGGTGAGGTGTGTTCTTCAGTGGCTTAGGGGATAGAGCTTGAATGGAGTGGGGCCTGACACTGGTCATTGGGTCATACTTCTGGGGCATGGTGAACTCTTTGAGAGGTGGCCTCCCCAGAGCTCCAGAGAGCTGGCCAGCAGGCCTGCACCCCCAGCCAGCAAGGTCCTCCCTGTAGCCGAACCCCCAGCCCCAGCACTGTATGGCCAGAGTGGCCCTAGCCCCAGGAAGACAGGCGATGCAGCCCCCAGCTTGCCTGCCCCGGCCTCTGGTATCACAGCAGCAGACAGGTGGGGAGGGTCTGGGGGACTCCAGTGGAGAGTGGGTGAGGCAGTTTGGTCAGGCATGCCTTCCCTTGCCTAGGACACCCACCACCCAGGGGCTGGTGATCTGTGATGCAGGCAGGCAGACAGGACGATCTACTTGCCTTAAACTCTCTGACTACGGGGGGGGGGGTGTTTGTCAGAAGCCGTTTTGGAAGCCAGAGGCTCTGTTCCGAAAGCAGAGCAGGGCAGACTGAATTCAGAGTGTCTCAGAGCTGCCCGTCTCGCCCCATGGGTTAGGCTGGTGGTTCAGCGTTAGGGACCAATGTAATGCTTAACTAGACTCACTAAATGGAACACCTGGAGATGGATCGCGGCAGAGGCAATCTTTGGTTTTGCGTAGACAAGGCTTAAGAAACCAAGCATTCCAAAGTCAAGAAATCCAAAGCTTGGGAGTTAGTTTTTGCCTTCAAAGATGGTCTCACTTTATACATTTATAAAATACGTGCTACGTAAAACTACAATACAAAAATGCAACATACCATTTTTATTGTACACACAGCAAGTGACAGCTCAGGATATAGAGTCAGGCAGATTTTTACATCAACACGAGATCTACAAAATCTGCTAATTTTTGAAGCAAATCGATTGTTTTTGCAACTTAGACGATAAGAACATAAGAATGGCCATACTGGGTCAGATGAAAGGTCCATCTAGCCCAGTAGCCTGCCTGCCGACAGTGGCCAGCACCAGGTGCCCCAGAGAGGGTGGACCGAAGACAATGATCAAGCGATTTGTCTCCTGCCATCTTTCTCCAGCCTCTGACAAACAGAGGCCAGGGACACCATTTTTATCCCCTGGCTAATAGCCTTTTATGGACCTAACCTCCATGAAATTAAACTAGATACTTAGAGCTAAGGTTTTGTCTTTACTAAAATGAAAATACGAAAAAGAAAATTCAAATTAATGTGTTTGGATGTGTTAACTTCTTAGGTGAAAGAGACAAGCTTTAGAGCAAGATCTTTTCAAAGAAGAAGAGTTTCCAAAGTTGTCCTGGTAAAGGGTATTACCTCACCTAGGATCTTACAGCATTCAATGAACAGAGGACATCAAATAAGGGCAGCCACAAAATATATGTGCTGGGTGATACTTTTCACCTCTTTGTGGAAATTCCCTGGCTTCATAGCAACAGTGGGATTTCGATCTCCTACCATCTTTCCCCATTGGTTACTCTGAATTATGCTAGGATAGGAACTGACTGAATAAACATTTTCCTCTGTATTATTTTCTTCACAGCACATTTCACCTCCTTGTTCCTCAGGCTGTAAATGAGGGGGTTCAGCATGGGGATCAATATCGTGTAGAACACAGAGGCCATTTTGTCCGTGTCCATGGAATAGCTGGAGGTGGGTCGGAAATACATGAAAAGAATCGTCCCATGGTACATGGCCACAGCGGTCAGGTGGGAGGTGCAGGTGGAGAAGGCTTTGCGCCTGCCCTCTGCCGAGCGGATCCTCAGCACGGCGAGGATGATGAGCCCGTACGAGACGATGATGATCAGAACAGTGCTCATTTCGAACAAACTGCCAAAGATGAAAACCAGGACCACGTTCACATGGATGTTACTGCAGGAAAGCTTTAGGAGAGGGGTGAGGTCACAGAAAAAGTGGTTGACAACATGGGAGTCACAAAAGGATAACCTCAACAAGCCAATTGTGTGGATCAAAGAGTTCACCATGCCCCAGAAGTATGACCCAATGACCAGCGTCGGCAGACTTTCCTGGTCATCGTGACCGTGTAGAGCAGTGGATTACATATGGCCACATAACGGTCATACGCCATGGCAACTAGGAGGAACATCTCGGTGGTGGCAAATATAGCGAAGAAGCCATATTGCATCATGCATCCGCTATAAGAAATGGCTTTGGTCTTCTCTAAGAAATTGGCCAGCATCTTAGGAGCCACGGTGGAGGAGTAGCAGGCATCGAGGAAGGACAGGTTGCTGAGGAAGAAGTACATGGGCGTGTGGAGATGGGAGTTGATCTGGATTACCAAGATCATCCCTAAATTCCCCAGCAGGGTGATAACATAGATGAGCAGAAACATGACAAAAAGCGGGAGCTGCAGCTCTGGCCGATCTGTTAGTCCGACGAGAAAGAACTGAGTCACCATGGTATGATTGCTGCCAGCCATTGTCTTAGCTTCACCCTTAGCTATAGGGGTAATAAAATAGGATTATTTGTTTAGCATTGCAACCAGGGCCTGATGGTGCTAGGTGCTGTACAAATACAGAACAAAAGGATGTTCTCTGTCCTGAAGAGCTCACAATGTATTTCTACAACATCAGACAACAGATGTTTACAGGAAGATAGATCAGGTGAGACCAGGCAAGCAAAGAAATTCTGTGGATCTGCATGATCGATGGTGGGCATAGAATGTCACCTAATCCTATTACAACCCATGTTGGTCTACATAGTACCATCGGCTGGTGGACAACTTCCATCAGCTGGTTACTTCCCTCTGGGTGTTGTCACCGATTCCAAAGCCTCCTTATCTAGGTATCAGCTGCACAGTGTTTCCCGGCATGCGTTAAAGCAAAAAAATAAAGATTAAAATTGGTGTTCTGTCCTCCAGGATCCAAACAGCAGCTGTACACAAGTTTGTTGTCTGTCAACTGCTGCAAAGTCCTGGGGGGGGGGGGGGGGAGAGAGAGAGAGAGAGAGAGAGATTGAACTTGCTGTCAAACCCCAGACAGCTTCATCAGCTGTTTCTAAATCACTTTCAGTCTCCCAGGTGTCAACTCACAGGGCCATGGACAAACAGGATTATGGATTCACTTCAACACAGAGTCGATTAGGGGTAGTCTATTTTATTAGTCAGCAAGCACTACAGAGCAATGAATATACGAGTAAAAGGCACTTGGAATGCTTATGTCCCTTCTACTGTGGAGAGACCCATCCCTGGTCCTCACTTCAAGGGCTGTGGTCAACATGGCTCCAGCTGGGGCAATCCAGGGCACCCTGCGAGGTCTAGGTCCCTGGTGAAACTCACCAGGCACGGGACTCCCCACACTAGTTATAAAACAGTTGTTTACAGGGTGTGCGCGTACTGGCCCCACGCCACTCTTAACCTTCTCATGAAATTGAAATCAAGGTCAATGTGATTTATTCCTCATTGCATTCCCCACTCAACTGCATGAGCTGCAGCCGATAAAGGCTACCTGGTGTTTCAGGTTCCAGGGCTGAGATATAGGGCTGGGAATTTCCATCTTCAGCTCTCGGACCTGTGGGGCAACTTACAGCTTACACTACACCAGGCACTGGCCATCTGGCTAGGGAACACAGCCCCCTCATTGAGTTGAGGCTAAAGGGATGAATGAATTTGTAAAAGAGCTCATAGACTCACATTGTTCTCTCTGCTTTCTTTTTATTCACAACGAGTTGTACTTTAGGAAAAAACCCTTTTATATACAATGGAGTCATTCAGAAAGATCCTAGATCAGAAGATCCTCTAAGCATGTGCCTTGCTTTACACACACCCAAGAGTCCCAAATGGACGGGATCATCCGGGTGCTTAAAAAATGGGCACTCAGATCACAGTAAAATATCACTCACATGTAAGGAAGTGTGCCACAATGTAGCCCGTGAGTAGTAGTAATCATTTTTGTATTGTGCTCGCACCCACATCCCTACTTAAGGATCAGGACCCAGCTGTGCTAGGAGCTGAACAAACACAGAACAAAAGGACAACATGTTTATCCGTTAATACAGGAAAAGAGATAGCAGGTGGCTACAGCCAGAGACATGGGAGAAGAAAGCAACAATGAGGCATTAGTTGTCATTTTCAAAGGCTTAATTTTAGAGTGGGAAGATTATGTAGGTTAGACATAGTCACATTCATTTTTGATCATTTGGGGCCTAGAGTACTCACAGCCCATGGAAAAAATCACTCCACAAAAATATTTCCCTCATTTCACTAAAAAGAACATAAGAAAGACCAGACTGGGTCAGACCAAAGATCCATCTATCCCAGTGTCCCGTCTGCCGACAGTGACCAATACCAGATACCCCAGCGGGAATGAACAGAATAGAGAATCATCAAGAGGACCCATTTCCTGCCTCTGACAAACAGAAGCTAGGGACACCATTCCTACCAATCCTGGCTAATAACCATTGATGGACCTAACCTCCATTAATTTATCTAGTTTTTTTAAATGCTGTTAAAATCCTGGTTTTCACAACATCCTCTGGCAAGGAGTTCCACGGGTTGACTGTGTGCTGTGTAAAGAAAATTTTCTTTTTGTTTGTTTTATACCTGCTACCTATTCATTTCATTTTAGCCTAGCATGTAGCAAGTACTTACTTCAAACTTTTCAGATCACATTGACAATAATGACTTAAGTAGGGAGAACCTTCTTTCTTCCAAGCTGGTGTAATTCTGCACTGCACGCACAGAGAACACCAGGTAGGATTCTGGACCTAAGTATATTCTCCTGAAGAAAATAGAGTATTTATCTCATTATTTGTCCCGGTTTGGTCCCTCCTACATCCTGTCCGATTGTTTTTCACCTGAATAATGTTTGTTAAACTGAGAACGCATTGTCATCAACACAGACATTGTTCATAGAGATGTGTTTATTTTGGTGAAGTTTTCAGCCCAAAGTTTTCTGAGTTTTAGGCTGCATTTTCTGGTCAATTCCAGAGAGAGGAGAGAGAGAAAGAGAGAGGGAGGAGAATGGAAAACCTGTCCTTGTTGATTATCAAATGGACTTTTTAATATAATTTTATTTTGTGGAGCCTTTTGGAAGGTTTCATTTTCATTCCAATGAGGAATGGAGACAAATTTTGAAACCTTCAAGGTTGTCATGAAACAGAATCTACATTCCCTGGCTGTCTCTAATCTAGGAACCCAACCTGCAGGAAAGAAGCAACAAACTTACCGAACGACTCCACACTGAAGGAACGGTAGGATGTGAAAGGCCTTGTATGTATATAGCAGTGCTTGGCTTAGATCTGTGTATCAAGGCAAGTCACCTGAAATCTCCACATTTCCTCTTCTACTCCCAAACAGCCTCAAACTAAGCAATTCCGATTCCCACCCTAGATCTTTGTTCTGGCTGCAGAATAATTGTTCTCAGAGGAATTATGCTGGGAGAAAAAGAAATAGAAGACTCTTTTCCTAAAGACCCAACTGGGAGAACTCTCACCATGGTGATATAGCCTCATCCAGGGGTAGGAAATAAATTTTGATGGGGGCCACTCCTAGATTTTGGTAAGAAGTCAAGGGCTGTACTTTTCTATGGAAGGGATATAGGGTCTGGGATGGAGGTTAGGTGCAGAAGGGAGTTCATAGTAGGGGACTGAGGTCCAGGAGAGTCTCTGGGGCCTGAGAGAGAGCTTGGGTGAAGGAGGGAGTTGTAGCTTGGGGTGCGGAGTCTGGGAGGGACTATGGGTTCAGGAGAGAGTTCTGGCTGGGGGAGGTATGTAGGAGCAGGTACAGAGTCTGGGAGGGAGTTGTGACCTGGGGCAGGGGGGAGAAGCGTGCAGAGGGTTTGGGGAGTGACCTGGAGCAGAAGTTTTGGGGGCAGGGTCTGGGAGGGGTGCAGGAGAGGATTCTACTCTGGAGGAGAGACACAGGAAGTGGTACAGGGTCTGGGAGGAAGTTGGGTGCAGGAGGTTGGGGTGCCAGAGGCAGGCTCTGGCTGGGAGGTGCTTACCTAAGCCGCTTCCACACAGCAACCCCCTCAAACACTCCGGCTGGTTGATCCATGTGGCTCTCGGCGTTCCGAGTTGGGGAGGAGGCTTCATCCGCTGCCCCTGCCCCCAGCAAAATCTTTCAGTGCCTGATGGCTAGAAACCGGTCAAAGAGAGCTAAGAAATTGTGCTGCACTATCCCCGCCCCCAGCAAAATCTCTCAGCTCCCATTGGTTGATTTCTGGCCAATAGGAACTGAGAGATTTTGTTGAGGGCCAGGACAATGTGCAAAGCCCACAGGCCATATCTTGCTCACTCCCCGACTTAACACATGTCTCGCTCAAGTCTTTTGTGACCACAAACTGGAACTACAGGCCTTGTGTGCCACCTCTCCTGGGTCATGTGGCTTTGGGAGCTGTAATCAGGGAGAAGCCAAGCCACCATCCAACCAGAGAGCACCAGGCGGACTCAAGGCCACTGAGCCACAGATCATGCCAGGCATGCAGGACACTTGTGTTGCCATGACAAAGGGTAGGACTGTACCCACCCAGCCCTACCATCCACATAATTATTGCTTCCTCCCACCCGGCACTGGCTCATATTGTCTCCACATGACCCTGGTGCAGTCAAGCCTGAGTTGATAGCAGAGAATCTTGCAGAGCCTACCTGTATACACCTTGCTGCTCCGGCAGCTTCTAAAACACGGGACACTGAGAGCACTAGAAAGCTTACAGACTGTTTAAAGCTGTAGTGACCAACTTGCTAGGCCTAGCCACATGTGGCTATTTGGCGGGTTGAGTGTGGCTAGTTGGCTTCAGAACTGGTTGGACAACACGAGTTTAAAGGAAACTCACTTTATTCTTGTAAACTACAGCCAAGGGATGATATGATGGATTACCTGCCATGTATCACCACGCTGGTCTTTAGTATTATAATTTTAGCATAGCCAGTTATGTGTGAGAGGTTTCAAAATCATATCCCTGCCCCAAATAGCTTACACTCTCAATATCACACAAGAGTCGGTACAACACAGCCACTCGTACCTCCATATTGCAAGAGACAAACAGAGGCAAAGGGAGATTAAACCCAGATATTTAGGCACCTAAATCCCTTTTATTTCAATGAAGGGATTTCAATTTCAACTGAAATACCTTAAACAAAATCTGGCCCTACGTGAATTGATCCAGGTCACAAAGAAAGACTGCAGTGGAAAAGAAATTTAAACGGAGACCCCCTCAAATCTTAGGCTAAATTCATAACCTCTGGACCATCCTTCCTTTCTTACGTGTATGTCTTTCTGTCTGTCTATCCAAGTACATAACTATCTATCTATTGATCCCCAGATAAAAACATGTATCTTTCTAGTGTCTACCTGCCTGTTCCCAAACATAACCATCTATCTATAAAAACACTTCTCCATACATACCTACCTTTATTAATATTATGGTGATTTTAGGTGGGAACTATGGGACCAGAGGTAAGAGCAGTGGAAAACAAAAATTATTATATTCCAAGCATCTCCTCTTTATATCATCTGCTGAATTAACCAATAGAGTTCAAAAAGTAGTGGAACGAACAGTGGAGATGCCTGTATTGCAGCTATCACATACCAGTACCTAAGGGAAAAGCTGGAAGACTGTCATGGGACATTGTCTTTTAAAAAAAAATGCCACCTTCCTTCATTAGCTGGCTCAGGCTCTGTTTCCGTATTGTTTTCCCCTGTAAATTGCATAATAAATGACATTTCTGCACTTGGACTTAATGAGTCAGAACTTAGCTGATAATTGCACGCCAATATTGATCAGTAAAAAAAGCCATAATTACATAAAACGAGGAATAATTTTCTGGCGTATTGTCCTCCTCAGGGCGTCTTTCACCTCTTTGTTCCTCAGGCTGTAGATCAGGGGGTTCATCATGGGGATCACCAGGGTATAGAACACGGACACTGGTTTCTCCAAGTCTACTGAGCTGCTGGACGAGGGTAGCAAATAAATAAAGGTCAGCGTCCCGTATAACATGGAAACGACCGTCAAATGGGAGGCGCAGGTGGAGAAGGCCTTGTGCCTGCCTTCTGGGGAGCGCATCCTCAGGATGGCAAAGATGATGTACAGGTAGGAGACAAGGATGATGAGAATTGTGCCGATTGTTTCTACGGCCGCAAAGATAAAATGCACGAGCTTATGGATGTGAAGGTCAGAGCAGGAGATTTCTTGGAGCGGGCGGATGTCGCAGAAGAAGTGATCGAGGGCGTTGGAGGGGCCAAAGGACAGACTGAACACGGAACAAGTGTGCACCACGGCATTGACACAGGCGCAGAGGTACGCGCCCACCACTAGTTGGAGGCAGACTCTCCTGGACATGGTGACGTGATAAAGCAATGGGTTGCAGATGGCCATGAAGCGATCGTAGGCCATCACGGCCAAGAGGCAAAGCTCGTTGTTGGCACAGAAGGAGAAAAGGAAAAACTGAACCACGCACCCAGGGAAAGAAATGCTGTTCCTCTTTGCTAAGGAAATGGCCATCGCCTTGGGGGCAATCACAGACGAGTAGACAACATCTAAGAGCGACAAATTGCTGAGGAAAAAGTACATGGAGGTATGGAGCTGGGAGTCAGCTCTAATCAGTACGATCATCCCGACATTCCCCACGAGGGTGCAGACGTAAACGGCAAAGAAGAACACAAAGAGGAGGTTTTGCAGCTTTGGATTGTCTGTTATTCCCCGGAAAATGAAACCGGTCACTGTGGTACAGTTCCCTGGAGCCATTTATCCTGAGCAGAGAAGAGGCAGAGGGGATACAAGTAATGAGTACCACAAAAAGAAATCCAGTATACAGTGAAGATTTGTGTTATCTCTTAAGAAATGCCTGAACATAAGAACGGCCATACAGGGTCCATCTAGCCCAGTGTCCTGTCTGCTGACAGTGGCCAATACCAGGTGCCCTAGTGGGAGTGAACAAAACAGGGAATCATCAAGCGATCCCTCTCCTGTCATCCATTTCCAGACTCTGACAAACAGAAGCTAGGGACACCATTCCTACCCATCCTGGCTAATAGCCATTGATGGACTTATCCTCCAGGAACTGATCTAGTTCTTTTTTGAACCCAGTTAAAGTTCTAGTCTTCACAACATCCTCTGGCAAGGAGTTCCACAGGTTGACTGCAAGCTGCATGAAGAAATATCTTCCTTTTGTAGCAGGTTTAAAACAGAGAAAAAGACGTTTTTCTTCATTTAGCGCACAGTCAACCTGTGGAACTTGATAAATTCATGGAGGTTAGGTCCATCAATGACTATTGGTCAGGATGGGTAGCAAAGGTATGAAGGTTTTATCCAACACACACTGAAGCCAATGGAAGCTTTTCCATTTACTGCAGTGCACTTTGAGTCAGGCTTGTTGAGAACATGAAATCTGACATTAAGAGCTAACAGAGTGAGAAGCAAGGAAAGGTAACAGAGTATCTGGACCTTTTGCAATCCCTGAAAGATACTTTGACGGCACATAGACTAGTAAAGTTCACAAAGAATTAGAAATGTACCTGAACTGAAAGGGGAAAAACATTCCCTCTTTTAATGAACTACTAAATACGAGACTTTAAATGCATCAGAATCAGGAAATTGAAAGCACAAGATGTCTGTGACAGCCTTAACAAATGAGTAGAAACAGAATCCATACCAAAACATATGACCTGGTCACTGGTCAACTTAGCCAATATAATATAGAGCCAAACCCAAACATATTTCTACTTGGGCTCTTACCTTAAATCTCTTTAAAGGTAAAGGTAAGGAGCCAGATCCTGAGCTGATATAAAGTGGAATAAGTTAAAAACTCTTAAATCAGTACTTTAATAGTTGGGGAACATTTTTGTGTAAAGTCTTACAAATTACAAATAAAGACGTGGGGAACAACATAGTTGCATAAATATTCGGTCACTTTCCTGAGAGATGCAAATGCATAAAATGGCCTAATTGGTTGCTTTCTATTACAGCTCCTATTTTTTTCAAATTTCCCCATCTATGATTATGAACAAGGTCACTAATACCAAAGTTCTTGTCTTTCTTCATGAGACAAAGAAACACCAAAGCTAGAAATTAAAACATGCATATGAAAAGGGAAGCAGAAAGTTATGTTCATCTTTTCAAGCCCTGTTTCTTGCTAATGTGACTATTTTGGTGCTAGGTTTACAGGATCTTTTACTTTATCAATGTGAAAAATTAACACACACACACACACACACACACACACACTTTTCAATTGTCCTGTTTGGATTAAGCATATTTCCCTGTAAGAGGAAACCGTAAGAAAGCTTCAAGAAAAAAACATATTTTTACATTAAACAGACCACTGTAAACTATATTTTCCCACCAAATGGACATTTAATACATTATTATACAATATATCCTTTAACTGATCTTAGAATATCATCCACTCTTACCTTGTTCTAACACACAACAGCCAGAACACTTTCAAATGCCGTGTTCCTGTTTTACTGTGATTTAATGTGGGACAGAAAATAAATTAATTCAAGATTCAGTTTCAGAAGAGCCAAAATTGCTAGCAAAAAAACCCCTAATTTCTAAGTGAATCACACTCATGCTGTAGCTATTTGGAGAAAGTGAACTGAAAAACAATGGCAAAGAAAAAGAATCCCTTTAAAAAGATAGAAGGGAGCATTTTGGAATTTCTGAAGTTTGTTTGCTTGCTCAGAAGCAACTGACAATTTCAAATATATTTTCCAAGTCAGCATTTCTGAAATGCCGATAGCAAAGTTGGCAATAACAAATCTCACTTTATTAATATAGCACAACCACCAGATCCAGCAAGGAAGTGTGTGGAGAGGCAGATAATCTGTCTCATATAAGAACTCTAGATCCTTTCTGTAATTAAAACCATTAGGAGCTGTGCTATTTATAACAAGGCAATTAAAACCACAGTTTTGGACTACAATCTGATTACATTCAATAAACAGCATTTTTGTTAAAGTCGATAAGATTATATTCCCAATGGTCAATTCTCTATTAACTCAGGAGATATGAGTGAACAGCAAAGTTAAGTCAACGTGGCTACATTTAAACTATGGGTGAGCCCCTCATGCCCGCTTGGGCCCCTGGTACCTTGGGCCACTTAGAACTGGAGTTATGCTATGAGGAAGCAGAGGCAGCAAGTGAGTTTGAAAAAACTTCTCCCTTAGTAGCCAAGTACCCTACTGAACACGAAGTAAAACATCTCTCTGTCTCGCTCTCTCACCTGCCTAGCATCCAGTATCTTATCCTCCTGATCAACACCTGGCTACAAATGTCTAGAACGGCTCCATAGATAATACAAACTGATCTTCACCGAATGGGTCACAAGGAGACTTTGGGAGTAGGAAATGCAGATCAAACAGCATCAAAAAATGCTTCCCTTAGAAGCTAGAAGGGTCCAGATGTGCCTGTTTCTTCTTCCACTTCAAGCAAAGGAGGAAATCTGAAATACGCAAGAGCCATTTCATTCCATTATTGGTTTGCATCCACCTAGAACCCATGAAACCTTCCTTGGGGCAGAGACTGGTGCATGGGGGAAGCCAATACTGCCCCTTCCATACTGCACCATATTCGTTCACCATCTGCCTTCTCCGGGGCTGTCGATTGGGAATAGTCCACGCTGGGAAACTTTAAACGAACATGTTTGATATTCAAATAAATAAAACACAGTTTTAGAAAAAAATCGCCATTAAAAAAGAGGCCATTTTAAACAGACTCATTTCTCTTTCATTTGCACAGGGGGTGAAACCAGTTTACTCACTAAAGCACAGCGGGCCAGATGCTGGGTTGGTATAATTGATTATTGACACTGATGGAATCATGACATTGACACCAGATGTTGATCTAGTCTCATACTTCCAAACACAGGCAGCATTCAGAATACTTTAGGTGGCTTGTCCCATTTCACTGCGAGTTGCATTGTGGGAGAAAATGAAGACAGCAGTTTGTGGTCCAAAACATCAACATTTTGAGAAAAACCATCTTTTATCTCAGTAGACAGGATGGGTTTGGGGGCTTTGTCCAGGAAGTAGAACTGAAAGACAAACCCAGCACTCACCTTAGTCTTTGCAGCGCAATGATAAAACTTGCTGCAAGAGAGGTCTCTCTTTTTTGAATTCAGATGGATGGGGGTAGGGGTAATTGGAGGCAGGGTTTCTTTGTTCTACCAACACCTGGGGAGAGAATTCCTCAGAGCTCTGAGACTCAGGTCAGGCACAAAGCATGGCTCATTAAAATAGCAGAGATGTCTCCTGGCAGCAGGAGGTAGTTAACCAGGAGAAAATGGTCGTCAAGTGTTGCTCATGTTCTTGGACATGATGATGCTTCTCCTTCTCTTTCCCCGTTTTATGCAGTCCTGAAATTGGAAAACCCTCCCTAGCAGGGAGCACGTCCGAACACGAGTACACAGGAGATGCACTCCCCGATGTCAATCACCGTGTCGAACTGTGATCGCGGTCTCTCCCAGGCAGTGGGTATCTGCAAGCCGCACGGCGACCAGGCTGGTGGGGTGGGACATTCCGGGTTTTACTGCGCTGTGCGGAGAGGGAAGGAAACGTTTGAAGCAGGAGCAGGGGAGGGTCCAGGACTCCAATAAAATGCCAGGAACTGCACCCTCTCATTCAGAGCCAGACTGGGCCCTTGCCAGAGAGTCTGCACGCATCACTGAGCTGAGCCCTAGCGGGTCCTGATCCAGCAGGATAATGAGGGTGATGCTGCAGCTGGGAAGATATGAGGCCCCTGCAGGCCAGGGTGTGGTCCTCACATTACAGCGGGGACCAGACAGCCCTCTGGAGTAGCCAGCTCTGGGCGGGGCAGGGGAATTCTGTGTGGGAACAGCCCATCCCAAATCACTGCCCTTTCAGCTGCTCCATTGAAGTGGGAGGAGAGTGCCCTTCTCTGGGTGTTACAGCAGATCTGCAGGGCCCCGATTCACAGAGGGGGCATGTTTCCCCTCCCATCATCTCACACAAGCTCCTCCAGGAGCCTAGATCAGCTGGGGGAGGGGATTTGACCGCAGCAGGTGGGGGATCAAGCTGTTACATTGTGTGTGGCCAAAGGAAGGTTAGAAATTCTGGCATAGTTGCTGGTGGCCCCCCAAAAACATCCCATTTAACTTTCCCATCTCAGTTGGCCAGGGAGGCTGCTTGTTGGGGTGGTTGGGTGGTGAGTAGCCGTATTAATCAGGAGGGGTGCACTGGTTGGCAGAGGGGATAGGCTCTCCCATCCAGATCCCAAAAGGCATTCCAGTGCCCTTATACTCGTCCAGCTTAAGTCTGTAAGGAACTGGATTACCCTACACCTATTTAATTCCCCCTGGAATCCAAAATGAGTGTCCAAGTGTCAGTTCCTAAACGGATTTCATAAGAACATAAGAACGGTCGTACTGGGTCAGACCAAAGGTCCATCTAGCCCAGTATCCTGTCTGCTGACAGTGGCCAGCACCAGGTGCCCCAGAGGGGATGAACCGAAGACAAGGATCAAGTGATTTGTCTCCTGCCATCCCTCTCCAGCCTTTGACAAACAGGCCAGGGACACCATTTCTATCCCCTGGCTAATAGCCTTTTATGGACCTAACCTCCATGAAATTATCTAGCTTCTCTTTAAACTCTGTTATAGTCCTAGCCTTCACAGCCTCCTCTGGCAAGGAGTTCCACAGGGTGATTGTGCGCAGTGTGAAGAACTTTCTTTTATTTGTTTTGAACCTGCTACCCATTAATTTCATCTGGTGCCCTCTAGTTCTTATATTATGAGAATAAGTAAATACATTTTCTTTATTTATCCTCTCCACACCACTCATGATTTTATATACCTCTATCATATCCGCCCTCAGTCGCCTCTTTTCTAAACTGAAAAGTCCAAGTCTCTTTAGCCTCTCCTCATATGGACCTGTTCCAACCCCCTAATCATTTTAGTTGCCCTTTTCTGCACCTTTTCTAATGCCAAAATATCTTTTTTGAGGTGAGGAGACCACATCTGTACTCAGTATTCAAGATGTGGATGTACTATAGTTTTATATTGGGGCAGTAAGATATTAAAAAAGGGGTAGAAAATAAGAGAAAGAATAATTCCTAGCATTCTATTTGCTTTTTTGACCGCCGCTGCACACTGCATGGGCGTCTTCAGAGAACTATCCATGAGAACTCCAAGATCTCTTTCCTGATTGGTTGTAGCCAAATTAGCCCCCATCATACTGTACGTATAGTTGGGGTTATTTTTCCCAATGTGCATTACTTTACACTTATCCACATTAAATTTCATTTGCCATTTTTTTGCCCAATCACTCAGTTTGGTGAGATCTTTTTGAAGTTCTTCACGGTCTGCTTTGGTCTTGACTATCTTGAACAGTTTGGTATCATCTGCAAACTTTCCCACCTCACTGCTTGCCCCTTTCTCTAGATCGTTTACAAATAAGTTGAATAGGATTGGTCCTGGGACTGACCCTTGGGGGACACCCTCTCTATTCTGAAAATTTACCATTTATTCCTACCCTTTGTTTCCTGTTTTTTAACCCGTTCATTTAACTGGTCCAATTTGCTGGTGTATGTCGCAACTTGGTTTGGTGATGTGATGGGATCCCCCAGGGGTTAAAGCCGACTACCCAGTGCAAACTACTGGATGATGGTGAAACAAATGATTTTTTATTAAGCAAACCGATTCTTTTATTAAAACCAAATGACTTTAAAACGAGTTTTTAACAAGTAATTGCCTAGTGCTTTTACAGGCGGGAAAAACTGAATCAAACTGCACTTAACTGATTACAAACTTTGTGATTATAATTCGATTATATTAAATCACTATCTCTAATTCGCTTAAGGCAGCGCAGCATGCAAGCAAAAAATACAAAAACAAAGCCAATATAATGATAATAAAAACTCCGTTCACAGCCAGCTCCTCTATGGTTATTTTAGGGCAGCTGGTGGAGTTAGTCATTAATCTACCTCTGCAATTTAACCACTCCTGGGTTTCTATTTCTAACGCTTATACTTGGCCTAAATACAACACCACTACACAACGCAAGATTATACAATTAACACAGTGTGGTTAATAGAACTCAGTTAGGGTATGTCTACACTAGCTTGTTAGTTCGAGCTAGGTAGGCAAATGAGGGCAACCAGAGTTGCAAATGCAGCCCGGGATTTAAATGTCCCGGGCTTCATTTGCATGTTCCTGGGCGCCGCCATTTTTAAATCCCCCTTAGTCCGAACACCGTGCCCACGGCTACATGCGGCACGGAGTAGGTATTTCGAGATCCGAATTCAAACTACTGTTACTCCTCGTAGAGTCTCACAGGGGGTCATGGCTGAAACTCTACTCGAGGCCTCCCAGATGAGCACAACCTCCCGATGTGCTCGTCGAATGGCACTGAGGTCTGGCTGCTCACAAGCCTTGACGAGCCAATCAGCCTCTGCCCCCCACCCTGGCAGGAAAGTCTCCCCCTCGCTCTCACAGAGGTTGGGGTCATGGAGCAGGCCGCATTGCTGAGGTCCAGGCAGGTGTCAAGTTCCATGCACAAGGGTCTGCCTCTTGCCACAGCTTAGCCTTCATTTATATTAGCAGAGTCTTGACCATTTCTGGCTAGGCCTCTGGCCTCACACCAGGCCTGGGATATGTGGGCTTGTGTTCTAAGCCCACCTCTTACTACGGTGGGCGTGTATTGCGTTTGTAGCTCAAGTTAGGAACATTGAACTGTGTATCTATCATTGCAGATTTGCTGCTTTGGGGTCTCTCCCACTGATCAGATTTCAGGGCTATGGTGGCCCATTAGCAAGAGACAATGGAGCTTAACCTGATGTGTGGGTCAGCCTAGGAAGCACAGAGACAAGGGCCTTACAGAGACATGCGACTATGTCACTTGCTATGGGAATCCATCTGTATTTTTTCCATGAGAGCGGAAGGAAAGCTGGGACTGAACACAATGGATTCTTGCCTTCTGCAAATCCGATTCAGGGTGAGATAATCCACATGGTCAGTTCTCCTCTGGAGCTGAACTCAAGATGACTGCTGGAAACATCCAACCACTGAACAGGGGAAAGGCCTGGACCCATCTGTCCAGTGTGTGCAATGATGATTGGAGCAACTTTCAGGGTGAGGTATGACATGTCACTAGCTTCTTGAGTGTATTAAGCTTAGCTTGTGTGTGCTGGTGTATTTGGCTTGAAACCCTTTTTGGACTTCATACAATCACTTTTGTTTATTAATAAACCTGGTGGAAATAATTGTTACTAGTGGGGGTGGAGGGCAAAGAGTCTGAGCATAGCTTCCTTTGTGTCAAGAAAGAGGACCGATCTCACTGGTATGGAGATCTGTACCACGTAAGGGGGATTTATCTAGGGTGCACGGGGCTGGGTATGAAAGTGCAGGAGGCAGATATCTTGCTGTACTGTTTTCTGTTAAGGTCTGCAGAGGCATGGCCCACCTCTTGATCTGTGTTGCAACAGGCTAGTCTCAACACATTGGATAACAATCTGAAGTGTGTTTTGACCATCACACCCCAATGCAGTGAACGCATGTGGGGAAAAGAGCAGATGACCCTGCAGTTAAAGACTGATCACAATAATGCCCAGGCAAAAAGGCATTAAGACAAAGTGAATTAATAGGGGACATTAACTGGTTACTAGGTGTCACTTTTGCTTCAGCAAAATACATGTATGAGGCGGCAAATAGGTTAAAAATAGTTCATTATAATAAAATTTTATAGGCAGTTTTGAATGTTTCATGCATTTCCAGAAGATCATGTTGTGGGAAATGCCACAACTATACTGTGTTTCCCGATATTGCTCTTTTTATTTGCAGGAAATAAACATTCATTTGATTTATCAAAATTCCCAGCTAACTGAGGATTTATGAAAAGTCTGGAACTCCAATACATGTAGACTCAGACTGTCACTTATCTTTGTCAAAACCATGACCTCCTACTCTCTTTAGCTCTGTGAGAAGGTGGATTTGTAATGAAAACTCAAAATGACGCAAAGTAGCACATTGCAGGCTAATCACACATGGCAGTGATTGCTCACCCAAAAAATAGATGTGGAATGAGCAGTACTTTGGAGCGAGAGATAGGAGCAGCTAGACATAGTTGAGTGAACATTCCTCATCAGTAAATATGGAGAGCTTTAAATGTCCACTAGAAATAAGATTATTTGTTTGTCAAATATTCTTTAGTACCATATTAAAGCCTGGAGATATTGATATTTTTTAAAACCTTCTAAGTGGCATAGGCATCGGAAAGGAAGACAGATGTGGAGATGTGTAAATCCCACACACTGTTTAGTTATGGGTGGGTAAGTGTCAGCTCAGAGTTCAGTAGATCTCTGGTCGTTTTTCTATTGGGAAGCTGCTCTCGCAGACAACCAAATACTGTATTAGAGTCTGTGTCTCTTTTGGAGGTTTGTCTTGTTTTCAATTTACTTGGGGTTTGTGCTCTGTCCTCCTGGTGATGTGTTAGTGGATCTCAGGCACTAGGCCTTGCAACCCCACTTAAACAGACTCTCACACACTCTTTACTTCATGTTAAAAACTTGCTTGATGCTCTCCAGTGCCTGCTCCTTAGTAATGGTGCCCCAGTCCTCCGGGAGATCGGCTGGTTTAGCGTCATACTCTTCAGCAAACTGGTGATTGAACTTGTAAAAAACAAACTTCCAGTAACTGGAAGCTTCTATGCTGGGATCTGGCTGAATGCGCCAGTCCGGGTAATAGTCACGGTACTCTTGGTAGGGATGATCATTCCATTCTGTGTCTGAATTCTGGAATGTACCATTGCCAACCACATCCGACGAGCATATGCCATAGTGAAGCTTTTCATTATACAAAGTCTTATATTCCCCTAATCCTAGAGGCCGATGCACTGAAGCAAAGTGCTCCTGGTGACCAGGGGCGCCTGCCTCACAGGGGACCTTACAGAAGGGACACTGCTTCCCACAGCCGAACACTCGCTTGAACATTTCAGCCTCGGGTTTCACCGACAGATGGGAGAGTTTTGACTCAATGTCTGTACTTTTCAGATCAGCTAAGATTTTTTCTTCCAGATTTGGAAGAAAAAGCTGTATAAAATCAGAAAACTGCTCAGCACTGGCTGTATTTAAAAATTGCATCTCCACTAAATTATCCCTGGTAATCACTAGATCTTTCTGTAGCCCTTTGCATACAGAATCTAAAAAGTCAGAGACTTTGGTGTTCTTTGTAGCACTGCTGATTTTAATAGCCTCCCTGACTTTCTCTTTCATTGAGGACAGAATCTTTTTCTCCATGTCTCCCAAGGCTGTCGTCTTGCTGTAGCGCTCTAAAAGTTGTGTCCCTATCCAGCTTTTGACAAAATCTTCATATGTCCTAATATATTCCATGTAGCTCTCAAAGTTGTCCTTCTCCAACAACTCCTTCAGCAGCTCAAACTGAAAAAAACCACGGTTGCTGTACGTAATGGATTGCGAGCCGCTGAGAACGTCGTCCACTATTTGCACCCCAAGTATCCTGTTGACATACTCTACCAGGGCAGGTATGAGACACTGATCACAGAAATCCCTGGCCAGTGTTTGGCTCCCATCCTTTTCCAAATAAAGGGCTGTAAAAGTCTTGAAATACTGAGGTTTCAGCTTCTCCAGGCGTTGCACAGGTTCATTTTCTTTGATGAAATCTTCATGCATCTTCTGAAATGCATGAGCTGCTTCCCCCAAAATGTGAAGCTTCAGATCAACTTCAAAATGAGAGGTAGTGCAAAGTTTTAGAACATCCTCCTGTTTTAGCCTCTCATTAACCATACGCAGCAGCTCTCCACAGTAGGTTTCATCATAATCTGTTTCCGATTTAACTTTTTCTTCAATGTACTTCATGCATTCTTTCATTAAAGATTTAGCAAGCGCTTCAGTTTTACCATAACTGCTCTGTATGAAATATTCAACAACTTTTCTGTGCCATTTCAGGTCTAAATATTCATCTTTAATACTGAAAGATTTTATCCGGTAACACAGCAGGTTTGGTACTTGTTGTAGTATCAGCTTGACAGCACTCCCTCGGTTCTCCAGATCTTTTCTTAGCTGGAAATCCAGGTCTTGAACAACTTGACGTTTATGCAAATGACTGGGCTTTAACTCAGACAAGGTGCCTTTCCACATCCTTTCAAATTCTGTTTTCAGTTTCTCATCGTCTAGCTTCTGTTTTCTGTTCCGGCATTCGGCCAACAGCCTGTCAACTTTCCCTTCAATTGTCTGCTTGTACGTGGACAGGATAGTGCCTATCTTGTGCTGTCCCCTTCAGATTCGAATGGCTTCCTCACATTTACTGGTAGAATAATTTTCAAGTTCTCTTCTGAGGCTGTTTGCGCTCCTTTTGAAATCTTCTCTGTACTTTTCTATCAGGTTCAGATTTGCAGTTTCACCTTTAAAATACTGTTCTAAATGATCCAAGAGCTGCTGTTCTTCCTGCTGTAGTTTCTTCTGTGCCTCACTTTTTAATTTGCCTAAGAGGTTGCCCTCTGGTTTGTCTGCCAGATGATTCTGGATGAAAGTTTCCTTTTCGGATATCCAGAGATGCATCTCCTTCCGGAACCCCCATTCCCACTCAGAATACTTCATAGTCAGCAAGTTGTAGGCTTCAGCTACAAGGCTGTTTCTGAAGCTGAAGATGAAGTTTTCATGTTTCACTGAGGTCCACAGGCTTCTCACCCATTCAATAAAGTCAGGAATACTCTTGGCAGTTCTGTTTCGTGAACGGTTCTCCATGAATTCAAACAGGTATTTCTTTAGCTCACACACACTCTCACTGTATCCAGCGTTCACTGGGGCCATGGGCGGGACTCCATGCCATAGCCCAGGGATGTACCAATTGTGTTTTTCTGGGTCATACTCCATGATATCAGAAAATGTCATTTCCCTGCTTTGCTTTTCCATCCTGGCTGCAGCTCTGGTCATTTCATTCAGCTGCTCCAGGAGGTGTTTCCGGTCCCTCATGTTCTGCTCATGCGCAGACACATCACTGACATTCTGATGCACAAACTGGCAATTTGGCTTTTGTCCGATTTCCTCCATCCTGAGGAAGGCATGGACTGCGATTTGCAGAACGTCCTTCATTTCGGTGGCGTTCTCCATGGCCATGTTAACAATGGTGATATCGCTCAGTCCTATGACCACAGTGGCCAGCTCATTGTCATGTTGGTAACTTTCCTCCAGCTTGGCCAGTTCGGGGGCTTTCAAGCCTTCGGTGTCGATCACCAGGATGAAATCGCAGCCACTTAGCTTCTGAACAGCTTCTGTAACTTTAATGAGCGTCATGAAGGCTCCTCGCGTACATCGGCCGCTGCTCACTGCAAGCTGCAGGCCAAACATGGTGTTGAGGAGGGTGGATTTCCCAGTGCTCTGCACTCCCAGCACCGTTACAACCAGCATCCTGGACCTTTCCCCGAGCTTGGCGTGTAGCTGAGTCAGAACATCGGTCACCCACTGCAGCGGGATGTTGGAGGCATCTCCATCAATCAGCTCCACGGGAAACCCTTCCAGCATCAGCTCAGCCACAATACCTGGGATATGGATGAATTGTCTTTGGCTTTCTGCCATTTTCCCTGCTTTAACCATCGAGCATTCAGCCTCATAGAACTGCCCGAGCTCGCGCATGAAATGCTCCACCCCGAGGGAGCTGTCAGATATTGACTGATCTAATTCTTCCAGATGTTTTTGGTCTGCTCCTGGAGTTTCACATTTCTCTTTATACTCCGCCCGCATCTTAGAAAGACTTTCCCTAGCAGTGTTATCCAGGCTAAATTTCATCCACTTCAGGAAGTAATGTTTCTCCATTGGAGACAACTCTCCTATTTCCATGATAAACTTGATCAGACCACCAGTAAGGTCACACTCATACTGCTGTCTGCGGATCTCTAGCCATTTCCGTTTCAGCTCAGACTTATAGTCTTCAGTGGCCTTGTCCCCTTGCCTTTGCATTCGGCACTGCTCTTTCTCCACTTTACCCAAGTTTCTCCATGGATCTCTCTGGAGTCTCAGATTTTCCCTTTTGTATTTTGCGACGTCTCTTATTTCTGCAGTGATTTCTTCAGCACGTTTCCTCGCATGCTGACATTCCTGAGAGTCCTCATCCACCTGCATTCCTAGCTCATGAGCCATCACGGCCATGGCTTCCAAACTCACTGTCCTGGGAGAGGAGTTCACTATATTTCTCATAGTGGACTGAATCATTTTCACGAATCCTGCATTATTGATGCTGTTGTTTTTCACCAGTCGTTGTGAATTCCTCAGCTTCAGCACAGGGGCCAGCTGATTAAGGAATCCCTGAGTTTCTTTGAGTATCTCACTCTTGCAGTTGAGGATGAAGTAATATTTAGCAGTTGACTCTTTCAGAGAGGAGAGCAGGGCGTATTCTCTCTGACTGATGCTCTCAGTGATGATGAACACCGCTGAGGAGACTTCTGTTAAAAAGCTGAACTGGAGCCAGTGTGACTCAATGTCCCCGCGCAGGTTTGTAACTGCGACAGGCTCGGGGAAAAGATCTGAACTTTCCTTCCCAGCAGGGAAATACCAGGCAATTTCAACCAGCCCCTCAGCGATTTCCCGCGGGACGTCCCCAGACTCCATGTCCCAATGCACAAAGAAGTCGTGGTGCTGCTGGGCGGGGCTGAGAACCTCGTTGAGGAGCTGGGACTTGGAGAAGCGGCAGCTGCCCAGCCGCACAAAGGAGACGGTTGGCATTTGGGTGAGCACCAGGCTCTCCTCCCTGAACCCTCGGCTCTGTGCCAGGGAGTGCGGCCGCCACCTCCTCACAATGTCCCGCATGGCCCACAGCAGCAGGGTGCCCCTGGGGGAGTCGAGGGGGGGCAGCAGCAGAGGCAGGGCAAACTGGCACATGGACATTTTGGACAGGATCTCCTGCTGCAGGAAACTGTCCGAGCAAAGCAGCACGGCGCAGAGAACGTCCAGGGGGTGCAGGGAAACTTTCATCTCAGCATCACTAAAACAGAAATTGTCATCAGTATACAGATCCTCATCATCAGCCATTTCTTCTGCAGGCGCCTCGTGCCCAAGGCTCGTGTTCCTGGCCGTGCCATTCAGAGCCATGAGCTTCCTCATGAAATGCCACGGTAAATCCCCTAATGCCTCTGGAACCCTGGGCTTTATGCTTTCTGGGCAGATCTCCAGGACGTCCCTCAGCCCGATCTTCCTGCATCTGTGCTGCTCCAGGTTTAGTCTGGACAGAACATCTTGGGCTGCTTTACTTCCCTCTGCAAATACCAGTGAAAACAGAGTAAATGTTCCGAGTACAGAAAGCTGCTTTGTATAGAGTTTACCAATTCCTTATGCTGGCTGATGTTGGGGGCGTCATGCAGAGGTAACTGTAATTTAAAGAAAAGCAGAACCCAGCAAGTGACAGATGTGAGAAGCATCCTGAGCCCAATTCATTTCTTATATACAGGCAGTCCCCGGGTTACATGGATCCGACTTACATCGGATCCCTACTTACAAACGGGGTGAGGCAACCCCCCACTAGCTGTGCCCCCTCCCCCAGCCGACCGCCGAGACGCGCCACAGTCCCGCCACCTGCGTCCTCCGCGGCTTTTCTCAGCAGACACCTCAGCTTGAGAATAAAGGACTGAGGGAAGTGAGGTGTGGGAGAATAAAACTGAGCTCTGGAGAAATGTTTGTCTAGAGTTTCCCCTACAATATGTACCAGTTCCGACTTACATACAAATTCAACTTAAGAACAAACCTACAGTCCCTATCTTGTACGTAACCTGGGGACTGCCTGTATATTGGTACAACAGTAAAACCAATGGGAGTGTTTTAGTGCAAATGAACTATCGTTTGGCCCATTATGAATTCCATAAAGGCTGTGATGGTTGGCATGCTTTGGGCCCATTCCTTACCCTCAGAGCAGGGAGAAGTAGGGATGTCAACTAGTAGTTGACTAGATGATTAACCAGTAATCCTAGGCTTATCAGTTAATCTAGTCAGCGACTCCTTTCCCCCTCCACTTGCTGCCTGTGATACAGAAGCATCAAGGGGGGGAGCAGGAGCTAATGCTGGGGAGAGCCAGTATAAAAGCTGGTTCCCCCCAGCACTCCCCCTGCACTGTTACCTCTATCAGAGTCAGCAGAGCGGTGGGTGGTTACGGGGGCCAGGGGAGGCTGCTGCAAAATCCGAGTAGGCACCTGAATCCAGATCTCCCACCTCCCAGGTGAGCTATGAGGCTATGAGGTATACTGGTAGAGGTCTCTTATTTTCTCCTACAAAAGCTGTTATCCTCTGAGTAAAACATTAAACTGTCCTTGAGAATGAGAATGAGCCAATGGCAGGACAGTCAATAAATAGACTGTGTTTCTCTCCAATACAGGTTTCTTTCATTTTATGGGTTTGCTTTGTTTAGCTGTGGTCCTGTGGATCGCTGCTTGATTTCTGTTATTAAACAGGATCTCCGACTCTCTCTGACTCAGTACTTGCAAGAAGGGAAGAATCGGCTCTAAAGCCAGCCAGTGGGTAGGTTGGAATTTTCCCAGTTTACTGGGTGGGGGCTCAAGCCGGCTATAGTCCTTGTGTTGAAAGAACCTCCCTAGATATTGAACCCGGTCCTTCTGGTTGCCGACTGCCACCGGCAGAGGGTTACATGTTTGTGCAGTCTCAGCCTGCAGGGAGGGTCAGATTTAGCGGGGGCCATTGGGTGACTGCCCAGGGAGCTGTGGTTGGAGTGTGGCGCTGACAGGGAAGTGCTGTGAATGTGCAGAGGCAAATCAGAATCCCCCCGCTTCCTGTCTGTGGAGGAACATGGCTGGTGGGGGAGGGCAAGGTGATGCACAGACACTGCTGTCTCTTTCCATGTTCCTCCATGTCCCCCTCTGGGGGTGAGAGCAGGAGCAAGAAGCAACAGGAGGGTTCTGTGCATCCAGGTCACTTCCCCTCCTCCCCCCGGGCTGGCTGTGCAGGAAGCATCAGGAGCTGCTTCCTTCCCCTTACACAGCCTAGGAGGGAGCCCTTATATTGATCCTCACTCCATGCGTCACTGGCAGAGAGAAGCAGCATCTGAGAGAGGCTGTGCAGCTGCGCCTGTTTTCAGTGAGTGCAGGGATTAAGCACAGAAAAGGACTTTCAGTGGTTAAAGGGAAAGGGGGAGAGTGTAGGGGTCGGGGAGCAGGAGGTGGGGCTGGGTTAGGGGAGAAGGAGGCACAGAAGGGGGTGAGGAGGGATTAGAGAAGGCAGCCCAGTGCAGACAACCCCATAGGGGACAGACGTGATGGGAAGTCGTAATCTCAGGCCCTGAAGTCAGTTAGGAGCTCTGGAAAATGTCCCCTTAGCCCAGTACAGTGTCTCCAGTTTTGTCTCAAAGCCTTTTGGTCTGCCCCAGCATTAACCTTCTCACTTGGAGCCAAGATGGTCTCAGCTGCTAGGCAACCTCTGGGGCATTTCTCAGTCGTGTTGTAATTAGAACTTCGCTCTATTTGCTCGGCAGTTTGTGCAGTTGTGACAGTTCAGTCTCTGCCTCAGGCAGTCTGTCCATCTGTGGGTCCATTTGTTCAAGAACGCCTCCTAAGCGGCAGCAGTAACGACCGAATCCGGTAGGCAGCTTCCTCCTACTCTGACGTAAAGCAAGGTCGGGGTTTGGCTGTGCCAGGAAAACGGGAAGTGCCTGGAATTCCATTGTTTCCCATAACACAGAGAGGGAGGGGACTGAGAGGAGGGACAGATACTCTCTGCAGTGACCACTGGGGGCAGTGAGCACAGAGGACAGTTACACTGTAGAGTGACCACAGGGGGTGGCCGTACCAGGAAGGGAGTGGCCAGCTGGGATCTCGGCTCTCCATATTGCCAGCCATTAGCTAGAGTAAGTGGCCTCCCTGCCCCAACCCCTCTGCCCTCCAACTCTTGACTGCAGCATTGGACATGGGTGGGAGCACGACTGGGGTAGATCAGCACGGCCCCATCCCCCAGCCTTCCAGGGGCTGCACCCCTCCGAGGAACTGCAGGGCCAGCACAGTCCTGGTCCCCCAGAAGGAGCTGTTGGCAGAGCAGCGTGGTCACAAGGATCCTCCATCCTCGGAGTAGCAACACCGTTGCTGCTGTGGGTATCCCCAGTGAGACCTCCAGACTTGGCAGCCCCCAGCCCTGACTCCTGCTCCCCCCACCCTCTGCCCTGAGCCCCCACAAGGACCCAGACCACACTGGGGAAAGTCTCTAGTGTTAATAAAGAAAGAAGGAGAAATACCTGGGCAAACTTTCGTCTTCCCAGAGAACGTGCCATGCTGAGTTTCTGGTTCCTGTTTCAGGTGTAAAGCAGCTAGCAAGAGAACCAGAGAAAACCATTATCAGTGCTGATTTATAACAATCTTACTTCACAATTGCAACCATTTATTGTACTGCACTTCCCATGTTTCCCTCCATTTGAAAGGGGGAGAATCTCCCCAAAAGCACAGGGGAGTTCCCTTTTCCCTTCCAAGGCACTTGTCCACCTTGTGTCAAACTCTTACAGATGTGTGTGTGAAAAGCCCTACACACATTCTTTATACAGCACCTCAGCCTTGAGGAGCTGTCATAGCCCTTACCTTGCAGGGGAAGTGACATCTCTCTCTCAACCCACCTAGTTAGTGTCCACTGATGCAAGGGCAGGATTGGTTGGTTTCGAGTCAGTCAGAGGAGACAGGACAGCAGGGATAGGGAGATTTCAGGGAGGAATAAGAACAGTAGCTTCATCACACTCACTGCCTTGCACCATGGGAAAGTGAGCTAAGTCATAAAATACTGTTTATTATTGTCTGCGCTGGCCACTCAGGCTGTGTCTACACTACAAAGAAAAGTCAGAAAAAGACACGCAACTGCAATTTACGGATCTTTTTCCACTTTTCTTTGGAAAGAGGTTTTTCCAACATTTGGCCCATCTACACTGGGCCACATGTCAGGGGAAAAAGCTCTTTTGAACCTTCTTTCTGTCACATAGAAGTCAGATGTGGGTCCTGCAACTTAGCAAGTCTGGGAAGGAAGTTTCCATCACTGGCGTACCCAACTTAGCAGAGTTTGGTACCCTGCAAGCCCAAACAGCACACCCGGTAAACAACTGGGCTATGGCTACACTGAGAGTTTTCTTGGCAAAAAATATGCTAATGAGGGACTCATTTGCATGAGTTGCAATCTCATTTGCATATTTTCTGCCAGTCCGTTTTTTCACGAGGGTTTTTGCACAAAAACCAGCAGTGTGGACATTTTCCTTTTACGTGGAGTCACAACGGTGCACGGAACCGTGTGGCTCACGTCCGAACATTGCATGGAAACCAGTCAGGGTCCCGGAGCGCAGCTGCTCACCGGAGGGGTCACTGCAATGCCCAGTTCCTGCCTTCCCTGACTTTAGTTCCCCGAGACTGCCCCTTACCCCGTATGCCCTGCTCCCTCGGATCCCCGGCTCTCCTGTCTGCCCACCTCTGCCCCTGCCTGGCTCCCGGACTCCTCATGCCGCCCAGCATCCCAGACACCAGGCTGCTGGGGTAACCGGGCTCCCAGACGCCCCTGGCTGCCTGGCATTAGATCTCCAGTCTCCCGTTCTCTCTGGGAGACCAGACCTGTTAGTGTATGTCAAAATGCCTGCCACAGGCATCAGGATGTCAGAAATGCGGGGTAGGGAGGGTTCCTCATAGGTAGAGCTGTCCCATCCATAGGACAGTTTGGGGTGGCTACCTCAGGCCCTGTACTTTGGGTGCCCACACAGCGGCCTCTGCAACCATGCTATGAAAGGGTCTGAGGGATACATGGGGGGAAGGGGCCTAGTGTGGGGTGGTGAGTTCTGGGAGGGGTGCAATCTTAGCAGGAGCCACACACTTGGAAGCCCCGTGCAGCTGGCTTGCAAGCAGGGAAACTTGTAAGCGGCAGTGGCAGAGAGGAGGCGAGAGGCAGGCAGCTGTTTAAGGCAGGCGGGCGGCGGTAGGAGGGTCGGCGGGGAATGCTGCCTGCCTCTCGCCCCCTCTCCGCCACCACCTCTGGGCAGCTCCAATTGTCCGGCTGGCCGGAGCACTTCTGGTTCCAGTTGGTGCTGGACTATCAGGAGTGCCGGACCACTGGATGCCGGACAACTGGAATTTGACTGTACTTGCTTTCTCTGTAAATGCATCTAACTGCTGCTTTTTAAGTAGAACTGTCCTATGGTGTAAATAGCAAAGTGGGGTGTTCTGTGCTTTGGGGGCAGAGGATCTGGAGTTCTGTGAGAGGATCAGAAGCTGGACACTAAAGACAGATGCTTAGAAGCCTCAGGGGCTGGTTTGTTTCTATTGCTAATCTGCACAGGTACAGCAGATTCTGCTTGGGCTGAGAGGGGAGTGCGAGTGTTGTCCATGGCTGGTGGTGCCTGGGAGCTGGCCCTGGCCGGCACAGACAGAGCTTCCGCACACCGAGGGCTGGTGGTAGCAAGGTGCCTCACAGCCCCGTCACCCCCAGGAATGGTCAGAGTTTCTAGAACAGCTGTTCCGTAGGCTGGCTCAGGGTTCCAAATGTAGCCGTGTTGCATTTGATTAATTAGAAGGGCTCAAAAAAAGGTGAAATCAAAGGGCTAGAAGAGGAAATACCTTTGGGAAGGTCTTTGTCCCCTGAGTTTGGGGCTTCGTGAAGTTCTGGCACAAGACTTAAACTATCTAACAAGGGAAGCAAATAAGAGAGATTATTGGAATGCAATGAATTCTAGTTACTTTACAAATTGATGGAGACCTATTGAGTTTCCTTCCATTGCAAGTGAACAGGAACAATGTGGGAATGAGGAAACGTCAGTTTAAAACCTTTTAAAATAATAAGCAAGCCTAATGGGGTTGCTGGGAGCAGAATTCTCAACTCCTCATTTCATGGGTCCCATTTCAAATACAGAAATTCAATTGTTATTTTCCCACCGACTGCCCCCTACAAGGGATGGAAAATGCTGTTTAAATGGTTAACCTGTTAAATGTAGGGTTTAAATGACAATTAACCTGTTAACTGATAAAACAAGGCTGGGGCAGCGAGCAAGGTGCGGCTTACAGCCCGGGGGCGGGGGGGAAAAGCAGGGGAGGCTCTGCTGGCCCCATCCAGGTGATACTTATCGGGTAACTAGTCAACACCCCTTCCCACTACAGTGCAACCCTCAGCTCTGTCCCCACAGTGGGATTCTCCAGAAGCAAAGGGAAATCTTGCTCCCCGAGCCCCGCTGCATCGGAGATCAGAATTTTGGACACAGCAGCTTCTCCTGTCTCAAAGGGGAGGGCCAGGGTAGTGTCGTGCAAAACAGGGGAATGCTTACAAAAGACAGCCTCGCATTGCAGGCTCTTTGTCGATGTGCACGCTCAATGCTGGAAAATGGGGGAAAGCTAAAATTGAGGGTGTTTACACTGTTTTTATATAGGGAGATGTACCATCTCATAGAGCTGGAAGGGACCTTGAGGGGTTATTCTAGTCCAGTCCCCTGCCCTCATGGCAGGACCAACTACCATCCCTGACAGATTTGCCCCAGATCCTTAAATGGCCCCTCAAGGATTGGACTCACAACCTTGGGTTTAGTAGACCAATGCTCAAACCTCTGAGCTATCCCTGCCAGTGCATGAATGTAATTGCATGAGAACTGAGTTCCGCTGTCTTTCTTGATTAAGAAAGGCTGTTTAAGAGAGAGGCACACCCAGTATGTTGTAACTGTTTAAGAAAGAGAGGCACACCCTGTGTGTTGTAACTGTTTTCTTAATCAAGAAATCCAGAGGAATTAAGTTCTCAGGCAATTACATTCATTCCTGTAAAAAGTGTACTCCAGTCCTTAATGAGGATGGTACAGTTTTCCTTCACAGCCTTGTCTAGTCACAATTAGTTACTGAATTTGCACAGTTTGTGAATGTTTTCATTTGGCAATATTGCTGTACATTTAAGTGCACAAGCTGAGTCAAAGAGCCCTAAAAAATCATCATTGCCTTAAAAACGTAAGATTAAAAACTTTTTGGAGTTTTAATGGCCTTTGAGTATTTAGGGTTACGTTTTATAGTTTTTCTTTGCAGTCATGAGAACTAGAATGGTACTTTTTATTTTAAAGCAAAGCTGAGATGGTGGTGATCACCCAAACTGAAAACAAATAGTTAGACACACACACACAGCACACTCCATGCATACATTGTGCAAGGTTCTTACCAGATCCTGTCTCAAAAAGTTTCCCCAACAGATCTCTCCTGTTGATGGATTTCAGCACATCCGCTGTCACTTCCCGCCCATAGTCTTCTCCATAGTAGCTGAGTAGGTCTTGAGTTATTTTCAAAGGTGTTGCTTTTTCTAGTTTACTCATGGGGATATTGTCATAGCCCTTCTTCAGCTTACATTTGTTCAAATAGTGACTGAATTTCTCAAGGTTATCCCCTGTCAGTTCCTCAAGTGTCTTATGCATGCAATCAGTCACAGTTTTCTTCATGTTGTCCTCTTCTCAGCTCTCTGAGCAGCCTGTGGGGGAAAAGGCAAAATCGGGAAATGGCTTGTTCACAGAAAAAGCATCAGGACAAAACTGGAACTTAGGATGACTCAGTAGTTCCTAAACTTTTCGGCACCACGCCCTCTTTTTGATTTTTGAGAAACCCTCATGACTCCCCCGCCCCCCAAAAATAGCAGCAAAACCTGGGGTGGGATTGATGGAGGTGTGTGGGGCTGAGTCGCCTTGCGCCCCCCCTGGAATTTCTTCACACACCCCTCCAGGGGGCACGCCCCGCATTTGGGACCCATGAGCGTTCTCTTCACCTCAGCTCCCCTCCCTCCTGGCCTACAGCTCTCTCCAGTCACGCAAACAAGAATGGCAGCACATTCGCGCTGAATCCCAAATGGAAACTCTCCTACAAAACACTAAATTGGTTCCTTCCCAGAACCAAGACTAAGCTAAGACAAAGCTGGGTCAGTTAGGCCACTAGAATAAAATCTATCAGATGAGACGAACACAGAAGAAAAGTTTCAGGAGGGTAGCTGAGTTAGTTGTTTTTTAAGTTTATCCTGTACAGACTAATACTCTGGTAGCACTTTATAGATATGTCGATGGGATCATGAGCTTTCGTGGGCACAGCCAATTCTTCAGATGACTGGAGTGTTGTATGTCCAGAACCAAAATAAACGGGGGAGAAGGGAGGGGTTGGGGAAAAGGAAAAAATGGGAGGGGAGGACAAAAGGAGGCAGTGGGTATATAAATATCAAAGGGAAAACCGAGCTGGTATGTAAAAGGCAAAACTGATAGAAGAAAAGAGCAGGGACAGTAGTGACGTCATCCAACATTTTTCTAACCGAAAAGGGAATGAGATCGATAGTAAAATGTGTACGTCCCACTCTCCAGTTTCCCCCAGTTTGCTTCTTCCGTTCTTTTGTATGTGGTCTCACAGAAGGGGCAAACGAGGGTCAGACCAAAGTCCATCTACCCCAGCATCCTACCTGTATGTATCCCTGCCAAACTAGTTTTCATTTCATGCGTCTGATGAAGTGGGCTCTGGCCCACAAAAGCTAATGCCCAAATGAATGTGCTAATCTTTAAAGTGGCACGTGGATTCTTCGTGGTTTTTGCTGAAACAGACTAACACAGCTACCCCTCTGTGACTTGTCTTCTGACAGTGGCCAGTACCAGGAGTTCTAGGGGGAATGAAGAGAAGGGGGAATCAGCAAGCGATCCCTCCCCTGTCCCTTATTCCCGGCTTCAGGATAAACGAGGGGAGGGACACCATTCCTGTCCATCCTGGTAAAGATAATTAAATAATTGAGACACAGGTACAGACATTACATCCCGTCACATAATTAGGGGATGTTTTAAGGCCCTAAATCAGCACTCCTGGTTTGTAAAATCCTGGTTTGTAGGTTTGCAGCCCCACCTACAACCCTGCCCCCTCTGCTGATGTCCTGCCCCTTCCCCCACAGGGAGGGGAAGAGGAGGGGCAGTGTGCCAAGTGTGTGAAGACCCCCCACCACAGGAGGGAAGAGCGTGTGCACCCCGGCATCCCCAGAGCAGTGGGAAGGGCGGTGGCTCCAGCTTCTCCAGCTCCCAGAGCAGTGGGAAGGGCAGTGGCTCCAGCTTCTCCAGCTCCCAGAGCAGTGGAGAGGGTGGGCAACATGCAGGCTGAGCCACCGAGGAACATGGGGAGGGCAGATGCCAGGAGCAACAATACTCCACAGCAGGTGTTTTGGGGGTGGAGGGTGAGAGGGGCCAGGCTGGCGGTTTGGGAAGGCAAAGCCTTCCCCTGCCTAAGCCACTGGGTGCCCATGGAGCTGCACTACATGTCCACACAATGTGTCCCTGGCTACAGTCTTTGAACGATGCACCCAGGGTAATTCTGCTCTTCACCAAGTTGTTTTGCAGAGAGAAATGAGTGTCCGAGAGAAGTGAAACTGTTTCCACTGCCGCAGTGATCGCCTGCTACTTAATTTCTTGCCTTGTCTCTTTATTAGTCTTTTTCTGCCATTTCTTCCCTTACTCCTGGTTTGCTTCTCCTGTGCTGGTCTGCAAAGTCATTACAGGCTGGACCTCTCTGGTCCAGCACCCTTGGGACCTGACCTGTCCTGAAAGAGGGGAATTGCTATATCAGGAAAGGTCCCCTGCCCCTAGCCTGCCAGCCCACCTCCCCTTATGGCCTGTGGTGCCCCACTGCCCCCAAGCTAGGCCCCACTGCTGTCCAGACTGGCCCCAGCCCCCCCAGCTACCTGCCCAGCTGGAGTTCCACAAGGCTGGAGCTCCTTGACTACCAGGGCCAGAGAGCCCTGACTGCCACCAGAGCTCCATGACCACTGCCCGTCCCGTTACGGCTGGGCCAGAGCTCCCTGCCATGCCACCCACCCTCCCTGGGATGGAACCACCAGCCCCTCCTGCCATACTCACCCTGCCACTAGACCTCCCTCTTCCTGAGCTCTGTGGCTCGGGGACATGTGTGGTCCTGCCATAGTAGGGGGTCAACAAACATGTGGACAAGGAGGATCCAGTGGCTATAGTATAATTAGATTTCATAGAATCCTAGGGCTGGAAGAAACCTCACCGATCCCAACTCAATCGTCCCAGCCAGGGCTTTGTCAAGCCAGGACTTAAAAACCTCTAGGGATGGAGATTCCACCCCTCCCTAGGGAACCCAGCCCAGCGCTTCCCCATCCTCCTTGGGAAAGAGCTTTTCCTAATCTCCAACCTAGGCCTCCCCCAATGTATCTTGAGTCCATTGCTCTAGGGATGTTAAATATCAGTTAATTGAATCGTTGAGTAACCTCATGAATTCTTAGCAGTTACTCGACTATTCTATAGTCCCTGGAGGTCACTAGGCAGCCAGTGTGCTCCAGCCTCACTTCCCCTAGTCCTCTAATCTTCTCTTCCAGTGACCAGTTTGCACCTAGTGCAGATTAAATCCCTTCTATCTTCCTGTTTTTATTAAGTACAAAAAACAGGATTTAATTAGTTGCAAGTGAAAACAGGCTGATCAAAGTACGTTCTAATACACTAAGGCTACGTCTACATTGGCAAGATTTTGCGCAAATAATTTTAACGCAAGAGTTTTTGCATTAAAGTATTTGCGCAAGAGAGCGTCTACACTGGCATGTGCTTTTGTGCAAAAGCATCCGTGCCAGTGTAGACGCTCTCTTGAGCAAGAACGCTCCCATGGCCAGTTTAGCCATCGGGCTTTCTTGCGCAAGAAATTCATGTTGCCTGTCTACACTGGCCTCTTTCGCAAGAAAAGTTGCGCAAGAGGGCTTATTCCTGAGCGGGAGCATCGTAGTTCTTGTACAAGAAGCCCTGATTTCACATATTAGAACGTCAGTGTTGCGCAAGAGCTCCCCGCCAGTGTAGACAGGCAGCATGTTTTTGGGCTCCCGGACTGTCTGTGCAGCGCTGTGTTCCCCAAGCCCTCAGCCCTCAGCCCTCAGCCGGGCTGGGCGGATGCAGCCGTATGCTTCAGGCTCCCGGCAGAGGCATAGTGAGGGTTACCAGGTGAGCTCTTATTGCTGGCTGTGGAGAGAGGAGGAGGGGTTGGATATGGGCCACAGGAAAGCAGGGTCGGGGCAGTGGAGGTGCCCGGGGGAGATAGGGAGGGGAACAAGCTGGCGGAAGCAGGGCTGGCCAGGGGAGATCGCGGGGGTGGGAACCAGCTGGCGGGGGCAGTGAAGCTGGACAGGGGAGATCGCGTGGCAGGGCTGGCCGGGTGGGAGGGCAGTGAGGCTGGCCAGGGGAGATTGCGGGGGGAGGGACTGGCTGGCAGAAGCAGGGCTGGCCGGGGGGTGGGAGCGCTGGGGCTGGCCAGGGGAGATCGCGCCGGGGGGTTGAGGGGAGAACCGGCGGGCAGAAGCAGGGCTGGCCATGGGGGGGAGCAATGAGGCTGACCAGGGAAGATCGCGGGTGGGAGGGAAATCAGCTCACAGGAGCAGCAGGGCTTGCCAGGAGAGATCGGGAGAGAATCAGCTGGCGGGGACAGCCGGACTGGGGTGGGTGGGGAGAATCGGCCAGCAGCGAGCAAGACAGTTGAGGGCACACGGAGATCCTAAATAAAAATTTAAAAGCAGTGCCTATTAAATATCCTCGCTACTGACAGTGAGGTTTAAAGGCACTGCAATGTGTCAGAATCGAGAGAACCTGGTGTATTCACCATCCGGAATGAGACTATGGATTAAAAATTCCAAAGATGGTGTCAGCTTTCTGAAAATAAATGAGCCCCTTTTCAATACATGAAGTGGTGGTGCAGGGTTTTATTGGATTACAGTCCATTTTTTCAATCCATATTCCCTTAACTTGCTGGTAAGAATATTGTGGGTGGCCGTATCAAAAGCTTTGCTAAAGCTGGCTCTGGGGGGAGACCCAAAACACCATATTTGCATATTCATAATTTGCTTAATGAATATGCAAATATGCAAATGAATGTTGCCGGTCCTTCAAAAGCTCATGAATGGATTTACTGGTCCCTGTGTCAAAAAGTATGGGAACCCCTGCCCTACGTAAAAGAATAAATGGACACAAATCAGATATTAGGAATCATAGAATCATAGAATAATAGGACTGGAAGGGACCTCAAGAGGTCATCGAGTCCAGCCCCCCGCCCTCAAGGCAGGACCACGCTCCGTCTACACCATCCCTGACAGATGTCTATCTAACCTGTTCTTAAATATCTCCAGAGAGGGAGATTCCACCACCTCCCTTGGCAATTTATTCCAATATTTGACCACCCTGACAGTTAGGAATTTTTTCCTAATGTCCAATCTAAACCTCCCCTGCTGCACTTTAAGCCCATTACTCCTTGTCCTGTCCTCAGAAACCAAGAGGAACAAATTTTCTCCTTCCTCCTTGTGACACCCTTTTAGATATTTGAAAATCGCTATCATGTCCCCCCTTAATCTTCTTTTTTCCAAACTAAACAAGCCCAGTTCATGAAGCCTGGCTTCATAGGTCATGTTCTCTAAACCTTTAATCATTCTTGTCGCTCTTCTCTGCACCCTTTCCAATTTCTCCACATCTTTCTTGAAATGTGGCGCCCAGAACTGGACACAGTACTCCAGCTGAGGCCTAACTAGTGCAGAGTAGAGCGGCAGAATGACTTCACGAGTTTTGCTTACAACACACAATGCAATGCAATATACAATGCAATATACAAAAACCTGTAGGAGAACACTGCAATCTCCCTGGACACACAGTAGCAGATTTAAAGGTAGCCATCCTGCAACAAAAAAACTTCAAGACCAGACTTCAAAGAGAAACTGCTGAGCTACAGTTCATCTGCAAATTTGACACCATCAGTTTAGGATTAAACCAAGACTATGAATGGCTAGCCAAGTACAAAAACAGTTTGTCCTCTCTTGGTGTTCCCACCACCACATCAGCTGCTAGAAGTGGGCCTCACCCTCCCTGACTGAATTAACCTCGTTATCTCTAGCCTGCATATTTATACCTGCTTCTGGAAATTTCTACTACATGCATCTGACGAAGTGGGTCGCCCATGAAAGCTTATGCTCCAATACATCTGTTAGTCTATAAGGTGCCACAGGACTCCTTGTCGCTTTTGCAGATCCAGACTAACACAGCTACCCCTCTGATACTTGACACCTAATTCAATGTTCCTTGTAATACATTACTAACCTTTCTTCTTCATCACTCTCAAAACAGCATTATAGAGGCTCAGTCCAGCTCATTAATTTTACATGAACCCCACATTGATCATTGCTATTTACTGTAAGGAAAATTTTGTTTACCTGGCCCATCCCAACTTCACAAGGCAGAAGACACTCAGATACCACAGACAAAAGCAGGCTATAAATAAGATCCCAAGAGGCAAGGGAACTGGTGTGTATACACAATGCAGCTTGGGGGCTGATAAGCCCAGGTTAAGGTTGATAAGCCAGCCTGTTTCCCCCCACAGGGCCAAAAGTATTTCTGATTCTTCTGAAGTGTAACCATGAACCTGATTTTCCAACATACTCCAGGTTAGAGGCAATTTTGCTTCCTCAGTTGATAGTACCCACAATTTGCACCTGCAATAGAATCAAGAGGAAGCATTGGTGGAAAAAATTGCGGGCCCAATTTATCATGGATGCAAAATTTTACCTGTGAAACTGGAGGCTCAGTTTTAAAAAATCAAACCCATCGGATTACAAAAGACTATTTTTTTAAATTAAATTCATTATTAATTCTCACAGACCATATAGCAACATCCTATATTAAATGAGCCTTATCACTGAAAAATGCCATACAAGAGGCACCATGGTCCAGTGTGTCCTAAACTTCTGAAAGCCGAGGTACTGTACATAAAATGAAACCAAACATTGCTTCTCCCCACTAACACTGCCATCTAGTGTTAAAGACCAGCCATAATTTAGATTTTCGTAATATACTTTCTCTTCTTCCTTACATGCGATGTAGTTTGCAGTGCTGACTTTTCAAACAGGATCACAGGCATTTGAGTCAGTCCCCATTGGAATGAATGGGACAGCTCCCACCTCTCCAACCTATTATTTCAGGATCTCTGCAAATGCAGACAGACCACAGCGTCATCAGTTATCAACTTTATCTTGATGCATTTCTCTGCAACCATTAACAACTAAACTTACTTTGCAAAAAATGAAAGTTAACACCAGGGAAGAACTGGATCTCTGCATGTGCCCCCAGGACTCGTCCTTCATGCCCCACTATCAGGGGGCTGTGCCATGCACTTTGGGGAACACTGCCATGGGCAAACACTCCATTTAGTGACATTGACATAATAAACCAGCCTCGCGACTGCCAAGCTCCATGTAACTCAAGTGCTGAGAGAGCCCAAGACAACTCAAAATGGGGGCAGTTTATATGAATGATCCAAGGCTATGGGGTACCCTTCCCCCTCTGGTCCATGGTATCTGCCCGCCCACAATTCTCCTTCAACCTTACCTTGTGGTGTCTTCCTGCAGCATAGGACTGGGGCTTTAGTACCTTCTTCTTGGATCTGTGATGCACAGAACTGCTCTCCCCCAGGGATATTTGGGAGGCTACCCCCTCGCTCGAGTCCTGACAGCTCAGCAGCAGAAACATGGAGCAGAGAGCTGGGCTGAGGATGCTGCTCCCCCACTAACGTGTCAAGTAAGACTCTGTGCCCTGGCCAGGCAGGTGAGCTCAGCCACAGGGCCAAGCAGCCCCCAGACCATGTTTTCAGGATTTAGATAGATGCAGATCTACAAGGCATGTCCCTCCCCTGGGCTGCCCTGGCCCAACGCGCAGATCCACCACTGTGAGTAGGGAACCCAGCACCAACTCCATGGCCCAGTGTAGCACAAACGCAGCAGCCCACTGCAAACAGGACCCATGATGTGGGTTGGAGGGGCTTAGAAACTAATTCTTCACTGACTGCCTCCCAGAATCCCTCCACCTGCTCCTCCAAACTCCTCTTTCCCTCCAGAACGACACCCATTTCCAACTCCTCCTCTCCCAGCTTCCCTCCTTCCCCTGCCCAACTAGCCCCTTCCCCGACTTACCCCCTTTCCAATTGTTCCCCCTCTCAAATTAGCCCCTCCCATAACTGACTCCCCCCGTGAGTCTCCCAAAATTGAGCTCAATCTCCTGGAGGCTCCTGAAGACAAACCAGGAGATCGGCCATTCAAAGTCCGGCAGTGCAGGGGGCTGAGGCAGGCTCCCTGATTGCCAGGGCTCCACACAGCTCCTGAAAACAGCCACCAACCCACAGCCAACAGATGGGGCACCCTCAGGGGGTCTCCACATGCTGCCCCCAGGAACTGAGGTCAATGGAGCTGCAAGGGCAGTGCCTGCAGGTGACAGACGTGTGTGTGGCCACCTGCCCCCACACCTCAGGGTTAGCGGGGAATGATGTGCTGGCTGTTTCCAGGGCAGGCAGGGCACCTGCCTCAGCCCCACTGAACCTCCAACTGGGATGTGGAACTGCCCAAATTTATGTGGCACCTGGCTCGAGCCGACACCCAGCACCACCTCCCACACTCCTTCCTGCACCGCACCCCCCTGTGCTGATCCCGCACACACAACTCCCTCCCACACTTCTTCCTGCACCACAACTTCCCTCCACACACACACCCCTCCTGGACCCCAAACCCCAGTCCTGAGCCCCCACACACCCAAACTCCCTCTCACACTCCTTCCTGCACCACACACCCCTGTGCTGATCCCGCACACACAACTCCCTCCCACACTTCTTCCTGCACCACAACTTCCCTCCACACACACACCCCTCCTGGACCCCAAACCCCAGTCCTGAGCCCCCACACACCCAAACTCCCTCTCACACTCCTTCCTGCACCACACACCCCTGTGCTGATCCCGCACACACAACTCCCTCCCACACTTCTTCCTGCACCACAACTTCCCTCCACACACACACCCCTCCTGGACCCCAAACCCCAGTCCTGAGCCCCCACACACCCAAACTCCCTCTCACACTCCTTCCTGCACCACACACCCCTGTGCTGATCCCGCACACACAACTCCCTCCCACACTTCTTCCTGCACCACAACTTCCCTCCACACACACACCCCTCCTGGACCCCAAACCCCAGTCCTGAGCCTCCACACACCCAAACTCCCTCCCACACTCCTTCCTGCACCACACACCCCTGTGCTGATCCCGCACACACAACTCCCTCCCACACTCCTTCCTGCACCACACACTCCCCTCCACACACACACCCCTCCTGGACCCCAAACCCCAGTCCTGAGCCCCCACACACCCAAACTCCCTCCCACACTCCTTCCTGCACCACACACCCCCTGCGCTGATCCCGCACACACAACTCCCTCCCACACTCCTTCCTGCACCACACACCCCTGTGCTGATCCCGCACACACAACTCCCTCCCACACTCCTTCCTGCACCACACACCCCTGCGCTGATCCTGCACACACAACTCCCTCCCACACTCCTTCCTGCACCACACACTCCCCTCTACACACACACCCCTCCTGGACTCCAAGCCCCACTCCTGAGCCCCCACACACCCAAACTCCCTCCCACACTCCTTCCTGTACCACCACCTCTCCCCCCCACACACACACACTCATCCCCTTTGCCCAGGGCCAGGGCGTTTGGGTTTGTGTGATTAGACAGTTGCCGACCCTCCACGTACCCTCTTCACCGGTAACACCCCTCCCAGGCCCTTCCCAGCCCATTGAACCCCCCCCCCCCCCAGTCTCCCTTCTCCGTCTGATCCCCGCTACTGAGCCCTCCCCTCGTGCCTGGCCCCAGCATGAACGGCCCCTCTCCGGCCCCCATGGGGCACCCTGAGCTTAGCCCCTCAGTCCTGCTCCCCGGGGGGCAGTTGTGTCGGTTTAACTGTCGCCTCACGGACATTCCAAGCGCCCCTCCCCCCAGGGGGGCACCTGGGCCGTTAGCCTCAGGGGTGGGGGTTCCTTTGCATGGAGGAGGCAGGAGCAGCCAAGCAGGGGCTGCTCTGGGGGAGCGAGGGGGGCTATGCAGGGCTCCCCAGGGCTCAGGCTGGGCAGACCCTGGGCAGGGCCAGGCCTGTGCTGGGAGCCCGGCTGCAGGGCCCCAGGCAGGGGCAGGGGGAGGCTGCCCCAGGCAGATGCTGGGGGCGCAGGGGCAGGAGGAGGCTGCAGTTCCCAGAGCAGGGACGGGGCTGTCAGCAGATGGGAGCTGGGCCCCCACTGGGACAGGAGCCCCCCTGTCAGGCAGAGCTGTGCACCCTCCCTTCGTGTGCTGCCCTCCACTGGTTTCAATGGGCTTTGGATCAGGCCCACGGCCATTCCAGGAGTGCCTAATTCCATGTTCCTTATAACAAGGTAGCTGCAACTTTCTTTCTTCGTCACTCTCCCAAGAGCAGCATAGTGGCTCAGTCCAAATCGTTCATTTTGCACAAATCCCACAACGATCACTGCGATTTTCTGTGAGGAAAATTCTATTTCCCTCACCCCCAACTGCGTTGGTGCAGAAAGCACTCGACACCACAGACAGGAGCCGGCTATAAATGAGACGATTCCAACAGGCAGGGGAACTAGTGCACATGCAGCGTGGGGCGGATGAGCCAGCCTGTTTCCCATCAGAGGGCAAAAATATTTCTGATACTTCTAAGCTGCAACCATGAGCCTGGTTTTCCAACTGTTTAGCAGGTGCAATTTTCTTTCTCCATAATTGTAGCAACAATTTTGCAGAAAATTGTTAGCCACCGTTGATTGTGGATGGAAAATGTTACCTGTGAAACTAGAGGCTCAGTTTGAAAATCAAACCCATTTGACCACAAAGGAATATTTTTTTTAAATGTGCACTTTCATTATTAATGATCAAAGTCCATATAGCAACATCCAATATTAAATCAGTCTTTTCACTGCAAAATGTATTGTGGATGGAAAATTTTACCTGAGAACTGGAGGCTCAGTTTGAAAATCAACCCCATTGGATTACAAAAGAATATTTTAAAAAGCATGTAAATTCATTATTAATTTTCACAGTCTATATAGCAACATCCTATATTAAATCAGCCTTTTCACTGCAAAATGCCATACAAGAGTCACCATTGCCCAGTGTTTCCTAAACTTCGGACAGCCGAGGAGACCTTGTTCAGAAAATTAAACCAAACCCGGCCTCTCCCCACTACTGCCATCTAGTGTTAAAGGCCCAGCCATATTTTAGATCTTCATAATATAAGTTCTCTTCTTTCTGACATTCTTTGACCTGGAAAATAGATCACAGCACTGACTTTTCAAACAGGGTCACTGGCATTTAGGTCAATCCCTACTTAACTGACTGGGACAGTTCACACTTCTCCAACTTATTATTTCCAGGTCTCTGCAAACTTAAAGACATCACTGTGTCATTAATTAACTTCAGGCCACATTCTGATGCATTTCTCTGCAAGTGTAACAACTAAACTTACTTTGAAAAAATGAAAGTTAATACCAGGGAATAGCTGGATGTCTGTATGTGCCCCCAGCACTCGTCCTTCATGCTCCTAATCAGAGGTTTTACACACACTTTGGGGGACTCCACCATAGACCAACACTTCTTTCAAGCTATGTCTACGCTGCAGGAATTTGTTGGCAGAGACAATGCAAATGAAGCACTCATTAGCCTTTCTCATGCTCTCATTTGCATAATCTCTTCCAATCCGTTTTGCAGAAGAGGTTTTTGCAAGGAAAAATCGCAGTGTAGATGGGGCAAAAACCCCTTTTGCACAAAATACCTGCTTTTTTGAGGAATAAGAGTTCTTGCGCAAAAGGGTTTTTTTGTGCAAAATAGCCCCATCTACACTGCTTTTTTTGCACAAAAACTTCTTCCGCAAAACAGATCGGAAGAGACTATGCAAATGAGAGCATCAGAAATGCTAATGAGCGCTTCATTTGCATCGCCTCTGCCGACAAAGTCCTGCAGTGTAGACGTAGCCTGTCAGTGACATAATTAAACCAACCTCACAACCACCAAAAAAGTCACACACCTCTAGTGATGGGGGAACCTCAGACAATGCAAAGTATTGATGTTCACAGAGCAGTGTGGATCACTCCATAAACTGTGTGCAAATTAACTGAAAATGTGTGCATCTAGGAACAAGGAATGTAGGGCATTCTTCTAGGATGGGGTACTCTGTCCAAGAAGAAATGATTCTGACAAAGATTTGGGTGTCATTGTGGATAATCATCTGAACATGAGCTTCCGGCTTGATGTTGTGGCCAAAAGAGCTACTGTGATCCTGGAATGGATAAACAGCAGAATCTCCAGTAGTTTATTTTACCTCAGTATTTGGCCCTAGTACAACCACTGCTGGAATCCTGTGTCCAGTTTTAGAGCCCACCATTCAAGAAGGCCACGGGTAACCTGGAGAGAGGTCAAAGAAGAGCCACAAAAATGAGCAAAGGATTGGAAAACGTGCTTCATAGTGACAGATACAAACTAAAAATGTGTAAATCTATCAAGGCCTTGTCTACACTAGCATTTTTATTGGTAAAACTTTTGTCAGTCAGTGTTGTGGGAAAAAAAACCAATCCCTGACTGACCAAAGTTTCACCGACAAAAGTGATGGGGCTGTGTCAGTGGGATACACTCTCCCACCATTACATCTGTGGCCACTTGTTTGTAGGGTTACCAGGTAGGTTTAGAAAAAATACCGGACACACTTGATGGGGGGGGGACCGGCTGGGAGGGAGGGCGAGGCTGGCCTTGGGGGGGGGGGGCAGGGGCAGCACAGTTGGCCCAGGTAGATGGGGTAGGCCGGTGGCAGGGCTGGCGGGCAGGAGGACGGGGGCAGCGCGGCTGGTCGGAGGAGATGTGGGGAGTGGGAGCGGAGCTGGCAGGCGGGGGGGCAGGGGCAGGGGCAGCGTGGCTGGCCCAGGGAGAAGGAGGAGAGGTTGGGGCAGCGCGGCTGGCCAGAGGAGATGGGGGAGGCCCGGGGACGGGGTTGGCGGGCGGGGGGGCAGGGCAGTGCGACTGGCCTGGGGAGATCAGGAGGAGGAGAACCGGCTGGCAGGAAGCAGAGGTGGCTGGGAGGGGGTCGGAGGCAGCGGAGCTGGTCGGAAAGGGTCGGGGAAAGCGGAGGAGGAGGCAGGACTGACCTGGGCACGTGCAGATCCCGGGGCGCTGTCAATCCCACGCACAGTCTGGAGAAGTACGAATGAGCCCGGCTGCGGCTCCACCATGCGCTCAGGAGCAGGGACAGGGCTTCTCCTCCTCCCCAAGGCATCAGACACAGCCAGGGCTCCCAGCACCGATCGCTCCCTGCCTCCCAGCTACTCCCTCCGCCCCCGCCCCCGCCAGGCTTCCATCCGGCGCCCAGCCAGAAATCTAGGCAATACCGGACATTACGTGTGTTCGGTATTTTCTGAATTTTTTTACCGGACAGAGGACCCAAAAACCAGAATGTCCAGCAGAATACCAGACACCTGGCAATGCTAGGTTTACTTACGCCAGAAGGAGAGTTTTCTCCCCTCAGCATAGAGCAGCGGTTCCCAACCTTTTCCAGCTAGGGACCCATTTTGACAATTCAGGAAGACTTGGTGACCCAAGGCAATTCAAAAATGGGGGAAGGTGAAGGGCAGAGCCACCTGGGGAAACACTTGGCAACCCTTATGAAATGTAATGGCGACCCATAGTTGGTTTGCGACCCATAGGTTGGGAAACTCTGCCATAGAGTGATTACGTAGGAAACGTGACAGCAGCAGAAACGCAGTGGTACCGCAGTGCTGCCGTAAGGCCCGTCGTGTAGACATAGCCTTGGTTTAACAAAGAAATTGTCTCAGAGGGGTAGCCGTGTTAGTCTGTCACTTTAAAAACATTTTTTAAGGTGGGTTTTGCCCACAAAAGCTCATGATACTACATATATTTTTGTTAGTCTTTGAGGTGCCACAGGAATACTCGTTTTTAAAGAAATTAAGTGGCGACTTGATTATAGCTTCTGAGTTTCTTTCTAGAGAATGCACATTTAGTCATTCTTCAGTCCAGCAGAGGAAGATCTAATGTGATCCAATGCCTGGAAGTTGAAGCAAGACAAATTCAGACTGGGAATCAGTGAGGGCAGTTAACTATTGGAACAATTTACCCAGCGTTGTTGTGGACTCTTTTGGCCTTGGATCTATGAATTGGAATGCAGGTGCCTAACTCCTATGGGACTAAGTAAGTAACGTGGCCAAGGACACACAGGTTACATCTAGACTGGCATGATTTTCCGCAAATGTTTTTAATGGAAAAGTTTTCCCGTTAAAAGCATTTGCGGAAAAGAGAGTCTAGATTGGCATGGACGCTTTTCCGCAAAAGCACTTTTTGCAGAAAAGCATCCATGCCAATCTAGATGCACTTTTGCGCAAAAAAGCCCCGATCGTCATTTTCGCGATCGGGGCTTTTTTGCGCAAAACAAATCTGAGCTGTCTACACTGGCCCTTTTGCACAAACGCTTTGCGCAAAAGGGAATGGGAGCAGTATAGTATTTCCGCAAGAAGAACTGATTCTGTACATTACAAAGTCAGTGTTCTTGCGGAAATTCAAGCGGCCAGTGTAGACAGCTGGCAAGTTTTTCCGCAAAAGCAGCTGCTTTTGCAGAAAAACTTACCAGTCTAGACACAGCCACAATGCACTGAACCCAGATTTCCCAGGTCCTAGATTACAGAATAGAATTTCCAGGCTCCCACCTAGGCCTGGCCTGGGAATAGTTAACTTTGGGGTGTGTCCCATTCAGCAGCCTGCATTTCCTTCCTTAGACTGAGACGGGCAGAGCTATGTCGTGATTGTCTGGGGGATCGGGAGCTGGAATGGGAAGTGAGGTGCTTAACCCTGTGTAGTGTTCCTCAGGATGCTGTCACAGGAAGTGCAATGGGAGGGCTCTATTGTGCTCTGCAGAGCTTTAGTTTCAATTTTATGCTGCTGAACCGGAAGCTGCTTCCTGGTTTCTCTCTCCCTGCGATGGCCCCGCCGTTTGCTTAGGGCTGTGTCTGCGGGGCTGGGATGGAGAAAACAGGTGACAGCAGCTCCTCCCTGCTGGAGACCCTGGACGAGCTGGGGGAGAAGGATCTCAAGAGATTCAAGCACAAGCTGAGAAGGATCCGGCTGAAGGAGGGATATCAAGCCATCCCCTGGAGCCGGCTGGAGAAAGGGGACCAGGTGGATGTTACTGACCTGCTGATCAGGCACTGTGGAGAGCCCTACGGGGTGGAGGTGGCTGTGCAGGTGCTGAGAGACATCCATCACAGAGACCTGGCGGAGAAGCTCAGCGAGGCTGTTCCAGCCGGTAAGGCATAAAGCAGCGAGAGCAGATCCAACCTGCAAGAGATTGAGGTGGGGAGAAACTTGCTGGACTAATAAATCTGTTCCCTCTCTCAGCGGCTGCTTCCTGTCGCCTCGGTGCCTGAGCCCAGCTAGAAACAGCCCCTGGCTGGAAGTTCTTGAACGGCCTGGATGGCTGACGCCTTTAGATATGTGGCCTTTGCTCCCTGCAATAATTCAGCTCTTCAGACAGCGGGGCAGGCTCGCTGACAGAGGGGGGCAAAGGGGGCAATTGCCGAGGAGCCCAGAGATTCAAAGGGGCCCAGGGCTATAGTCGTCACAGTATCTGGGCTCTGTACGGCTCTGAGGGCGAGGGGGAAGCGGAGGGACACACCACAGTCAGGGCAGAGCTAAAGGCTGACTGCCCTCAGCCCTGCCCTATTCACCTGAGACCTTGGCTCTTTCAGGGTGTGGAACACCCCCCCCACACACACACACACACACACCCACACACACATACACACACCTCTTACCCCGCAGGCCCGCACTAGCTGTCGGCCCCTCTGCGGCGGGGAATCTGGGTGTGTCAAAGGAGGCTGCACTACCTGCCCTGTGTGGTGAGACACTAAAACACGCTTCTGCTGGGATCCGCTACCTGGCAGCCCCAGTCCCATGTCCAGAGTGTGAAAGGTGTGGCACTAAACCAGGTGCAGTGTAGCTGTAGTCCCCTCAGTCCCAAGGCATCAGAGAGACAAGGCAGGTGAGGTAATAGCTGGAGAAGATCCCTGTGCAGCTCGAAAGCTTGTCTCTCTCACCAACAGACAATTCAATCAAAGATCTGTCCTCACCCGCCTTGTCTCTCCAAAACTGTCAGTGAAGCCGCAGCCTTTATGTATTTCACTGGGATCAAAAGTACGGCAGCCATAGATCGGGCAGTTAGCCACGCATGGCTACATCTTAGGTATCTTGTTCGTTTGCAGGCATCCCCCAAAATGGCTGATATAGTCTTGCCACGGCTCCTCATTTTCTTGTTTGCATTTTGTTGACATTTTCCTGGGAATTTTCCGGTTTATGTAAAAACTGGTAAAAGCTGAAAAGGCCAGGCCAGCAGGAGAGGGGAGGGAGGAAGGGAGCAGATCGCGATCTCAGGTGCGAAGCGGGGGGTGAAGGTAGGGTGGGTGTCTGAATACCTCGCAGCACAATAGGGGATGGGATGGAGTCTGAAACCATTTCTCACTCATGACTCAATTTCACAGCTGGTGGTTTCCTTTTAATGCGTTTCACATAGTCACACACACACACACAGCTGTGTGCATAGTTACATGGATGATGGATGGTTACACAGAGCGTGCACACACTCACACTGAGCACCCACACACACACAAACAAACACTGCAGCTAGAGATCATCGAGTCCAGTCTCCTGCCCTCAAGGCAGGACCAAGTACTGTCTAGACCATCCCTGATAGACATTTATCTAACCTACTCTTAAATATCTCCAGAGATGGAGACATTGTCTGCATGCATGCACACACACTGACTGAACATAGACACACAACATTGCATGTACATCCACTGATCACATGCACACACCAGCGTGCCGTGATCACATTTGCACACCCACATACTGCACATGCGTGCGCGCACACAGACTAACTGCACATACACATGACTGTCCACACACAAGAATGTGCTGACTGCACGGAGACACATTGCACATACACAAGCATGCACTGATAGAATGTACACACATACACATGCCCAACTTTACACCCACACACAGAGTGCATGCATACACATGGACCACACACACATAGAAATGGAAATTCTAAGTAAGGTCAAAATCTCCATTTCTCAGATCAAATAAAGAAACCATGCTATGTGCATGATTCTTTTTTTAAAGCCCCAAAAATGCCCTGTTTATTCTATGAAACACACCAAGGCTGTGTCTACACTGGCCACTTATTCTGGAAAATCAGCCGCTTTTCCGGAATAACTTGCCAGCTGTCTACACTGGCCCCTTGAATTTCCGGAAAAACACTGACGATCTAAAGTAAAATCATCAGTGCTTTTCCAGAAAAACTATGCTGCTCCCGTTCGGGCAAAAGTCCTTTTCCGGAAAACTGTTCCGGAAAAGGGCCAGTGTAGACAGCAGAGATTTCTTTTCCGCAAAAAAGCCCCGATCACGAAAATGGTGATCGGGGCTTTTTTGCGGAAAAGTGCGTCTAGATTGGCCACGGACGCTTTTCCGCAAAAGTGCTTTTCCAGAAAAGCATCCTGCCAATGTAGACGCGCTTTTTCCGAAAATGCTTATAGTGGAAAAGTTTTCCGTTATAAGCATTTCCGGAAAATCATGCCAGTGTAGACGTAGCCCAAGTGTTAGATAAGGCGGGGGGGCTCTCAAACTTCATTGCACTGGGACCCCCTTCTGACAACCACTATTTCTCCACAACCCCAGGAGGGAGAACTGAAGCCTGAGCCCCACAACCCAAGCTGTGAGGGGGCAAAACCAAAGGGCTATAGCTCTACTTGGGGGGGCCTGTAACCTGAGCCCCAACATCCCTTGGGCTTGGCTTCAGACCCGGACAATGGAGCTCAGGCTTGGACTTGGACCCCTGGGCCCCAGCAAGTTTAAAGCCAGCCCTGGTAACCCCATTAAAATCAGGGCACGACCCACTTTGGGGTCCCGCAGTTTGGGAAGGGTTGGTGCAGATGGACTCACAACCGGCTCCTTTCCGACCGGCCCAGACTGAGCACCGTCACCAACCTCGCCTTGTGCATTCCTGTTTGCACCCTGAGGCCGGAGTTTGCGCGACACCCCAGGCCTTTGGGAAGGGGGCGGGAGCGGGTCAGTGACCGAGCGCCGCTCATTTGGACTCCCCCTCGTTTTCCCTGCTAGAGCTTTTCAGCCAGAAGCAGAACTCAGACCCGCCACCGGCCCCGGAACGGGGGGAGGAAGTTGCTTTTACTCCAGAACAGGAATCAGAGACTCCGCGACATCCAGAACCGGAGGAGAGAGACGTGTCCCAAGGTAGTTGCTCTTTCAAGTTTGTCTCTACAAAGGATACAGCCCAGGAAAGACACACAACTGTATCCCCTGTACTCCACGCCCGGGGGAGAGCCCCGTTCGCTGCCGGGGGAAGAACACTCAGCCGTGCACTCCTGTGATGTGCACATGAACTGCAGTAGCCTCAGATTTAGCTGCATTATGAAGTAACCTGCTGGTACGGGCTGAGGGATCAGGGGTGTCTGAGACTGGTAGGGAGGGAGGCTCAGTGCCTACCCTATCATGAAGGAGATGAGAAGAGAATCAGCCCGATCTGTGCATGGGTGTGGGGATTCTGAGGTAAACTGAGGTAGAGTGGGCTCGCCGGCCAATAATACAATGGTGATCAGGAGGAGGTGGGAGAGGATACATCCTTATGTGGAGGAGAAGAAGGCAAGGTCCTAACAGGGAACTGAAGAGGAAGTCTGGCTTCAGCTTATAACAAAAGAATGGCCATCCTGGGTTGGACCAACCTAGCTAGCTAGTATCTTATCTTCCAACATTAGCCAGTGTCAGGTGCTTCAGAGACAGGAATTTAATGGGTCTATCATAGAATTATAGAACTGGAAGGAACCTCTAGAGGTCATCAAGTCCAATCCTCTACACGCATGGCAGGACCAAGCACCATCTAGACCATCCCTACCAGGTGTGCATCTAACCTGCTCTTAAAAATCTCCAGGGACGGAGATTCCACAACCTCCCTAGGCAATTTATTCCAGTGTTTCAACACCCTGACAGGAAGTTTTTCCTCATGTCCAACCTAAACCTCCCTTGCTGCAGTTTAAGCCCATTTCTATTTGTCTTGTAATAATTTTTCTCACTCTTCCTTGTAACTTTTTAGGTACAGGCAGTCCCCAGTTTACATGGATCCGACTTGCATCGGATCCCTACTTACAAACGGGGTGAGGCAACCCCACACTAGCTGCGCCCCCCCCCCCAGCAGACCGCCAAGACGCGCCGCGGTCCCGCCGCCCACGTCCTCCGCGGCGAGAAAAGCCGCTCCACGTCTCCCTGGTCTGCTGGCTCCCCCCCCCCCCCCCAGCAGACCAGGGAGACGCGGAACGGCTTTTCTCAGCAGACACCTCAGCTTGAGAATAAAGGACTGAGGGAAGTGAGGTGTGGGAGAATAAAACTGAGCTCTGGAGAAATGTTTGGCTAGAGTTTCCCCTACAATATGTACCAGTTCCGACTTACATACAAATTCAACTTAAGAACAAACCTACAGTCCCTATCTTGTACGTAACCCAGGGACTGCCTGTACTTAAACTGTTATCATGCCCCCTCTCAAGTCTTCTCTTTTCCAGACTAAACAAACCCAGTTCTTTCAGTCTTCCGTCATGTTTTCTAGATCTTCAATCATTGTTGTTGCTCTTCTCTGGATTTTCTCTAATTTGTCCACATCTTTCCTGAAGAGTAGCGCCCAGAACTGGACACAGTACCCTAGCAGAGGCCTAATCAGTACAGAGTAGAATGGGCGAATCACTTCCTGGGACTTGCTCACATCACTCCTGTTAATGCATCCCAGAATCATGTTTGTTTTGGGGTATTTTTGTTTATTTTTGGTTTCAAGTTGTGGTGGGAGAGGACTAGGTTGGATATTAGGAAAAACTATTTCCCTAGGAGGGTGATGAAGCACTGGAATGGGTTCCCTAGGGAAGTAGTGGAATCTCCATCCCTAGGGGTGTTTAAGTCTCAGCTTGACAAAGTCCTGGCTGGGTTGAATTAATTAGGATTGGTCCTGCCTTGGGCAAGGGGCTGGACTTAATGGCCTTCTAAGGTCTCTTCCAGCTCTATGGTTCTATGGTTATATCAAGGGAGCCAGAGGAGAAGAATTGTAATTTGACTTGTAATTGGGAGTAATTGGGGCATGGTGAAAGGGGGAACATTTAATATTAGGGGATGATAGACAGGGGTAACAGGGCAGAGTTAAGGTTAGAGGAGGGTGGAACGGGTAAGGGTCAGAGTTAAGGTCGGAGATGGTGTGAAAGCGGTAGCGGCCGGTGTTAAACTTGCAGGGGCAGATATTTGGGAATTGTCACAGTAAAGGTTGGAGGAGGCTAGACGTGGATAAATGTCATGTTATTTTTTTTCTTCTGCAGAGAGAAAACAAGCCACGCAGCTGGTTCTGAAGAAGCTGAACTTGGAGAAACACAGAAGCGAGCAGCTTACACTGAGGGATCTCCAAAAGATTAGCCCAGAAAGCCTAGAGATCCTGGCTCCTATTACATTAGGGGATTTACCATGGCATTTCCTGAGGAAAATCATAGCTCTGAATGGGACCGCCAGAAACACAAGGCTTGTGCACGGGGCACCTGGTGATCAAGAACCCAGTGAGGAGCTGGAAGTACACGCTGATTGCAATAATGTTTCTCTGAGTCACATGGACAGCGCCAATTCTCTGCACCCCCTGGACGTTCTCTGCGCCGTGCTGCTTTGCTCTGACAGTTTCCTGCAGCAGGAGATCCTGTCCAGAATGTCCATGTGCCAGTTTGCCCTGCCTCTGCTGCTGCCCGACCTCGACTCCCCCAGGTGCACCCTGCTGCTGTGGGCCATGCGGGACATTGTGAGGAGGTGGCGGCCGCACTCCCTGGCACAGAGCCGAGGGTTCAGGGAGGAGAGCCTGGTGCTCACCCCAATGCCAACCGTCTCCTTTGTGCGGCTGGGCAGCTGCAGCTTCTCCAAGTCCCAGCTCCTCAACGAGGTTCTCAGCCCCGCCCAGCAGCACCACGACTTCTTTGTGCATCGGGACATGGAGTCTGGGAATGTCCCACGGGAAATCGCCGACGGGCTGGTCGAGATTGCCTGGTATTTCCCTGCCGGGCAAGAGAATTTGGATCTTTTCCCCGAGCCCGTTGCGGTTACAAACCTGCGCGGGGACATTGAGTCGCACTGGCTGCAGTTCAGCTTTTTAACACAAGTTTCTTCAGCGGTGTTCATCATCACTGAGAGCGTCGGTGAGCGAGAATACGCCCTGTTGTCATCTCTGCAGGGATCTGCCATTCCGTACTACTTCATCTTTAACTGCAAGCTCGAGAACCCCGAGGAGACCCTGGGCTTCCTTTGTAAACTGGAGTCCGCGCTGAAACTAGACAAACCCCGTGTGCTGATGAGACAGAACTCCCTCAGCCTTGCGCAATTTGTGGAGAAGCTGCAATCCACCGTTGGAAACCTCCTGGAGTCCTCTCCCAGGAGAGCCTCGATAGCCGACATGGCAGCCACAGCACGAGAGCTGGGCATCCGGGTGGATGAGGATGGCGAGGGATGCCAAAATGCGAGCCAATGGGCGGCAGGAATCACAGCGGAAATAGAGGACGTGGCAAAGTACAAGAGGGAATCCTTGAGACTTCCAGAGGGTATGGCCAAAGCAGAGGAAGAGCAAAGAGATCCTGCCCCTGAGCTCCATACATCTCAGCAAAGAGAGGAATGGCTGGACTGGGACACCCTGCAGGGTGAATGTGAACTCACCGAGGGGATGGTCAAGTTTACTGCTGGGCTGGGGAAACTCTCTCCGGTGGAAACTCACTACTTCCTGAAGTGGATGAAATACCGGCTGGGTCACGTCACTCAGGGGACTCCCTCCAGATGGACTGACTATGCTGAGAACTCTCATGCTGGAAGAGATGATCCTCCACACAGAGCAGAACGGCATGAACCAATGTCCTCCAGTTCCTTAGGGGTGGAGCATTTCCTGCGCGGGGTGGGGCGGTTCTATGAAGCTGAATGCGCAATGGTGAAGGGAGGAAAAAAGCTAAAAACCCAAAGAAAATACACCCATCTCCCAGGCATCGCTGCTGAGCTGATGCTGGAAGGGTTTCCCTTGGAGCTGATGGATGGAGATGCTGCCAACATCCCGCTGCAGTGGGTGACCGATGTTCTGACTGAGCTCCATGCCAAGCTGGGGGGAAGGTCCAGGATGCTGGTCCTATCGGTGCTGGGCGGGCAGGGCACGGGGAAATCCACCCTCCTCAACACCATGTTTGGCCTGCAGTTTGCAGTGAGCAGCGGCCGATGTACACGAGGAGCCTTCATGTCGCTCCTCCAAGTGGCAGAGACCTGTCAGCCGGTCCTGGGCTGTGACTGCCTCCTGGTGATCGACACAGAAGGCTTGAAAGCCCCCGAATTGGCCAAGCTGGAGGACCGTTACCAACACCACAACGAGCTGGTCATGCTGGTGGTTGGACTGAGCGACATCGTCATCGTTAACATGGCCATGGAGAACGCCACCGACATGCAGGACATTCTGCAAATCATGCTAGATACATTTCTGAAAATGGAGATTGTCAGGGAACATCCAAACTGCCAATTTGTCCATCAGAACGTCAGTGACGTGTCTGGGTGTGAACCCCACATGGGAGATTGGTATTCATTCCTGCAGCCGCTGGAGGAAATGACTCTAGCCACAGCTTCTACAGAAAAAGGAATCAGAGAAATGAAATGTCCTGATATTATATATCATGATCCAGAGAAACATAGTTGGTACATCCCTGGTTTTTGGTGTGGAGTCCCTCCCATGGCTCCAGTGAATATCAGATACAGTCAGAGTGTGTTTGAGCTAAAGAAATACCTGATTGAATGCATGAGAAGATCCTCATCTAACAGACCCCTTAAGGACGTTCCCCAGTTGAATGAGTGGGTAAGGAGTTTGTGGAATGCTATCAAACATTCCAGTTCTACCTTCAGCTTGAGAAATAACTTTGTGGCTCACACGTACAACCAGCTGACTACCAAGTATGCTGAATGGGAATGGGATTTCCGCAAGGAGATGCATCTTTGGGTGTCTGAGCAAGAAACTTTTATCCAGAATCAGCCTCGAGCTGAACTAGATCTTCTGCCTTTAAGTAGGTTCAAACATGAGGCTCAGCAGAAATTGCACCACGAAGAACAGAGGCTCTTGGATGCTTTGCAAAAATACATTGACAGTGGAGCTGAGAATTTGCTCCTGACAGGGAAGTACCGGGAAGATTTCATCAGGAGCACCAATGGCCTCACAAAAGAACTCAAACGGTATTCATTCGGCAAGTGTAAAGAAGCGCTTGACTGCCAAAACACCCCAGAGATATTGGCCCACCAGATCCAAGCCATGAACATGCAGACAATGCAAAGGAACACAGACAGATTGTCGGCACACTGCAGGAAAAGAGAATGTGAAATAGATTGTAAGGCTTTGGAATTAGATGAAACTTTGGCTGAGTTCTTATTCAGTCATGTGCAGAAGATCCAAACCATGGTGTTCCAGCAAACCAATGACCTAAATAACGAAGGGGTTGCAGGCAATCCAAAGCTACAGCAAAGAGGAAGCCGGTTGAATTGTTGTGCTAGCACCGTCCGAATGAAAAAGGAGCATTTAGACTTTTTAATGTGGACCGAACACATGAGAGAAGTGTCCACCAACCATCACGGGCAGAAAGCAGAACTTGTAATGACCTCGCTGGACAATGGCAGGACTGGCAGAGATGAAGAAGTCACATTCATGACTGACTACATTGAAATCTTCCAGAGAGAATTGCCAGGCATGATCAACGAGAGACTTCCACAGGCTGGAGAACCTGTTTCTAGCATGTATTTAGACACTGACCGTGAGGATCACATTTGGGAGGAGGGGACACGTGTGTTTCAGAAGAGTCATGAAGATACCATCAAAGGCAAAGGCCCTCCACAACAAAGCGAGAAGCAGAAGCCTCCGTATCTCTCCCCATTTAGAACGCCGTCATTGGAAAAGGATGCCTTTCAAAAGGAGATCCAGATGTTCTGTGAGGAGTGTCTGAGGCCAGCCCTCATGGATTATGTTCATAGGATGCTGGGTATAAACATAGTGGGCAATTTTCTCAACAGTGCACAGGCGACAGGCTACCGCAATCGGAGCATCTTCCAATTTTGGTTGCTGAGCAGACTCTTGGAGGAGATGAACTTTGATTGCTACGTGAAATACATTAATAACTATGAAGCGTTTGCCAAAACCTGGATATGGACACACCTGTTAGATCACTACAAAGAGACGAGGGGCTTGGTGGATCTGCAGAAAGAGCTTCTGTCCACGGTAATAAAGAAAATCAGGGATGCTCTGGAGAACTCCAAGACTCAGGTTGACATTTCAGGCAGCTTTTTCAAATCTTTGCAAAGAGATCTTGTAATATCTAGGGACAGTTTAGCCAGAATCCAGCTTATTAACCCAACAAATCCCAACCAATTTCCCACTGCTGTCCAAGCTTTCCTGTCCACATTTGAGCAAACAATCTTAGCCCAATTTGAAGACTTGGATGTTGAGTCTAAGCTCTCCATCCTGCCTCTGAAGCCCCAGGAAGAGATTTTTAAGCGTGTATTTGGCTGTGGGTACTGCTGCCCATTCTGTAAAGTCCCATGTGAAGCAGGAGGCATGGATCACAAAATGCATTTTGCATCAGTCCACCGGCCTCAGGGGCTCATAAAACCCAAGAGAGTCTTCTCACCCTGTTTGGAAAAAGAACCAAAAATTGATTCTTCTCCGTGCTCTTCTGGATGGCTTATCAAAGATTCCCATGTCCACAGAAGTCACTGTTTTTGTGAAGATGAAGTCTTGGGCTATCCTTCTCCAGCTGATCCGAGCTACAAAAATTCCAACTATTGGAAGTTTGTTTTCAAGGAGTTCAACCAACAGTTTGCTCGAGAGTACGGAACTAAACCTGCCGATCTGCCCAGGGACTGGGCTAACATAACCCAAGGGCAGGCACTGGAAAGCTTAGAGGAAGCTTTTAAAGGGGCAATCTCAGTGTCAGGTCAAAACTGGCTCCGGATTGTGCAAAAGAAACCCAAGGTGTTTCCATGATACGTGTTCAACACAGTTCTAATGGAAACAGTTTTCTTTTCGATACAGTACATCTTGTGCAGCTAACACTAAATCATTAGCTACCTCTAGTGATTGGAGCCATTGTAGACATCTGTGAATCTGCTCCTGCCTTTAAGTTGCATGGGACCGAATTTGATTCCCCAGTTTTCGTTTTCTTTTGGAATACTGATGTATTTAATTTTTGTTATTTATTTGCATTGCTGTAGCATTTAGACGCTTTAATCGCAGACCATGGACCTGAGGTGCACACAGAACAAGAAGGCAGTCCCTTGAACTCTTTAATTCACACACTGAGAAAATTCTCTCTTCAAATGGGTGTCAGAGTTAAAATCTGTGTGCTTAAGGGATGATTGGTGTGTAGTATCCACACACATCCTCCCTTTGGAGGCAGGCCGGGGTTGTGATACCACTGTGGTTACAGTCTAGAGGTGACTGTCTTTAGGCTGAAAGCATCATGGTCCACAGGCCAGAGTCAATATGACAGGCCTCGGGTACGGGGCTGTGCAACCTAATGGCCAGAGTCCATACAACTGTTGTGTTCAGGGGCGTGGTTTAACAACTAGTCCATATAACTGCCCTCAGGGTATCAGAGCTCTTCAGTCCAGTAACTGGAGTTAACACAACAGCCTTCAGGGTCAGGGCAGCATGGCCTAGTGGCCAGAGACAGAAAAGTGAGCCATCGTGCAGGGGTGGGAAGCAGCCAGGGTAGGGGGAACCCAGCCTCCCTTTCCACCAGTCCCAGCCCATGGCTCTATCAATGACAGGTGTAGTCACCACCCAGTCACCAAAGAATCCTACAGCAACATGCTTAGCTTGCTCGGATGGGAGACACCTCCCCGGGCCACTTCTTCCCATCTCTCCTGAGAGACGGGTCCCTACATCGCTGTGGTCTCTGGGTTCCCTGGCAGGGGTCACTCCGTGGAAGTCTGATTGCTGGCCGGTGGTTGACAGAAGGCAGCAGCTCTCCAGCTGGTCGCTGGGTTCTCTGGTTCCCACAGTCAGTGGGTGTAGAGGTTTCTGGCCTTGCACTGCCACCGAGTATCCGCTCTCCTTGGCAGTCAGCCTAGAACGAGCTGAGCTGCTCCCTTTTATAATGAGAGTCTGAGGGGCGGGACATTGGTTGCCCATAATGTGAGGTTAACACTTTCTTGCCCAGGGCAGCGTATGCACATATCACAGTGATCCAGTTGTTAAGGTGCTAACTTGAGAGACTTGGGGGTCAACTCCCTGCTCTGACACAGGCTTCCTTGGGACAGTCACTTACCTTCTCTGTGCCTCGGTTTCCCTAACTGTGCAATGGAGAGAATAGCTCTGCCCCACCTCACTGGAGGGGATATGAGAAAAGATACATAGGATCGTGGGGACTCAGATACTACAGTAAAGGGGATCTGTACACATGGCGTGTTCCTCATGACCACACCAGGGCAGCTGGAGAAGTAAGAATGATGCTCTGCTGCAGAAACTCAAAGATGAGGTGGATCTATATGGCTGGCCAAAGCTGACCAGCCCCCTCTCAAGGGACAGGAGGTTTTCTGTATCAGAAGGTCTCAAGATACTTTCACTGTGTAACAACTTGTTTCCCTTGTTTAATTTGAGGTGTGCCTGTTGAAAAGAGGCTTGATTGTGTTATGAGATGGGGTTGCCATTTTGTTTGGTTATGACAACAAGTCTGCCATGCTGGGCAGGGCTCTTACTCCTCCCAGAGGAGGAGAAGGTGGAAAGTTTAGATAGAGCGGGAAGGAGAAGGTGGGAATGGCATGGGGCTCTCATTCTCACTTCAGGCTCTCTAGATTGCTTCTTGGAGAGAGTGGGGCCGTGGCAGCCCCGCCCTGAGGCAAGCCGTCTTTCTCTCTCTCTCCGAAAGGGCACGGTAGCATCAGCCTGAGGCAACTGCTGAGGAGTGGGAGCGGGACAGCTTGGTGTTTGCTGTTTTACTGGGGAGTCCACGTGGATTTATTCTGGTTAAGTCGAGCTCACCCGCACACAAAACAGCGCAAAAGGGGATCGGGTGGAGGCTCGTTAGGGAATCCAGATCCGCTTCTGTTCCTGTCAACTTCCATCATCATCATCTCAGGGGCGATCGCTGGCAACCCAGGATCCTGACAGCCACGAGGTAAGGCAGAAAGCTCCCAGGTCTCCATTGTACTTACCTGTATGTTTAATCTGTGGTAGTTCTAGCCCTACATTTTCATCCTCCCTTCCCTTCTCCCCTCGGTTCCTTGTATTCATCCATCTCCTTCCCCTAGTAAACAGAGTTTGGTTCAGAGTCCGGAGTGGCTCATTTTATTTACTCGGTCAGCTCAGAGAGATGAGCTCAAAGAGGGAACCTTGGAAGGAGACCTGTGCAACTCTTTATTGGTATGACTACACTGCACTCTAAAATCAAAATAAGAGACGCAATTTGCGCTGTCTACACAGTGCCAAATTTTGAAATAAAGCATTATTTCGAGGCATTCCTTATTCCTTGTGGAACGAGGTTTACAGGGATGCTGAAATAGCATGTCCCTTATTTAGAAAATTATTTCGAAATAGTGGACACGTTCGTTGGATGTAGGGTGGCTATTTCAGGATACCAGAACTACAGTCTAGATGTACCGTATCAGTCTTCCGGTCAGAACTCTGGCCTCCTCCTTTGCACCTGTGGTGACTCACTCTGTCCTTCAGGGTTGTGTTTATAGAGTCACGGACATTCAGCATCACCGGACTTTGGATCAAGCCTGGAGCACACAATCCAGTCAGTGCAGGAAGCAGGTCTCGCACCATAAGAACTAGAGACCAGTGATGGGGGTGGCTAACGTTGAATGCTGGGAATTATTATATCCACGGGCTGCAGCTCTCTGATTGGACCAGGGTTGAATCTGGTGAATGATGAAGTGGGAGCTGACATCGCGCTGAGCTGATGCGGCCGATTAGAGCACACGTGGAGGATCGATCACGGTCAGCGGGCTGTCTTGAGCTGTTCTCTATGTGGAGCATTTTTAATTGACGCTCCCTGGCTCTCCTAGAGCAGTTGGTTCTTTTCTGGTAATGGGGGCCGTTGTCTGAGACGTGATACTGCCCAAGGCTGTGGTCGCACTGATCATGGCCATCGGAGATTGAAATGGCAGGTTTGCAGGGGACGGGACTAGGTGACCTGTCAAGGTGGGTCCCTTCTAGTCCTGTTTCCATGATTCTACAGGGAGTTTAACAGCATTACATTTTAGTATTTGTCAGTGCACCTCTTAAGTCCCACCTCTGCCCTCATTCACTCCACAGAACCAGCAGAACCATTCTATGACCGGAGGGATGCAATCAGATCACTCTTACCCCAGTGTAAATTTGGAGTAAAATCCAACGGGCTTAATCTAGGTTTAAGTATTGGCAGTCTGGATCCCGTGATGGCCTCTCTCAGGGTATGTCTACACTACCCTCCTATTTCGAAATAGGAGGGTAATGTAGGCATACCGCACTTGCAAATGAAGCCCGGGATTTGAATTTCCCGGGCTTCATTTGCATAAGCGGGGCACCGCCATTTTTAAATCCCGGCTGGTTCGAACCCCGTGCAGCGCGGCTACATGCGGCACGAACTAGGTAGTTCGAACTAGGCTTCCTAGTTCGAACTACCGTTACTCCTCATTCCACGAGTAAATAAAATAATGGGTCCTCATTCCACGAGGAGTAACAGTAGTTCGAACTAGGAAGCTGGTTCGAACCAGCCGGGATTTAAAAATGGCGGCGCCCCGCTTATGCAAATGAAGCCCGGGAAATTCAAATCCCGGGCTTCATTTGCAAGTGCGGTATGCCTACATTACCCTCCTATTTCAAAATAGGAGGGTAGTGTAGACATACCCCCCGGGGTTGGTTGGGAAACATGACCAAGTGGCCAGGCCACAGCTCTGACCAGCACGAGGTTGTTAGTACAGGAGTCTGGGCCCTCCCACTCCACCAGACTCTGGCTTCAAACCATTTGGGGCTACCAGTGGTCTGGCAACCAAGAATACTGGACATTACCCTGCCTGGGCCACCTCTCCACCACCCCTAAGTCCAAGGTTATTCATGGCTAGGACAGAACAAAGCAAGACAATAAAAAGGGATTGCCAGTGTCCAGGGTCCCTATGAGGAGAAGGGAATACTGCCCTTTCTGATTGTTTCTGGGGTGGGTTCTCCCTTCCCTTTTGGGGCAGTAGTTAGAGATTCAGCCTTCCCTCTGCTCTGCGCAGGCTGCAGGTCTGCTCGCTGCCAGATCTGCCCGCAAAGGAGCCGTTTTCCTGTCTTAATCCCTCCACCAGATGGAGCCTTTGCTACAGGAATGGCAGGGCCCAAAATAATCCAAATTAACCCCTTCTTAGGAGGAGTCGGAAATACCTCGTCATCATCCCCAGTCTGCCTTGTCTGCAAGCAGACTCCATATCTTTCATTCCTTCCTTCCGACCCCTCTAAGGCACATTTTAGGGCACCCGTCACCACGAGATCTAGGTCCAGGAGCTCAGATCCTCAATGCTCGATGAAGTGATATCTTTGAGGTTTGGCATCCAGGGATACGTTCGGTGATGCACATTTATATAACACACTTGGGGTGTGTACACTGCGCACTAGGCCCAGGATCTGACTCAGGTTGAGCCCAAATCCACACACAAATCTGTCCGAGTCAGGTCAGCAAGAACTCAGGACACTGCAGGGAGTAGATGTAGGAGCCCAAGTCCTGCTGAGACTCAGGTCCAGGCCAGGTCAGTCTGCAGTGTGGACACTGGTCTAGCTGCAGACCCAACTCAGAAGATCGCACAGTGTGGATGCGTCGGAGGTGCTGTGAGACTTGGGTCCAGCACCCATAAACCCAGGTTTTCACTGCTGGGTGGATGCTCCAGGGCAGACTTGGAAACACTATTTGACCTCCCCACAGCTGGTCCAGGTCAGCCAACTTGGGTTCAGGCTGTGGGGCTTACGATGCAGCGTAGACATATCCTTATAGTGCAGCTGGCTCCTGAGAGGATAAGAACCTACTGCTACTACCAGCTGAAGGAGCTACTCCTCAAAATCCAACAGCTAAGCAGCACAGGAGGTGCCATGAACTTCCAGCTTGTGCCAAGGTAGGAATATAGGGGTGATGGAACTGCCAGGTATGGAAATTCAGACAGATTGGTGTTACAATTGTGAGTCTCTAAGGCTGTGTCTAAACTACACCCTTGTGTTGGCAGAGGGATGTAGATTAGGCACGGGTTTTTTGCACAAAATGGACCCGTCTACACTGCTTTTTTTGCGCAAAAACCTCTTCCGCAAAAAGCATCAGAAGAAAATGCAAATGAAGCATGAGAAGTTGCTAATTAGCACTTCATGTGCATTGCCTCTTCCACAAAAACGAAACAGTGTAGACGAGCCCTGAGGTCCCCATGACTGAGAGGAGAGCGCCCCCTGCTGAGCCCCCCATCCCTGCCGCACAGCACCTCCTAGCGCCGCCATAAGGCATGGGAGTCAGCCCTGACCGTGAGGTGAGAGTGCCCCCGGCTGAGGCCCTGCCCCGCTCCCTGCAGCGCAGCGCCCCCTAGTGCTGCCCTGGGGACTGCAATGCCTGCCATGAGAGAGCGCCCCCTATCACTGTGGGGGCATTGAGGACTGGATTAGGCGTGTAGGGGAACCGCCCCCACCCTGCTCCCTGCAACACAGCGCCCCCTAGTGCCTGATTCCAAGCAATTCCACTACCCGCTCCCTTTCCGGCCTGACCCTGGCCTGCCCAGTCCTGCTCGGCTCAGGAGAATGGTGCTGAAAGAGCCGCATCAGCAGGCTCAGCCCAGCCAACCCTAGGGCAAGCTACTGGCGCCCTGCTGAGTCGATTCCCACGCCGGCATGCAGGGTCCGGAAGTGGGTGCGGGGTGGATGGTAGCCAGTTGGACTCAGGGGCCATCAATCACGCCAGCAGCCGGGTATTTGAACAGGAAGGAGCCCTCGATAAGGCCACTCCCTGCTGGATCGCGTGGTACAGCTCGACTGCCCTGCGGCTGTGTGTCCAGGTATGTAACGATGCCTCAGGGCCTTTTCCCTTTCTCTTGTACATGCCCTGGCAGCCCCGCCCTTATCTCAGTGCCCGGGTGGTGAGGCTTTGTCTGCCACCAGCCCCCGGGGTATCCATCACCAGCAGTCAGCACACTGCCTGGCAAGCTGTGCACTGTGCAATACAGGGGACAGCATGGCCGTCTACTATATAACCCTAAATGCAGCGCGGCTGGCTGGCTCAGGGGCAGGATAGGGAGCTTTCCCCCTCTAGGGGGCGCTGGCTCCAGTCCTGACTGGGGAGGGTGCGACTCAGTTCCTGGAAAAGCACGACACGGCACCGCCAGGGGAGCTGCAGTTTGATACCTGACATGCAGTAGCGGGGGCAAACAACCTGCCTGGTCTGAAGACGTAGATTGACCAACTCCTGGCTGGGATTATACCCCAGCCTTGCCTGGGAGAGCAGGGCCTGGACTGCATGACCCAGGGCGCCCCTTCCAGGCCTGTGTTCTTAGCTAGTGGTGCCATCTTGTCGTAAGCACTTCAGGCACGTCTATGCTGCATTGCAGAGCTGGATCCGTGGGAGCCAGGCCTGGGGACTCGGTGTTTCCAAGCACTCGACTGTCCATGTACTTAAAAGTACTGCATGTGATCTTTTCCCGGGGGGGGGGGGGAGGCAAAACGTCACATTTACATATAGAGCAATCAACACTTATCATCTGCATGTGACATGCCCCACTCACACACACTCCGTCGTCTTGTTACCAATAGTTGCTCCCTGTAACAGCACTGGCCCCGTGAGTTAGATGGGGCAGGGGTGGAGCCTGGCTCCTGCTGATCTGGATCGATGCTCCCACATTGACAAGATGAAACCCCCAGGTCCCCTGCAAGATGCCTTAGATTGATAATAGTTCCACTATCATGCAGATCTACTCCAGTCATATATACCAAAGGATACAATTAAAAAAATGAACAAATATGAAAAGGACAAATCACATTTTTTTAATTGTATTCTTTGGGATATATGGTTGTGACTACTTTCTTCCACTATTTGATCTGAGGAAGTGGGTCTGGCCCACAAAAGCTCATCATCTAATAAACCATCTTGTTAGTCTTTAAAGTGCTACATTGTCCTGCATTTTGCTTCAACTACCCCAGACTAACACGGCTACATTTCTATCACTACTCCAGTCAGTCCTCAGTGCATATGCATCACCTGTGAGAGTCATCATATGCATGTGCAGTTTCCCCTCTGTGGCGCCCTCTTCCCTGTGGCGTCTCAATGCTGCCACATTCCCCTCCAAAGAGGGGCCTTCCAAAAGCAGCACTTGCTGCTGACTCCCAAGGTGTCCATCCATAGGTCCAGACTTCTTTCCAGGAGCCCACTTTACAGGCCCCATTGTTCTTCTTTGTTCTTGGATCTGGTTTCCACCCCTCCCCAACCATTGCAAATGCCCAGAGGTGTTTCTCTTCCATGCCTCATCCATTCACACCTCGTTCACTCCACAGGGCGATCAATTAAGCACAAAGGGGAAAGACATTCTCTTTCCCTTACTTATTTTCAGGGACTATTCTACAAGATACAAAGCCTCTCTGTAAAAAGACGTAATAGGATGCTATGTAAAAGGACTTCTAAAAGAACTTGATACAAAATTAAACACGTCAATGAAAAAATAGTTAATACAAGTATCAGCGGGGTAGCCGGGTTAGTCTGAATCTGCATAAAAGAGGAGTCCTGTGGCTCCTTATGGACTAACAGATTTATTGGAGCATAATATTGGTCTTTGCCCACAAAAGCTTATGCTCCAATAAATTGGTTAATGCAGGGATTTATGATTAATACAGAGATGTGTCTATATCCACACTGCATAGTTAACTCAAGTTTATCATTGCTTGCCTCGGGTCTCACAGCCACATTAACACGTCCATACTGCGCTGTGCATACCCTCTGACGCAGGTCTGGCTCAGCCTGCATCCGCACTGCATGCTGGCATAACCTGGACCCTAGTTACAGGGCGACTCTGGCTCTGACCCACCGTTCTAGCAGGGTCCTAGGATCTGGGTCGGGAGTGGCTGCTGACCTGAGTCACACTGATGTATGCATGTGTGTGGACGGAAAGGAGGGCCAGGGCTCGAAGCTGAGCCAGAGACCAGTCGTGGTGCGCCGTGTAGACAGAAATGCCCAGCACTTGATCCAGAACTGTTGTGGGTTATGATGAGATCATTAGGGCTGGCTCCCGGCTTGGTTACAATGGCGCAGCTTCGAGAGCGCCAAGTAAACTCCCATTAGCACTTCCTGCGGGTGGAGGGACCCGGCCGTGGGGCTCAAAGAAAAGCTGCCGGACTCTGCAGCCGTTGGAGTGAGGAACAGAAACTGCTGAGTCCCGTGAAACTGACCAACTCTGATGAAATGACACCCACGAAGAGCAGCACCGCGGCTTTGCCTGCCTGACTGATCCAGAGGGAAACTTTGCTCCCCAGCAGAAGAAAGTTCAATATCCAGGCTGAGCAGCTTTATAGACCCTCCCTCCCCGACCTCCTCTGTTGCAGAAGGGACGTGGGAAGGAGGCTGGATCAAAACAACAGGCAGAAGGTAAAAAGCTGCAGGGCTGAAGGAGAGAGTCTTGGCTCGGATCCCCCAAACAGCCAGCAACAAAATCCTCACTTAAGTTTCTCTAACTTTATGGGGCCAGGTTATTGCAAGAAATGAGCTAATTTCTCCCAGATTGCGGGGAGAACCGAGTACAGATTGGGATTCTCTGGTTCCTACCATCCAGCTGGGACCCATCAAACAGGAAAAAGAAAAGACAGTTCAGGGCATGAGTGTAATGAAAGAAACGGGTGGCTAACATGGTCTGTTGGAATCAAGACCCTTGTGTTTTCTCCCCATTGGGCAAAATCCGTTTGCCAATTTCTCCCAGAGCTGAGAAATGGGGTTGGATGTCTCCAGGCCTTTTTGCCCTCATTTGTAAAACAGAGGCATATTCATTAAATTATGTTCCATAGCTACAGTGTTTCTAAGTCCTGATGATGGTATCTGAGCTCCTTGCGATCTTTAATGTATTTATCCTCACACACCCCCGTGAGGTGGGGCAGAGCTAGTATCCCCAGTGCACAGATGGGAAACTGAGGCAAGGAAGTATGGCTATCCTGCAAAACAAAAAGCCCCTGGCAGCAGGTCTAAGTCCGGACCTATATACCGGGGCTCATGCCACCGTGCTGAAAACAGCCACAGGGGTGTTCCCTCTCTGGTTCTGAGAACTCAGCCAGGACACCAAGTAGGTATTTAAGAGTAGCAATCTCTCTCCCCAGAAGTGGCTGCATTTCAGTGCTGGGTGAATGACTAGTCTGCAGGACGCTATGGCCAAAGAACAGAGTAACGCGCCTATGCTGGAAACAGAGGGACGTCCAGCACTGGGCGAAGTGGAGGGGGTTCTGCTCGCCCAGGCCACCTGCAATGAATGGCCGCGGATCCAGAGGTTCCAAGCCAGGCCTGACGACCTGCTCATCTGCACCTATCCCAAGGCAGGTGGGTGTTTGCTCAGGGGAAGACAGTGGGAAGAGGCAGGAGCACGGACAGTCACTGTGCCCCCACTCCTGGGGCTGGGAGCATTGTGAAGGGGCTCCTCCCGGAAGTTCAACAGACCCCTGAGGGAGAGCCTTGGAAGGGTGGGTGCTGGTCAGGTGTCATGCGAAGGCCTCTCAGGGAGGGCTAGTGCTTGGATGAGAGACGTGGGGGAAATCCCAGGGTGCCGCAAGAAATCATACTGGTGACTCAGTAGCAATCTAATGCCCCAGTGCGGCACTAGGGGGTGCTGTGCTGCAGGGAGCGGGGTGGGGCTATGGCAGCAGAGGTGGTGCCCAGCGCTCTGGGCCCTTTCCCTAGTGCGGCACTAGGGGGCGCTGTGCTGCAGGGAGCGGGGTGGGGCTATGGTAACAGAGGTGGTGCCCTGAGCCCTTTCCCTAGTGCGGCACTAGGGGGTGCTGTGCTGCAGGGAGCGGGGTGGGGCTATGGTAACAGAGGTGGTGCCCAGAGCCCTGAGCCCTTTCCCTAGTGCGGCACTAGGGGGCGCTGTGCTGCAGGGAGCGGGGTGGGGCTATGGTAACAGAGGTGGTGCCCAGAGCCCTGAGCCCTTTCCCTAGTGCGGCACTAGGGGGCGCTGTGCTGCAGGGAGCGGGGTGGGGCTATGGTAACAGAGGTGGTGCCCAGAGCCCTGAGCCCTTTCCCTAGTGCGGCACTAGGGGGCGCTGTGCTGCAGGGAGCGGGGTGGGGCTATGGTAACAGAGGTGGTGCCCAGAGCCCTGAGCCCTTTCCCTAGTGCGGCACTAGGGGGCGCTGTGCTGCAGGGAGCGGGGTGGGGCTATGGTAACAGAGGTGGTGCCCAGAGCCCTGAGCCCTTTCCCTAGTGCGGCACTAGGGGGCGCTGTGCTGCAGGGAGCGGGGTGGGGCTATGGTAACAGAGGTGGTGCCCAGAGCCCTGAGCCCTTTCCCTAGTGCGGCACTAGGGGGCGCTGTGCTGCAGGGAGCGGGGTGGGGCTATGGCAGCAGAGGTGGTGCCCAGGGCCCTGGGCCCTTTCCCTAGTGCGGCACTAGGGGGCGCTGTGCTGCAGGGAGCGGGGTGGGGCTATGGCAGCACAGGTGGCAGAGGCCTGGGCCCTTTCCCTAGTGCGGCACTAGGGGGCGCTGTGCTGCAGGGAGTGGGGTGGGGCTATGGCAGCACAGGTGCCACAGCTCTAAGGGCTGGGCGGGGCCAACACCTCTCCCCCTCCCCCTTTTCACCCAAGGCTCCATCCCTTCCGGGACCACAGAGCCAGGCCCACATTGCCCAGGGATCCGGCATGGCAGTAGGGGCCGCTGTGCTACGGGGGGTGAGGTGACATACTCGGGAGCTAGGGGTGCTCCGGCCTTAATTCAGCCCTACAGCCACCTGACTAAGGATGTTAAGCATCGTGTAATTCACTAATTGACTAGTCGGTGCATTTTTGCATCGACTATTCGATTAGTCGATAGGGCCGTGCTGCATGGAGCTCTGGATCAGCTGTGCGGCGCTGCTGCTTTGAAGTACTCCCCCTTCTCCCCCTTGCTGCCTCTATCTGATAGAGACAGCAAGGGGGAGGGGAAGCGACTAGTCGACTATCCAATGAGCATTTGCCGATCGGCTAGTCGACTAGTCCTTAACATCCCTAGACCTGACCAGCACGACGCTACAGGCCGCGGTGCTGCGGGAATTGATGGCCTGCAGAAACTACGTGGAGACGACGTCATTAGCCCTTTTGATCCCGGGGGGAGAGTGAATTTTTGGGGTTCTGCAGAATCGTTTTGTTACAAGGAAAAACTAACACTGGAATTGGTGTTTCTCTGGTGCAGTCCTGTTTATTGACAGGGACTGTAGAGCATCCTGTGCCCTGAACACAGAAAAGGACCATTTCTTTGTTCTCAGTTCCAAGCCTCTTTCCAGCCAACCCTCTGCCCAAAAGCTCTCTCTCTCTCTCTCTCTCTCTCTCTCTCTCTCTCTCTGGGTCATGTTACCAGGGCTTTTTTGGCTATCTCAGGTTTCTGGCGGCTGGCTTCTAGCAGACACACAGCTGCATCCGAGAGAGTTAATCCACAGCTTCCTGTATTTGCACTTTTGTTCTCTGTCCTTTGTCTCAAAGCCAAAAAGCATTTCATTGCTCCCTGGTTCAGGCTGAACCCAACATCCCGAGTTCTTATGCAGCATTTTCCATCAGCACCTCTCGGAACACTTCGCAAAAGAGGTTAGCCCGGTTGTTCTCCTCTAAAGATGGGGAAACTGAGGCACAACATGGGAACATGAGGACCACCAGCTGGTCGAGGGCAGAGCCAAGATTAGAACCCAGGTCTCCCAAGTCCAGTGCTTTAGCCAGCAGGCCTCAGTGTCGCAAGGCAGCCACTAAACAGTCTCCTCCATAACAATATGGGCACCGAGGGTCTGGCTGGGATAAAGACTCCCTTCCTTTCCTGGTGGGAAGGCACAACATGGATCCAGGAGATCGTAGACATGATCCAACAGGAGGGGGACCTGGAGAAGTGCCAGCGGGCGCCCGTCCACCGCCGGCACCCCTTCATCGAGTGGGCTCGCCCGCCCCAGCCCTCAGGTGGGTGCCGCTGGGATGGGCGGGGTGGGTTTTTCATGCACAACGTCTGAACTTCGCTCCCGCTCGCAGGGGTGGAGCAGGCCGAAGCCATGCCCCCGCCACGGACCCTGAAAACCCACCTCCCCGTCCAGCTGCTGCCTCCGTCCTTCTGGGAACAGCGGTGTAAGGTAATTCTGCCGAGCGCCGTGCCCCTAGAGCAGGGGGGTTACACAGCCACTCTGCCCCACCCCAGAGGTGGCTGCTTTTCCATGCTAGGTGAGTGATCCCTGCGCAGGGCCACCGTGCGAGTATTTAATAGCCATGAACAGGTGTAAGGTGGCTGGAGCTTCGCGACCCCCTGGCCCTGCTGCAGTGACCCACAGAAACCCCTCTCCCTCTCTCTCGTTCCTGCCCCCCCCCCCCAGTTCCTGTACGTGGCTCGCAATGCCAAGGACTGCATGGTCTCCTACTACCACTTCCAGAGGATGAACAAGATGGTGCCCGACCCTGGCCCCTGGCCCGAGTATTTCGAGAAGTTCATGGCGGGCAAAGGTGAGTTCGGCCCAGCTCCTTGACTCGGCACCCGGGAATTCTCCTTCCTGTTGTCTGAGCCCTGCGGGGAGCCACCCCCATCCCCCCAGCCCTGGGGCCACCCTACAGTATCCCACCCTGGGGGCAGCGCCCCCTACTGGGGAGACATCCCCAGCCATGTACCCTCAGGCCTGAGGTTTCCCCTTGAAGCCCCCCCTCCCAAGGAAGGCACCCCCTGCTGGGGAGACACCATCCCTGCACCCTAGAGTGCTCCAGGGAGAGCGCCCCCTACTGGGGAGACACCCCCATGCCTTCAGTTATGGGGTCCCTCCTTGAGCCCTCAACTCCTGCTGGGAGACACCCCGATTCCACAGCCTCAGCCCCGGGGTCCCCCAGTGACCCCATTCCTGGGGAGACTGCCCCCTGCTGGGATGCCCCCAACACCTGTGCTCACAGCTCTAGGGTCTCCCCTAGCGCCCCTGCTGGGGAGCCCTCCCACTGCAGCGCAATCCCATCTGGGCTCACCGGGCCGTCGGTCTCCCTGCTCTCTCTGCTGCAGTGGGCTGGGGCTCGTGGCACGCCCACGTGAAGGGCTGGTGGAAGGCGAAGGACACACATCGCCTGCTCTTCCTCTTCTACGAGGACATGAAGCAGGTGAGCGGCTCCGTGCGGGGAACTCAGAGGGGCTGCGGTGCGACCCGTACAGGAGCTGCAGCATCGGGGACTCCGTCGGGGAGGGGAGGAGAAATGAGCCCTTCCCAACGTGTGTCCTTAAAGGGAACAGGAGATGGGTTTCCAGTGCTGTGAGCTTCCCTGCAGCAGTGCCCTGCTGGGCACCTCAGTGCTATGAGCTTTCCTGCAGCAGTGTCCAAGGCTGTGAGCTTCCCCACAGCAGTGTCCTGGCCGGGATATATCTGTATAGCTCCCAGACAGTACCAGCATGGCAATGCACAGCAGGGCCTCTTGTGCTGTGAGCTTCCTCGCAGCAGTGCTTTGTCAGCGTCGAGCAGGGGCTGTCGTGCTGCGAGCTTCCTCAGAGCAGTGCCTTCCCCGCAGGACCCGAAGCGTGAGATCGAGAAGGTGGCCCAGTTCCTGGGAAAGAACCTAGACCAGGCGCTCCTGGAGAAGATCGTCTACCACACGTCATTCGACGTCATGAAGGACAATCCCATGGCGAACCGCACCGGTGTCCCCCTGTCCGTCATGGACCAGTCCATCTCCCCGTTCATGCGCAAAGGTAACGCAGTCCGTAGGCCTGCCCGTGATGGGCTGCAGGGCGCCCCCTGCTGGTGAGGGGTGTGTGACACTCCCATCCATAGCCAACTAATGCAGGCTGCTCCTGATTGGACGGAGTTAACCGAGCCTGGACTGGCCATTAAGGTTCAGAAGGGCGTGTAAAAGGGGGAAGCCCAGTCCATGGGGGTCAGGGGCCCTGCCCCACTCAGCTCACAGCAGTGCTCAGCAAGGCCTTGAGGGCTGTGAGCTTCCTCAGAGCAGTGCCTCGGCAGCTGGGTTAGGCCTGGTGCAGATGCTGGCTGTGGATGCAGGGTCTGCGGATGCAGGTGTCACACGGCGACTCCGCTCTCTGCTGTCTGCAGGGACCGTCGGGGACTGGAAGAATCACTTCACCGTGGCGCAGAACGAGCACTTTGATGAGGACTATGAGAAGAAGATGGCTGGGAGCAATCTGACCTTCTGCATGGAGCTCTGAGGATGCCGCCTCAGAGCCTGGCTGGCAGGATCCACTCCGGAATCGCAACCAGTCTCTTCCAAGGTGCCGGGCCTTCTCCCATGGATCGGTCCCTGGCTCAGCCTTTCCCCGGGGTTTTTCTGTGGGGCAGTGGGGAGGGTTCCTCCCCTGTCTATCCCACCCTCGCTGTCCCGTTTTCAGCTCTTCGTCTCCTCCCCTTCCCGCCGCCTGCCTCCCTTTGGCCAATCTGCAGCTGGCTGGGAAACGGGGACTTTTTTCCTCCCATGGAAAATGCTTCTTGTTGGGGGCCAAAAACTTGAATTCCACCAAATTTCAGAATTTTAGACTCCTTTTTTAGAACCGAGAGAATTTTTTATCTCCAGAATTCTTTATGATGATCAGGTGTTGAGATTATTTTGTTGATTCGATTTTGATTTGGCAGTTATAATGAATGTTAGTGTCTCTCCACCCGCCCGCCAAAAAAAATCTCCAGGCGAGAGTTTTCCATCTGAAAATGGTCTCTTGATCCAAACTGAAAGGTTAGATTAGCAGCTAACCTTTTGGCAGAAAAAAAACTCTCCGCACAATTCTGAATTAAAATGGAGCATTTCATTTTGATTTGCTGCTTTTGTATCCCCTTATATTGTGACTATTTCCTGTGGTACTATTTTGTAATAGTTCAGACTTCTCCAAACACTCCGAGTGTACTGTTAGCGGGGTTCTAAATCACAAATTTTGTTTTGAAGCTTCCATTCCATGAAAACGGCAACGGCTTATTTGGATTTGCAACACAGTCCAGTGTCAAAACATTGGGCTTTCCCATGGGAAATCCTCTCTTCCAGCCAGCTCCAGCTGTATTGCTTTTCTTTGCAATTTGATTTTACATTAGTACTGATAGCTTAGCTTTGGGAGAGGGGATTGAAGTGGCTTTAATCACATGTATAACGGGATACCAAGTCACCTTTCCTTCAATAATCCGTTTGGGTCCAGCAACCTTGAAGATCTGGGTGAATATCAGCTCATCAGCCTAAAACCCTGACCCTCTCTTCCCAGTTCGCCTCTAGTCTAGCCTCGCGGTAACAATAAGTGATCTGAGTGTAAGTGGTTAATTTTTTTGCTTTGAAATGTGAAACTAATAAAATATTAAGGCTCTTTGTTTAATCTCTAGTTCTGTTTATGCTCCTTATCGGCTATTTGACAAATCCTGTTCTCAGATTTACAGAACTTCCCTTTTCCTTATAAGTTGTTCTTGGAATCCTTCAGGGTCACCTTCACAGGCAGTATCTTAATGGCTCACTCAGCTGGTGTTGACAGTGAGGTGGGGCGGGCAGGTAAGAGCCACACAGAAACACAGCACAGAGATGGCTTCCCCCAGGCTGAGATGCAGCTACCTCTGGTGTGGGGCATCCCCGCTCTTTAGGGATAAGATTTAGGAGCCCTGGCTTCCAGCCTCCCTTTCCTTAGGCTACAGAACTGCAGAGCTGCTGCATGCCTCTTATTGCACTGCCAGCCTGTTCATTGCTAAAGGCATTTGCATTCTTAGCATGTCCCCAGCCATACCCTTCCTCATGGCCCAGGCCATCTTTCTGTGGGTCACACTGACAGCATCGTCTCTGAGCTGGGAACAGATCCAGACATCCAGACTCCAAGCACCCTCACCCCACTAACCATTGGACCCCACTGCCCTTCCAGTGGCAGTGACAGGATCTAGACATCCTGATGCCTAGTTTTTGAGCTAACCACTTGCTACACGCTCCTGCCAGAGCTGATGCTAAATCCCCAGCATCCTGACTCCCATGCCTTGAGGGATGAGATGGTTAACTCTGGCTGGGCTGTTCAGGGCCCCTATTAGAGCTGACTTTAAGGTGAAAGGGCGCCGCTTGGGAATTTCCTGTGGGTGTGTTTCATACATTTTCACATACAAAGTCTTGCTACCGCCGTCCATTCCTTGCAGGCCTGGAGAGGACTCGCTGAGCCGGTGCTGCTGGGGGCTACGGCACTGAGAAACCTGGCTACTAAGTGACCCGGATAGAAACACAGGGCCAAATTCATAGTTTGTTGCCAGAAGGGACCAATAGATCGTCTTCCTGACCTCCTATGTGTCAGCCATGCGCTCCGCTTCCACCTTTCTCCACTAGCTAAAAGACACCTTTAATACCTGGGATTTTCTCCCCATGGAGCGCCGTGTGCACCAGGATCCAGGGCACTCCATCTTTCTGGAACCAGTCCGAGTCGCTCGCTCCCTGGGGTTTCTCCAGTCCACCAAGCATTGTTTCGGCTTTTCTCTGCACCCTCCACAGGGTTTCAACCTCCTTTGGAAAATGTGCCCAGCAGCGCCGGACACAGCCACTTATGCAGTGCAGAGAGGTGACACGGCCCGTCTGGTGAGGACCGGAAGAACTCCCCGTCTGTCAGCGGAGCCACGGTGACTGACGCCGGCCGACAGTCTGTCCATGTGGTGCTAAGTTAGCCCAGCCTGCGCTTCGTGGCCTGCAAGCTCACAATTGCCACACCCTGCTTTGTTACCCTGGGGCGCCCGGTTCTTTTTCTTCTGGACACCCATAACGTCCATCGATCTGCTGCCTCAGTGGAGGCGAGTGTCACTGAAGTTTGGGGGGGTCACTGGGTCCTGCACCCCCCTCTGCAGCCAGATGTGACTGTCAGCCCGCAGGGAGAGCAGAAGGTTTATTAGTGAGAGAAGGGCCCAGAGCTTGGACCCTTCCTCCTCATGCCAGCCCCCACTGATCCGGGCCCAGCCCCCAAGCCAGGCTCCTCCTCCCACCTCTGTCCAGCTTCCAGGGCAAAAGGTGTCACCTAGTCCCACCCACTTCCCAGGCTCAGGTTACAAAAAGCATCAGCCATTGTGTAGGTGCGGGGAGGCTGTCACCCCAGAATTCCCATCACCATCTTCCAGGTACTGGTGCAGGGAAACTGAGGCATGCTCATAGGGTCAGTGTAGGGGAGCAGAACTCACATGCAACATAGCAAGGCAAACACAATCCCCACTTTGTCACAATTGGGCACCCCCGTTTCGCCTAGTCCGGCACCCTCCTTGGTGCGCAATGTGATTTCCACTCAAAACAAACTGGCCCGGTTTGACCGACCCTTGAATTCAAGATTCCGCTCTAAGCAAGTGAAAGGATTGGGAAACACGAGGTTAGTGGTAAAGGAAAAACACAAAATGCGATCTAGGTTACACCTTCCGGCCTAGTAAAGTATTTCTTACCTCTGCCAGTTCTTGCAGAATTTGTCCGGTTCAGAAAGATGGGGTCCCCCTTTCATGAGACATGCCTCTGCTAGCCGAATGTTGCCTCAGTAACAGGTAACCCCTTTGGGCCTCGGATACACAGACACCGGCTATTGTCTCTTGGGTTCCTTTGTTTTTGGGAATCTCCTGCCTGCATACAGGAAACACAGCACAGGTCCCCAAATGCCCATTGTTCTCATGGTGACAGGATCTGCTCTCAGCCTTCCGCTCCTCGGCTGAGAGGTTTCACTCCCAACAGCTTTGGGACACAACCACCTACACATTACGTAGCTCAAACTTGTTTCCCGCACAAACATCTTGCAGTAATCATGACAATCAGCCAACACTTAGCTTTCCACCTTCACACAAGCCCCCTTTGGTAGACCTGACTGGGCTTGTTTGGCCGTGTCTGTGTCACAATGACCCAGCGGGCAAGTCACATCCCCGCTCCGTACCTCAGTTTTCCCATCTGTAAAATGGGACCGATACCTCTTTTGTAAAGCACTATGAGATCCACTGATGAAAAGCACTCACTAAGAGCCAAGTATTACTATTACAGGCAGTCCCCGGGTTACGTACAAGATAGGGACTGTAGGTTTGTTCTTAAGTTGAATTTGTATGTAAGTCAGAACTGGTACATATTGTAGGGGAAACTCTAGCCAAACATTTCTCCAGAGTTCAATTTTATTCTCCCACACCTCACTTCCCTCAGTCCTTTATTCTCAAGCTGAGGTGTCTGCTGAGAAAAGCTGCTCCGCATCTCCCTAGTCTGCTGGGGGGGGGGCGCTAGCTTCGCGTCTCCCTGGTCTGCTGGGGGGAAGCAGCTAGTGTGGGGTTGCCTCACCCCATTTGTAAGTAGAGATCCGATGTAAGTCGGATCTATGTAACCCGGGGACTGCCTGTATACCTGTTTTACTGTGGGGTAGCTCCCTAACCAGATTAGACCTCTCCTCTGGCATGACTACCACCGTTTCGTACCACGAGCACATATGTTTAATAGTAACAGCTGTGGGAAATCAAGTTTCTGGGCTAAGCACGTACTTTTGCAGATGTAATAACAACAGTTCGTGGTCGGGGTGTGCCCGGATATGGTATTTTTCTAGTTTCAAGCTTTTGCCCTGGGATTTAAGCATTTTTAGGCAGCTAGCTCCACTTCCAGAATATTCCTCTGTTGCCAAGTGGCTGGCACCCCCCAGAAGAAAGCAAAGTTCACTGGAACAGGGGGAGGTATCTGAATCCTGGGCCCAGCTGTGGAGTTCTACCATCATCCAAAAAAGGGATAGAGAATAAGACCGAGACTATCTTACTGCCTCTGTATAAATCCATGGGACACCCACATCTTGAATACTGCGTACAGATGTGGTTGCCTCATCTCAAAAAAGGAATATTAACATTTGAAAAGGTTCAGAAAAGGGCAACAAAAATGATTAAGGGGATGGAACAGATGCCATATGAAGAGAGATTAAAAAGATTGGGACTTTTTAGCTAAGAAAAGAGGAGACTAAGGAGGGATAGGATAGAGATCTATAAAATCATGACAGATGTGAAAAAAGTGAATAAGGAAAAGTTATTTACTTGTTCCCATAAAAACTAGGGCTGTCCAAATGAAATTAATAGGCAGCAGGTTTAAAACAAACAATAGTAAGTTTTCCTTTATTGCAGTGCACAATCAACCTGTGGAACTCCTTGCCAGAGGATGGTGTAAAGACCAGAACTTTAACAGAGTTCAAAAAAGGACTAGAAACATTCATGGAGATTAGAGCCATCAATACTTATTAGCCAGGCTGGGAAGGAATGCTGTCCCTAACCTGTTTGTCAGGGACTGGAAATGGGTGACGAGGGAGGGATCACTTGATGATTCCCTGTTTCTGTTCACTCCCCCTGGGGCATCTGGCATTGGCCACTATCGGAAGACAGGATACTGGGCTAGATGGACCTTTGGTCTGACCCAATACAGCTCCTCTTATGTTCTTATCTGGATTTGCTTCAAATCAGGACTGTGCTTCCTAGAAGGTCAATTGTCATCCCAAAAAAATCACATGATCTTGCTTGAAAATGTTTTACCATTGAGCGTTAGTGTGATGGGGCAGAAGAGCCCCGCACTCCAGTCCCGTGCGGCTGGCGCCTGCCTACCAGCGGTGCGCCAGCTGTTCCCGGGCGGCCCCGGCCGGGTGCCTGGGCGCCGTCATGAGCGGAGTGACGTCGGCGTTCAGCCCCACCGACAGACCGGAAGCGGGGGCACAACAGAAGGGGCGGGACCCTGCGGACCCGGAGCCGGCGCGGGGATTTAAACCCCAGAAGATGCCGGGGGAAGGAGGAAGGCGGAGAGAGCGGCTCCGCATTGGGGACCCGCAACGGATGGGACCCAAGGCGAGGAGGTGAGCCCAACGGCAAGGGCATGTTTGACCGCGGAGAGAGGAAGTAGCCCAGGGCGGGCAAAGGGAGTCTGCGAGTTGGCAAGTTACGGCGGACGCCCCACCAGCCGGACCGGACGACATAGGCATTCGTGTCCTTAGGGCCCTGGGCTGGGGTCCGTGAGAGGGGGCGGGCCCGGACCCCCCTCTCCCTGCGGTCGGAAAGGGGATGGCCCCGCCTCGGGGGCCAGCGACGCCCCAACCTAGGGGAGGGCCTACGAACCTCTGTTAAGACAGACTCGGACGCCAGAGGACGCTCAAAAAGGGGTAAAGGAAGCACGGGACCGGGGAGGGGTGGCGTGGTGCCAACGGGGCGCCCTATAGACCCGTTTACAGTTAGATTCACAGATCCAAAAGAGATCAGCTAAAATGAGTGGAGAGAAATACACTAGGGAATTGTGGCCGGGGCGGGGGGGGGACGGACTACTGAAGGCAAAGGGTGATGCTGGTCCAAGAACAAATAGGCAGGCATTGGCCCTAACTAAATTGAGATTGGACATTGAAAGGTTCCTAACCCTCAGAGAAGGCAGGCTCTGGAACTGTCGAAGCACTGGGACACTCAGTTTAATTCGTTTGCATAGGAGATAGATACATTCATGAATGGATTGTGTGAGAGTGTTTTCTGGGAGAGCAGTGGCTGGATTTGCTAACCCAGGAGGTCCCTTCCAGACCTACATGTCTCTCCATAGTGTCCGTTTCTGTTCTTTATTGCATTTAACAAGTGCAGCATCAATTTAACAGTTGATTGTGTGACTCTTGCAAGTGACAAAAGGTTTTGTGTCTGCCCAGCACCTGGTGCCGTAGGGTTTTGGACTCTGCCTGGGGAATCCTCTGCCTTGACAAATAGATAATGATTATGAATGACTACTAATGATTAATAAAGAGGGAGATGGAAACACTGAGAGGGGGAATTTTGTTGTAAGTCAGGCTCCACACAAATTACGAAACTGCTTATGATTCAGGAGTTATTTTTAAGTAAATAACAAACGTCAGATTCTTTTCATTTGATTTCTAGTTTCGGTGCCTTTGGGGTCATGTTTTCAGGCTTTGCTCCCCAACCAGGAGGGCTAAACACTTTTTTATTTCAATTTTAAGGAGAGCTGAGATTTCCACAAAATCACAGTTGGGGCCTTGGAAGCTTGCTGTCTCCTGTTCTCTGTGTGGGGCACACGGCAGGTGATCTTTTGATGACTCGAGTGCTTTAGACTCACTAAAAAGTCTTTGGGCTCAGTATAGGGGCATTTGGGTGGAATTTAATGGTCTGTGCTGTCCAGGACATCAGATCGGATGCTCTAATGGACTCGTCTGGGTTTGAATTTTGTGCAACTGGGGCTTAAAGAAAAACACTATGAACACAGAGAGATTTATGCGGGGGGTGGACCTGAAACTGCTTTTCGTTGATTAGATTTCAAAGGGAGGCTGTTCCTTAAAAAAACAGCAAATGTGTGAAATACAATGGACTCTTTGGCTGTGTCTAGACTCGCAAGTTTTTCCGCAAAATCATCTGCTTTTGCAGAAAAACTTGCCAGCTGTCTACACTGGCAGATTGAATTTCCGCAAAAGCAGACGATCTCATGTAAGACTGTCAGTGCTTTTGCGGAAATACTATGTTGCTCCCGTTCAGGCAAAAGTCTTTTTCCGAAAAACTTTTGCGCAAAAGGGCCAGTGTAGACAGCAGAGATTTGTTTTCTGCAAAAAAGCCCCGATCGCGAAAATGGCGATCGGGGCTTTTTTGCGGAAAAGCGCATCTAGATTGGCCACGGATGCTTTTCCGCAAAAAGTGCTTTTGCGGAAAAGTGTCCTGCCAATCTAGACGCGCTTTTCCGAAAATGCTTTTAACGGAAAACTTTTCCATTAAAAGCATTTCCGGAAAATCATGCCAGTGTAGACGTAGCCTTTTAATTTAAAAAAGTAGGGATAAGATAGGGTTGCCCTTGGTGACAGCTCAAAAGCAAACAAGGTTTTCAATTGTCCACTGTGTGTATGTGTGTGTGCAGGTGATCCGTGTGTGTGTGTGTGTGTGTGTGTGTGTGTGTGTGTGTGTGAGACACCTTATGACCATGTTGGAGGGAGAGTATTGGAGGGAGAGTATTTAGGGCTGGTCATTTTTGCAGGTCTGAAAGCCAAAGCACAGGAGCAGGGCTCAGGATTCCTGGGTTCTGTTCTGTCACTGGGTGCCACTGGGCAACTCACTTCCCCTTCCCGTGCCTCAGTTTCCTTCCTTATACTTATTGCCTCTGTAATACTCTTTTGGGGTTGACACATGAGAGGCTGTAGAGGAGAGCTAGATATTATTATTATGTAAGGGCTGTGTGAATTTGTGTGGGAGTGGATAGGGGTCTGTATGTGTGTGGGGCTAGAGGTTCTGGAGGGCCTGTGTGGGGCTCTACAGCTGTGCACACGCCTGCACTCTGCAGCAGGGATCCGTGTGAACCTGCACTTGTGTCATGCACTGAGCCAGTGACCTACTTTCCACGGTTGCCTTGCCAACGCCCAGCAAGGCCATTCATAAATGGCGCATGGGCCTCTGAGCCGGATTGAACCGGTTTCAGGGACACAGACAGGAAAGCCTTGGACTGGGGAAGAAACCATTTTGCAGAATAAGGGGGTTCCAGGGAGAGGAATCGTTTTTCTTCCTGAATCCCGATCCGAGACATGGACCAACCTTTTCTATTCTGTGTGGGTTCTTATACCACGTCACCACTGCAGAGTCAGAGCCCCCAACGCAGATAGGCCCCAAGACAAAGAATCCAGGCCTCAATTTTGTTCATGGACTTTTTTTCTTCCCCAAGTGCAATTTCTGCTCACCTCCCACGCTCATTTTTTCATCCATTGACTTAAACGTGCGTTCGTTTTCTTTTGTCATGAGGAAAACACACTGCGCCAGACACGAATTCTGTGCAGCTGAATGGACCCTGACCCTGAGGGGTTTTAAAAGAAATGCTGCTTAAAAAAGAAACCCACAGTGACAATTGTGAATTGGATACCCCAGTGATAAGTACAGAATCATTACGTTTATTTATCATACCACTTATGGGGCCTAGCAGGGCAGGCCCTACACTAAATGGCGTCACAAGCAAAGAGTGTTTCATGCCTCCCTCCACTTGTTCAGCTTTTTAACACCTTATTTTTAGCCCATTTCATGACTCTGATGCGTGATTTATCCCTGTTATATAAGAGATGATGTATTTGCCCGCTAAGATCTGTATTTGTTCATGCCATAGATAAGCAAATAAAAAAGGTGTTTCCTCTAAGCTTATAGAAACATTTTAATTTTAAGAATAAGTGAAATGTACTAACCTCAGGAAACTGTCACCAAACGATGTATTAAGCATGGCAAAAGAAGTAACGGTATTGCTTTTATATTATCGTGTTGATAGGCGTTTGATTACTATCTCTGGCATCTAATTATGTCCTCTATGAATTGCTACTTACACTTTTCAAGTCATAAAACACAAGTACACATTCACAATGACACAATAAAACAAGGTTCAAAATATCACAGCTGGGGGCCTTTGTGCTAGGGGCTGCACAAACACACACCAAAGAGATGACTCGAACCCCAAACAGCTTCTGATCTAAACTCCCAATCCTTGCTGAGACATCCGGCCTGGGAACCTGAGGGAAAGATTTTTCATCTTCCTTTAAAAACCTGCTCAGGGGTGCAGACTGAAAAAGGGAAGGAAGGGCTGCTTCGATATAATGTGTCTTGAAATAGGGGGAAATCTGACTCCACCCTAGAACCTGCAGCTAATGGAATTACATTCTTAGGCCTCGTTAAACTGGGATGTGAAGGATTCGGCCACCCTGCAAGCCATCTGTTGCTTGGGAGGACTTTGGAGTTACTGTATGTGGATCTAAATCACAGAAAGGATAATGTGTCAAAGTCTTGAGTGATCTCCTTGCAGCTGTGGGTAACCTTTCCCTCTCAGTTTCTCCTTGGAACAAGAGTAGCTAACGAGAATTCAGAACCTAAGTCTCTCATAGGAATGGCTTGTGGGACAGCTATCAAGTTTGAATTTCCCAGAAATTCTGCAACCAGCTTTTTAACCAAGATTTGGTCTCCTCCAGCAAAGATCCTGTGATTTTTTTTTTTCCGAAGAGGAAGGGTTTGCTCTTAGCTCAGCCAGCCAACAGTAGTGATATATGTGGGTTTGACTGCTAGGCTCCACCCCAGAGAAGGATGCACTGTGGCAAAGAACAGCATAACAAGAACCAGTGATTAGGAGACAGACAAATTCCAATGAGAAATAACAAGGCCCTGACTTTTAACAATGAGGGTAATTAGACTCTGGAACAAACTTCCCAAGAGAGCTGGTGGATTCTCTATATTTTGATAGCTTCAGATCAAGAATAGACAAGATGCTTTAGTCAAACACAAGTTACTTGGTTCAGTACAGAGGTATCTGAGTGAAACTCTCTTGGAAGTCAATTCCACTTATGGAATTACAGCAAGGTAGGACTGGATAAAGCCTCAAAAGACCATCTAATCTGATCACACTCCCCTGCACTGAGAGAGGATTAAATATGAACAGACCTGTGGCCTCTTCTGGTGTTAAAATCTATTAATCTACTCACCCTAACAGTGGCTGAACTTCAGTACAGTTCAGATCTGGTGTACAAAGGGAACATGGGGAGTGTCTTTCTCCTTCTCAGTCAGGGGCCACATCAGTGAGGGTTTGGTTTTTCTATTTTGCTTCTCACTTGTGTGTGCTCCCCGACTGATTTTTCTGTGGGGTCAGCATCCCCCGGACTCAAAAACGGTTCCCCACCCCTGCAGAGTAATCACTTTTTGTGACGTTCCTGCTCCAAAGAGCTTACAATCTAATTTAAAGTGCATTCTTTTAGAGACCGTTTTCATCCTTTCAAACATCCCACCCCAATATCAGCGCTGAAATCCAGCTGTCTGAGTTCTAGGTGATCCCTATATTGTATAATCTGAAATGGTTAAAATCTCAGACCCTGCCTTTGGAATTGTTCTGGCCTGATTCCACCATTAAAACTGACTCTTACTTTTATTAGCATGAATTCTTTCCTACTTTGTTACTGGAGGATGGCTCACTAAGAAACGTCCCCACTGAATATCGCAGCATGAAATCATTTCTAGGGTTTGAGAAGAAGGTGTAGTAAACAGCTGAACTGTTATAAATATTCAGACGTGAACTTTGCAACAAGAGAACAAAGGTCAGTCAAGGATCTCACTAAGCTTTATTGAGCAATTTAACTGGCTCGCCTTCTTGAATCAAGAGCAAGACTGCAGACGTGAACTCAGTTTATGCCAACAGTCAGGATTAATCCAGATTAAATCAGCTTTTGGAAATACCATCAACAAATGCACAAAGTGATTTAGACCCTGGAGAAAAAAAATGGATCCCCACACACACACACACACACCCACCCCCCTAGCACTTCTTGGTCTGCTTCTAGGGCTACGTCTACACTATAAGCTTTTTGCGCAAAAACCTGCAGAGCATCCACAGCTCAAATGAGTTCTTGGGCAATTAAATGGGCAGTTAAACGGCAGAACAGAGGACTTTTTCCGCCATAAGTAAACCTCCTTTTCTGAAGCATAACTGCTTTTAGCACTACAGCTATTGCACAAAAAGGCAAGTGTGGATGCTCCAGAGGGGTTTCTTGCGAAAGAAACCGCTATAGGAAAAAGCACAGGTGCTCTGATGGTCATTCTGTGAATGGCCATCAGAGCTTTCTTGCGCAAGAGCGCCCATGCAGTGTGGACACTCTCTTGCACAAAAGCACAGCGCAAAAGTGATGTGCTTTTGCAATGTGATTTGAGGTGTGGACGTGCTCTTGCGCAATAAATTTTTGTGCAAAAACTCTTACGCAAAAGGCTTCTTGCACAAGACGCACGTAGTGTAGACATAGCCTAAGAGTTCTGCAAAGGAGTTAATTCCAGTTTTACTAGTAAGGAAGATGAGGCATGCCAAGGGAAAGTGACTTGCCCATGATCACCGAAAAGGCCAGAGATCTAAGACCCTAGGTATTGGCCCATGGCTTTTACCATTACTCCACATTGCCCTCAGGAGACACTCCCCCAAAGAGACACTCCTGGACAAACCCACCTACTATCAATTCAATGATTTCTTGTTGGTATGACAAACTAAACAAGTGTTGCTTGCACATTTACCCGCAAAGATTTCTCTCTTTCTCTCTCTCTCTCTCTCTCTCTCCCTCTCTCACACACACACAGGTCTGCACACAGACCCACAAATATCTTAAACCCCTGCACACTGATGCACCACAGTCTCGTACACATGCACCTCTGTACACTTACCCCAAAAGATCTTTCTCTCGCGCACACACACTCCTGCACACTGACCCACAACTCAGACTCCTGCTCACTGATGCACAAAGGTCTCCCACAAATGCACACCTACACACACACACACACACTGCCCTAAGCACAAACCCCTCCCTGCCTCCCTCCCACCCAGCCACACACACAAATACCCTGCCCCCCGCAGAAAACCAAACTCCTTCTCCCCGCATCCTCCCCTCCCCCCCGCTTCCGAGCCACTTTGGTTCCTTCCACCCAGCCCCATGACCTCATTCCTCCTCGCGCCCCCACCCCCGCAGCCTGCACCATTCCCCTCCCGGGGGGGGGGTGGCCGGAAGGGCAGAACAGGGGCCTTGTGCACAGAGAAAAACCACCGCCCCCCCTGCACAGACAATACACCCGGCTGCGGGTCCGCCCCGAGTGGGGGGGAGCGGGCAACAGCGGCTCTGAGAAGGGAGGGGCCAAGCAACCCCCCCCAGCTGCCGAGGGAGTTGGTACGGTCCAGGAGCAAGGGGCGGGGGAGGGGAGGGTATAAATACTGCCGGGCGGGGGAAGGACGTTCACTCCAGCGGCGGCAGCAGCAGCAATGGCGTCTAACGGTGAGGGGGCGCCGCTCTGCGGCAGGGCACGGGCTGGCGGGAGGGGGCTGCTCATGGGTTGTAGACCCGTCGGGGGGGGGCGGGTCGCAGCCCCCCCCCCGGGGACGAATGCCCCCCCCGTGGCGGGGGCGGGCTCCCGCGCTCAGCGCCGCCCGGTGCACGCGGGGCCGCAATTCCTACATAGCGCGGGGGGGCCGGTGCCTCGTGCGGGGGGGGGGGCGCCCTCCCCCCTTCAATACCTGCGACACTGAGGCCTTAGCCGCCATTTTGGGGGGGAAAGGAAACGGCTCTTTCCTCGCTGCGCGCGTGTAGCCCAACGGCGCCTGCGCGCCTGGGGAGGGAGGGGGCGCGAGGCGCGCGCGCGCGCGGAGAGGGAAGGGCGTGGCAGAGAAGAACGCACGCGCGCTGTGGCCCCTGACGCCGCCGCCGCCTCGAGCCGCAGAGGAGGGCGGCGCATGCGCAGTAGAAATGGGCCGCCCGCCCTGCACCCGCGTGTGGGCGCATGCGTCGTGCGGATTTTTTTTTTTGCCGCAGTCTTTCATCCGGGCTCTGCCACGCGCTGTGCAGGCGGCGCCAGAGCGGGTTGGTTGGAGCCTCCGCGCCCGACCAATCATCGCCTCTCCCGCCCACTGAGTGAAGCGTGGTCCATTCCCTCCCCCCCCACGCACACACGCTGCCACCCAGCCTGGGGGTAGATGCCCTGCACTGCCTGTGACCGCCCCATTGCGGGGGGGGGAGCCACACACACACCTGCGCACTGGGCCTCCCCCTCCCCTCTGTACGGTGCCCCCCCTTGCTCCCCCCGCCCGTCCTCTCCCGGGAGCTGGGCTTTGGTCTGGGACCTGACTCACTGCTTCCCTCTTTGTGTCTTGCAGATTACAGCCAGCCGGCCACCCAGAGGTAACCCTCCCCCGCCCGTGCGCGGTGCTGGCCGTCTGGGCTCTGCAAAAAGAAGACAACGCTGGCACATGGGGGAGGGGGGGGTTATCCCAGGAGTCTTTCCTTCATCGCTCTTCTATTAGTGCCTTAGATCAGTGGGCTCTTCCAGCCCACATTCCTGCCTTGGATTAGACCTGTGGGCCCATCTAGTCTGTTATCCCTCCTTGCTCCTAGAGACCTGGATCACATCAGTGCACCTATCTAGCCCAGCATCCTGTTTCCCAATAGCGGCCAGCATTCTCTGCTTTATAGAAACATCCAAATAAAACAACAGCAGGGAGTTAAATAATGACGTGATTCTAAAGGAAACTTCCTCCTAAACACCCTTGATTTCTAAGCTCTTTTGGGCAGGGACTCTGCCTCTATTTAGCACAATGCTCTTATCTGCCTATTGCCCTGTAATGCAACTGACACACTTGTTAGTCCATGCTGTTAAATCCATTGACTCGTTGCTTCCCTGGAGCAGTGCTAATGGTGTTCAGGGCTTCTGATACAATGTGGGTTATTCCCTCAAATCCCCCTCAACCCAAATTGCATGATACATGGTGTCACCATGTCATGGTAATTTTCAAATTAGTTTGCTTATGTGTGTGGGACTTCTGAAAAAAAATGTTTCTAAACTGCTGCAGCCTTAACTATGGAGTCACTGCTGGCCTCTGGAATATCTAACCTGTCTGATCCTCATTTAGCTATGGGGCTTACCCAGCACCACCAGGACAGGGATACTCTCAGCAAACGAGTCAGCCCTACAGCCAGCAGAGCTACAGCGGTTACGGCCAGTCTGCAGACACCTCAGCATATGGACAGAACAGTTACAGTTCTTCTTACGGCCAGAATCAAAGCAGTAAGTGTCACTCTCTTGGTCCAGCTAAAGTGAAGCTGTTTTTCACTGCCAGCAAGTCTCATCAGCACCATCCAAAAGTTACTTGAGTGACGTCAGAGTATTTTCCTATCGGTTCTCTCCAGATGGCCAATTCCATCAAAGGATCCATTAATTGGTGTGGCTATATTGCTGATTCAGTCCCTACTGCATCAAGTGTTTAAAAACCCAATAACACTCTTCAGCCCTTCTGAATAATACAAAATCCCTATCACCTTTCATTTTTGGGTGAGAGTGAATCTGCATCATCTAGTTCTAGCCTATATATGGGCTAGGGATTGCGTAAAATTTGCTTCCCTACTTGGTATCCTCCCCCAAGGTTTGCATTGTGTATCTAACTAGTTTCTGTATATCATCCCCAGAGGTGCCTGCAATTTAGGGCCGATGGGAAGGAAGTTTAGTATGATACATCTTACCAAGTGCCTTGAAACTATAGACATGTGGCAGAACTGAGGTTAGAATTTGTCTCCTGAGTTACTTTTATTCTTTACTAAGTAACACGGCCTTTCCAAAGGAGCTGTGGAGACATAAGCTGGTGCCTCTCTTCTATACTTCAGTTGCACTGAATCAGCTTGAGGTATAGAAGGGATTCATTGGGTCTGTTTAGCCTGGCCATGTTTTAAGAATGGATTGGGTTTTTTACCAGCTGGCTACAGCACTCAGTCAACACCTCCAGCTTATGGAACAACTGGATATGGCAGCAGTCAGACCTCTCAGACCTCTTACGGACAACCCTCATCGTATCCTAGCTATTCCCAGCCACCAGCAGCCAGCTCAACAACGGGAAGGTATGGCTAAACATTTCCCTTCTGAGCCCCTGTCTATATTCATTTTACAAATGGTGAGGGAAGGGGGCTTGCTCAGGCTCGCTGATTGAGTCAATGGCAGAGCAGTGTATGGAACCCAGGAGTTCCAACTCCCATCCCTGCTCCAACCTGCTAGACTCCTCCTTTCCTAAAGCTGAGGCTAGAACCCAAGGCTACGTCTACACTACAGGCTTTTTGCGCAAGAACAGCCATTCTTGCGTAAAAACTTAGAGCGTCTACACTGCATGCGTATTCTTGCGCAAGAAGATTTATAGTAAAATGTTGGAAAACAGGGTTTCTTGTGCAAGAATTTTTCCTTTCCCCATGAAAAATAAGCCCTCTTGCACAAGAATCCCCTATGGCTAAAATGGTCATCAGAGCTTTCTTGTGCAAGAGAGCGTCCACATTGCCATGGACGCTCCTGCGCAAAAGCACATCTCTTCCGCAAAAGCACGTGGCAGTGTGGACATGCTGTTGTGGAAGACCTTTTGCACAAGAAGTCTTGCATAAAACCGTTCTTGGGTAAGAAGCCTGCAGTGTAGACATAGCTCAAGAGTCACATAGCTCAAGAGTCAATCTGGTGCTCTTGCTGCTAAACCATGGGTGGGGAACTCATGCTCCCTGCATAATTTTCTGCATGCTGTCTTCAGTGGCCAGTGCTGCACCCCCACAGCTCCCATTGGCCAGGAACCACAGCCAATGGGAGCTTGGAGGTGGTGCCTGAAGGTGAGTGAAGCCAGCATCCTCAACCCCCTCCTATACCCTAGCCTTGAGCCCACTCCTGCAGTCCATAGCCATTGGCCTCAGCCCAGAGCCCCTCCCACACTCAATGTCTTATTCCCAGTTGCACCCCCAGTCAGAGCACACACTCCCTCCTGCATGCCAGCCTGGCCCCACACCAGAGCGTAGGGGAAGCTCTGAGCCTCCATTCATTCACCCCCCAGGCTGTGTGGCCAGTGCCTGATTTCTCTCCCCTCCCCTCCCCCCCAGGAGTCAGTGGTCTCCAAGTTCCCCCTCCCTGCACTAGACCATACTATTTCAATGATCACTGTCCTACAAACCAAATCCCTGGAGAATTGAAAAGAGCTTTGGCATGTATTTAAAGGACAATGGCCTTTTTAATCCATAGCTATGGAAGCAGCTCCCAAAGCACAAGCTATGGCCAGCCCCCAAGTAGCGGCTATGGCCAGCAATCCAGCTACAGTAGCCAGCAACCAAGCTCCTATGGGCAGCAGCCATCTTACAACCCTCCACAAAGCTACGGGCAGCAGAGCCAGTACAGTAGCGGCAGTAGCAGCAGCGGAGGAGGTGGAGGCAACAGTGGATGTGAGTTGATCTTAATTGTACTGGGGGGGATTGTGATGTGGGGGAATCCAAACTTGTGCAACCAGATGGTGAACAGTAGTCACTACAGCTCTCAAAAGTGGGCTGTTTCTTTACCTGGGTTTGACCTTTTAAGGGCCATTCATGCAGCTTTCACCCTCTGTTTATCCCTTAACCAGCCAGGAGGCTGGGATATTGAGAGATTGCTTCAAGGTTGTACAATCTGTTACCTTGGTGACAGTCCTGGAAATCCAACTCAGGGATATGAACTTCCAGTACATCTCTAAATCACTAGACACATACACATCCCATGCAGAGCTTGGAATAAACCCAGGAGTTCTGATTCCAGTTCCACTGCTTTGGCCATTCACTTAACTTTGACATGTTATTCTACTCTCCAGCCAGCAGCTACGGCCAGGACCAGTCGTCCATGAGCGGCAGTAGTGGTGGTGGCGGCGGTGGTGGCTACGGTAGCCAGGATCAGAGCAGCTATGGAGGTGGCCAGCAAGACCGTGGTGGCAGGGGCAGGGGAGGATATGGCCGGGGCGGCTTTGACCGTGGTGGAAGAGGCGGCCGTGGTGGTCGTGGAGGCATGGGGTAAGTGTCTAGACGCTTGTGGTGGGAGAGGGAGTGGGTTTAATGTCACTGTCTTCATCATTATGTGAAGTGTACATGTTGGGGAGGGTGTTGTGTAGAAGCTCTGTCTGTGTGCATGGGTGGATTGCCATATCCTTGTACTGTGTGTGGTAAGGGAGCTGCAATGTTTTACATGGGGAGGAGACTGAATGGCAAGTGCTTTTCTTGTGCGAGTGGGGAAGACTCCCACTGTCTAATTTAAGAACCGCTGTAGGTTCATATCTACATTGGAGAATTTATGCATGGGGGTAAAGTACCCCGCTGGTGGTTACTATTGAAGTTATATGTCTGACCTCAAATGTCTTACCATGTTGAATGCACAACGTGAATTCCAAGCGTTTCTGATGGTACATGTTACCCTGTCTAGGTATCTACTGAAGGTTTATAAATACCGCTTTTCGAAGGGCGTATAAATCTACATCATGGGATTATTTGCAATTTATCTGGTGCTATAATTTGTTCACCAAAGCACCTGGGTCATGCTGGTAAGAAAAGAGGGCTGTAAGTCTCTCACTGAGAGAAGATGTCTTCCCAACCTGGTTGCTTTCAACCTGTGTAACATACTTGGTTAACTCTGTGGTCCATCCACACTGGATACATTCCTTGGGTTAAAAGAAGTGTTTGGGCATTCATTTAGCAGCTTCAGCAGCTGTGCTTGCATTTTATATAGGACTTTCTTTTGGTTTATCTCATGACACACAGAAAAGCAGTGTCTTAAACTGCCTTGGTGTAACAATCCTCACTCAGCAGAGGTTTGCTTGGTGATTTATTAAAAATAAACTGTTAGGTTGAGAAACATGCTAAATAATGCTGATTGTGAACTCTGATCAGGAGAAATATTGAGTTTAAATTGTTTTTTAGAAAGGTAAGTATTAGGTTGGGGGGAATCAAAGTATTGTTACTTGTTGTCTGCTGTTAACACTACATGTTATCTGTTAACAAACTCTGCATTTTATGTGCTACAGGTATGAAAGTCAATGAACTTTATCAATTCTCCACCTTCCACATGTTAGTTAAGGGTGAGGAAGGGAGAGAGAGCTTATGTCAGATCCAGGCTTAGCAGTCAATTAGTTTATTGTGCTATGTTAGAGAACTTGGGTTGGATTTTTTTATATGCTTTCAAAGCAAATATACTACGTACCTACATTTAGGTGGTATCAACACTGGGGGAATACAATATATTGGTACAGTGTGATATACGGTTCATGGATCGGTACCTACGCTAGGACTGCATCGAGGACTCAGCGTTATCTCAAGTGTACATCACGACGGCTGAAGTGATTAGGAGAAGGTTAGAAGCCAAAGTTGCACTTGTATTAGATTTATCCATTCAATTTTTGCAAGACAAAAGGATGTATTTTAAAAATAAAAAGCCTAAACATGGTGAGGGACAGAACAAGGTTGAAAGGAATGTTCTTTAGGTATTCAGGAAGAACTGGAAAAAAAAATTGTTGGTCAGGATTTTAAGATCTGGTAGTTTTAGTGAACCTTTTAGCCATGGAAAAAGCTTCATTATCTTCTAACTTATCTCCTCAGCGGTGGTGAGCGTGGTGGCTTCAATAAGTTTGGTGGTAAGTCCAAAGAGTTCAAAACTTGAACCAAAAAAGTATATATTTTTTCCAGAGACTTGTCTTTCATATGCAGAATCTTTATGCATTAGGAAAAGCCACCATTTATCAGATATAACCTATGGGAGCACCCTCTGCAGCCCTATACCAAATGAGTTCTTTAGATACATATGGTGTCATTTATTTCTGTATTCACTGGGCTTCTGCTTTGACCAAAGTTCTTGGTGCCAATACATCTTGGTTGAATGTTTTGCAACAAGACACACACAAAAAGTGTGCTTTGGGGAAAGAAAACAAAAGTGCTATTTCCTAGAAGTGTCTGGTTTGTGTGTGGTTCCTTTTTAAAAAACAAAACACACAAGAAGCTTTAAGTGCTGGTGATTTTTGGAGTTAAAACATGGTAACAATTGCATGCAATCCTGAGGATAACAATGCAAAGAGTTTGTGCACTTTTTTTATGGTTACTGGTAAAGAAAATGGGGGAAGTCCCCAAAAACTGGAATGAAATTTTGGTCTTGCGTAAACGTCCCTTTGACTACATTACATGGTTTTGTAAGCTTACACTTTAAGAAAGATGGTTTATATTTAAGCTTATATCTTAAGATGAAAAAAGGTATTTTTGCACTCAAATATACCAAACAAAATATCTAAACACTTCCAGGAGAGTTCCCATGGGTTTGCTGAAAAGGGTTTGGCATGAATGATCTCTTGACCAGGTCAATTTAATTTTAAGAGACCAGTGTTGGGCATATGCTTTTAGGTTCCTTGAGATAATTAATCTGATCTGGGTGTGATTAATGGTATAATGGATGAAATGTCTAAATATAGCAGAAATACTAATACATCAATGGTATGTATAGGTAAATAATGGTTTAAGTGAAGCAAAGCTATATTTATGCAAGGTTAGCTCACTGCTAAATGTGGCATGGGCTAATGCCACTATATCTCTGCATAAATCTTAGAGCTGTTAAGAGTGTGTTTATATACTGTGATCACTAACCAGGGTAGCAAGTGGTATGATGCTACAACCTGTTACTGAAGGATGTGAATGACAAAGATGTATATAAACCTGTGGACAAATCTCTTTGGGTAGCAGCTCCTTAAATTGTATACACAAAGGTCTCAATTTAAACAGACCTCTGAAGGTGATGCTAAGCAGGACTAAATGTGTGTTATGAGGGCTTTTGTAGTTGACCCTCTACATAGTGTTGGAAAGAGGCTTTTTCTGTGTACAGTATGACATCTGAAAACGGAGTTGTCACTGGTTTTGCAGTACTGTCTTCAAAGTATCTTAAGTTCTTTGACTTCATAGTAATTTTGCCTATGGCTAAAGTAAACGTAGGTTCAACCATCAGAGCACATGTACCAACACTGGCCTGCTGTCTTTAAAACGTTTAGTGTGTGTGGGAGAGGAGATTGTCCCCATCGACTAACTAGATCTCTCCTTATTTTCATGTGCAAAAGGGCCCCGGGACCAAGGACCACGCCATGACTCTGGTACGTGACTTTGTTCCCAAATAGGTTACCTCTGTGTGGAGGGGAGGGGGTTTGCTAAAAGATCTGAAGTTGATCTGAGGTAGCCCCCTAAGACATAAGCACTGTACTATTTCACAAGAAAGCTACTTAGAGCAGCCTGTCAAGAGTCGGCATGACATTGTGTAGCCCTAGTGCCCCCTAAGGCTTGTTAGACCCTGATAAGCAGCTCTTCCTGGAGCATTGGCAGTGGGGTATGACTGACTCTCTTACTTTGCAGCTTCTGAACAGGATAACTCTGACAACAACACCATTTTCGTCCAGGGACTCGGTGAAAATGTCACCATTGAGTCAGTCGCTGACTACTTCAAGCAAATAGGGATCATTAAGGTACCAGCATAGAGAACTCCATTCTGGAATTGCAAAAACAGTTATGGCTAATAAAGCACGTTCCTTGTCACCCTGTGCCCCCTGCCCTTAACGTACAATCCAAGCACACTTAACTGTGGAGAGCGTTTGGCCTGTAAGGCAGTCACTGTTGTGACCGTCTTGCAATCCTGATTATTTTGAGATCCTTCCATGCCTAGTTCTCAAATACTCTCTAGCCTAAACCAATAGAATATTTGTTTACATTTCACTGCCCACCCTGTAAGGCTAATCTCTAGAACGGGTGGGTAAAAGGGCTTCCGAGGGCCAAAGTCCAGCCCGCCAAGTAGGTTGGTCTTGCCTGTGGAGGTCCTGCCGCGAGGCCAATCAGGGCCTGAGGGTGGAGAGGGGAGTGTGAAGCCTCTTCCCACTCTGCCAGGGGCATGGGTGCCCACGAGGAAGGGGGACACAGGGGCTCACCCACCCCCAGATCAACTGTCTTTTTGAAGTAGCTCCTGGCTAAAAATTATTGCCCCACCCCAGCTCTAGAAGCTAAACTCTCATGTGCTTATTGTTTGTGTTCCAGACAAATAAGAAAACTGGACAACCCATGATTAACTTGTACACAGACCGTGAAACTGGGAAGCTAAAGGGGGAAGCCACTGTGTCATTCGACGATCCTCCGTCTGCCAAGGCAGCCATTGATTGGTTTGATGGTAAGAGGCAGTATAATTGGTGGAGTTGGAAGCCCAGACTCCTGGGTTTTGTCCTTGGTTCTGGGGTGGGTGTGGGACCTACTGGGGAGGAAGAGTAAATTCTAGCAGTGATCTGTTCTTCAGTCACTTCCTTTCTGGACCTTTTTTCTCTTTGTGAAATGGAGGTCCTACGTCAGCGTCAGGTGCTGCAATCATTCAGATTGTGGGCAGGGCTTCACTTGAGCAGGATTCATTCTCTGTTGGAAGTGGGGAGTGAATTTTAGTAGTAGCTATTCCAGAATAGCTCCATGTGTGGACAAGCCGCTAACTATAGTGCTGTAACTTGATCCAGAGACCGGGGGGTTAAAGTGCAGCTGGTCAGGATTCCTGTCATGTTCTTACAGTTGAAAATAATTTCTTTGTAGTAAGGTTTTCTTTTTTCTCCCCTCCCCCCCTCCCCCCCCCCCCCCCCCCGTGGGAATATTTCAATTTGACTGGAATTTTGTTTTCAGTTAGGGTAAAATCAATTTTTCATTATCTTGACATTGATCTGCATCAGACACACACATGAATGAAGTCTGAGGGGTAGCCATGTTAGTCTGTAACTTTAAAAACAGTAGTCATGAGGCACCTTGGAGATCAACAAAAATATACAGTATGAGCTTTTGAGAGCAAAACCTACTTCAGAGTGTTGCCCACAAGCGCATGAGATTGTGTTTTATGTTCTCTTAGTCTCTAAGGGTTCGTCTAGGAGGCATACCTGGGAGGTCAACAAATGCCTTTGATGTCGATCGTGTAGCGTCCAGACTACCGCGCTGAGCCGATGAACAGCTGATCGGCTCAGCATGGCAGCCATTTACATTCAAATGAAACGGCGATTATTTAAATCGCCGCTTCATTTTCCTATGCCGGGTAGTCTAATCTACATGCTTCTGTCGCCAGAGGCACGTAGTCTAGACGTACCCTAAGATGCCACAGGGCCACTTGTTAATCACATGAATGGTAGTTTCAGGTGCCTCATTCTTGGGCTGAGCTAGGTTTCTTCACTGGACTGCATTTCCCACAGTGCATTCTGATGTTCTCAGACCAAGAAAAACATCTGTAGAGTTGTACACTGGAGATGCAGCTCCAACAATTGGCATGTGGGTTCTAAGGCCAGGAAAGGGACCTATATGATGAGCTAGTCCAAGGGTTGTCAAACTGCACTGCAACCCCCTTCTAACAAAAATGTCCTTATTCCTTGAGGGGGAGACTGAAGCCAACCAGCTGTGGGGTCAAGTGAAATGCAGACACCTTTAGAACCATTAGCAAAACCAATCGTAAAACTGGTGAAATTGACATGTTTGGTTTCTTTCCTCCAATCAGGGAAGGAATTTTCCGGCAATGCTATCAAAGTTTCCTTCGCTACCCGGAGGGCGGACTTCAACCGTGGTGGTGGAAATGGCCGGGGTGGTAGAGGCCGTGGAGGTAATTAGAAATGTGTACTACTTATGGGGAAGGGTGCCCAATCCCAAGCAGGAAAGCGGCCCTTGTTTTTCAGGCTTTGGACACAGCCAGCCTAGAAGTTATTGACAGACTGCTCTAAGGCCCAGCCATATCTTTATACAGTTGATCGGGTCAAAAGACAACTATATTAGTAAGGTCTTCCCCCATCTGAAATGGAACCAATAGGGTATTCATGGTGTTCTCCCAGTTGACTACTCAGTCATAGCTCAGTATGCTCTTCCTTCGCTGGTACGTGATGGGTGCTGTTGCTGACACCTCAGATTTCCGGAGCTAGTAGCTGGGCCATAAGACTTTTATCTTCTGTGAGGATGCACAGAGGGACCCATCATATGTGCTTACCTGTTGTGTTGCAGATGTGCAATAGACATACGGGTCAGACATGATTTTTTTATCTGTATTTTCTGTGGTGTAATCTTGCCAGTGGCAGTGCATGCTGGGAAAATCTGCCTGGGCATGTGCACATATAGGGGCAATGCATTCTGGGATCCCTTGCTGCACAGAGTTGGCTGGCCAGTGGGTAAGCAGTTTTATGGGGAAAGGCAGAGTGAAATAAGTCGTCGTCAGTGTGTAGGAAATGAAGCAGAAGCCGTTCTCCAGAGATGACAGCTGATGGTCTAGACGGTATGTGAGAGCAGGGGACTGGACTTGATGACTTTTCAAGGTCCCTTTCAGTTTTGATCTAGGATTCTATGAATCCAGCTCTTCAGTGCTGTTGTGGTGAGGCAGGGAGCAGAAAGATCAACACTAGTAGCCATGTCCTTTCCAGGGAGGCTGATTCCTTTCATACCTCTCCTTGTCCTTTCGCAGGGCCCATGGGTCGTGTTGGATTTGGAGGTGGTGGAGGTGGCGGTGGCAACAGTGGCCCTGGTGGAGGTAACCGGGGTGGCTTCCCTAGCGGTGGAGGTGGCCAGCAGCGTGCAGGGGACTGGAAGTGTCCTAACCCGTAAGTAGGGGCTCTGATGGCAAGTGGAGAAAGAAGCAGGGTCTTCTGGGTTTCCCTGACATTAATGCATCATCTTAAAATTGCATCTTCCAGGGCCTGTGAGAACATGAATTTTTCATGGCGTAATGAGTGCAACCAGTGCAAAGCGCCGAAGCCAGAGGGACCTGGAGGACCACACATGGGTAACTTACACGACTGCTTGTCTCCTGCCCACCAGTGGAGCAGGGCAGCACTACTGCCAGGGAGGCATTCTTGGCACCACTCACTCCTGTGCTCATTTGTCCCTCTGCAGGAGGAGGAGGAGGAGGAGGATTTGGGGAAGAGCGCCGGGGAGGCCGAGGTGGCTACGACCGTGGTGGTTTCCGGGGAGGCCGAGGCGGTGATCGGGGTGGCTTCCGAGGAGGCCGAGGTGGAGATCGGGGCGGTGGATTTGGGCCAGGAAAGATGGATAACAGGTAAAGCAGACTGGCACGAAGTGACTTTTGTCTGAATTTACCTCTAGCCCTCGAGTAGGACACACGCTTGTTCTGTTTAAATTGTGAAAGTAACAACTGGCAAATGAGTCTCCATTTGGATCTTTTAACAAAGCCTGTGGGCCTCAAAGCTTTGCCACAAATCGCTGGCTGAGTGGTCAGACAAGAGAATCATAAACGGCCCTTTCTGAGCTTGCTGTAGATGAAAGGGGAAAGTCCCTTCCCTGCCTCAGTTCCCTGCTGGTAAAATAGGAAAAATGCTGCAGCATCTAAAACCATTCTGACTTGTTACAAGAATCACTTGGCTGCTTGAGGGAAGCTTAAAATTTCCCCTTATTGTGCTGCACCTACTGGTTGCTTCTATTCCTAACACTTGTCTCTTTCCGCAGGGGTGACCATAGACAAGACCGCCGTGACAGACCCTATTAAGATTGTACAAATTCCCAGACTGTGACTTTTTTATTTTGTATGTCAGACTTCGTACCGCAGCCCGTGTAAAACTTGTTCCATTTGTGTCAACTTTGTATTTCCCTCAATTTTACCTGTTTCTCCCCCTTGTATTGAAATAATCCCTTACATTAAAAACCCCCTTGTTTTAGTTGCCATGTGTAGCTTTCTTTGGGGCCAGGGCTTCAATAAAGGCAACTAGTGTATACCGGACAGCTTGGGCTGACTGTTCTGCAATGCCCCAACTTTAGCCATGAGAGTTAAATATACATAGATGTGTTCAGTTACGAACAGGATTAACATGTTATCAAGCAAACGAGTGCAGAAAGGTGATCTTGATCTGTGGTTTAAATGTAAAGCTCCTTAATTTACACTTATGTGCATTTACATTTGCGTGTTCTCATCTTTATTGCATGAAGCACCATCCTCCAACATAGGCGTGTTTAGCTTATAGAGACATTGTCCATGTATGAGTTCTCGTATTGGTGTCTACATAGGAAGTTTTCTTGAAAGTATTTTTGGGAAGTGTGGCAGGGATGGATGGAAAAAGCTTGCTTGAGGGTTTTTGCTATGCTGTTGGAAGCATGGTTGCTGCACAATGAAAAGCTGTATTCTATGAAAGGTCAAATAGTATGTAAATATTTATCATGCAACCTCCAGGGTTACATACACATTTGCACAAGGTGCCAATTCTCCATGAAGGTATTAAACACGTTCAACAGAACGGTCTATTCATGCATAATTGAAATACAGAATTGCATTGGTGAAACTGACAAGTTTTGTTAGCTTGCAAAATTGTATACTGTGCCTTGAGGTACAAGAATTTTTTCTTTATTAGCAACTTGTTGCTCCAAATTCACCCTAATGCAGTGATCTGCTGCATACCTAGGAAAATAAACATTTTTGTTGAATAAATTCATAGCTAAACCCATGGAAGCAAAGAGGTGACCAGTAAGTACAGCTTGCTAGGGGTGTTCGTCAGTGATAGCATTATCTACCTGCATATAAATTGGCATGGAAAAAGGTGGACATGGATCTCTGCTGGGCTGGTAAATGTCTCAGGGGCAGTGCTGTTGAAGTGAGCAAGTAGACAAGTCAGTCCTACAGTTGGAGCTGCAGTGTGTATGAATGTAATGAAGTTTGACTTTTCAATGTGCTGAATAAAGAACCCCACAGGTTACGATCCCTGCTCAGCTGTGTTCCTTGATTTAGCAGTGTTGCACTTAGAGCCTTATTCACAAAGCATCTATCTTATGCTCTGCCATGAGGATTCAAGGTGTAGGATATAATGAGCTGTGACACACAAAAAGCTTGGCTCTGCTGTGAAACAACTACACACAACCACGAGGCTGTGTAAAAAAGGCCTTGGCATGAACAGGTGAAAAAGTAGGGGTGTAGTCTTGAAGGGTGTGACCCTTTGGACAGGAGCTCTACACAGTTCATCTGTGCCATCTGCTTGTGTGGAGCCAGGAAGAGACATCACAAGAATGCTTTGGGGCTGGTCCTGGTGCAAAAGCCCTGCAATCTGTTAATGAGGCTTGTTCTTACTGATGCTTTTTGGGACAGGACTGACATCCTCGTGTGCCTGGCCTCAGTGTACTGGGGTGCACCAGTTGGGGCTGTGGCATGTCATTGGGCAGCTTGGCAAGCCTGGGTCAATAAAGGTCTCTTTCCAGACATGCTATGGAGAGCGTGGCTTAGGTGTGTCTAGGCAGGGGACTGCACATAAGCTTCAGCTATTTACTTGAGCTACTTTTGGGTATGGGGAAGTATTTGCCTCCAGGCTTGCTGGCAAAGGGAGCAATTGCCCTGGGCTCCTTGGATCTCTGCTTTTGCAGGTAGATCTGAGAGCCTTCCTTGTACCTGTGCTGCTCTCCCAAAGGTTCTGGCCTTAGTCCTGCCCCTAAATGTTTTTTAAAATCCCCTCTGGTGCATACAGCAAGTCACGCGGCCCAGCTGCCAGCCACAGGGACTCTGAAATCGCAGAATGATGAGCAGGTACGTGACCTGTGGCCTGATTCGGCTGCTACCTGCAGGCTGGGTTGCGAGGGGGCCCTTGTGTGGGGGGGGCCCTTGTGTGGGGGTTTCCCAGTCCCTAAACCCCGCTAGCAAGAGCCCTGCTGAGAAATCTCAAAACAGATCTTGTGATTGGGAGACCAGGGGCATTAGACCAGTTCCTATGTCTCAGGACCCTGCATCCCCTTTATTTTGGGGCTGCCTGCCCTGCTTCAGCCCAGTGGGGGGCCAGGGGGGGGGGGGGGGGGAAGCACCATGGCTGGTTGGACTGGAGCTGAGGCCGTGCCAGGTTGGTTGGACCCTTTATCCCAGTGCTGCCAATGCCTGGCACCAGGGGGTGCCAGAGTTGACCTCAACAGGGAGCTTTTACTGAGGCCTCACCCATGCTGTGTTTGAGAGATCAGGTAAACTACCTGCCCCCACGCTGGGACAGGACAACGGGCTGGGTCGCCCAAAATGAGCCTGTTCTGCTCATTCCCTTGCAAGCACTGGGCGCTGGCCAGGCACCGGGCTGGCTGGACCTTGGTCTGACCAGTGCAGCCCTTCTTGTGGATGATGGTTGCAAAGAACTGCAGGGTTGGGGCAGGTGAGGGGACCGGAGAGGGGGACGTGGCACAGGCCCTGTGAGCTAGTGAGGGCACTAGGGTCGAAGTGCTCTGGCAGCGACTGGTGCCCCCAAGAGGGCCATTCCTTGAATTCACCGATGAGGCCTGTGCCAACTCCTGCCAAGGGAAGTTGAATCCACAGCCACTACGCACCTGGAGCCCACTGGAGCCCCCATCCACGCTGGAGGCCTGCAAGGTGGCAAAGAATCTAATGCGCCTTACCACGCGGTTCTCCCCTCCTCGGCGAGAGCTCTCCAACACCGGCAGTGCCTGCATGCCCACAGGTGCAAGCCAGGGGCCGACCTGCCATGATGCCCATCCCCCACAAAAGCCTGTGGCCCGGCAGAACAGCCGTTTGCCAATCTCCCATCACTCGGCACCCTATGGTGGTTAGAGTCCAAGACCCCAGGATCAGAGTCAGTCCTACCGATGCGCAGGAGCTTCACCAGGCGCGCATCATCTAGACGTGAGCACAGTCAGCCCCGATGCAGCGGCTCTGCTGGAGCCTCTGGCATTCCACAAGCCCACGTTGGGTTTCAGGGAGCTTGGGCAGTGGCAGGTGGAAACCTCAAATCCTTCTGCTGAGGTGTCTGGTGAGAGGTCACCATGGCCAAGTGCCTGCTACTCACCCCCTCCTCCCTATTGCCGCCATTCTTCCCTGCCTGAACCTCCCCCACCATTAGGTTTCTTATTTCCGCTCAAGTGCCCCTAGTACGCCCGGAACACACCTCTCCACACGCACACACGACCCGCCTACCCTGTCCCTGCACCCACCCGCCTCAGAGTGGCAGCTCTGGTGGGTTTCAGGCTGCAGCGGTTGTGAGCAAAAACCCTGGAGCTGGATTGGATTTTAGGAAGCACCGCTTGGGGCCTTGTTCTCTGCCCTTGCTCGCAAGGAGCAGCTGACAGCTGGTGGAGGGAAGTGTCATTCGGCTTGAGACTTTAAAGTTCATCCTTCATTTTCAGCGTTAACTTTGCTATTCAGATGAGCGGGGTCACTTCCGGTGCAGTAATTGGCTCAGGCTCGCTGCAGACTCAGGCAGCTGCTGCAACAATGGTGACACTGACCTGTTTGAAGCACAAATGAAGAATGTCAGCGACCTGCTTTCGGTGATCAATGAACGGGGAGGCCAGGAGAGTGGGGGGGAGGGTGCCGTGTGCTTTCTGTGCTCATAGACTTGCTGGCCAAAAGGGACCATCATGCTTGTCTCGTCTGACTTCCTGCATCTTGCAGGCCACCAAACCTCCCCCACTCCACTCCTGAGAGACCCAGAACCCCCCAGTGAGTTACTGAAGCCCTCAAGTCGTGGCTTAAAACGGGTGGGCAATAATTTTTGATGGGGCTGGCACGCCAAGATTTTGGAAAGTGGGTCAGGGATGGAGGTTGTGACCTAGGGCAGGGGACTGGGGTGTAGGGTTGAGGGGGGGTATCGGTGCAGGAGAGGATTCTTGCCTGGGGGAGGGAAGTAGGAGGAGGTGCAGGATCTGGGAGGGAGTTGTGACCTGGGGGAGAGGAGGTGCAGAGGGTGGTGGCCTGGGAGTGGGAGGGGCTGGGATGCCAGAGGCAGGCTTTGCCAGGAAGTACTTACCTAGGTGGCTCCCAGCCAGCAGCCCTGCAGGATCCCAAGGCAGGCTCCTTGCCTGCCCAGCTCCAGGCTGCTCAAAATGACTGGCTGCTCCCTTAGAGGGAGTTTGCGCCCTGCCCCTGCCCCCCGCACAATCTCTCAGCCAATAGGTTCCCAGCCAATAGGAGCTGAGAGATGGTGCTGGGGGAGGGGCAGAGTGCAAAGCCTTTTCCCCCCCCCTCCCGCTCAGCGCTGGGAACAGAAAGCGGCAGGGAGCAGCCAGCCCCTTAAAGCAGCATGGGACTGCTCTGTGCCTGAGGGTGCTGGCAAGTCGGCCCTAGGGCCAGGGCCAGCAGCTTGGCGGGCCGGATCCAGCCCGTGGGCCATATCTTGCCTGTGCTTGGCTTCACATTGCAGAGACCACCATTTGCACAAGCGCAAACCTGCAAGCGACTGGATTCCCCTGCTGCAAAATCCCCCAGGGTCTCTGCCAGTCCGAGCTGGGAGGGAATAAACTGGGTGTGTAGCTTGATAGCCCAAGGCTCTGGAGCAGGCGGCTTTCCCCACCAGGGGGCGATGGCTCCATTCCGGCTCTGGGGGGAGGGGAGGGACTGTCTGGCCGCGGGGAGGGCGAATGAAAAACGGGGCCTCGTCCAGCCAAGCTACTAATTTTGAGGAGACGCCGTATTTTAAACCTGCTTCCACCTGCCACCGGCTGCCTCCGAGCCAGGCAAGTCATCCCCATGAGGCAGGGCTGCCTGCTGGCCCCAGCTATCTCACCCTGGAGGCAACTGCTTAAGCCGCCGGCCTTGTTCACCCTTCAATTACAAGCCCCAGGGACGTGCTGCCGTGGGGTAATCGCACACTTCCTGCTATAGGGAATCCACACCCCGTCACCGAGGACTCACCCGGATCTAGCCCGGCTATTTATGCAAACCACAAAGAGAGGCAGGTGCCTCGTTAGCTGCCTGCACGTTAACCCTGGCAACCAGGCCACTTGCTCATCCCTCAGCTGTCCCCTAGTGACTAAGGGACAAGTCACGGGGCATTAACGCAGGGCAGGTGACTGGGGTGGATGGGACGTGAGGGCTGGCAGATGTGGGCTTGGCCAGCCCCAGAGCTGGCTGCTTCGGAGCGCCCGGTGGACCCTCCCTGTGTGGTGCTGCAGTGCAGCTGTTACCCAGAGGCCCCTCCCCAGAAGTTGCTGCATCTCCATATGGCGTGAACCAGCCCTGTTCAGCAGCCGTAACAGCAACACTGGCAGCATCTTCCTTTGGGGTGGGAGATGGGGGGGGGCGTATGTCTGTCCCTGCTGCCCCCGTGCAGCTGTGGGTGGGAGCGCCCCTGCCCCCTGCCCCCGGCCCCCTACCCCTACCCCCTACTGCCCTGGGTGGGGAGGTTTGTGTTTATATTCACCACACCCCATGTGGACTGTAATGTCTACGTCATGCCAGTTTCTGTTGTCCTTCCCTTCCCTTTGCCCCTTATTTGCTCCTTTTCTTGAGGCCAATTAATCAAGTATAAAGCTCAATCGAGGAAATTGTACGGCAAAGTCAGGGCCTCGCCCCTACCCTGGAGATAACAGGCAGATTAGAGACTGTACAGCGCTAGAAGCAGAACCCAGCAGCCTTCACTGCTCTACCCCAGACCTGGTCCCCTTCTAAGGACAGGGCTAGAACCCTGGAGTGGGGGGGGGAGCCATGGGTGGGCCCCATTTTTAATGCAGGCCGGGTGTGGGGTCTGACACCCAAAGTCGGGGCCCACTTGCTCTTCTGGCTATGCCACCGCCCTGGAGCCTTGTCCCCACTGCCCCCCGGCACTACTCCCCCACACCCCTTCCAGAGCAGTGTTCTCAATTTTTTGTTCATTCGTGCAGAATAAATTTTGTCATGCGCACCAAGGCATGTTCAGATGTGCACCACCCCTCTCTGCTAGTCATCTGGGCAGCACTGGTATCTCTCCTGGGAGGCCACCCAAGTGCTCAGCATACAGGGAACATTGTTCCTGAGCCCCAGACCAGCTCTTCTAACCCACTAGCTCCGGGGACCCTCCCTGAGTACCTAGGAACCCTGACTCCCAGCCACTCCCTGCTCCCTCCCAAATGTCCTGGCTTCACTCTGCCCAGCCCTGTGAGTTTGTCCGATGGGGGCCCTCTTCAGCCTCCCCTCCCCCAAATCTGTAGTCAGTTTTTGTAGCCCATAAACTCCAGCTCACAAAAGAGAGGCAGGGTGTGGGGCAGGGTGTGGGGCTGGGTGCTTTCTCACCAAGGCACCAGGAACCTGGCACTCAGCCCCGGTAGCTCTTCCCCCCAGCTTAGATAATGTCACATTCTTCACAGATCACTGCCGATAAAAACACTTGAGAACATTCCTGGCTCCGGTGTCTCTTATCCAAGGGCAGCGAAACCAGCTCGGCTGACGCTACCTAGTTACCTATTCACCTGCTCCAGACTCTTATGCTTGGAACAGGGCAAGGCAGATAAGAGCCCAAGACTTTAGCCTCTAGTACAGGGGTCTAATAAGGCCCCAGAGAGGGGGAAGAAATAAGCAACTGGCTCTGGAGGGTGGGGAATGGGATATGGGACCTAGCTCCTGCCAGGCTCCGGCCCATCGCTAGCCCCTGTCTGGCTGCTCTGGAGGGTGGGGAATGGGATATGGGACCTATCTCCTGCCAGGCTCCGGCCCATCGTTAGCCCCTGTCTGGCTGCTCTGGAGGGTGGGGAATGGGATATGGGGCCTATCTCCTGCCAGGCTCCGGCCCATCGTTAGCCCCTGTCTGGCTGCTCTGGAGGGTGGGGAATGGGATATGGGGCCTATCTCCTGCCAGGCTCCGGCCCAGCGCTAGCCCGTCTGGCTCAGGGGAATAGGCCATGGCACTTTTCCCCTCGGGCGTGCTGACTTCGTGGAGGTCCTGGCTGGCCCAGAGCCAGGCCTGCACATTTCTGTGGGCTGTAGTCCTGGAGGTTTCAGTGCATGACACTCTAGAAAGATGAACCTTGGATTCCTGGAGAGGCCAGGACAGTCCTGGAGGGTGGGTGACTGCCCAAGCGAGGTGAGAAGGATACAGGCCCTGTCACCTCCCCCCTTTCCTGAAAGGGAAAAGCGCATTCTAGTTCCCACACCCTCCGGAGTGCAATTAGCTGAGCTGGGAGGTGTTAATCCCAGGGAAAGGGGATTTGAACAGCTCATTTCAAACCACATTTGCCTGGCAGTCCCCAGGTCTGGCTGCTTTCCCTGTGGGCTTTCAGATTGGCGGGCTGCCCTGGAAAACCACAAATACGCTGGGTGCACCTTCCTGGCCTGGGGCAAAGCCAGCCCGCTCACCGCACTGGCTAATGGCTCTGGCTAGAGGCAAAGTGCCCCCACCCGGGGGTTGCCCCTAGCCAGGCTGCAGGTGTCACTGAACACAGGGAAAATGAGCAGGTGCAGTACAGGCTGCCAGACTCTAGGGGGAGCCAGAAGAGCCCCCCCCCCCCACCTGCACCCTGCAGCACAGCGCCCCCTGGGGACTGGGGCCAGCCCTGAGTGGCAGGGGAGAGCGCCCCCTACTGATCCCCTTCATGCTCCCTGCAGCACAGCGCCCCTTGGGGACTGGGGCCAGCCCTGAGTGGCAGGGGAGAGCGCCCCCTACTGATCCCCTTCATGCTCCCTGCAGCACAGCGCCGACTGGGGCCAGCCCTGAGTGGCAGAGGAGAGCGCCCCCTACTGATCCCCTTCATGCTCCCTGCAGCACAGCGCCCCCTGGGGACTGGGGCCAGCCCTGAGTGGCAGGGGAGAGCGCCCCCTACTGATCCCCTTCATGCTCCCTGCAGCACAGCGCCCCCTGGGGCACTGGGGCCAGCCCTGAGTGGCAGAGAAGAGCGCCCCCTACTGATCCCCTTCATGCTCCCTGCAGCGCAGCGCCCCCTAGCGCCGCTCGGGAGCGTCGGGGCCAGTCCTGAGCGCTCCCTACCCCCCTGCGCGGGTCGTTCACACGCGCCAGCCCCGAGGAAGCGGGCGCGGGGAGGGGCTGATGGATTCCCCGCCCCAGGGCTCAGGGCTTTCATCCCCAGGGCAGGTGTGAAAGGAGCCAGCCCACCCCCGCGGAGCGCAATTAGCACCTTCCCTCTCTGCCCAGCCCCGGGGCCGTGGGAAGGGAAGTGCACACATGACATACACACAGCAGTGCCACCCCTCCCCCCACAGCGCGCACACACACACACACACACACACACACACACACACACACCCTTCCTGCACACCCCCATTCATATACACACGCCTTCATGCATGCCCGCATTCATGCACACAGAGCATTCATACACACACACACACACTCACACATATACTGCATTCACACACCCTCCACACTCATTCATACATACACACACTACCCCCTTCCTACACATACCCCATTCATATATACCCCCATTCACACATACCCATCCACACACACACACACACACACACACCATTCTCACACATACACCACACACACCATTCATAGATCCACATCGTAATCACGCACACACCTATTGATATCATACACACACCATCCCCTACGCACTTCATTCACATACGCACATCCCTTTCACACACTCACACGCACCCCATCACATTCACCGAAACACAACTCACCCCCCATTCATAGAGACAAATTGCATCCACATTGCATCCCACATACACCCGCATTCATACACACCGCAGTCACACACACACACGCATTCCACATCTAGTCACCATGACACCCCCACTCTTCCCCAGTGGGGGTGACAGGGCCATGGCTCACGTGCCGACGGCAGGAAATAATTTTTCCCCTTCCGGACCAGGAGCGTGAATCAACCGCACATTAATGGCTCATGAAACCCGAGACAGGAATGGCAGGCATGTGCCAAGACTCCCGCGCGACCCTACCATAACAGAGGTGTCGAACCGTAACAAAGCCCTGTGAGCAATGGAAAGAGAACGCCTTCCCCTGAGCAGAGCAATGAGAGAGTCTATCGTAATAGACCAGAGCAATGGGAGACCCTACAATAACAGAGCAGAGCAACGAGAGACCCTATCGTAATAGACAAGAGCAACGGGAGACCCTATAATAACAGAACAGAGCAACGAGAGACCCTACCGTAATAGACCAGAGCAACGGAAGACCCTATAATAACTGAACAGAACGAGAGACCCTACCGTAATAGACAAGAGCAATGAGAGACCCTACCATAACAGAGCAGACCAGTGGGAGACCCTACCATAACAGAGCAGAGCAACAAGAGACCCTACCATAACAGAGCAGAGCAACAAGAGACCCCACCATAACAGAGCAGACCAATGGGAGACCCTACCGTAATAGACCAGAGCAATGGCAGACCCTACCATAACAGAGCAGAACAAGAGATTCTACCATCACAGAGCAATGAGAGACCCTACAATCACAGAGCAGAACAACAAGAGACCCTACCATAACAGAGCAGAGCAACAAGAGACCCTACCATAACAGAGCAGACCAGTGGGAGACCCTACCATAACAGAGCAGAGCAACAAGAGACCCTACCATAACAGAGCAGACCAGTGGAAGACCCTACCATAACAGAGCAGAACAACAAGAGACCCTAGCATAAAGGACAAGAGCAACGGGAGACCCTACCATAACAGAGCAGAGCAATGGGAGACCCTACCATAACAGAGCAGAGCAACAAGAGACCCTACCATAACAGAGCAGGACAATCGGAGATTGGACCATGACAATGCTGGCGCCCCGCAGTAGCGAGCAGGGCGGGGTGCGGCGGGGGAGCAGGGCCCGCCGGTAACGGGCTGCGCCGCGGGGCAGGGGAACTGGTCCAGGGGCAGGAGCCGGGGGCGGGGCCGGGCGGGAGGCGGGTCCCTGCGCAGCAGGTTGGGCGGCTTCCCTGGCTCGGGGCGCCCTGAAGAGGGGAGGGACCGGGCGGCGCGTCCCAGTGCAGAGCGCACCTGCCCCCGCCGCGCCTCGCCCGCCCGCCGCTCCCAGCCGCCAGCCAGACCCCGCGCAGCGCGCCCGGGACATGGGGCCGCCGCCGGCTCCCCTGGGGCCTCTGATCGGCCTCCTCTTCGGCCTGGGTGAGTGCGGGCCGGACCCCGGCGCCCCTCCCGCGTCCTCCTTCCCGTCCCCTGCGCCCCCTTTTCTGCCCCCCTCTCCCTCCCCCCGCCCCTCTCCCCCTTCTGCCCCCTGCTGCCCCCTGCCCCCCCACCCCCCCCCTTCTGCCCCTTCTCCTCCCTCCCGTCTCCCCCTTCTGCCCCTGCCCCCCCGCACCCCTCCCCCTTCTGCCCCCTTCTCCCTCCCGTCTCCCCCTTCTGCCCCTGCCCCCCCGCACCCCTCCCCCTTCTGCCCCTTCTCCCTCCCGTCTCCCCCTTCTGCCCCCCCCGCCCCCTCCCCCTTCTCCCCCTCCTCTGCCCCTTCTCCTCCCTCCCCCTTCTCCCCCTCTCCCTCCCGCCCCTGCCCCCCCCCCCGCACCCCTCCCCCCCATTCTGTTTTCGGCTCCTACCCTGTCCCCGCGCTCTGCCGGGCCGGTCTCGGGGCGCCCTGTTGCGCGCCGACCCATGGGTGCTGGCACTAGGGGTGCGGGGGAGCTGCCCCCCCCCGCTTGAAGCGGTTTCAACCATAGGCAGGGGCAGTGCCCCCCCCCCCCGCATCGCCACTGGACCAGCGGCCCCCGGCCCAGGCTGGGGGGCGGGATGGAAATCGGGGGGGGGGGCGCCGCGCCGTGGTATTGACCCCGGCTTGTGCTGTGCTGTGTGAGGGGTCCGTGGGGTCCGTGGCGGTGGGTCCGGGTGGGGCAACGTGTGTGTGGGCTGGGTATGATGTGTGTGAGCGTCACGTGTGTGCGGTGTTGTGTGTGCGTGTGGCCCCTGTTGTGTGAGGGGGCGGGGTGTGTCAACGTGATGCACCCTAGTGGGGTGGGGTGGGGTGTGTTTCCCGGGTGTGATGCGCGCGCGGTGTGTGTCTCGGGGTGTGTGGTGTGTCTGTATGTTGCCCCTGCTGTGTGAGGGGTGAGGGGGTCTGTGTGATGCCCCGTTGTGTGAGGAGGAGGGGTGTGTGTGTGTGTGTGATGCATGCTGGTGGGGTGGGGTGTGTTCCTGGGTTAGAGCTGTGTGTGTCTCCCGGTGTGTGGTGCTCCCCTGTGTGTGTGTGTGTGTGTGTGTGTGTTGCCCTTGCTGTGTGAAGAGGTGTGTGTGTGTGTGTGTGTGTGTGTGTGTGTGTGTGTGTGTGATGCATGCTGGTGGGGTGGGGTGTGTTCCTGGGTGTGATGTGCTTGGGTTAGAGCTGTGTGTGTCTCCCGCTGTGTGTGTGTGTGTGTGTGTGTGTGTGTGTGTGTGTCTCCTGCTCTGTGTGTGTGTGTGTGTGTGTTGCCCTTGCTGTGTGAAGAGGTGTGTGTGTGTGTGTGTGTGTGTGTGTGTGTGTGTGTGTGTGTGTGTGTGTGTGATGCATGCTGGTGGGGTGGGGTGTGTTCCTGGGTGTGATGTGCTTGGGTTAGAGCTGTGTGTGTCTCCCGCTGTGTGTGTGTGTGTGTGTGTGTGTGTGTGTGTGTTGCGGGACTGGGCTGGAAGGGCAGGTCCCTGCCCGGTGGCTCTACCTGGCTGGGCTGGAGGGTTTGTAGGTTCCTGCCGGGCAGGTTCCCCAGGTCTGTTATCTGTGGGGTGAGGGAGGGGTGGGGGGGAAGGGGAGGGGCTGCTGCCCTGGGTTGGGAGCAGGTTTGTCTCTGCGCAGGGTTAGGGTTTGTGTGACACCGGCCAGCAGGCCCTGGGAGCCGCTTGGAGGAAGTGATCCCACTGAAACGTGTCCAAGGGGTCATGAGCTTCTGTGGGCGCAGGCCACTGCTCCGGATGACCGGTCGCCTGAGGAAGAGGGCCGTGCCCACGAAGGCTCGTGACCCCATGGACGTGTCGTTAGTCTATGAAGTGCTCCCAGACCAGCTGCTGTTCACCCTGCACAGACTAACTCGGCTCCCCCTCTGGCACTTTTGATCCCTAATGGTTAGAGCAGGGGTGGCCACAGGCAGGACTCCAGGGAGGGTGGTGGGGCCTAGTGGGCGGAGCAGAGACCTACAGAAAGGCCCCGAAGCCCTTTGCCAAGTGCCCTCTCTCCCCTTGTACAAACAGAGCTTGGGAGACTGAAACTCCCTGGGGGTCGCCTGAAACTCACAGGCTGGGCCCCTGGGACTCAAGCCCAGTGCAAACGGCCCCACGGCCTCTGCCTTGGGTGTGAGGCTTTGCTCCTGGGGGTTGCCTGGGCTGCAAGCTACAGCCCCGAACACCCCTCTTCCCCGCCCCCAGCGGGGCCCACCCAGGGCAGCACTCGCCCCCACACTCCATTGCCCCGGGCTATGTCTGCCTCTCTGTGCAGCCGGCAGTGGGACTCTGCCGGGGGCCTTTCCCCCTCCGATCCTGTCACACAGCGTGGGGGCAGGGAGGTGTGGCATGGGGCCTTTCCCCACACCTGACCCCATAGGGGGAGGGGCTGGCTGGGGCTGGGGGGCAGGGGATGAGCCAAGGGGCCTTTTGTCTCTGGCGGGCGCTGTCTCTCGTTGGGAGGGGAGACTGGTTGGCCTGGGGTGGGGGAACGGGTCGGGAGTGAAGGTTTGGGTTTAATTTTGCCCGGGCCTTGCTTTAGGGAAAACCCAGCCTCAGACCTGCCCCTCGGGCCGTGGCTCCCGGGGTAACGGCCCAGAACCAAGGCAAGGTGCCGCCTGTGGGCTGGGGAGGGGAGCGCCTAACGCTCTCCCAGGGGTGGGCCGGCTCCCACCGCCCCGCTAGCGCAGCTGAAGCTGCCTGGGTTCCTCGCCGACAGGCCTACGGCCCTTGGGGACACGGTGTCCTGACGTCCCGCCGCAGGAACCTGTCCCGCAGGTCTGGCTCTATGTTTAGCCTCTTGGCTCAGGCGGGAGGAATGCGGGGCAGACAGGCTGCCACCAATGCCGGGTGCCCTGTGACTGGGTGCCAGGTCACACGGGGTAACCATGTGTCAGCCCGGCCTGCCCCGTGGGGAGCGGAGGAGAGGGGGCCAGCGGCCCATTGAGCCCCAGGCTGGGGCTGGCTCACGTGACAATGCTGAGACCTGGCAAATTCGTGTCACACAGGCCACTGAATGGGACATCAGGTGGGCAGGGGGAGATCAGTACTGAGCTAAGATGCCCTGTAGGGAAGGAGTCTCCAACTTAGGACCCAGTGCAGGTCTTCAACCCCCCTAGCGGGCCAGTGGGCACCCCCTCTGGCAGGGCACCCATGGGGGCAGGTAGGGTCTCCTTACATCCCCTCCCCCACACGTCTCCCGGCTCTGCCTGCTGGCCCTTACGCTCCCCCCCCCCCGGTGTGTGTCCCCCCGGCCCCGCCTGCCACCAATTTATAACCAGCCTGGGAGGGAGGGGCCCTGCTACCACCCCGACAGGCTAACGGGGCTTCCAGCTGCTCACGCCACGCTGCTGCCAGCACCAGCCGGAAGTCCCGGTGCCCCGGGGGAGGCGTGTGCAGAGCCTGGCCCATAGGTGTCAGCCATGGAACGAGGGCCGTGCTTTGTGACATTGACGGGATCTCAGGGAGGCCAGCGCTCCTGATATGAGGCGTGGGATCCAGAGCATCCAGGCTTGTTTTTTGGGAAGCCTCGGCCACGTGGGTAGACTTAAGCCGGATCTGGGAACTTCACCACCTGCCGCCTCTATCAAACTGTGACCGCTCTGTCGAAGCCGGGTTGGCTTGCTTGCTGGTGCCGGGGGTTAGACGTGAACTCTGGCCGCCTGCTTCCTTTCCTGTTTTCAAGACAGACCTTCGGTCTCATGGCCTGAGGAGAAAAGCTAGAAAACGTGCCCTGAGTTCAGCCAAAGACCTCAAATGCCCAAGGCCAAATATCTAGATCCCCAAGTGTATTTTAATCTGGGTTTTCAAGGAGCTAAGCTCCTTTTTTTTGGGGGGGGGGCCGATTCCTGGGTTTTGAAATCTTGGGGTTGGCACTACAGGACATGCGAGTTGTGCAAGACCCCAGCCAGAGACCAGGCGCCTACAAAAGGCATGAGAGCGAGTCCTCACTCTGACACTGGGATTCCCCCCTCCCCCGCTAACATCTGCACCCTCACGGTGGGATCCTGCCTGCCTCCCCCCCCCCACTAACATACACACCCTTGCACTGGGCTCTCCTGCCCCTGCTCCGGGTAACGGGAAGCAAAATCCACCAGCCCGGCCTTGCTGGCTGCAGAAACACGTCACCTGGCCAGTGTGATTGGCATCCCCCCGAAGCAGCTAGCGCAGCTTCCCGGCCTGAGCAGCACCCTCTACGGCCAGGACCACATGGCACTGGGGAACGGGTGCTGCTGGGAGCCGGGTGCGTGGGTGAGTCCCTGAGCATCCCCCCTCCTCCCAGTGCGGGCCTGGTTAAATGACTCTTTCATGTACATTTCACTGTCCGGATTGGGGACGTAGTCGGGCCCTAGATGGCTCCCAGGCTGGGAGTGCGAGACCCCTGAGGGTAAAGGCCCCACTCCCCTCTGCTTTGTGGCAGTCGGTCCCCTTCCCTGGGGCTGGATCAGCTCCATAAAAGGGAAAACCCCCATGCCCTGTTCCCGCCCTCCCAGTCAGGCAGCGCCTGGAGAAGTGAAACTGACAGCCCTGCCTGCCTCTGCGGAGGAATCCGGGGCGATGCTTTGGACGGGCAGGGAGCAGTTCCTGGAAAAGGAGGGTGGCGCTGGGTGCGAGACAGAGACAGGCCAAAGGGAATCACCCAGCCAGGCTGCCGCGATGGCTGCTTGGCTCAAGGGCTTGTCTCATGGGCTGGGCTGGGGAGGAGACAGCCCCAGGCGCTGTGATGTTCCTGGTTCAGAAGGTGGCACTTTGCTCTGTCTGCGGAGACACTTGGCTCCCTGGTTCTGGGAAGGAAGAAGAGTCTAATGGTTGGAGCAGGGGGGGCTGCGAGTCTGGACTCCTGGGTTGTAACCTGGACTCTCGGAAGGGAGTTAAATGTAGTGGGTGGAACTTAGCTTTACTTTATTGCTGCATCGGCAGCTATTGAGCAGGGTCTAGCCTGGAAATGTAACGGGCTGTTCCCCCAGCAGGAATGAAGCTGTCCCTTGCTAACCCTTCCCCTCATTGTCATCCTGGGGTGCATGCCTGATTGTGCTTTTTTTCCCCTCCTCTGACTAGGTGTACAACAGATCTCTGGACAAACAGGTAAGAATGTGGCTCTTCTCCAGATCATTTCCAAGTTACAGTGGGGGAGGTCTAGGTTGGAGATTAGGAAACGCTATTTCCCTAGGCAGGTGGGGAAGAGTTGAATCTCCATCCCTGGAGGTTTTTAAGTCTCAGCCTGACAAGCCCTGGCTGGGTTGATTTAGTTGGGATTGGTCCTGCTGTAGGCTGGTCTTGATGTCTCCAACAGCCCTGTGATGGCCACAGCCTCCCTTGAATCATTCAGTCAGTAGAATTATTTTTTGGGGGGTGGAGGGGAGATTATTGGTGTGTTTGTGAAGCCACCATCCACAGGGGACAACTGTGTCCAATATAAACCAGTTCTCCCTCAAGGTATGGAGCAGGATTCGAACCCACCATCTCTTGGGTAAAGGCTCAAGCAACAACCAGCAGAGCTAAGGGAGGAGCACTTGTGAGTGTAGGCTCATTCCACTCATGTGGGGGCCAGCCAGTCAAAGGAATGGTGCCCCCTAGAGGAGGAAGGGTGCGAACCTCTCTCCTCCCTTGTGGCAAGTGTGTGTTACAGAGTTAATCCAACCCAGCTCTCTCACTCGGGGCTGGGAAAAATCCACCCCCATGAGCGGCTGTTTCTGTTTCACTCGCTGCTTCTCTGCTCCCCTGCAGGAACATGTGGGATTCCTGCCATGGGCCGGATCGTGGGGGGCACGGATTCGCAGGCCGGGCAGTGGCCTTGGCAGGTCAGCTTGAATTTTCTGAATAATCACGTGTGTGGCGGCTCCCTCATCGCCCCCCAGTGGGTGATCACCGCAGCTCACTGCTTCCCACCGTAAGTAGAGCACCGGGGGGTGGGGGGGATGTGGGCCAGACCCATCTCTGAGAGTTCCTTGGGGGTGGGAGCACGAGGCCGGGAAGGGGACGAGTCAGAAGGAGCCTGTATCTCCGTTTCTGGCCCTAAACCTGTTTGAGTGGGTTTCTGTGGGCAAAGCTGCTCATTCTCAGTCTCCCCCCTCTTAACTCACTAGAACCCAGGAACGCCGACTCCCAGCCCCCCCGTTCTAACTCACTAGACCCCGTTCCCAGCATGGGTGTGTCCCTCTCCTCTCTCCAGCATAGAATCTGAGGCAGCATGGCGTGTGTCCTTGCCCCTACACTGCTGCCAGCTAAGGGAGAGTCCCCATTCACAGAGGCTTCCTGCAGCCCGAGGTGCAGGCTTTTCTCCTGGCTGAGATCCCATGTCTTTCTCCCCCACCGTGCAGGGAAAACCCCATCGCTGACTATGAGGTGACACTAGGAGCCTATCAGCTGAGCAACCCTGGAGCAGACATCAAGGTGGTTTTGGTGGCGGAGGCCATCAAGTTCCCCAACTACACGGATGAAGGCTCCGGTGGGGACCTGGCTCTGGTGAAACTGAAAGAGCCTGTCTCCTACTCACGTACCATTCGCCCCATCTGCCTGCCGTCCGCGTCCGTCAGCTTCCCCAGCGGCATGAAATGCACCGTGACTGGCTGGGGGCACGTGCTTACTTCTGGTAAGTGCAGGGTTAACACGGCCTCCTCTGGGGTGGGGCAGCTGGGTAATGAAGTCGCGCAGGGAGATGGCTCCCCCGCTGCGGAGCTGCAGCTGTGTCTGGGGTGGGGCAGCTGGGTAATGAAGTCGCGCCGGGAGATGGCTCCCCCGCTGCGGAGCTGCAGCTGTGTCTGGGGTGGGGCAGCTGGGTAATGAAGTCGCGCCGGGAGATGGCTCCCCCGCTGCGGAGCTGCAGCTGTGTCTGGGGTGGGGCAGCTGGGTAATGAAGTCGCGCAGGGAGATGGCTCCCCCGCTGCGGAGCTGCAGCTGTGTCTGGGGTGGGGCAGCTGGGTAATGAAGTCGCGCCGGGAGATGGCTCCCCCGCTGCGGAGCTGCAGCTGTGTCTGGGGTGGGGCAGCTGGGTAATGAAGTCGCGCAGGGAGATGGCTCCCCCGCTGCGGAGCTGCAGCTGTGTCTGGGGTGGGGCAGCTGGATAATGAAGTCTCACAGGGAGATGGCTCCCCCGCTGCGGAGCTGCAGCTGTGTCTGGGGTGGGGCAGCTGGATAATGAAGTCTCACAGGGAGATGGCTCCCCTGCTGCGGAGCTGCAGCTGTGTCTGGGGTGGGGCAGCTGGGTAATGAAGTCGCGCAGGGAGATGGCTCCCCCGCTGCGGAGCTGCAGCTGTGTCTGGGGTGGGGCAGCTGGATAATGAAGTCTCACAGGGAGATGGCTCCCCTGCTGCGGAGCTGCAGCTGTGTCTGGGGTGGGGCAGCTGGGTAATGAAGTCGCGCAGGGAGATGGCTCCCCCGCTGCGGAGCTGCAGCTGTGTTTGGGGTGGGGCAGCTGGGTAATGAAGTCGCGCAGGGAGATGGCTCCCCCGCTGCGGAGCTGCAGCTGTGTCTGGGGTGGGGCAGCTGGGTAATGAAGTCGCGCCGGGAGATGGCTCCCCCGCTGCGGAGCTGCAGCTGTGTCTGGGGCGAGGCAGCTGGGTAATGAAGTCTCACAGGGAGATGGCTCCCCCGCTGCGGAGCTGCAGCTGTGTCTGGGGCGAGGCAGCTGGGTAATGAAGTCTCACAGGGAGATGGCTCCCCCGCTGCGGAGCTGCAGCTGTGTCTGGGGTGGGGCAGCTGGGTAATGAAGTCTCACAGGGAGATGGCTCCCCCGCTGCGGAGCTGCAGCTGTGTCTGGGGTGGGGCAGCTGGGTAATGAAGTCGCGCAGGGAGATGGCTCCCCCGCTGCGGAGCTGCAGCTGTGTCTGGGGTGGGGCAGCTGGGTAATGAAGTCGCGCAGGGAGATGGCTCCCCCGCTGCGGAGCTGCAGCTGTGTCTGGGGCGAGGCAGCTGGGTAATGAAGTCGCGCAGGGAGATGGCTCCCCCGCTGCGGAGCTGCAGCTGTGTCTGGGGTGGGGCAGCTGGATAACAGCCGCCAACCAGTTTGGAGAGGCAGTGAAGGTGAGTTCAGCTGCAGGGAGGGCTTTAGGGCCATGTACCAGCCCCTGAGACCTGCTCTGGGACCTGGACCCGCCACCCCGCGCAGCTCGCCCTGGTGGCTCCCTTCCCCCCCCATGGAGGAGTAGGCTGCCCCACCCTGACTTGGCTGCTTTTGCTTCCCCCATGCAGTGAGCTTGCCCAATCCCAAGACCCTGCAGCAGCTGGAGGTGCCAGTGATTGGGCTGGAGACCTGCCGCTGCCTCTACAAGATCAACGCCGACCCCGCGGAGCCCCACGTGATCCAGGAGGACATGATGTGTGCCGGGTTCGCTGAGGGCAAGAAGGACGCCTGCCAGGTGAGCGGGTGCTGGGGGTCCGGCTCTCCGTAGAACTAAGGGCGGGGTTGTTAGGATATAGATATGTCCGTCCCTTCCTTGACCTTGGCCTCAAGGGCCCCTCCCCCCCTCGGCCAGTCTCCACCCGCCACAGCTACGCTTTAGTGACCAGGCATCTGTATCCCACTACTGCCACCAATCCCCCTCCTAATGCCCTCTCCACACCCTGTTCTTCCAGGGTGACTCCGGCGGACCCCTCTCCTGCCGCGTGGGAAATGCCTGGCTGTTAGCTGGGGTGGTGAGCTGGGGGGATGCATGTGGATCCCCCAACCGGCCCGGCGTCTATACCCGCATCCCAGCCCACATCGCCTGGATCAAACAGATCATCCCGGAGGTGGAGATGAGCAACGTGCGTGTGGATCAGGAGCCCGTCTCGGAGGAGGGGCTGTGCCCCAACACCACCGCTCACTCTGGCCCTTACGATGGCGTCCAGCACCATCCCAACTGGCCCCGGCCAATCTCCCCGAAACAGCCGTTGAACCTCGCCACCTCCCACATCCTGGCTGTCAGCCTGCTGCTCTCCTGCCTGCTACTTCACACGCTCCCTGCCCTATAGCGCCCCAGCCATCAAGGTCAGCTCCGCAGGGGAACCCCACCCCTAGCAGTCCAGGGGCATCCGGCCCCCCGCAAAACCCAGCTGGATGGTCCCAGGACTTCAAAGACTTGGTTTCCCTCTCCACCTGACTATCCCTGTTTGGCTCACGTCGACAAGGGACTTGATGTGACTTCATAGCCCTGTTCCTGGCAACGTCGTTTCTGGCTGTGGTCCTGCAGACCCGTGTTCTGGCCAGCGGGGTCCTGCAACCCTCGCTCTGGGACTCACGCCGACCCACCCCCCAGGCCTCGCTCTGGGACTCACGCCGACCCACCCCCCAGGCCTCGCTCTGGGACTCGCGCCGACCCACCCCCCAGGCCTCGCTCTGGGACTCGCGCCGACCCACCCCCCAGGCCTCGCTCTGGGACTCACGCCGACCCACCCCCCCAAGCCTCGCTCTGGGACTCACGCCGACCCACCCCTGGAGCCTCGCTCTGGGACTCACGCCGACCCACCCCCCAGGCCTCGCTCTGGGACTCACGCCGACCCACCCCCCAGGCCTCGCTCTGGGACTCGCGCCGACCCACCCCCCAGGCCTCGCTCTGGGACTCGCGCCGACCCACCCCCCAGGCCTCGCTCTGGGACTCGCGCCGACCCACCCCCCAGGCCTCGCTCTGGGACTCGCGCCGACCCACCCCCCAGGCCTCGCTCTGGGACTCGCGCCGACCCACCCCCCAGGCCTCGCTCTGGGACTCGCGCCGACCCACCCCCCAGGCCTCGCTCTGGGACTCGCGCCGACCCACCCCCCAGGCCTCGCTCTGGGACTCGCGCCGACCCACCCCCCAGGCCTCGCTCTGGGACTCACGCCGACCCACCCCCCCAGGCCTCGCTCTGGGACTCACGCCGACCCACCCCCCCAGGCCTCGCTCTGGGACTCACGCCGACCCACCCCCCAGGCCTCGCTCTGGGACTCACGCCGACCCACCCCTGGAGCCTCGCTCTGGGACTCACGCCGACCCACCCCCCAGGCCTCGCTCTGGGACTCACGCCGACCCACCCCCCAGGCCTCGCTCTGGGACTCACGCCGACCCACCCCCCAGGCCTCGCTCTGGGACTCACGCCGACCCACCCCCCAGGCCTCGCTCTGGGACTCACGCCGACCCACCCCCCCAAGCCTCGCTCTGGGACTCGCGCCGACCCACCCCCCAGGCCTCGCTCTGGTGCCCAAGTTCTTGCCAACTCCTCCAGCCTTGCTGTGATACCTCCACCTCCCCGGGCCCACAATCTGGGCCATAGCAATAGGCAGCCCCAACTCCTGCTCTCAGGCCTGCTTCTGCCACCGCGGCACCTCGCAGGGCAGCCTAACAAGGTCCCATTCTCCCCCTCCCCATCCTGATTTTTCCAGGGTGACTCCGGGGGACCCCTCTCCTGCCAAGTGGGTAGTGTCTGGCTGCTGGCCGGAGTGGTGAGCTGGGGGGAAGCATGTGGGGCCGCCAACCGGCCCGGTGTCTACACCCGCATCCCAGCCCACGCGGCCTGGATCCAGGAGATGGTCCCAGAGGTGGAGCTGAGCGATGTGAGCGTGGATCAGGAGCCGGGCTCTGAGGAGGGGTTGTGCTCTGGGGCAGCAGCGTGTGGCCTGGCCCCCTGGCTGCTCTCCTGGGCCTTCCTGAGCCTGGCCCAGGCAGGGTAATGCCACCCTCGCCCACTCCTAACATAGCGGGCAGGGGAGCTGGGGGCATGGGATCTGCCGCTGGGATCATGGGGGCAGATACTCCAGTAGAACTGGATTTTGCCCCCCGCTTTCCCTCCTCCTGAGGCTACCTTCAGGGCTGCTGGCGCTGCCCCAAAGGAGTCCGGCAGGAGGCAGATTGGCCTCAGAAAGGGGCGCAAGGCCATCCCCAAGGACGGAGAAACACTCCCTCCTCCTTTCACCTGCGTCACGTAGAAACAGCCGGGTTTCAGTCCCACAGTGAGTCAAGGCAAAGGGCTCTCAGCAGGAGCTGGCAGATCGCAGGGGGCGGCTCCTCGAGGCCAGCCGAAGCCCCAGGGCTGGGCCGGGCTGTCCCGGCAGAACTGGCTTTTCTACCCCGGGAGAATGGCGGAGGGAGGGAAGGTTGTAAGGAAATGGGAGTTCAACACACGCCCAGCTGGGAGCGCACAGGCCTGGCCCCGACTTTCAGGCACGGGGTCAGGCCAGGCGCCTGCTGGTTCTAAGCTTGGGGGGAAGGGGAGGGAATGGAAGGGCTTTGACATACGTGAAGGGTTTAATAAAGAGGAGCCCTGTGTTATGGAACTGGCTGTTAGGGTTTTTGTAAAGCATTTGGGGTGTTCTAACCACTGAACCCCACTCTCGTCCCAGAGCCGGGGCTCGCACCAAGTACCCGGCCCCCAGAACGGTCTGAGGGGCAAAGCAAGGCTGGGCCACGCCTGGCTAGCCCCAATGCTGGGTGCAGGGCAGTTACTCCAGCGCTGTGTCAATCCGGCAGGGGAATCCGGCTGGGAGCCGCTCCAAGGAACCTGCTGGGTAGGGAGGCGTTAACGCTCCAGGGATGGGCAGGAGCATTAACACAGCCCGCAATGAAGTTCTGGGCTGCCTCCCCCAGGCCTAGAATCCCTCCACCACCTCCGCCCCCCCAGCTAGCATCCCTCCACCGCCCCCGCCCCCACTGCTAGCATCCCTCCACCCCCCCTGTTCCCAGCTACCATCCCTCCACTGCCCCCACCCCTAGCATCCCGCTCCCCACCACCCAACCCTTCCCAAGGCAGGCTCATGACAGACGCACGCTGTTAACACTTTTATTTATGAAAAATACACACTTCTTAGAACAGAACAGTAGAGCTGCAGGCAGGGAGCAGCCGTGCAGGGGAGCTGTGGGGATGGGCTTGGGGGTGTCTGCGCCAGCCAGCCCCCCACGCCCAGCAGCGAGACTCACGCGTACCTCCAGCTGGTGGCACCAGGCTAGGGCTGGGAGGATGCACGATGTGCAGGAAGCCTGGAGACAGGCAACCCTGCTGTGTCTGGATGAGGGATGCCCCAGCCCTGTGGCCGCTCGGCTTCGTGTAGGGGAGGTGGGTCCTGTACTGGAGACCAGCCCCACTCAGCAGGGCCCCCCCCCCCCCGCTTTTCACCCAGGCCCTTGTGGAGCAGACCCCAGGAAAAGGCAGCTCCAAGCAGTGGGGAAACACAAACCTTCGCCGGGAGTGAGTCCAGCAGTGGAGAAGGGGGTTGGAGGGCAGGTCCCAAGCTCCCGGGGCAGGAAGCAGCCCATACACGGAAGTTTGAGGGGGACCCAGCTGAGGTGCTGGGGGGAGGTGCCCCATCAAGGCATGCCTAGAACAGGCTCTTTCTCCAGTATATCAGCCCCGTATGGGGGACCAGAAAGGCAGGGCTACGCTGTGCTGGGCCCCAGCCCCCAGAGAGGCCGACTGTATGTGAGGAGGGAACCCCACGCTGCTGCCGGGCACACGTGGCATCCGCTCTCCCGGAGCAGCGCACCCCCACCCTTTCTCCAAGGCGGCATCCCCAGATTGACGGTCCAGGGTACCGCCTGCCCAGGGCAGGAAAAGCTCAGCCATGGCTCTATCCCACGCTGCCATTCTCCAAGGGAATTGAGGTGCTGCAGGCCAGGCCGCCAACCCCAACACCCAGGCGGCTGGGTCACGCAGCCGGGGTCGCATCCGGTGCTCTGCAGTCAGGTGGGGCGCAGAGCCTCACCCAATGGAGGGGCTGCTTGGCCCTTGTATTCCACGAGCCTGTCACTTCTTGGACATCTTGGCCTGCTTGTGCTTGGGGGGTGCCCACTTGAGACAGATGGAATCCACTGGGGAGGGAAAATGAGGAGGGGGGGTGAGTTTGACAGAATCTACAACCCCCCCCCCCCACACACACAATGCTCCCAGCAGGGCCCAACCAGATCATTCTCCGCCCTCCACACACAGCCTGAGCCTCGGCAAACGCAGCAACTTGTGTGTGACTGACAGAGCCACCAGGAAAGCCCCCAGTACGGGCTGGAAGCCACCAGAAAATGGTCATTTCCCTAATGTCCTGGGGTGCTTCTGGACGGAAGGGGGTGATGAGAGGCCTGCAAGGGCATACAGCTGCGTGGTGACTGCGAGCAGCCAATAGCGCCAACGGACACCAGATGGGGAGGGCTCTGAGTTCCTGCAGGAAATATTTTCCTTGGTGTCTGACCCATGGATCTCACCCATGTGCACAGGGTCTGACTCCAGCTGGAATTTCCCCCGGGTCACATCCAAAGATTTGTCACCCACCCTGCTGAAATCTGGTTCCTTATTTCTGATGGGGCTTGGTCTGGTTTTAACTTGCAGCCCCTAGTTCTCGCTCTGTCCTTCGTCCTTCTCTGCTAGCTTAACGAGCCCGTTAGCACCTTCTTCCCCCCCCCCCCCCGTACTTTGACACCAAGGTCAAGCCACCTCACACTTCTCTTTCAATAAGCTAAACGGATCATGTGCCTTAAAGTTTCGCAATGTAAAAGGCCTTGGCTCCACCCTGCAATTATTTTTTTTGGCAGCCAAAGGAAAATGCTCCGCTCTCGTTAAGGCTGCAATACACGTGCACTTCAAGTGAACCCCGGAAACGTTCTCTATGCAACCTTTCAGCCAATTAGGCAGGGAGGCAGCCTGCAGCCGTGGGAATGCAGTTTGTGCTGTAATACAGTGAAAAAACTGCCGCAGAGCTGAGATGCAGCCACCTCTGGGGTGAGGCAGCTGGGTACCAGCAACACAGCGATGCTGCAGGGGTGTAGTTCACCTGGCACTGAAATGCAGCCACCTCTGGTGTGGGACGTGGCAGCTGTGTCTAAGCCACTCAGCAACACGTCAGTGGCTCTGGAGGACGATCGGTGTCTCCAGTCGAGGTTCAAAGCAAAATGCATCTTCCTCCAACCCCCACCTTGGCATTTCCAGCCCAGAGGTGGCTGGAGAGCTGAGCAGCGTTGCTGTTAGCCAGCGCCACCCCAGAGCAGACGCATTTCAGGGAGGGGTGTGCAAGCCCCGCTTTTGCAGCCTGTGAAGAGCTTGGAGCTGTCCCTGGGAGAGAGGGAAGCAGGCAGCTGGCTTGGGATGAGAGAGGCGCTCTCAGCCTCTGGTTACTTAACGGGCAGTGCCCCGCCCATCACCTGCCCTTGGAAAAACAACGGCCTGCTTCAGAGAACCTGGAAACCTGAGAGCGGCCAGGGAATGCTCAAAGGGGTGTTTGTCCTACCCCGGCCTCTAACAGGGCTGCTTTGTGCTCAGGCTTATCGCTGCTCTCTTGGCCTACAAGGCGGGGAAGGAACGTGCCAGTGAGCTCAGTGGCACGTCCCGCCCCCATGAGCCAAGCAGCCACGCGGTGCGCCCTAGTGAGGGAAGGCTGAGTCCCACTCCTTGGCCCCGGAGCAGGGTCAGAGCCAGGTCCCCGAGCGGGGAGCAGCCCACTACCTGTGATGGGAGGCTTCTTGTACTGGGCGCTCTTCAGATGTTCCTCCACCAGCTTGGGCGTGACGCAGATGACGTGCTGCCCCTTCCAGTATTTCACCATGTTGAGGGACTGCAGCGTGCTGATGATGTCGTTCTGAGTGATGCTGGTCATCTGGCTGCAGGAGAAGGGGGGGCGGAGGCGTTGGCAGCAGCTGCGCCAGGCTGGGGCTTGGCGCGCTCAGCAGGAAGGGCCAGCTCAGGGCTGGGATGGGAAGACACCGCAGCGGGCGTGGGGCTGAGTCGGGGTACCCACCCCCAGGCAGTGCTCAGGGGTGCTGTGCTGCGTGAGGCAGGGCAGGGGCTCAGTAGGGGCCCTCTGCCCTCATTCTGCTGTGGCTCTGCAGCAAGGGTGGCCGACTCACGGCTCTGGAGCCGCACGAGGCTCTTTGATTGAAGAAATGCGGCTCCTGCTGGTTGTGAGCCATGCCCCAGCGCCTGCTCATGGCCGGCTGCTCTGCGCATGCGTCCCAGTGCCTGGCGGGAGAAGTGTGTGGCGGCAGCTCCAAGATCCAGGCATTAGGTTAGAGTGGGGAGAGGGGAGGGGGGGGGGGGTACTTGGGGGAGGGGAGGTGCATTGGGTTACAGTGGGGATTGGGGGGCGCTGAAGCACCTTAAACTCAAAAGTTTTTGTGGACACAGAATAAGGCAGCCAACAGATGCCATATTTAAATTCCAGGGCAAAAAAAGAATCAGCATGTACCTGGCTTACACCGTTTCTTTAAACGAAAATTCAAAGGCTACTGTTTGCCAGGCTGAAGCAATTATTCTGACATATGAGTCTCTCCCTTCCTGTTTTTGAACCTCTCCTATTTGCAGTCTGGGACAGACCTGAATTTTTAGAACTATAAAAAAGCCACAATCTTCATAAAAAAAAATAAAAAAATAAAAAAAGAGGAAACCAGCCCAGAGATCAACAAGCTGGAGTGAAACAGGCGCTTCAAATTGTGCTAATTTACTTCTCCATTCAGTTTAGTTTTAAAAATGTCACAGCACATAATAGGGCAGTTGTGCTACATTGAAAATACAAGGTGGGGATGCTTTTTTTTTTTTTTTAGTGTGAGTATTACTGTATTTTTAATGGGGTTTTTTTTGTTTGTTTTTTTAATTTGATGTTTGTTCCTGGTCAAGATCTACGGACGGGCAGTGAAATTTTTAAGTGACTAGAGACTTTTTTTATTGGGTTTTGTCCGAAATGTCCTGCAATGTTATTTTTATAAATTATCACTCTCTCTTTCTCTCTAAATATATAATACGTGGCTCTTCATACTCTAGCTCCTTCTATTTTGGCTCTTCATCTCTAGCTGGTTGGCAACCCCTGCTCTACCGGGCTCAAGGGGGGGTGCTCCCCCATCTGCGTCCCTGCTGCAGCCCCGCTCCCTCGCTCACCTGAGGTCTTTAATGGACAGGGTCCCTCGGAAGTCCCTCAGGATCTCCAGCAGCACCCAGGACCAGTAGCTCCGGTAGCTCAGCTTGCCCAGGTCCGAGAGGGGCTTCTCTGGGGAGCCCACCGTGCTTTCCAGCTTAGACAGCTCATAGCCTACGGGCATGGAAAAGGGTGGGGAGAGATCAGAGCCCCTGGCCTGGGAGTGCGGGAATTCTATGGCATTCCCCTCTGGGAACTGTGTGCACAGAGGCTGGGGAGGGACAGTGTCTCAGGACAAGGATCATCCTTCCTGCCCCCCGCTACTGGGACCTCTTCTGGGGGCAGCAGGGAGCTCACTCAGTGGCAGTCCAAGAGGGGAGCCACTTCCTCCAATCCGAGAACCTACCAACTCACTGCCCACATGGCTACAGCATAACCAAGGCCAGTGCCAGGCTACTCACTGAACGCGATGAGAAACTTGCCATAGCCCCGTCTCTGGTAGGGGGGCAGGGTGAGGATACAGGCCACGTTGTTCCCATCCGGAGACTCCTTCTCCTAAGCACAGAGAAGGCACAGACACAGGGTTACCCACAGTGGGGGAGGACATAGGGGGAGCAAGGCTGGACCCAGACTGGCACAGGGAGGGGAACCAGCGTTCCGCATGTGGGCTCAGAGATAGCTCCCATCGGTCCCAGTCACTGCAGATCAGCGGGGGACTGGTGCAAGCTGACAAAAGGTTGTTCCAATTCCCAGGCCCAGAGCTGGGGACAGAACCCAGGAGTCCTGGCTCCCAGCTTCCTCCACTTTAACCCACTCGACCCCCCCCCCCCCACCCCAGAGCTGGGGATCAAACCCAGGAATCCTGCTGCCAGCCTCCCAGAGCTGACTCCAGGTGCTACCTTGGAGAAGTAGCCGACGATGTGGGCTCCCTGCCTGTCGACCTCGGTGAGGATGTAGAAGACGAAGGGCTCCACGTCGAAGTAGAGAGTCTTGTGGTCTAGGAAGAGCTTGGCCAGAAGACACAGGTTCTGGCAGTAAATCTGAGCAGAAGCAAGAAAAGCAGCCATCAGACAGCACAGGACTCGCCCAGCCTGGGGCACCCCTAAGAAGCTGCCAGTCACAGGGAAGGATGAGGGAGCCGACTGCTGGGGACAATCCAGTCCTGAGTGGGGACTGGCTAGGGGAGCCCCGATGGAGCGACTCTCTCTCTGCTGGGGAACACCAGGTGGGACTGGCGAGACGGGTCTGATTTATAGCCCTACAGCCTTTTTTTGGGGGGGTGGGAGGGGGCAGACACATGCTGGGCTCCTCAGAGCAGAACCGAGGTACCGCGGTAGCAGGGACCTCACTGGGGGTAGCGCACTGGGACGCCCAACAGCCCTGCCTCACCTTGTGATCTTTGCCATCCACTTCATAGACCGAGATGTTGTTCTTCCTGTAGATCTCCTTCCCTGGTGGCTGTCTCCACTGGCATTGGCCCTGCCACAGAGAAACTGTCGGGCACTGGCCAAGCCAACACAATGCTGCTGGTGCCCCTCAATCCTGACACAGCCCCCAGCTCCCCTGTAAGCGCTGGCAGGGTCCCTCAAGCCCAAGCCCCCCTGCTATCCCAGCCCTGGACAAGCCCCTCCCCACAACAGATACGCCACTGCCCCGGGCTTCCCACCTCCACAGCTCCGCCGCCACTAGGGCTTGGCCCTTACTTACTAGGTGGTACCTGTAGCTCTTCTCGAACTTCATGTATTTCAGACAGTACTCGCAGATCCACAGCTTGGGCTGCTTCCCATAATCCTCCGGGAAGGGGGAGAAATACCAGGCATCGATCTCATAGTGGCCAATGTGGATCTTATCTACGTATTTCACCTTGGTGATCTGGGAGAGCAGGGAGCAGAGGACACTCCAGGTTAGTGATCAGAGCAAGGGCCCGGGGTCCCGCCCTTTTAGATGCCAGGCCAATGCCCTGGGCCACTCACCGCCTCATGCTCCTTCTCCAGGGCAGCTGTGGTGGGATCCATCTCTGCGTAGGTCTATGAGGAGACAACCCAGTATCAGGCAGCTGCCACACTGCATCACAGAGTTTAACTGAGGCCACACTGAACCTTCCACCCCAACCCCTACAGCATAGCGCCCCCTGGTGTCAGCACTGACTAGGAGGGAAGACTGCTCCCCTTTGAGCTCCCCAGCCCTGATCCTGGCAACATCCCTTCCCCCCAGTGCACTTGCCTTCTGAACATGGTTGATCTCGTCATGTTTGCGCTTCTGGTTGCGGGTGATCTTACGCTCGGGTTGCTCTGACAGCTCGTTCATGTACTGGTCTGTGTTCTTCTGCACTGCATCTTTGACTGTCTTGGTGAGGGCCAGCCGGTTCTTATCTACCCATTCATCCAGGCGCCGGTTGACTGTGGTTAAGATGGGGCAGTAAGGAACCTATCCAGCTTCTATCTGTAGAGTGACAGTCTCACCATGTCCCAAAACACTCAACACCTGGGCACTGGAACCAAACGGTCCTGATTCCTGGGTATTTTAGCCCTCTAGAAATCACACCCCTGCCAAAGTCAGGTAGAGCAGACATATCCTTAGATCTCCAGTGCTATAGAAGGGCAAAGTCCTCTTTGCCCCTAGGAAATCCTGTAATGAGGAATTCTGCAGGGTAATTTCCCATAGATTTGTGGGGGTATGGGTGACAGACTCATGGTAAAGGTGAAAATGAGGCAGTTATGAATATGAACTATGGGGAGGAAAGGAATTAACAATATCACACTCTTAGGTGCTTCCATAGCGAACTTAGTAAATAGTCACCCACATTAATCCCCCTCCACAGGAACAAAACCCAGGGCCGTACTCACATCCGACATAGTGCACATAGTATTCCTCCCGGGCCTCCTGCTCGTTGAGTCGTGACTGAATCACCTCGGCTGAGTCTGCAAGACAATCACCAGGTTAGTGCCAGCTTAGATGAGCAGAGGAAGTAAGAACAAGTGGGTTAGGTGCAATGTATGCCCTGAAAAATGGTAGCCCTTTTACACTGAATGACAGACAAATGCTTTACTAAGGTAAACAATGAGAAGTCCTTTATGGACTAACAGATTTACTGGAGCACAAGCTTTCGTGGGCAAAGACCCACTTCGTCTCATGCATCTGACTAAGTGGGTCTTTGCCCTCCAAAGCTTACGCTCCAATAAATCTGTTTGTCTATAAGGTGCTACAGGACTTCTCGTTGTTTATGCAGATTCAGACTAACATGGCTACCCCTCTGATCCTTTACTAAGGACACATCCGTCTCAGGGGGAAAAGCCTTCTTAGTGCAGAATTAGAGCACCCACCCATAGAACTCACGTGGAATAACAGCTATGCTTTAGATTTACCCTCTGGTTTATTTTCCAATAGCTTCCCCATGAAATCTCAGAGATTTAGGACATATTTAAATTTCTCCTATTTCAGGCAGTTCTATAATGTCAGTTTACACTGGTGCAGTGAAAAAGAGTGGGAATGGGACGTATTGGGAGGGGGAAGCCTTTATGCCATGTCCTGTGGGCACATGGTTGGGAAAGTCTGAGGGCTAAGTGGCACTGGTGATCAGAGAGATCAGGACCTACTTTCACAAGAGGGGCAGGTCTCTCACCCCAGGACCCGTCTGTGCGGCAACACAGAGCTAGAGGATGAAGGGGGAGAGCTGGAAGCCCTGGGCTTATCCTGACTAAAGATGTTAAATTGCAGTTAATTGACTAGTCGATGGAATTTCCATCAGCTCGTCGGTAGCACCTGCTGGGGCTCTTGTACATTTCGAAGGAGGAATGTGGAACTCTGCAGGCAGCAGGAAGTCTTTGGGCTGCACTGGGACAGCTTTGAAATGTACAAGACTCTCCAGCAGGGGCTCTTGTGTATTTCAAAGCCACAGTGCCCTCATGGAGCCGAGGTCAGGACTAGCTGGGGAAGGGGGGGACGGGGGACGGGATGGAGGGATGGACGAGGACTCAGAGTCCCCTGCTGACCCCGGGGCTCCATGCTGGCGGCATGCCTGGCTCAGCTGTGCAGCGCTGCTGCTTTGAAATGCCCCCTCCCCCCCCCTTGCGTTGCTCTGATACAGCAAAGGAGGGTGGGGGGGGGAGTCGACTAGTCCTGCACATCTCCAATCCCGACAGGGCTTCTCTGGGGCCGGGTCTCTCCCACAGGGGCTGGGGGCGGCGCAATGGGAGTGAGGGCAACAGGCGGGCCCAGAGGAGAGTGCGGGGGGGGGGGGCCCTGGCGGCCCCAGGCACAGGCCAGAGACCGGGCTCAGGGCGGAGGAGAACCCGGGGGGGGGAGGGGTTAGCCGGGGGGGGGGGAGGACGGGGGGGGGGGGAGTCCCGGGGGGGGGCGTCCCGGGGGGGTTCCCGGGGGGGGGGCCGGAGGGAGGGGGGGGGTTCCCGGGGGGGGGGGGTTCGGGGGGGGGGGGGACTCACGCCAGGTCCCGTCCGCGCGCCGGCACAGGTAGGTCTCCCCGATCTCCACGGTGACCTCGGCCTCGCGCGGCGGCCCCGGGCTCAGGGTCCGGGCCTCGCGCTCCTCCTCGCCGCCCGGCCCGGGGGGGCTCCCGCCGCCCGGCTCGGCCGCCATGACAGGCCGGAAGCGCCCTCGCGAAAACAAACCGCCGCCCGCCCGCGCGTGCCGGGCGCCCGGAGGTGACGTCACGCGCACCGCGTCACGTGCCCGCGGCAGCCTCCCGGCATGCACCGCGCCCCGTACCCCAGTGTCCCCCCATCCCAGCATGCACCGCGCCCCGTACCCCAGTGTCCCCCCCATCCCAGCATGCACCGCGCCCCGTACCCCAGTGTCCCCCCCCATCCCAGCATGCACCGCGCCCTGTTCCCTTCATGCTGTGCCCGGTACCCCAGTGTCCCCCCCACCCCAGCATGCACCGCGCCCCGTACCCCAGTGTCCCCCCCATCCCAGCACGCACCGCGCCCGGTACCCCAGTGTCCCCCCCATCCCAGCACGCACCGCGCCCGGTACCCCAGTGTCCCCCCCATCCCAGCATGCACCGCGCCCCGTACCCCAGTGTCCCCCCCATCCCAGCATGCACCGCGCCCCGTACCCCAGTGTCCCCCCCATCCCAGCATGCACCGCGCCCCGTACCCCAGTGTCCCCCCCCATCCCAGCATGCACCGCGCCCCGTACCCCAGTGTCCCCCCCCATCCCAGCATGCACCGCGCCCCGTACCCCAGTGTCCCCCCCAATCCCGGCATGCACCGCGCCCTGTTCCCTTCATGCTGCGCCCGGTACCCCAGTGTCCCCCCCCCCCCATGCACCGCGCCCGGTACCCCAGTGTCCCCCCCATCCCAGCACGCACCGCGCCCGGTACCCCAGTGTCCCCCCCAATCCCAGCATGCACCGCGCCCGGTACCCCAGTGTCCCCCCCATCCCAGCATGCACCGCGCCCCGTACCCCAGTGTCCCCCCCATCCCAGCATGCACCGCGCCCCGTACCCCAGTGTCCCCCCCAATCCCGGCATGCACCGCGCCCTGTTCCCTTCATGCTGCGCCCGGTACCCCAGTGTCCCCCCCCAATCCCAGCATGCACCGCGCCCGGTACCCCAGTGTCCCCCCCATCCCAGCATGCACCGCGCCCGGTACCCCAGTGTCCCCCCCATCCCAGCATGCACCGCGCCCCGTACCCCAGTGTCCCCCCCATCCCAGCATGCACCGCGCCCCGTACCCCCAGTGTCCCCCCAATCCCAGCATGCACCGCGCCCCGTACCCCAGTGTCCACCCCATCCCAGCATGCACCGTTCCCAGTACCCCAGTGTCCCAGCATGCACCGCGCCCCGTACCCCAGTGTCCACCCCCATCCCAGCATGCACCGTTCCCATTCCCCAGCACCCTTTCCTGTCACCGCCACCCCTTGCACAGAACCCAGGAATCTGGCTCCCAGCCCCCCGGGAAAAGGGGCCAGGCATCCTGCCTACTCCCCCCCCCCTCCCCTCTTTCCCCACCCGTGCACTCACCAGGCAATCAGACCGGGCACGGCAGGGGTGTTGAAATGGGTGTGATTTATTGGGGTTTTACGTCAAAGGAAACATCACCCGCGCACCCGTACAGTCAGTCAACACAAGACAACCACAGACAGGGAGGAGCCATCCTAGGTTCCTTCCCCTTCCAAACATGACAACATCCAACGGGATTCCATCATAATGACTCAAGTATGAGCACAACACTGTTGCCTTCTCTCCATGGACCAACCAACAGCATATGAGCATGACTGGTACTGACAGCTCAAGTTAATCTCTGATATTACTGTACGCATTTTCTTTAGCCCTTTGATTTGAATTGCCAATAGCCCATGGGTGTAGTTTGACTAATGACCAGAATATCTGTTTGGATTACATTTAAATTAAAAAAAAACCCTAAAACCTGCTAAATTCACAGAACAGAATTAGGGTGATCTAAGGCTATCGCCCAGTATTACTAGAATATACAATACAATCCTTTACTACATGACCACTCAACAATGGCCCATTTGAGCATAACACTTGGCCAAGCAACACTGGACAGCATGTAACACTAGGGATACGCATCTTTATCCACCACAGCCTCAGTTACAAGGAGGTAGTAATTTGAATCTCTGTCTACAGTCCCCAAATAATATCATAATTCATTCATGTAGTGTACTTAATGCCCTCTAGTGGCAGGTCTATTTACAGTATTAATACTTATACCATGCTTTTAAATATTAACTGAAAATACTCAGGTCAGTAGTGTTATCACCCTATTTAAGAGGGGGGAAAACAGAGTGAAGAAATTACTTGCCTGCTTATGGTCAGCAGCAGACACAGAAACAACCCAGGAGACCTGATTCTCAGTCCTTCCTGCTCTCACTAGACCACATTCCCCACCCCTAGAGGAGAATACCGGCCTCCAGTTCTCTTTTGGGCGCTTGTCTAGATGGGGACACTGACCAAAATTGATGTGGAACAAGTTCCCCATGTGGCCACTCTCCTCTGGGATAATTAGTGAGCTTATGAAACAGAGCACTTACGCAGGAATCAAATCCCTCTTCTCCCAGAAGAGAGAACCCACCCATGACTGCAGTAGCTTCTGTTTCCCAATGCAGATAAGCCCTCTCTCTTCTGCTGCAATGGATGGAACCTGCTCCAATGACTTGGTGCGATGAGGTTAATACTGAGGTGGGGAGTTTAGATTTGAATTCTACCCACTCCTTCCTTCAACTACTTATAAATCTCCACCATAGCACCCGAGCAGAGCAGGGCTGGTATTGTTCCCAATACACAAACACAGAACTAGCATACACAAGGCGATATAACACAGTCAAAATTCCAAGAACACTGCCTTTGGTACTGTTCAGAGTCTACAGTCTGTTAGTCTCTAGAACGGAAGGGTTCTCAATTGCAGAAAGTTATTTCGAGTAGGCTTCACTTAAATTTAGTGTGGCAATAACTAACCAGTAGGCTCTCTGCTTGGGAGCTCTGATCCCAACAGGAGAGTACTGAACAGTTGTATATAACCAGCTGCCCTAGACAGGAGGGGCACCCCAGAGCAGTCTGGCTCTGGGAAAGGTTCAAACATGCTAAAGTAGTATCTCTCAGGCTGGGAGCAACTTGCTGGGAACACAACTCCAGAGTGCTGACTCCTTTCACTAAGCCACTAGACCCCCCTCCCCAACCTCTCACTAGGAACCGAACCCCGGAGTCTCCACTGCCAGCCACCCTGTTCTATCTCGCTCCCCTCCTAGAGTTCAGGGTAGAACCTAGGACTCCAGACTGATACTCTGCCTCCTTACCAGATCCAGAAAGAAAACCTAGGAGTCCTGTCCCCCTTTGCTCTAACCACTAAATTCCACTCCCCTTCCAAAGCCATGGAGTCCTGATTGCCAGTCCCTACCCCCACCCTAACCACTAGATCCCACTCCCACAGCTGCAGGAAATCTAGTCGAGGAATTCCAGTGCTCCAATGCAGGAGGTTCAAGGAATTCCCGTCCTAAGTCAGGAGGACGTTAACCCCCCCCAGTGTCAGGACGGCCACCGGTTCCTCTCCTTGGTGCAGCTTCTGGTGGCGGGTGAATTGCTGCTTATAGCGGAAGCTCTTCCCACAGACGCTGCAGCCGTAGGGCTTCTCCCCAGTGTGGATGCGCCGGTGCTTGACCAGTTTGGAGTTGACGTAAAAGCCACGCCCGCAGTCGGGGCAGCGGAAGGGCTTCTCGCCGGTGTGGATGCGCTGGTGCTCGATGAGGGTGGAGCTCTGGCTGAAGCGCTTGCCGCACTCGGTGCACTCGTAGGGCCGCTCCCCGGTGTGGGTGCGGTGGTGGGACACCAGGTGGGTCTTCTTCTTGAAGCGCTTGCCGCACTCGCCGCAGGCGAAGGGCTTCTCCCCGGTGTGGGTGCGCTCGTGCTTGATGAGGTTGGAGCTGAGGCTGAAGCACTTGCCGCACTCCCGGCAGCCGTAGGGCTTCTCGCCCGTGTGGGTGCGCAGGTGTTTCACCAGGTTGGAGGTGCGGCTGAAGCGCTTGCCGCACTCGGGGCAGTGGAACGGGGTCTCCCCGGTGTGGGTGCGCTGGTGCTCGGTCAGGGCGGAGCTGCGGCTGAAGCCGCGCCCGCACTCAGGGCAAGTGTAGGGCTTCTCGCCCGTGTGGGTGCGCTGGTGACCCAGCAGGGTGGAGCTCTGGCTGAAGCGCTTGCCGCACTGGCCGCAGACAAAGGGGCGCTCGCCCGTGTGGATCCGCATGTGCTCGATCAGCACAGAGCTCTGGCCAAAGCTCTTATCACACTCCGTGCACCGGTAGGGCTTGGTCGCCGGCCGCCGGGCAGCAGGGCAGGCCGGTTCAAGGATGCCCAGAAGGTTGATGAAACCTGGCTCGGAGCAAGCATGTTGAATCCGTCTTCTCCTCGCAGGGCCTCTCCGCTGGTGCCCTGGGACACAGACATTGGGGCACGCCCCCCGGGGCTCCACTTTACGCGCTATCCTGATGCCTGCCAGGAAAGAAGGATTCATAGGTTATCTGGAGAGAAGAAGCCGCTGTGATTATCCCGCCTGCCAGCAAAACGCTTGGAATGGGTTTGGGACACAGCCTCTCTTTGCTGTGTCTCTACAACATCTGGCACAATGGCTCCCATGCACTATGGTAATATATCTAAAACATCACATACTGCCTCTCTCAGCTACACCGAGATCCTGATGCATAAGTGGGCTCCTGGGTGTGACCGTGACACACCGAATAAATAACGTACAGCACCGAGCACAATGGGATCCTGCTCGACGGCTGGGGACTGGAATTCCTTCCCTGCACCAGGGAGAAAGGGGATGGTAGAGGGGTGAAGGACCTTGATCACTGGGGGCTGATCCTAGACAGAGCTGTCCCTAGAGGGGGCAGGCTGGCTCTGCCCCCCACCTGAGCCCGGGCAGGGCTGGGAAAGGGCATCAGAGTCAAAGGCAGGCGGGGAGGGGGATGCAGGTGGCAGCTTTGCTGCCGTCCCAGCGGTGCCCTTGTCTCCCGGACCGTGGTGCATCACCTGGCAGCTCCCCTTCCTCAGAGCCCCGCCGAGCCGGGCCCCCCGGCTCCGCCCCGCCGGGCTCCATCAGCGCAGGGAGCCCCGCTCAGCCGGCTCCATGCCGGGCTCCCGACAGCAGCTGCCCGCAGCGTTCCGCTCGGCAGCCCAGCATTCCAGGGGGAACCCACTGATGATGTCAGAGACCAGGGTCACGTGATGAAGGGAGCGGGAGGGGGGGCGCTGTTGCTAGGAGACCGGGACAGGCCTGTAGGGCCTGAGTACTTGGTTCCTGCAGGATCTATTGTTAATAAAGATGCGCGGGGGCCTGTGGTCCTCTCGTATCCCAGCATGCACCGCGCCTGCAGCGTGTTTCACCTGCTCCCCACAGCTGGCAGGGGAGCCCCTGTCTCCTGCGCCCCCTCCTGCAGCTGCCAGCCCCGCCCCCCCAGAGAGCCCAGGAGTCCTGGCTCCCAGCCCCGCCCCCCACTTTAACCCCCCAGCCCCCCTCCCCCAGAGAGCCCAGGAGTCCTGGCTCCCAGCCCCGCCCCCCACTTTAACCCCCCAGCCCCCCTTCCCCAGAGAGCCCAGGAGTCCTGGCTCCCAGCCCCGCCCCCCACTTTAACCCCCCAGCCCCCCTCCCCCAGAGATCCCAGGAGTCCTGGCTCCCAGCCCCCCCCCACTTTAACCCCCCAGCCCCCCTCCCCCAGAGAGCCCAGGAGTCCTGGCTCCCAGCCCCCCCACTTTAACCCCCCAGCCCCCCTTCCCCAGAGAGCCCAGGAGTCCTGGCTCCCAGCCCCCCCCCCACTTTAACCCCCCAGCCCCCCTTCCCCAGAGAGCCCAGGAGTCCTGGCTCCCAGCCCCCCCCCCCCCACTTTAACCCCCCAGCCCCCCTCCCCCAGAGAGCCCAGGAGTCCTGGCTCCCAGCCCCCCCCCCCCCACTTTAACCCCCCAGCCCCCCTTCCCCAGAGAGCCCAGGAGTCCTGGCTCCCAGCCCCCCCCACTTTAACCCCCCAGCCCCGCCCCCCCAGAGAGCCCAGGAGTCCTGGCTCCCAGCCCCCCCACTTTAACCCCCCAGCCCCGCCCCCCCAGAGAGTCCAGGAGTCCTGGCTCCCAGCCCCCCCCCCACTTTAACCCCCCAGCCCCCCTCCCCCAGAGAGCCCAGGAGTCCTGGCTCCCAGCCCCCCCCCCACTTTAACCCCCCAGCCCCCCTCCCCCAGAGAGCCCAGGAGTCCTGGCTCCCAGCCCCCCCCCCACTTTAACCCCCCAGGCCTCCCTCCCCCAGAGAGCCCAGGAGTCCTGGCTCCCAGCCCTGCCCCCCACTTTAAGCCCCCCCAGCCCCCGCTCCCCGTCCAAGGCTGGGGTGAGAACCCAGGCAAGAGTCCAGACTCCCAGCCCGTTCCCCTCCCAGAGAACCGAGGAGTCCTGGCTCCCAGCCTCCCCCTCCCACTGTAACCCACCAGAGCCCACTCCCCTCCCAACGCTAAGAACAGAACCCAGGCAAGGGACTCTCAGCACCCCTCCCATAACCTGCCAGACCCCTCACAGCCTGGGATAAGAAAACAGGCAAGAGTCCAGATTCCCAGGCCCCTGCTCTAACCTACCAGACCCTATTCCCCTATGAGCTCCTGACTCTCAGGCCCATCCCAGGGCTAACCAGTCTCTGGGAGTGCATCACTTACATAGTGCACTGCACGAGAACGCTGACATTTCAGGGACTTTCACATTTATTTTTGGTGACAGTCTATTGGTGTTTTACAAGAAAGAAAGAAAGAAAATGTGAGCGTTAAACAGGAATATGGGGACAAAACAAGCAGACTCAAGAGCAGAGAACCTAAGTTCTGTCTGCCCCCCCAAATAAAGAACAATAACATTTAATAAATCAAGAGCATCTCTAACATGGTAGTCTGCCAGTGAGAGGCACAGAGAGATTAGATCTAGTAATATCGACAATTAAAGCTACATCTCCTTTGTTATTATATGCATCTTAGGTGATTCCAGAAGTAGATTGGTCTTAGATTCATACAGCTGATGTTTCATGTCTGTAGTGTTGGTTTTTTTAGCATCTCAGCTCCTGGTTATGCAAAAATCTCAGGTTTTATTCAGAAAAAATAAGGTTCTAATCTTTGTGGTTACAGAGAAAAGCATGAAAAGGTGACCGCTAAAGGCTCAATGACACATTTCTCATTTTTGAAAAAAAGTCTCAATTTTTTAAGCCTATCATCTTTTGGGGAGATTCATGGACTTTAATCCTTTAGGGTTGGCAGTACTGCATGTGTAATCTGACTGGCTGATAAGAAGTCAGTGCAGCTTACATTTAAAATTACAAAATCTGTTACATTTAAATGTACAAAACAGAACTGGACAGAATGACCAGTGTTCCCTGCAAGATGAACGCTTGGGCAACCTCCCAGTCTCAAGTGCCGCTCAGCTGATTAGCATGTGTTTTTACTGGTAGTGCACATCCACATATACATCAGTGCACATAACAGAATTTATTCACACCTGGATGGAAAAAATAAGGTAACACTGAAGATGACCCAGAGTGATGTGGTCAGGTAAGAGCCCCCTATTATCAAAGTAAACTATATGATCCTTTATTACATAATCACTCAACATTGGGTCATTTCCCACGGCACTCTGCTAAATATTACAGGCTAGAACTATATGATAGATATGAAACATTCCCCTCCTTTAATATCAGAGGCTGCCATTTGTATCTGCCTTTGAACCCTAAGTAATGAACCCCATTTGTTCATGTAGTGTTTTGAATGTTCTCTAATCCACATGTCTATTTACAGTACTCTTTAGTTTAGGAAATGCTTGTTGGACTGTACTACCCAGAATCTTTAGTGAGGAACTGGATGCTCCTGTGTTTAGAGAATGAAATACAAGAACTGCGCATTGCATGGATCAAATCACAAGTCCATGCAACTGATTCTGCTCTCACTCACAAGAGTGTAAATCAGGAATAATTCCGTTGAGATAAGTCATCTGAAGTCACACTGCAAGTCAATAGCAGAACTGGAAATACAACATAGGAGCCATGATCCTGGGACACCCTAGCTCTTTCCAGCTCTGGGAAGGGAATAATGTCTGGTGATTATAAAATCCCTCCCTCATCCCCACCATTCCAACTCTACTCACTATTCCCCTCCGAAAGCTTTCCAATTCACCCTCCCACTCCGCCCGAACTGTAACCACCAGATCCCACTCCTCTCACTGAGCTGAGAACATCACCCAGGAACAGTGATACCTCTGCTCAGACAACCCCTCTTTTCAATCATGTTAACTGAAGGGTTCTTACAGTGTCTGTTCATAATGAGTAGTCAATATTCAAGAACAAATGCCTTGCTTTGAATTTCAACCCATCTTTTGTGAGAGCATTAACATCTCAGTTCTCACGTTAGCTTAATGTCAGGCTGTTGTCTTTTGCATCTGTAAAAGTTCTAAATAGTGCTAGGTCCTGCCATGAGGGCAGTAGACAACTTCTTGAGGTCCCTTCCACTTCTAGTATTTTATGACCCCATGAGAACTAGTCTATACAACAATGTAACACCACAATCAAGTGCCTAAGAACACTGTCTTTATAACGATGAAGAGTCTAATATAGTAATCCTGCTTAATACAGGGGTTTGCAACCATATACAGTAAAGCCTACACTAACACTCACCTCCTGTCTACCTATCTACCTCTGTGATCATCATTATGGACTCACAGGGCTAACACCTGTCCGAGGCAACCTCTCTGAATTAACTCATTTACATTTTCCTTTATTAAAATAATATTGAGTTTATATTTGGGTATGAATTTAATCGCAGGGAAAGGTGCCCTGGGAGACTGGATTCTCTCTAAGAAGTGTTTATAGGAGCCTGGGAAGTGTGAGATGAAGCTTGCTCAATACACACATATGCACACCCTCTACTCCTCTAGCTGAGCCTCACCCAGCCCTGGAGACCGCATCCTCTGTGTACTCCCAGAACAGGTTCAACCCTGCCTTGAAGGGACGTGCTGGGGGAGAGAGGGAGCTCAGTTTCTATGGCCCCTTCAGTCCTCAGCCTTACTTCTGGGGCTGAGGATTACTGCTGGTGATTAAGGGATGTGGATATTCCCCCACTGGGACACGGACTGGGGAACAGCAAACTTGTTTCAGACAGGAATCTCCAGAATGCTCACTGCAACTGTCCTACGCTGATTTGAATTAGTGACCTAGAGGCTGAAGGTTTGCAGTTGCTTAAGAGGGCCATTAGGTGACCCCAGCATTCAGGTACTCCTCACTACAACTCTTCCTGTTCAAAGAGAGATTAATTCTCTATTAAAATAAAACAAAACTGTGCAGCCCAAACCCATCTCCGCGCAGTTCACAGGCTCTCAGACAGCAGCCTCTGTCCAGTCCTGCATCACATTCTTAGCCTGGTGGGACACAAAACCAGTGCAGGGCACAGAAAAAAACCTTTATATTCACTCCTTCTTGGCAAGTGCCTGAGGTCCCAGAAGTGTGTCAAAAACCATGGAATCATAGAACCAGTGGGCTGGAAAGGAACACAAGTGTTATCTTGTCTAACCGTTGGAGACGGGAAGATGGTATTTCCCCGATGTCTGGAAGATAGGACACTTGTCCTAGCAAGTCACTCCAGACAATGTCCCACAAGAAGCAACAAGTCTTCTGGCCTCCCCAGAGCTCTTGAGGATGCCACTCCGAGCAGGAACCTGAAGCGCTCCTTCTGCCCTCCAGCAGCTCTGCCTTGCTTCCTGCAGCTTTGTGAGCTGTAGCCATATCCCGCTCCAGCCATATCCCCCAAAATGGGTAGCACAGGGTCCTTGCCATTGTGCCTGATATTAAGGCACCATCCCCACAGGGGGCAAAGGGGAATTCAGCCCCTTTTCAATCTGTGGCCTTTCTGCCAACCAGAGAGCCAGCTAATGCCAATGTCATAGTGATTTGGAGACACACCCAGCCTGCTAAAAACAAGCCTGAGACCCAATCAGCTTGTTCCATGTAAGGGACTCCTATGCCATCAAACAGTGATGGCTTCAGGCCGCGCTGTTTATTCAAGTTCCCCACCTCTTGCAGTGACTAGTATGTCCATTCGGAGGGTGGGAGGGAAGGGTTCCATCCACTCTTTGACCTTGCAGGCATTTGCTCCTTTTGCATTGGCAGTAGGCCTCACGTGCCTGTCCAAATCCTGTAAGAATCGGGGCTGCCAATTTTACAGTTTGCTGAACACAGTAAAAGAACCTGTCTACAAGAACATTTAATTTGTGGCCAGCTGGATTGTGAATCTACCCTGTACTAGCCTGACACACACTAAAAGTTGGCAGACAGTCTTCTTTGAAATAGGACTACGTCAAAGTGCATTAACGAACTGTTAATACGCGTCAGTAGGGTCCACATGACAACTAGTGTGTAGCAGGCCAGCACAGAGTAGATTGACACCCCACTTGCCACAAATTCATTATTGGTCTACACCACAAGATCTAAGAAACAACAGCCTTCCAACTGGCTTAACCTTCTTTATGGGATTTTCCTCATCTGAACTGACAGGGAACAGTAAAAGAAACTGACATTGTTAACCTGTGGAATTCCTTGCAGCAGGATATCATGGAGGCAAGTATCATACTAAATAATAAAAAAGGATTTGATATACGTAGGATTAAGAATAGCACCTGCAATGACACTGGACAGGATAAACACTGAAATGTCAAGGACATTTGACCCTCAGGATCCATCATGGGATCTGACAGCCAGCTGCAGTGTGGAAGGAGCTGTTTTCTCCTTCAGTGGTACACTGCACAGCAAAGTGCATTCCGCATTTCCTTTGCAGCATCTAGCATTGGCCACTCATGGAGGTAGGATACTGGATCAGATGGACCATCAGTCTGACCCGATGCAGCAGGGATGGGCATGGGAATACTGGGCTAGATGGACCCATTAATCTGATCCCACATGGCAGGAAGTGGGGGGAGGGATATTGGGCTAGACACTCCCATTGGGCTGATATGCGGCATCTGGGAGCTGAATGGGAAACTTGTGTTAAGACTGTGTTAGATCCACCGGGAAAGGGGGATAATACTGGACTAGACAGACCTATTGATCTGACCCGGGAAGGCGGCACATCAGGTGAGATGGGCTCATTAGTTTGGTGTAAGAAAGCAGGAGGAGGAATACCACATTGGTCTGCGCGGGAGTAGTGTTGGGGGAAGGATGCTGGGCCAGATGCATCTATCAGGAATTCCCATGTTCTTAAACCAGGAATGAGAGACACTCCGGCAACACGGGAATCAGAACCAGGCCGAACAGCTCAGAGAAACACACATTCATTCCAGCTCTGCGCTTGGCTCAATACGACTTATCCACCGCCTGGCTCCAGTCTCGGACCCCCCTCATCCCTGGGGCAGGAGCTGGCCCGTTTTAAACAGTCTCCGTGATCTGTATGAGTGGGGCTGCTGCAGCCCATGGCCCCACAGTCAGGACAGCCACTGGTCCGTCCCCCTCCCCCTGGTGCAGCTTCTGGTGGCGGGTGAACTGGGGCTTGTAGCGGAAGCTCTTCCCACAGACGCTGCAGCCGTAGGGCTTCTCCCCAGTGTGGATGCGCTGGTGCTTGATGAGGTTGGAGCTGACGCAGAAGCACTTCCCGCAGTCGGGGCAGCGGAAGGGCTTCTCGCCGGTGTGGATGCGCTGGTGCTCGATGAGGGTGGAGCTCTGGCTGAAGCGCTTGCCGCACTCGGTGCACTCGTAGGGCCGCTCCCCGGTGTGGGTGCGGTGGTGGGACACCAGGTGGGTCTTCTTCTTGAAGCGCTTGCCGCACTCGCCGCAGGCGAAGGGCTTCTCCCCGGTGTGGGTGCGCTCGTGCTTGATGAGGTTGGAGCTGAGGCTGAAGCGCTTGCCGCACTCCCGGCAGCCGTAGGGCTTCTCGCCCGTGTGGGTGCGCAGGTGCTTCACCAGGTTGGAGGTGCGGCTGAAGCGCTTGCCGCACTCGGGGCAGTGGAACGGGGTCTCCCCGGTGTGGGTGCGCTGGTGCTCGGTCAGGGTGGAGCTGCGGCTGAAGCTGCGCCCGCACTCGGGACAGGTGTAGGGCTTCTCGCCCGTGTGGGTGCGCTGGTGCTCGATGAGGGTGGAGCTGCGGCTGAAGCTCTTCTCGCACTCGCTGCAGGTGAAGGGGCGCTCGCCCGTGTGGATGCGCTGGTGCTCGATGAGATTGGAGCTCTGGCTGAAGCTCTTGTCGCACTCCGTGCACCGGTAGGGCTTCTCGGCCGGGCGCCGGGGCTCCAGGATGCCCAGCAGGTTGATGAAGCCTTGCTCGCGGTGGGCAGAGCGGCGCCGCCTCATCTTGGGAGGGTTCACACGTAGCATCCCTGCTCCATCCTGGCTCAGGGAGGCGGGAACAAGCCCCGAGACCATCCCACACGGCTCCATGTCCTGAGGAGGATTCTCCTCATCCTCACTTAGCCCCCTGTCATCTGTTGAGAGAAGGAGAGAATTAAACCACGCTAGGTAAGAGTGGAAACCAGGACTCAAATCCCTCCCTGAAGGTCCTGGATTCTGCTCCAATGTCTCTCAAAGAAAGGATGGGACAGGCTCCCACCAAGGATCACTCTAGAGGGGTGCAGAAAACCCGCACTTTCATCTGCCACAGGCCTGCTGTAAATTCCACTCCTGCTTTCACTTACCAATATTCACTTTTAAGAACCACTGTGGAAAACCCAAGTGAACCTGCTACACCATCAAGTGTAACCTCTATTTAACGAATCCTTTCGAGTGGCTTTCTATAGGCCATGCAGAATCTGGTGCTGCCGTCTTTTTTTCTTTCTTTCTTCAGCATTTTGGGTGAGACCCAAGAGCTGGTTAAAGGCTCAGTTATGTCTTCCTGATACATTTCTTCAGTGGCTTGTGAAACCTCTTCCCTCTTTGCTTCTGGTAAATGGCGAGAACACTGTTAACAGGGACGGTTTACCCCAGTGTCAATCTTGTGGTGAACCAGTGCAGTACAATCTTTATCTTTGCAGAATCAAGAGAACTACTTGATTCCTAACCAGAAGGTCTCAGACTGCTCAGCTGCAACTCAGTAAAAGGCACAGCACTGCCCTGGAACAAGTTCAATAGAAACCCTGCAAGCTCATCTGCATCCCTTTCTTCTCTATAGTTTTTTCCTATACCAGCATTTAATCAATCTATGGGTTCTCATTTTGCCACTGTGGATCCATTTTGGTACAATTTGCTGTCTGTTTGAAACATTCGGCAACTGAACAGGGATTATTCCTGCTTCAGATCCACAAGAACTGTATCAGCTAGAAACCCCCATGGGTCTCAGAGCAGGTCTCACTATCTTTCTCTTGCTGAAAAATTACCACAGCAGCTACTAATAAATACTTAGTATTAATATCAGCTATTAATAGCAAATGCTAAATATTAAATAATTTTGGATGCTTTTCTACGTTTTCAAATATATTAATTTCAATTGCCACACAGAATACAGAGTGTGCAGTGCTCACTTTATATTATTTTTGTTACAAATATTTGCACTGTAAAAATGACAGAGTACAGTAGGTTTTTTTTCAATTCACCTCATGCAAATACCATAATGCAACCTCTTTATCACGAAAGTGCAACTTGTCAACGTAGGAAAACAATTCAGTTTCTCTCCTAGAAAATCTACCCCACCAGTTCAGCTCCTTTGACTTGAACTGATAGGTGAAACTTAAGGTTTTACTAGGTTGTTTTTATTAGGTGAAGAAATGAATCTTATGAGTCAGATATATCTTTTGGTTCAATCCAGTTTGTTTACTAAAGATACACAAAGGCTGTGCCTGTGTTGGCAAGATTTTGCAAAAAACCAGTCGCTTTTGCGCAAAAACTTGCCGCCTGTCTACACTGGCCACGAGTTCTTGCGCAAGAACACTGCCGTTCTAATGTATGAAATCAGGGCTTCTTGCGCAAGAACTATGACGCTCCCGCTCAGGAATAAGCCCTCTTGCGAAAGTGTTCTTGCGCAAGAGGCCAGTGTAGACAGGCAACATGAATTTCTTGCGCAAGAAAGCCCGATGGCTAAAATGGCCATCGGAGCTTTCTTGGGCAAGAGAGCGTCTACACTGGCACAGACGCTTTTGCGCAAAAGCACATCTATTGCGCAAAAGCACATGCCAGTGTAGACGCTCTCTTGCACAAATACTTTAATGCAAAAACTCTTGCATTAAAAGTATTTGCGCAAAATCTTGCCAATGTAGACGTAGCCAAAAAGTCTGGTTTCCCTGAACACAATAGAAACAAAAAACAGCCAGGATTTTCCTGGCTCAGTACTTCCAAGTTCTGCTCCTCCAGTCTGTTCGGTGAGCAAGAAGCTCTAATCTCGGTGTCATGCACATACCTTCTTCTCATACGGTTAGCGTGTCATACAGACAGAGCTTGTCGAACAAATCCCTCGCCCCTGCATTTGCCACCAATCCCAGTAAAACCGCTCAGATCACAAGGCTCAGCCAACATATGGCCCAAAGCACAGCAAATTCATTTATTTTCTTGATTCACTCGTTTCAAATGGACTTTTAAAAGAATGTATTAGCTGTGGACAGCAATAATCTAAATCCCCCCTCCCCCCACCATGCTTTTTATAATTCCCTTTTTTTCCAGTGTGGGAAGCAAGACGGCAGGTGATGGTAGGTGGATAAAGGGAGCTAGACTTTTGGGGAGTGAGATATTCTGGAATAAAAACAGTAGCCGGATATTTCTGCTCAGACTGACATCACGGCATCAGTATTATGGGTTTGTTTTTAAGAATTTTCTTTGCAACTCTAGGAGTGGAAATTTGTGCATGTGTCACTATATGGATTTCATGGCAAAATAATATACAAGGGGCTATGCTGTGAGTGACACCTGCCATGAGGCAAGGTCACCACCTTGAATTATATTGAATGAGACGAGATGAGACAGAACTGAGGGGGAGGAGAGGGGAGACACACCCAGTGGCTTTGCCAGAATCCCATCTTTCCGCTTTACTCCTGGACCTTCTCTGAGTTGGTGTCACTTATTCCTCACCTGTGTGGGTGTCTTTCTGGATCTCCTGTTCCTCGGAGCCCTGGAGGTCTAGGATGTGCAGCTCTTCCTCTGGCTCCATCCGGGAGATCACAGGAAGCTCAAATATTGGAAATCCTGCTCTTGGGGAAGAAAACAGGTGAAACCAACATCTATCGAAAGCTGAGCAAGAAAGGAAAGAACCTCTACCAGAATAAGGACTTTAATGCTGATATAATACCTATACTGGGGATGTACAGATATAATTATTTCAATAAAAAAATCACACCACAAATAGTTACATCAGTATAAAATCTGTATGTAGACTAGGTTTTAGAGATGGTAAGTGTTCTTACTATGCATGTACAGTGCCCTGTATCATGGAGACCCCTTTTCAATTGAGAAATTGCTTGGGACCTAGGTATGTATATAGATAATTAGCTGGATTATAAAGAGACGGGGTGTGTATGGGGAGAGAGCGATGGGGCTAGACATACAGAGAGAAGGGTGTACAAGGATGGAGATCTGTATGGAGGGGTGTATCGATGGGGAGAGAAGAGGGGTGTGTGGAGTGGAAGACTGAGGGTGGAGGGGTGTGTGGAATGGAGACTGAGGGTACCTATGGAGGAGAGAAAGAGCCATACATACAGAGAGGTGTGCCAGGATAGGGGGCTGCATGGAGGGGTGTGTCTATGGGGACAGAAAAGGGGTGTGTGGAATGGAGATTCAGAGTGCCTATGGGGGAAGAGATAGGGCCATACATACAGAGAGAGAGTGTACGAGGATGGTCTATGGGGAGAGAAGAGGGCTATTTGGAATGGAGATGGAGGGTGCCTATGGAAGAGAGATAGGGCCAGGCATGCAGAGAGGGGTGTACGAGGATGGGGGCTGTCTGGAGGTGTGTCAATGGGAAGAGAAGAAGGGTGTGTGTAGTGGAGACTGAGGGTGCCTATGGGGCAGAGAGACAGGGCCATGCATGCAGAGAGGGGTGTACGAGGATAGGGGCTGTCTGGAGGTGTGTCAATGGGAAGAGAAGAGGGGTGTGTGGAGTGGAGACTGAGGGTGCCTATGGGGGAGAGACAGGGCCATGCATGCAGAGGGGTGTACGGGGCTGGGGCTGTCTGGAGGGGTGTGTGCAGTGCAGACGGAGGGTGCCTGTGGGGGGAGACAGGGCCATGCACGCAGAGGGGTGCACGGGGATGGGGGCTGTCTGGAGGGGTGTGTGGAGCGGGGACTGAGGGTGCCTGTGGGGGGAGACACAGCCATGCACACAGAGGGGTGCACGGGGCTGGGGGCTGTCTGGAGGGGTGTGTGCAGTGCAGACGGAGGGTGCCTGTGGGGGGAGACAGGGCCATGCACGCAGAGGGGTGCACGGGGATGGGGCTGTCTGGAGGGGTGTGTGCAGTGCAGACGGAGGGTGCCTGTGGGGGGAGACAGGGCCATGCACGCAGAGGGGTGCACGGGGATGGGGCTGTCTGGAGGGGTGTGTGCAGTGCAGACGGGGGGTGCCTGTGGGGGGGAGACAGGGCCATGCACGCAGAGGGGTGCACGGGGATGGGGCTGTCTGGAGGGGTGTGTGCAGTGCAGACGGGGGGTGCCTGTGGGGGGAGACAGGGCCATGCACGCCGAGGGGTGCACGGGGATGGGGCTGTCTGGAGGGGTGTGTGCAGTGCAGACGGAGGGTGCCTGTGGGGGGAGACAGGGCCATGCACGCCGAGGGGTGCACGGGGATGGGGCTGTCTGGAGGGGTGTGTGCAGTGCAGACGGGGGGTGCCTGTGGGGGGAGACAGGGCCATGCACGCAGAGGGGTGCACGGGGATGGGGCTGTCTGGAGGGGTGTGTGCAGTGCAGACGGGGGGTGCCTGTGGGGGGGGACAGGGCCATGCACGCAGAGGGGTGCACGGGGATGGGGCTGTCTGGAGGGGTGTGTGCAGTGCAGACGGGGGGTGCCTGTGGGGGGGACAGGGCCATGCACGCAGAGGGGTGCACGGGGATGGGGCTGTCTGGAGGGGTGTGTGCAGTGCAGACGGGGGGTGCCTGTGGGGGGGGACAGGGCCATGCACGCAGAGGGGTGCACGGGGATGGGGCTGTCTGGAGGGGTGTGTGCAGTGCAGTCTGGGGGTGCCTGTGGGGGGGGACAGGGCCATGCACGCAGAGGGGTGCACGGGGATGGGGCTGTCTGGAGGGGTGTGTGCAGTGCAGACGGGGGGTGCCTGTGGGGGGGGACAGGGCCATGCACGCCGAGGGGTGCACGGGGATGGGGCTGTCTGGAGGGGTGTGTGCAGTGCAGACGGGGGGTGCCTGTGGGGGGGGACAGGGCCATGCACGCAGAGGGGTGCACGGGGATGGGGCTGTCTGGAGGGGTGTGTGCAGTGCAGACGGGGGGTGCCTGTGGGGGGGGGCTGCCTGTGGGGGGGGACAGGGCCATGCACGCCGAGGGGTGCACGGGGATGGGGCTGTCTGGAGGGGTGTGTGCAGTGCAGACGGGGGGGGTGCCTGTGTGGGGGGGCAGGGCCATGCACACAGAGGGGTGCACGGGGATGGGGCTGTCTGGAGGGGTGTGTGCAGTGCAGACGGGGGGTGCCTGTGGGGGGGGACAGGGCCATGCACGCCGAGGGGTGCACGGGGATGGGGCTGTCTGGAGGGGTGTGTGCAGTGCAGTCTGGGGGTGCCTGTGGGGGAGACAGGGCCATGCACGCAGAGGGGTGCACGGGGATGGGGCTGTCTGGAGGGGTGTGTGCAGTGCAGACGGGGGGTGCCTGTGGGGGGGGACAGGGCCATGCACGCAGAGGGGTGCACGGGGATGGGGCTGTCTGGAGGGGTGTGTGCAGTGCAGACGGGGGGTGCCTGTGGGGGGGGGCAGGGCCATGCACGCAGAGGGGTGCACGGGGATGGGGCTGTCTGGAGGGGTGTGTGCAGTGCAGACGGGGGGTGCCTGTGGGGGGAGACAGGGCCATGCACACAGAGGGGTGCACGGGGATGGGGCTGTCTGGAGGGGTGTGTGCAGTGCAGACGGAGGGTGCCTGTGGGGGGAGACAGGGCCATGGATGCAGAGGGGTGCACGGGGATGGGGCTGTCTGGAGGGGTGTGTGCAGTGCAGACGGAGGGTGCCTGTGGGGGAGACGGGGCCATGCACGCCGAGGGGTGCACGGGGATGGGGCTGTCTGGAGGGGTGTGTGCAGTGCAGACGGGGGGTGCCTGTGTGGGGGAGCCAGGGCCATGCACGCAGAGGGGTGCACGGGGATGGGGCTGTCTGGAGGGGTGTGTGCAGTGCAGACGGGGGGTGCCTGTGTGGGGGAGCCAGGGCCATGCACGCAGAGGGGTGCACGGGGATGGGGCTGTCTGGAGGGGTGTGTGCAGTGCAGACGGGGGGTGCCTGTGGGGGAGCCAGGGCCATGCACGCAGAGGGGTGCACGGGGATGGGGCTGTCTGGAGGGGTGTGTGCAGTGCAGACGGGGGGTGCCTGTGTGGGGGAGCCAGGGCCATGCACGCAGAGGGGTGCACGGGGATGGGGCTGTCTGGAGGGGTGTGTGCAGTGCAGACGGGGGGTGCCTGTGGGGGAGACGGGGCCATGCACGCCGAGGGGTGCACGGGGATGGGGCTGTCTGGAGGGGTGTGTGCAGTGCAGACGGGGGGTGCCTGTGGGGGGGGACAGGGCCATGCACGCCGAGGGGTGCACGGGGATTGGAGCGGCGCTGGGGGGTGCGGGGGGCTGTCGGGCCAGAGGCAGGGGGGGCGGGACACAACGCCCCCCCCCCCCCGCCTCGCACGGCGCCCCCCAGCCTGCCTGGCCCCGGGCAGCGCCTCCCCACCCCTCCCCCCGCGGCCCGGCCCTTTGTGCAGCGCGCGGCCCAGCGGCGCGAGCCCCGCTCCCGGGACGAGGGTCTCACCCAGCGCGCGCCCCCAGCAGCAGCTCACCCCGCCGCGGGGCCAGGACTGGGCAGCCGCGGTGCCCCCGTCAGCGCCTCCCCGGGAAACTTTCCCGGCGCGATGGTTCCTGGCTGTCAGCGGCGGGCAGGGGCCCCGGCTGCGGGCCGGGCTTCCCTAGCGGGAGGGGGGCCAAGGGGAGGGGCAGGGAGATGGGCGGCCCGGGTACCTGCAAAGAGCGAGGCGCGGCGACCCAGCAGGGAGCCACCCATCTGCAGGGCGCTGGATGCAGCATTGGCATCTGCGGCGTGTCTGCAAAAAGGAGCCGCAAGTCCCCCCCCCCCGTTTCCTCCCATGCTGGTGCGGAATGCATTGTGTTGTATGCACCCAGGCGTGTGCGGATACGCACCACCAAGAGTGCAGCCGGCGATGGGCGTTCTGCTAATCAGCCGCCTTTGAATCTCTCCTGTTCCGCTTACAGGGAACACTGGCAGATGCCTGCTGCTGTAAAGCAGAGGGCCCCACATTTGCAGGATGCTAGATACTTTGTAACTGTATCTGTAGCCACAAAAATGAGCCCTGGATAGCTACACCCGCATTACCTAGAGTGTGGTGAGAGCTGGTGCCTGACCACACGGCTGCATTAAAACTTGGACCAGTAGACAAAGCCTACGGTATGAATTTCAACCAGAATGGCTATAGTAATACATAGGGTCTGCTTTTGAACCCGACAGTCCAGTATTTGAGCGTTCTGTTCAGGAAACAAGTTGAGAAAATAGATACGAGAAAATAGAAATGTGCGGTATTTTCTAAATCAGATGTAATGTAGATTGTGATGGAATGTCAAGCGTGTCCGATATTTTTGTTGAAACCATCTGGCAATGGTAGCAATATAACAGACCATGTGGACACTGCCCATGTCTTCCTTTGAGCTAGCTAATGTCCCAGAGAGGTGGATTAACTACAGGGATGAAACACCCCTTTCCATCTATGTGAGAAGCAACTATGATGCTACAGAGGCACATCTGTACTGGTGGCTGTGCTACTGTAATGTAGACATACATTTATCTCCCTCAGGGCTGGCCCTACCATGAGGTGAACTGAGGCACCTACCTCAGGTGTCAGACTGTAGGGGGGGGGTGCCACTAGGACTCGAGTGTAGAAAATTGTGTCTGCTGCTGGTGCATATGTAGGTAGCAGAGCAGTGCCATGAGAGGAGTAGAACAGGAAGAAGGCCGAATTGAGACCTTTCAAAGTTTTGGCCTAAGCAAGGGGGCATGGGGGCGTCATTTGAGCTCCCTGCCTCAGGTGCCAAAATGTTGTGGGCCGGCCCTGATCTCCCGGAACCACATTAACTAAGCTTATACAAAAATTCTGTCTACACTGGGGGATTTTTTGGCATAACTATGATAGCTTCGCGTGTGATTTTTCCACCCTCCTGGCTGATAAAACTATGCCAATGTGCTTATTTAGTATAAACCAGGCCTTTTATTCCAGAACAAGAGTGCTTTTTCAGTTTATCTTATTCTGCCTGGGAAGGAGTTTAAACGGAGCCAAAAAAAAGTCACTAGAATAAGGCTGGCTGTACACTTAAAAGTTTTACTGTTATAGCTTTATTTCATTTGGGGAACTGATATATAAACTGTACCGGCAAGAGAACCTTTGTTTTGCAAACACTTTCTACTGTAGACAAGGCCGCTGTCTGTGGCTTTGTCTACACTGGAACTTGTCTTGCTGAAATGTTTGTCACTGAGGCATGAAAAAAACATGCCCCTGAACACCAAAATTTTGGTGAGCATGAGTGGGATGCTTCATGGATGGGAGCTGTGCTTCTGGGGCTGAAACTCCTGTCCCTGGCTAGAACTGGTTTTATTTTGTCACTAGGAAAGCTCTCTTCTGATCACACAGCAGTGCAGCTGCAATGGCCTAGCCGTGCCATTGTAAGGTGCACAGTGTAGTCCAAGCTTTAGTGTTCACACGGGAGATAATACTGTTGTAACGATTACTGTGTAGCTGTAGTGGTGTAACCTTTTCCCTGTAGACAAAAGCCTTTGAACGTAGACAAAGCCTTCAGGTCTAGGAATGGAGAGAGATACATTTTCCATTACGTGTATTTGCATTGTACATGGTATTAAATTGAGGAATCAGTCAGAACCATTGATGCTGACATATTTTTTCCCCTCCTTCTGTGGTTTTTTTCACTTCCATATGTCACCATTTCTCACTTATTCATTGCCTCTGCATTTTGTTCTCTCTAGAGGTCTTACTTTTCTATTTCTGGAAGAATTCAAACCCTCCCCCTAATCCCTTTTGTTAAAATAATGTAGACACAGACCTCTCAGGTCGTCTTGTTCTTTTTGACTTCTTCCCTTTTCCTCTTGTTCTCCCTGCCCTGTTCTGCATCTGCCATCTGACTCAGTAACTCCGGCCCCTGCTCTGAGATTCCCCCAATATTCCCCTCTCAAAGCCCCTCCATTACACCCTCCTTTATGGGCTCCCAATACTGAACCCCCGAGAGCTCTGAATATACTGTTCTTGGGATCCCTTCAATATCACTCTCAAGAATTCCCCAATATTGACCTCCCAGAGACAACCCCAATCTTTTCCTTTAATAGATCCCACCAATATTTACCCCGATAGATCCTCACATATTAGCCTCTTTGAGACACCCCAATACCTGTCCTCATGGACACCACAACACTGATCCCATTGAGATACTATGTTAAGCCCTTCCCAATCTCACACAGGGATTCCCCCAAAAGTCCCTTTTCAAAGCATTCTTCACTATCTTGCTTCATGGATCTCCCTAAAGTTACCCCACTGAGACCCCAAACATGCCCTGCTTGCCCCCTAAACACCTGTAAAGTAAATGCCATAGGGACAACTAAATACCCCCCTTAGTGCCCATATTATCATCCCATCATGAACCCACAAAGCAGACCCCCTCTGACACCCCCAAAATTCCCACTCATGGGCCCCCCCGGCAGCCCCCCAGCTCTCCCAGTGACCGTTACTGCCCCTCCCCACTCTGCCGTGGGGAGTTCCACAGGGTGGGGGAGGGCCAGCGTAACGGTTTTAACTGACATAGGTGGGGCCAGGGAGGGGGAGGGGTCCATGAGGGAATATTGTGCCCCCCCCGGGGGGGTTACTGGAAGGTCTCTGAGGACATTGGGGAATCCCTTTGGGGGCACTTGGGAGGTGTTTGAGAGGCTTGAGGCACATGGCATTTTGGGGGTCTCACTGAGGCTGTTGCGGGGGTTGGGCACTCAGGGAGCTTTTAGGGGGTCAAAGAAGCAGATTTTGGGGCTCCATTGGGGATCCACAGTGGGGCGACGAGGTCCACAAGAAGAGCTATTAGGGAGGCCCTCATTGAGTATTGGGGGAGGTCGCTGATGGAGGCACTGGAGTCTCTGAGGGGAGATATGGGGAGCCATTCAAGGTAGCTATTTTGAGGACCTAAGGTTGTGTATGGAGGTGTCTCTGAGAGACTTTGGGGATTCATAATAAGCACTAGCACTGTAATAAGCACTAGCCCCACACAGGAGTGTAAAGCCATAGGGTCTAGACTGGATAGAGTAGAGGGAGTCAGGACTTGTGGATTCTACCCTGGCTTTGTCAGGGTTATGGGGTCTAGTGGTCAGAGCGAGTCATGACACAGCCTCAAAGATGAGACTTGCGGACCTGTCGGGCAGAGCCTTCTCCCCAGCCATCTCTTGACTGTGACGCTAACACCCTGAGCATAAATCATTTTGCAAAACAAAATGCAACTTTTGTTTGCTTGACGTAGTAATCCCCCAGCGAACGAAACACCACGAGAAACTCTCCATATGGGGTGAGGGGAAGAAATGTAAAATACACCATTGGCATGGGACAAAAATGCACACACTTGTTCAGATCTCATCACAATGGGTGAATGTGGAAGGGCTGGTAGGGGAAGCAGCAAGTGGAATTTGACCCTTTCACAGTACAGCATCAGCCTAACGTAACTCCATGTTGGGAGACTGGTTAACTGGCTGGAGCAGGGAATGAGACAACAGGCCGTTTACCTCAAGGCGCATGTTCCAGTTTTTCAAATCTCCCCACCCAGCAGTTGGAACTAAAAGCTGTTCCCCTTGGAAAACTGTTTGCTATGAAATGAGTACAGGAGGGCATTTGGCATGGTGGAATAGAAAATTTCCCTGCTGCTGCCAGACTGTACCCTCTGTGGGCATACACACTAGGGATGTGAAAGTGTAACCGTGTACACAGTTAACCAATGAGCCTGGAGTCATCGGTTAATCTTCACAGTTACACACAGGCTCCCAGTACGCACAGGGAGCTGGCTTAAAAGCTGGCTCCCCATGCACACTGGTCCCCAGGAAGCTGCCTGCCCCCCACATGTAATTTTTCTGCAGTGACACAAAGACTTCATTAAATACATTTTAACATCTCTATTGCACACAAGAGTCACTCTCCAGAGTACGACTTTTCCCAGCTCTAAACGGACCAAAACAAAAAACAACCCCAAAAAAAAAAAAGTGGTAAGGAACGACTGTAAAAATAACTCTTTATTTAATCAAAAATAGGAATGGTGGAAATCGGTAGTCATCGTGAATACGGAAAGGAAAAAAGCTGTAAGATGCTGAGGCAGGAATGGCAGATGCTTCTGTGTACTTCATTGTTGGGGAGAGGCCTGTGCAGCGAGACCCAGGTGAGTGGCAATTGTATTTTGTCTCACCGAGGGTGTTCAGATTCAGTCTTGGGCAGAGGACATAAAAGATAGAGCTGCAGAGTGGCAGGATTGTGAATTGTTTTTCCATCACTGTGTGGCAGGATCTGGAGCTCTTTAGAGGAGTAAGTGCATTTTTTTGTATGGGGTGTTTTCTTCATTAGATTCCCCTGCAGGGAGAATTTGATAGGAAGTGATTAGCAAAGCATTTTTCATTGTGCAAATCACAAAGCACTTTAGACTCACAAAGTCATAGAGTTTAAGGGCAGAAAGGACCATGGGGTGTACATCATAGGTCACCACCACCACCATGCCCTGCACTCTAAACCCAGCAAACATAATTAAACCAAAGCATTGCAATTGGGTTTGTCTAGTCTAGTCTGTAAAAGAGAAGACTGAGAGGGGACATGATTACAGCTTTCAAGTACCTAAAAGACTGTTACAAGGAGGGAGGAAAATTATTCTCTCTAATCTCTGAGGATAGGACAAGAAGCAATGGGCTTACATTGCAGCAAGGGAGGTGTAGGTTGGACATTAGAAAAAACTTCCTGTCAGGGTGGTTAAGCACTGGGATAAATTGCCCAGGGGGGTTGTGGAATCTCCATCATTGGAGATATTTAAGAGCAGATGAGACAGACACCTGTCAGGGATGGTGTGTGGTCCTGCCATGTGTGCAGGACACTGTACTTGATGACCTCGCAATGTCCCTTCCAGTTCTGATTCCATGACTCCTCAGGAGACTAGACTGTTATGTTTCATAGGGACTGAGGTGTTCCAGTGACCGAGGCTGCCACAAGGACAGTGAAATGATTAAGTGAGATATACCCGGATAATCAGATATATCCCGAACAGTCTAACCAGGAGAAAAATTCCTTCCCTATTCTAGATGTGGTGATCAGCTAGCCATGAGCATGTAAGCAAGAACCAGCCAGTCAACCACTTGAGAGAGAGAGAAAATGCTTGATGTCAGCTCAGAGCCTGGGCCTTTCCCACTTAGTTTTCCATCTCCAGCCATGACCATCCCCGCGGCTTCAAAGGATTAACCCAGAGTACACTGGGGTGGGGGAGAAGAGTCCCTTCCTGACCCTTGCAGGAGATCATCTGAAACCCTGAAGTACGAGCATTTTAGAAGCAACAAATTAGGCATCTCTTCTGAAGTGCAGCCACCTCTGGGGTGGGACATAGTAGGGCTGCGTCTAGACTGGCAAGTTTTTCCGCAAAATCATCCGCTTTTGTGGAAAAACTTGCCAGCTGTCTACATTGGCCGCTTGAATTTCTGCAAGAACACTGACGATCTCATGTAAGATTGTCAGTGTTCTTGCGGAAATACTATGCTGCTCTCATTTGGGCAAAAGCCCTCTTGTGCAAATGCTTTTGCGGAAGAGGGCCAGTGTACACAACGTGGTATTGTTTTGCACAAAAAAGCCCCGGTCGCGGAAAAGCGTCCGTGCCAATCTAGTCGCTCTTTTCCGCAAATGCTTTTAACAGAAAAACTTTTCAGTTAAAAGCATTTGCGGAAAATCATGCCTGTCTAGATGTAGCCTAGCTGTATACCAGATACACAACAACATTACACGGGGATTGCTCATGCAATGATTAAATACAACCTGGTATGGGACTGTTTGACTGTTTAACAGCCACAGGGCAGTGCTACAGGAAAGCAGTGAAGGAGAAGTCTATATTTAGGGGGAAATGCAGGAAGAGTTTAAGGAGCAAGAATGAAAAACCCTGAGCTGAAATCTAACTAGGAGCCTGGGCTTGCAAAAAAGTGTAACTGGATTTTTTTTTCTGGCAACAAATGATCAAGATCTTGATGACAAACACCTGAAAAACCATTCAGCCTTTAACGTTAAAGGGTGCATCTAGACAGCCCCTACTGTCGGAATAAGCTATGCAATTTGTGCTATGCAAATTGCGAAGCTTATTTAGAGTCTAAATCGAAAAAGCTCATTTTGAAATTTTGCGCTGCCTACACAAATTTCAAAATAAGGCACTATTCTGACAAATCCCTTAACGTTACAAGGACGCCGGAATAGTGTGCCCGTTATTTCAGGAAACAGTGGGCGCTTTTAAAGACGCGGCATTGCTATTTCGGGACACGTCCGGTAATCAGAAATAGCAACGCAGTCCAGATGTACCCTACAGGACCATGGCCTTCTAGAGTGGATAAGAGAAGGGGGCAGGTTGGGAGACAGGGCTCCCTTTTCTTTAATGCCAGGTATAGTCAAGGTCCAGAGAAAATAAGATAAAATAACGTTTGAGGTACATTCAAAAGGAGCAGGTGGTCCAGATTTGGCCAGTAATCCATCTACTGACTCCCCTTGCATGGGACATTTGAACTAGGCCAACCTAAGGATTTTCTCACACTTTTCGAAACTTCACTTTCAGAACTCACCAGGGCTATGTCTAGACTGCAGGCTTCTTTCGAAAGAGGCTCTTTCGAAAGCATCTTTCGAAAGAGCCTCTTTCGAAAGATCGCGTCTAGACTGCAGGCGGATCTTTCGAAAGAGCAAGCCGCTTTTTCGAAAGCGAGCACCCAGCGAGTCTGGATGCTCTCTTTCGAGGAAGCCCTATTTACATTGAAGAACGCCTTCTTTCGAAAGAGGAGCTTTCGAAGGAAGGCGTTCTTCCTCGTGAAACGAGGCTTACCGCCGTCGAAAGAAAAGCCGCGTTCTTTCGCAATCATTTCGAAAGAACGCGGCTTGAGTCTGGACGCAGGGGAAGTTTTTTCGGGAAAAGGCTTCCCGAAAAAACCCCTGAGTCTGGACACAGCCCAAGGGTTGGCTGGGAAGTGGGGCCGCTTTGCGGGCAAACATTCCCCGTCTCCTGTTCCCCAACACCCACAGCCAACTCTACTTCCCTGCCCTGGAGCAGGGCTGGAATTAGCATCCCTGCAAAGGGCAAAGCCTGTCTCCCGTTTCGCATCCCTGTAGCCAGCCCGTCCCGGGTCAGGGGCTGGAAGTGGCAGAGGCCACTGGAAGCTCCTGATCCGAATCTGGGGTAGGATCCGCACCCCGACAGGGAAAAGACCCCTTGGTGCTTTTCAGAGAAACCGAAAGTGAAAGGAAGCGGCCAAGCCCTTTAGGAGAAACGTGGCGGCTGGTGGCAGGGGCCCGGCCGGTCTCCCCTCACCTCTTACACCCCCTCCAGCCGCGCAGCCAGGTGCCGCTGGTTGATCTCCTCCAACACCTGCCTGGCCATCTGGATGGCCCCCGGCTCCAGGTAGTAGCTGATCAGCAGGCTGGTCACATCGAAGCAATCGGCCCGCTCCAGCCGGCCCCGCGGGATGTTGCTGCAGCCGGCGGGCGGCTGAGCCACGTTCAACTTCATCTTGAACTTCTTGAAGTCCAGCTCCTCCAGCTCCTCCAGCACCTGCTCCAGCCGGCGCCGGGCGCTCATGGTCCTGTCGGCTCCTCGGGGCTGCGCCCTCCTCTTCCGTCCTCCCTCCGCCGCGGTAGCTCCTCCCCAGCCCCGTGGGAAGCCGGCCCCCGTCCAGTCAATGATTTCCTAGGAATCCGGCCATGCTCCCGGCTTCCTGCCTCGCTCTGCAGAGCTTGCACCATGGGCCTGGCCCGAGACAGCCTCTCCAGCCCCAGAGGCAGCGGGGTGGGGCCCAACCTGCCTGGCTCCCTTCCCCTCTCTCTGTCTGACGAGTTCTGCACTGCAGGGCTATTTCGGGATCCCGCCAGCTATTTCCAAATATTTTTCACCATCCTGGTGAACCTCCTTGCACGAGGGATAAGGGATGGCTGGCAATAGCACCTTATTTTGAACTTTGGCGCCGAAATGGGCCAGATTTCAAAATAAGCGACTTTGAAATAGTTTCGAAGTAAGATACGGACGTTTCGAGTTTAAGCTGCTGTGTAGACGCACCCCCCCGGGGAGCTATCCCAGCTCCTTTCAGCCTTTCCACAACCCACACTGATTTCCCTGTGGACACGGGATAACGTAGGGTTTGTGGCTATTTTTCCCCCTTTGGTCTATCCCTAGTCTCCTCTCCCTCTCCTGTGAGTTGATTTATTCTTCCTGCTTTGCGTTCTGTGAAGTTGGCCGTCGGTTCAGCAGTGGCACACAGGGCGGAGCGGGCTGCAGAGATGGACTTTCGGGGCACCGTCAGTGTTCCCTGTCAGCTGGGCGCTTCTGCGGCTGCTCAGGAGAAATTCTAGTGCTGCCCAGTTGATTTGCACAGTGCTAGGGGTTTGGTTTCTATTAGTAGCGTACCTTGGCCCAGACCTCGGTGCATGTAAAAATGTATTGCACATGTGGATGGAAAAAAATTGGCACATGGATGGAAAGGAAGAGAGGGAATATTCGACTGTGTATTTGTGTGTGTGAGTGGTGTGTGTGAGTGTGAGAAGCGCACGCTGCATGCGCCCAGTCTGCAGGATACACAGGAGTGTCAGGTGTCTGGGGCAGGTCGAAGCACGTTGGCAGGGGATGGTGATGTGAAGGAGTTTTCCCTCCAGCTACCAGGACTGCACCCATGCGGGGAATACACTATGACTTGTTCACACACAAAAGTTATAGAATACTAGGACTGAAAGGGACCTCGAGAGGTCATCGAGTCCAGTCCCCTGCCCTCATGGCAGGAACCATTACTGTAGACCATCCCTGATAGACATTTATCTAACCTACTCTTAAATATCTCCAGAGATGGGGATGCCAGAACCTCCCTGGGCAATTTATTCCAGTGTTTAACTACCCTGACAATTAGGAACTTTTTGCTAATGTCCAACCTAAACCTCCCTTGCTGTAGTTTAAGCCCAGTGCTTCTTGTCCTATCCTCAGAGTCCAGGAAGAACAATTTTTCTCCCTTCTCCTTGTGACACCCTTTTAGATACCTTGAAAACCACTATGATGTCCCCACTCAATCTTCTCTTTTCCAAGCTAAACAAGCCCAATTCTTTCAGTCTTCTTTCATAGCTCATGTTCTCTAGACCTATGTACCTTTCTAACTCCACTGTGTATTAAACTCCACTGGTGCTGGACAGATTTTACCAGTAGAAAGGCAATCGTAGTGGTAGAGTTTATTTCTGTATGGGAGGGGAAAAGCTATCACATCCACACTACATGTTGTACCAGGATAGCTGTTTTGGTTAAAAAAAAATCAGCTTCCTAACTGAAACAGCTATAAGCCCATAAAATCTTTGAGTAGACCAAGCCTCTGGCTATGTCCTCACTGCGGATCTTACACCGTACGGCAGCTCTGCGTTGTAAGATCTTTGGTAACCACTCTGTGCCTGCAGGAGAGAGCTCTCCTGCCAGCATAATTAAATCACTCCCAATGAGCAACAATAGCTTGTCAGCGGGAAAGCATCTCCCAAGCACTGGCACTTCTGTGGGTGAAACTTTTGTCCGTCAGGTTGTCCCCACTTTTGACAAAAGTTATAGACAAAAGTGCCAGTGTAGACTCCACCCATCTGGTGTGAGAAAAAGATAACGAGAAGGAGGGAAGACAGCAAGAAGGGGAGAGAGAGATCAGAGAACAAGAGAGCACAGAGAAAAGAAGCAGATACAAGGAAATGGAGAGAGAAATTTAAAAACTGACACTTACACATAGAACCTACTGTTCTAAATGTAAAGACAAAAAACTTTCTGCCATCGGACACTGCCACAGCTGAACTTGACATTCTGGCTACGTCTACACTGGCCCCTTTTCCAAAAGGGGCATGTTAATTTCACAGGTCGTAACAGGGAAATCCGCGGGGGATTTAAATATCCCCCGCGGCATTTAAATAAAAATGTCCGCCGCTTTTTTCCGGCTTTTAGAAAAGCCGGAAAAGAGCGTCTAAATTGGCCCCGATCCTCCGGAAAAAAAGCCCTTTTCCGGAGGATCTTATTCCTACTTTGAATAAATGCCGCGGGGGATATTTAAATCCCCCGCGGATTTCCCTATTACGACCTGTGAAATTAACATGCCCCTTTCGGAAAAGGGGCCAGTGTAGACGTAGCCTCTATGTTTAAGAAGCTACATCTTTTGATGGGTAAAAATAGTCCAGACTGTTTGTCACATCCCTTAAAAGTCTCTCTCAGTGAAGAAGTGGGTTGTGCCCACCAAAGCTCATGATACCATCTGCATTTTTTGTTTCTCTCTACGATGCTGCAGGACCATTCTCTTGACCCAGTTCTTAATGCTACCCCCTCCCAAGGCAGAGCCAGCTACCCCTCTGCATTGTAATCTCTTCTTGAACCTTCTTTGCTGTATCTAGTGTTTCAGAGAGACCAAGGCCAGAAGGAAACATTGTGATTATCCCGTCTGAACTCATGTATAACCCAAGCCATGCTGCCTCCCTAAAATGAATTAATTCCTGTTTGAACGAGAGCAGATCTTTTAGAGAAATAGCTATTCCTGATTTTAAAATCATCAGCGATGGAGAATCCACCATGACCCTTGGCAAATTGTTTCAACAGCTAATTACCATCCCTGTTCAAAGACGTACACTTTATTTCCACTCTGAATTTGTCTAGTTTCAAATTCCAGACATTGGAACATGTTAGATCTTTGTCCACTAACTTGAAGAGCCCACTTGCCCCTGTCTAGTTACTTACCGACTGTGATCAAGTCGCCCTTTAACCTTCTCTTTGTCGAGATAAATAGATTGGGGTCTTTTGCAGGATACTCTGCTCACTGAAGGATGGTGCTCAGGACTCTCTGGTCCAGCAGTAGATCCAGAATCCAGCTAGTGTGCACTGGGTGGGGAGGACACATCGGGGGCCCACATTGGGGTCTGCCCCTGAGATTTCTTCTAGGGTTGCCAGATGGTTTCAACAAAAATACCGGACACAGTTGGCGCAGGGCTTAGGCAACACTGATGAGGGGGAGGTTACATTTTACTTCTGGCAGCCTGGAGTGGGGTGCAGGAGATGGCTGTTTGCGTGGAGGGCAGCAGGCGTGTGTAGGGCCAAACTCGCCTTCCCGCCTGCTCCCTCGGGAGGAATCCACTGACAGGAACGGGGAGACGGGCGGTGCCCTCGTAACAGGGCTTGCAAAGTACGGAAATGGTCTGTGCTGTTAAAAGCAGGCCTGAGGAGGCCTCAAATGCACTTGGAGGCAGGGGAGGGGGTAAATAAATGGCTCATTTCACCCCCCTGTGACCCTTCATTCCTCACTGTCCATCTGCACGGCCCGCTATGCCCGCAAGCGCGCTCACGCCGTCTGCCATGCTGCTCCTTATACCTCGAGTGCTCTCCCCCTATGCAATGCCCCCGCCACTAACCCCCCGGTTCCCTTTCCTGTCCCTCCTTTACACCCCCTTGTACCCTGCTCCCCCCGTGGGAAACTGCCTAGCGATGACAGTTTAGCAGGGTCCATGGCACGACTTACGAATACTGTCTCTTATCTGTGTTGTCTCTCTGCCTAATAGCTCAGACGTCTCCACCTTGCAACCTTCTCTAGGAACGTATGAGACCTACTTTACTGCTGGGTTCAGCCTCGTCCTGTTACATTATAAGCTCTCTGAGGCAGGGACCATCTCCATCTGTTTCTAACTGGTCCTGGCACTTTCTGACTTTGGTCTTCCCATTAATTGCCCCCCCAAGTTTCTTACTGACTGTCATTCAATCAAAGTGAAATCGTGGAACGTCTCGTCATTGGCACTGAAGTGGTCACATATTCTAATCTCGTCTCATAATCTCTCAGAGGGAGTGAATGTTCTGTTCTCTTTCGTGTGACAGTAACTTGCGGAACTCCCTGCCACGTGATGCAATTGAGACCCAAGGCTGAGCCAGATTTTAAAAGGATTGATCTCTTACATGGATCACAAGAACATTTGGAGTTACAAGGGAGTGGGTCACAGCAGAGAGAGGATTAGAAACTGGATCATTGTGGGTTGGTGAAATGTCCAGGCTTACCAGAGAAATGGGGGTGTTATTTGGCCCACAACAAGCTTATACTGAAGAAACTTTTTCAATTTCAGTGGTGTAATTATTGCTGCTTAAATACAAAAAGAGAGATTACATGGTAACTACACCTCCAGCAGCCAGCATGGTCTGCTCTAGAGATGTCTTGGAGGTCCCAGGCCTCCAGCCATCACTTCTCTCTGGGCAGGGAGCCCAGGAATGCCTAGAGCAGAGCTGTTGCAGAAACAGCCGAGCTTGACCCATGGACGACTGACTGTCCTACTGATGTCCACCCAGGAGCCACTGGGTCTCTGGCCTGGGTGACCACAGTGGTCCCTTCTGGCCTTGGAATCCCGGACTTCCTGGCTAGGCTGGTGCTCAGCTCTGTGAATGTGACGGGAAAGCAGAGGCGGAGAGGCAGGGGAATCCCCTGGAGAGCGGAGGCTGATCTTCTCCCACGGGCTCGTTCCCAGCCGCCCGCGATCTTCTGTGGAGCTTCTCTGCCAGGTCTCTCTGGTTGATGGCATCCAGCACCTTCCTGGTGACCTCCACTGCATCGCGCTCCGTGTAGTGACAAATCAACAGCTCCATGATCTCCACAGGCCCTGCCTTCTCCAGGTCCCCTCGAGCTATGTGTGTGTGGTGTCCCTCCAGCTCCATGTCCGTCAGCTTGCTCTTGAACTCCTTCAGCTCAGCCTCTTGCAGGTCTTTCAGGGCGCCCAGGAGATGGTCTCTCTTTGTCTTCCTCCGGCCGCCTCCTAGAACATGGGCCAGCAAAGTCCAGTCCCTCACTCCCCACCCGGGTACCATGCCCCGTTTGCCTTCTTTCCCCGACTCTCTCCCTTCCCTCTTGCATCTCCCTCCTCTGCCACTGATTCCATCTCCCGGCCCTCCCTTTCCCTCTGACCCCCTTCTCACCTCACACCTCTGCTGCCCCTTCCCCCGGGTACCTCCCATGGCAGATGTGAGGCCTTGGAAAGATGGACACTTTAGGACGATGATACTGAACTGCACCAAATGCTGCAGACACCAGAATTAGTCAGTCATGTAAGTCTTATAGGCTTCCGCATGAACTCGGAACTCGCTTCTACCTCAAGGGTGACTGAGCTTTGCAAAATAAATCGATTCAGTGGCGACGATCTCTCTCAAAGGGTGGGACAAGTACATCTCCAGAGAAGTCCCGCCACCTGGGGGAATTTCATGGACTGGGACAGACTGGCTTCAAGAAACCACACAATAACCACAAGGAGTCCTGTGGAACTCCTTGCCTGAGGAGGTTGTGAAGGCTAGGACTATAACAGAGTTCAAAAAAGAGCTAGATAATTTCATGGAGGTTAGGTCCAGAAAAGGCTATTAGCCAGGGGATAGAAATGGTGTCCCTGTTTGTCAGAGGCTGGAGAGGGATGGCAGGAGACAAATTGCTTGATCACTGTCTTCAGTCCACCCTCTCTGGGGCACCTGGTGCTGGCCACTGTCAGCAGACAGGATACTGGGCTAGATGGACCTTTGATCTGACCCAGTACGGCCTTTCTTATGTTCTAAAATTTGGTACAAAGGGTCCACCACAAGTGACTGGGAAGGCCCAGATTTTGATCCAGAAACTGACATGAGATGCTGACCAAGAAAGGCAAAACCCTGCTGGATGGGCTGGAAGGAGAAGAAATTGCCGGGGTCTCTGTGTAGAAGTCGGGTGAAACCTGACCAGCTAGCGTGGGTGGAGTCTGTTTCTTGTTTTGTGGTCTATTATTAGGCTTGGAAGGATTCAATTTTATTTAATTAGTCAACGTCAATAAGCATTGATTTTACTGCATATGCACAAAGTGACCAAGAAATATGGCCTCCCACTAATCATCCAAGGCTTCATCTACGCTGCATGGTTTTTGCAGAAGAAGCCTTTTGCGCAAAAGTTTGCGCATCCCCACCTCTAAGCGCACTGCAAAAGCGATGCACTCTTGCACCATGGAGCGTCCACACTGCATGGACTCTCTTGCTCAAGAAAGCACGGATGGCCAATTCACAGAATGGCCATCAGAGCACCTGTGCTTTTCCCAACGGGGGTTTCTGCGGAGCATACACACCTGCCTTTTTGCACAAGAACTCCTTTGCAAAAAGGAGTTCTACCTGGTGGAGAAAGGAATAACTCTACCAGCCAAAGCCCTCTCTTCTGCTGATTTAATTGCGCAAGAACACGCTTGAGGTATGGATCCTTCGCAGCTTTTGGCACAAAAACCTTGTAGTGTAGACAGAGCCAAAAAGTCCAGCTTGGTAACATTAGAAAAATGCCACAAACTTATCAAAGTTGAATTTAAGGCTGTTTACTTTGTATATTTTGGCATGTGATGTTGGTGATTTTTGATGTCATGCTTATCAAGATTTAATTTCTTTACCCACATCTCCTGCCATTAAATAAGTCCAGTTTGATACCCCTCCCCTCACCGCATCATCTCCTACAACTGTGAAAACTGAACTAGATAAAAATAGAAAAAAAATAAACATGGGTCAATTTTGCCAACATTTGCCAGGCCTCACTTTTCTCTCTGTGATGCTTTTGCCCTAACATAGATGTTTTGTGTTCTCTAAAAGCTGGTTGGGCTCTGCCCCTAGGAGAGAGCAGAACCGCAGAGGCTGGCAGGGAAAATGAATGACAGAAGAGCTGGGGCTCATCTGGTCTGCAGAGAGAGGGGTGCAGGTCCTCACCCAGAGAGAGGTGATGGCTGGAGGCCTGCGACCTGAAAGGCCCCCTGAAGCTGATCACGGAGGAGGTCAGTGGTGCGGTTAATTCCAGAAATGTGACACTTCCCTTCCTCCGCACCTCTGCATCCTCCCGCTCCTCCTCATGCCCCCTTCATTGCTCTGGGCTGCTGCTCTTTCCAGAAGGAACCCCCCTCCCTAGCGTTCCTCTCTACCACTGCCGTCCCTCTGTTTGTTCTTAAACTGGCATCTCTTCCTGGATTGGGAGGTCCCCTTGTCTACTGTGGCTTTTTCACAAGAAATCCACCAACCAGCTACTAAATTCTATAACCAGGGCCATCCCGAGGGTAGCACAGGGCCTAGGGCAATTCTCTTCACTGCAGGCTTTGCCCTACTTCTTCCTGCCCCGCTCCACCCTCCCCTGCCCCATAGGACTTTTGGAACACTAGCTAACTGAAGCAGATGCTGCAGGATGCTCGGACGATGTCCCCATGGGGCCAGTGAGTAACATACACTTTCCTTATATGGCCTCAGCTAAGAGTGGAAGGAGCCAGGGTGCGTGCGCCATCTAGTGTGACGCTGGCGAAAGTCTCTGACTCACATGCACTGGGCATACAATGCAGTCGATGGATTGTACCAGTGCACACTCACTTGAAGGAGAATCCTAGTGCACTAGAACGGGAAGGGACCTCGAGAGGTCATCAAGTCCAGTCCCCTGCCCTCACGGCAGGACCAAGCACCATCTAGGTCATCCCTGACAGGTCTCTGCCTAATCTGCTCTTAAATATCTCCAGTGAACTTACCTATGCGGTGTTTTCCTGACCCAGTAAGTTTAACATCTCCTGAAAGAGGAAAAAAGGGTGAAAAAAATGGATCAGCACACTGTTCTGTTCATGTCTCTCCTGTTACACTAAGTCCGGTCTTATTGGCTATTGGAGCCACATGACTTTGATTATTGATGAGGATAATACAATAGTTAACGACCTGCTTAGATTTCACCTCTTTGGCCCCTCCCTCTGGAGCATCTGTTTCTGGCTGCGCCCCATGACTATGCTCAGATACCAAACTTGACAGATCCCCTGGGCTGGTCCAGCCTGGCATTGCCTCTGCTCTTTCAGACAGCTGGCCTGGGCCCCTCCTCACCCCCAGACTACTCAGCTGTGGCGTGTAAAAGCACACACGCTGATCTGGCGTCAGGTGAGGGCAAGTTGCCCCAGACGCCCACGGCCCAATAGCAGTGCCCAGGTGCGTCAGTGTTCTGCAGAACTCACCTGCGTGCTGGAGGGCTGTAGTGCTCTATGGGGCTGAAACTTCTGAGTAGCAGAGCCCCTGATCTTACAAAGGTGTCGCACGTCCTCAGAGCCCTTCCTAAAGCCAGGATCTGCCTGCACATCCCTAGTGCTTTGTGGGCTGGTAATAAAAGCCCCATCGGAGACATTGTAGCTGTGGATCGTCACTGGTCTAGTGAGTTGGGTGGGCGGTTCACTACTCATGGAATACCTGGCCAGGAACTGGGAGAGGATTTTACGTACCCCCATGAGTGAATACGGTGGCCCACCTGGTCTCAGAGTAGCCTCCCAGCACGGCTCAGCAGAGTCTCTGTCACCCACTCTGAGCTGCACACTCCTCTTCATCTCCTCGATGTAGACCTCAATGAAGGGCTGTCGCTTCTCTTGGCTCGTATAGGAAAACGTCAGTATCTGAGGCGGACACAAGGGGTGACCTCATCTGAGCCAGCAGGGCAGGAACAAAGGACACGTGTGAGTCCTCATCGGTGGGCCGGCCAGACGCACCAGGCAGCTTTGCCATCTCCATGAGGGGTTACTGAATTATATTCGTATCTCTCACGTCCTGCCGTTAGAGCTTCAATCCCAAACTGAGCAGGAATCAATCACCCTGCACTGACATGCAGCTGTCTCTGGGGTGGGGCACGGCACTTGTTTCACAGCCATGCAGCTGCGCCCTTTTCCGTCCGTGTCTGTCCAAAGAAGTTCAGCTTTCCCCCTTGTGTGTGGGACATCCCCACCATGATCTCCCCTCCCCCCACAGACCTGCCTAGTTTAGTCCTAGCTCTTTCCAATGGGCTCTGACTCTATAGGTTCCCACTCAGTGTTTCTTCCCAGGATGGTGACAATGTGGGGCGTGCAGGGTGTGTCTGTCTGTATGAGCGGAGATTTGCCAATACTACAATTTGTGGCTAATTAGATCAACACCTCCAACCAGGCAGTTCCTAGCTGGGCAAATATGGACCTCAGAAGACATAAGGCCAAGTCTTATGAAGCTAGATAATTTCATGGAGGTTAGGTCCATAAAAAGCTATTAGCCAGGGGATAAAATGGTGTCCTTGGCCTCTGTTTGTCAGGGGCTGGAGAGAGATGGCAGGAGACAAATCGCTCGATCATTGTCTTCAGTCCACCCTCTCTGGGGCACCTGGTGCTGGCCACTGTTGGCAGACAGGCTACTGGGCTAGATGGACCTTTGGTCTGACCCAGTACGGCCATTCTTATGTTCTAAGTCTGTACTAAAAAATTAGCTTGACCCAGCTACACTGCTCAAGGGTGTAAAAAAATCTACCCCCAAGCAACATAGTGAAGCTGAACGAATCCCTGATGTAGGCAGTGCTAGGTTGGCAGAACAGTTCTTCCACTGACCTCACTGCTGGGCGAGGTAACTCCCAGACACTGTGGTAAGTTTCTACACTGAAGTGCAGTGGCAGCATTTCTAGTGAAGACCCAGCCTTGGTCATGTCACTTACCCAGGGTGTGATCTCTGCTTCTGGAAGGCAGGACACGGCATACTCTGTGTGAAAGTAGAGGGGCTGTTTGGTCTGTGGAGATTTGTCCACAAAAAATGAGGAATTCCTCTCTTCATGTTCTTTGATTGCCTGAAAAAATTCAAGAGCCGTCGATTGGTGGGAAGATACACACCTCAGCCCCTGCAGTGGGGTGTGTACCTCGGCACATGAGGGGGTCAACGTGGGCCGGAGGGGCCAGCTAAGGTTGCATCTGGAGGGAGAGCCAGGCCTAAGGACCAAGAAGCCTCACTGGACAGGTGTAGGCTGCTTATACCGCCGGGGGGCTGCAGGGAGAACAGCTGACGTCACCCTCTGGGAGCAGAAAGGAGGGGAGGAAAAAGCGCAAGAGGGAGAATGCGCCCCAGGGGGTCCCAGCTCCGGAAGAAGGGCCAACCCCCGAGGAGGGATGGGGAAGGAGGTCTGAGAGGAGTACGCAGGAAGAAGCCCAGGGAAACAGCAGCAAGGGTAGGACCATGTGGGGAAAAACCGGTGGGTGCTGAGTGTCCACCAGCTGTCCTGCCAATCAGCTCCTCTCCCTCCCGCCAGTGCCGCCTGCCGATTGGCTGTTCTGTGGTGGGCTGGGGGTGGAGGGGGAGGAGCAAGGGTGGGGTGGGCTTGGGGAAGAGGGCAGAATGGGGGGGAGGGGAGGAGGCAGGGCCTTGGGGGAAGCTATGGACTGTGGGACTGGATCCTGGGGCAGAACGGGGGTTGAGCATCCCCCCCCTCCCCCTGCCAAAACCTTCGGTCCCAGCACAGAGCCCCAAGCCCCACCTCACAGCCCGCACCCCCAGTCGGAGCCCTCACCCCCTTCCCACACCCCACCCCCTGCCCCGGCCTGGAGCCCCCGCCTACCCCCCGCACTCCTCATTTCCAGCCTATCCCAATCACTGGGCCCCCAGCTTTCCCGGCGGGGCGCCACCTGCATTCGTGGCAAAGGCCTCAGGTTCCCCGGTACCTTCTCCAGCGAGTGGTCATTGGGGATGAGGTAGAGGTGGAGGGTTGTGTCTGCAGCCCGGAGTGCCAGGTAAATCAGCACCAGGGCGTGGACGGGGATTGGCAGGACTCTAGAGACGACGAGGAGGACTCCGTACAGGGAGAAGCTGGGGTTCTGCAGCACGGCGTGGAACGGCCTCAGCCCCGTGGGCTCCTCCAGCGTCATCCCCTCCTCAGCGAAATGGGCGATTTGCACCCGGGCGGCATCGGCCTCTCCCCCTGTCGGGAGACACAGAGAACTACTGTGAACACAGGCCGTTCGCCAGGGCATCCCCATCAGACGCACTGGTCTGTTAGCCATGCTGGGGGCACAGGCCGCCAGCCCTGCCTTTGTTGCTCTGCCCTAAGTACAAACAGAATGGCTGTGTCTAGACTGGCAAGTTTTTCCGCAAAATGAAATGATTTTGTGGAAAAACTTGCCAGCTGTCTACACTGGCCGCTTGAATTTCCGCAAAAGCACTGACGATCTCCTGTAAAATCATCAGTGCTTTTCCGGAAATACTAAGCTGCTTCCGTTCGGGCAAAAGTCTTTTTCTGAAAGACTTTGGCGCAAAAGGGCCAGTGTACTGTTTTCCGCAAAAAAGCCCCGATTGCGAAAATGGCGATTGGGGCTTTTTTGCGGAAAACTGCGTCTAGATTGGCCACAGACGCTTTTCCACAAAAAGTGCTTTTGCGGAAAAGCATCCTGCCAATCTAGACACAATTTTTCCGAAAATGCTTTTAACGGAAAACTTTTCCGTTAAAAGCATTTTCGGAAAATCATGCCAGTGTAGACGTAGCCAATGTGTGTCCAGGGTTACCTGGCCGGGCTGATCTAGTGACTGTCTCTGCCGGGACTGTGTGTTTGTTTAGCACCCAGCGCTCTGATCTGGACCAGGGTCTCCGGGTGCTACCACACTAATATCCACCGTCTGCAGCACGTGTCCTGGTGGCTGGGGGTCCCAGCTCCACGCTCCCAGCCCTGGCTTGGAACCTACTTACTGCTCTCAGCGCTCGTGAGGCACAGGAAGTGCGGGAGGTGCAGGGCTCTCACGGCCCGGGCCGGCTCCGCCCGGATGCTGAACAAGGGGCCGGCCACCATCCATTTCGGAGTGCTCCGTGCAGCCAGGTGCCGATCCCAGGAGTCGTATCCGTACTGGACAGTCACGGGGGCCCGCACCTCGAACCCCAGGTCGGTTTCAGAGCAACAGAACGTGCCTGCCTTGGGGAGGTGAACCCTGCAGGGTGTGGGGAGATAGGGAGACGCCAGAGGAGGGTTCAACGGTGCCAAATGGACCTTTCCCAGCTCTTGATCTAATTCAAAACAGGTGGCTTCACTTCTGTTCAGCCTAGATGTTCTACTCAAAAGGCAGGGGGAGCGATTAGTAATACCCTCCCCCATCTAGCTCCCACCATCAAAGGATTTACAAATGTCAACAAAAGAATCATCATAAATCCTGGTAAGGAAGTAACATTACCCCCACTTTACAGATGGCAAAATTGAGGCACAGTGCAGAGAAATGACTTGTCACCAAGGCCATATAGATAATCAGTGTCAGGGCTGCGTGTGTCCCCCAGGATTGCTGTTCCTCCTGCTCTGACCACTAGACCCCACTGCTTTTCCAAAGCCAAGGATTAAACGCCAGCGTCCTGATCCTTACCAACCCCCACTGTCAGCTGCTTAGACCTCACTCTGCTCCCCAAGTCATTAGCAGACGCCGCTGGTCCCTCCTGTAACTAACGAGGGCTCTGAACCCCACCCTGGCGCTGTCTGCGTGGGTGCAGCCCTGTGTTACGGGTTGCGGCACAGCTCCAAGTTTCTGTCCCAGTAAACTAGCCAGGTCCTCGTCAGTGGAGAAGCAGCCGTGAGGCTCAGTGGAGCTTCACTCAGACAATTGTGCTAATTGTACCGGCTCTTCCTCAGCCAGGTCTTCCCCACAGGACGCTGCACACACAGGGCCATAGGAGCCAGCCTGCGCCTCCAGACACAGGCTCCTAAAGACGGGTGACACCCAACTCCCAACCCAGCTCTCACCTGTACGTTTCCTGCTCCCCATCTGGGCTGCAAACAGTCTCTGGGAATATTTTTTCTTGAAGGTCCTGGAACAGGAACAGGCGTTAATGCAGATCCAGTGGGATTTCCCGCTGGGGAAGGAAGTAACTGGACAGCTGGGGCCTAGTATTTGACCAGGGCTGACTCCCTGGCTTGGCACCCTGATGGGGTGGCTGGCAGGGGGAATCTGTGATCATCTGGCTTACAGCCCCATGGCCAGTCATTCCTCTGGGTACTCGGTGTGTCTTCATTTAGGGTGCGTCTACACAGCAGGGCTGAGCTATGCAACTATGAAATAAGTTCTGCAACTTGAGCTTTGCTAATTGCGTAGCTTGCGTTAAAATATCTTATTTCGAAATGGGGAGTGTCTACACTGCGCTTATTTCAAAATAGAGCTCTCTACGTCCGAATTCGCTTACTCCTTGGCTACATCTACACTGGCATGATTTTCCGGAAATGCTTTTAACGGAAAAGTTTTCCGTTAAAAGCATTTTTGGAAAAGCACGTCTAGATTGGCAGGTCGCTTTTCCGCAAAAGCACTTTTTGTGGAAAAGCATCCGTGGCCAATCTAGACACACTCTTCCGCAAAAAAGCCCCAATCGCCATTTTCGTGATCGGGGCTTTTTTGCAGAAAACAAATCTCTGCTGTCTACACTGGCCCTTTTGCACAAAAGTTTTTCGGAAAAAGACTTTTGCCCGAACGGGAGCAGCATAGTATTTCCACAAAAGCACTGACAATCTTACATGAGATCATCAGTGCTTTTGTGGAAATTCAAACGGCCAGTGTAGACAGCTGGCAAGTTTTTCCGCAAAAGCAGATGATTTTGCAGAAAAACTTGCCAGTCTAGACACAACCCTTGTTACAGGAGTCGGAGGAAGCAGTCAAAATAACTGCTTGTGTCTAGATGCAGACTATGTGATTTCAGAATAACGTCAGTTTCTCTGAAATAACATTGCTGTTCAGAAATACCCTTGGGCTGTGTCTAGAATGGCCATTTTTTCCGGAAAATCAGCCGCTTTTCCGGAAAAACTTGCCAGCTGTCTACACTGGCCGCTTGAATTTCTGCAAAAGCACTGACTTCCTACTGTAAGAAATCAGTGCTTCTTGCGGAAATACTATTCTGCTCCCGTTCAGGCAAAAGTCAGATTTGTTTTCCACAAAAAAGCCCCGATCGTGAAAATGGCGATCGGGGCTTTTTTGCAGAAAAGCGCGTCTAGATTGGCACAGATGCTTTTCTGCAAAAAGTGCTTTTGTGGAAAAGCGTCCGTGCCAATCTGGATGCTCTGTTCCGAAAATGCTTTTAACGGAAAACTTTTCCGGTAAAAGCATTTCTGGAAAATCATGCCAGTCTAGACGCAGCCTTAGGCTATGTCTCCACTGCACTCTAAACTCGAAATAAGATACTCAGTTTGTGCTATGCAAATTGCGTATTTATTTCGAGTATATTTTGAAATAGGCCATTTTGAAATTAGGTGCCGTCTACACAGCATCAAAGTTGGAAATAAAGTGCTATTTCGAGACATCCCTTAACCCTTGTGGAATGAGAGTTACTAGGATGCCGAAAAAGCGCGCCCATTATTTTGAAAAATATTTCAAAATAACAGGTGGCTTGTGAAGACGTGCGGTAGCTATTTCGGGTTACTGCTGGTATCCCGAAATAGCTTTCATGTGTAGACATACCCTTAGGGTGTGTCTAGACTACAGGGTTTTGTCAACACAGACTACAGCCAGTTTTGTCAACACAGACTACAGCAAGCCGCTTTGTCAACATGACAGTGTTGGACGCAAAGGACAGTGTAGATGCAATAACGCTTTCTGTTGACAGAACTCTGTTGACAAAAGGCGTTATTCCTCGTAGAATGAGGTTTACATACATCGACAAAACTGCTGAGTTATGTCGACTTTATTTCGACATAACTTGATGGAAGTGTGAGCACAGGTATAGTTTTGTTGATAAAAGTCCACTTTTGTCGACAAAACCCTGTAGTCTAGACAGTTTTGTTGACAAAACTGTACCTGCATCTACACTGCTGCTGAGTTCTGTCGACATAATGTCAACGCTCTTTGTCGACAGAAGCTTTGTTGACAGTATCTGTTGACAAAACTTCTGTCAACAAAAGCTTATACTCTAGTCTAGATGTACCCCTAGGTTGTGTCTAAACTACATGGCTCCATCAATGAAGCCATGTAGATTAGGCTGATCGGCAGAGGGAAATGAAGCCGCAATTTAAATAATCGCAGCTTCATTTAAATTTAAATGTCTGCCCCGCTCTGCCGATCAGCTGTTTGTCGGCAGATCGGGGCAGTCTGGACGCTCCCGCACTGACCTGAAAGCTCTTTATCAACCTCCCCGTTATGCCTCGTAGGATGAGGTTTACCGGGGAGGTCGATAAAGGGCTTTCATGTCGGCAGGGGAGCGTCCATTGATGGAGCCATGTAGTCTAGACGTACCCTTAGAGAGCAGGTGATTAGCAGCGTGGCCAGAAGGATTACGGGGAATATACAGAAAGAGTAACAGGGAGATGGATAGACAGAGATTAGTTATGGATGGATGTGACTGAACCTAGCAATGGGAAATAAATAGACAGCTACCTCTTCTCTTGGGCATAACTTGCATTTCTCATTTCTTCCTTGTTCTGCTGTGGAATGTTCGCTCCAATTTCCCCCTTCAGAGGAAGCTATTCGTTCAAACTCACTCCAAGAGTAACGTTCCTTCTCCCGTGCAGTCAGGCTTTGTACTGATGAAACATGAATGATCTTAGTGAACGCATGCTGTGAGAACAAGTGTTGGAATATTCAACATAGAGTGCCTTTCTGTCGATTGTTTATTAGGTATTGGAGTCAAATCGGAATTAAGAAAAATAGTCAGAAATAAATGATTTCAAACATATTCCTTCCTCTGTCACATAATGTCTTGGTGCTTGTGGCTCTATTCTGATCTAGTTCTACCCTAATTCTGTCCTATTCTTATTCCCCTTATCCATTATCTGGGATGAAGTCCTAAAAGCATCCGCCATCTTGTCAGTCTGAGGCAGCAGTAAGGTCGACCTGCTCACCATCTTCTTTGATTAAATGAATTCATTGCTTCTTCAGCTTTTCTTTCATAAGAGCAACCAAACTAGATTCAACCAAAGGTCCATCTCTTCTGACTGTGGCCAGAGCTGGGTGCTCCAGAGGGAGTGACCAGAACAGGCATTTCAGGGCCAGCTGGAGGGCAGAAATCTGGGGAGGATGGCACTTGACCCCCTCCCGCCCCCTTCCTCTGGGAGTCCATGGCTTTGTCTAGTTAATGTTAGGGATCCCTGGTTAAGAAGAGGTTGAGAATCTCTGCACTAGAGGGGCTGGTGGCGGCAGAGCTAGGCTCTGCATGGCAGGCAGGGTGGAAGGTTGGTCCCAGGAGCTGGGAGGTGACTTTGGGTGGGGGGGCAGATTGCAGGAGGGGCAGGTCGCTCTGCAGGGAGCCCTTCTGAACACCCCTCGGCCTGCCTGGGGAAGCAAAAAGCACCCTCGGGTGCTTAGGGACTCACATAGTTCTCCTGTGGCACCACCGCAAGATAGATCGAACTCCTGCCCTTCACTTCCGGATCCTGCAGGAGAGAGACAGTCAGGGAGTGTCTGAGTCCCCCACGTTGGTCTCTAGCATCTCCCTGGACATGCGGGTCAGCACTGATTGCTAGGGGACCGTGCCCCCTGCCGAGCCCTCCCACCTCCCTGCCCAAGAGATGCACCCCCCCTGCTCTCAGAGGGAGTGGGGTCTAGCGCAGCCCAAAGCCTTTTGCAGACAAGAGGTACAGAGCGGCCAAATGAAGCCCCGAGGCAGGCGGATCCGACCGTCTGCAGCTTCCGGAGCTGATGGGGGCGCTGGCTGTAACCTCTCCTGGGGAGACCGCAAGGGAAGCTGCCGCGTGCTCACCCCTGCCTGCACCAGCGGGAAAGTGATGCCGGGATCCATACGTGAGACCCTAGGGCCGAAGGGCAGCTGGGAGACCCACTGACCTGAGCGGCTGGAGCAATCGTCCCCCGGGGCCAGGGAGCACCAGACAGGTGAGGACACCCCCGTGTCAGGATGGTTGCAGGCATGGCTATGGCACTGTTACGGGGAAGCTCACAGCAACGGGGCCTAATTCCGAAGTCAGGCTCGTCCTAGACTCAGCAATGGAATGGAGGAGTCCTCGCTCCCCACCTCTCCCCACTAACCACTAGACCCCACTCCCCTCTGAGAGCCGGAGCTAGAACCCAGGAGCCCTGGCACACTGAATGCCCCCTCCAGCCCTCACCGGTCTAACCACTAGACCCCACTCCCCTCTGAGAGCCGGAACTAGAACCCAGGAGCCCTGGCACACTGAATGCCCCCTCCAACCCTCACTGGTCTAGCCGCTAGACCCCACTCCCCTCTGAGAGCCGGAACTAGAACCCAGGAGCCCTGGCACACAGAATGCCCCCTCCAGCCCTCACCGGTCTAACCACTAGACCCCACTCCCCTCTGAGAGCCGGAACTAGAACCCAGGAGCCCTGGCACACTGAATGCCCCCTCCAGCCCTCACCGGTCTAACCACTAGACCCCACTCCCCTCTGAGAGCCGGAACTAGAACCCAGGAGCCCTGGCACACTGAATGCCCCCTCCGACCCCCACCTTCCCGTTCCCCATCCCACTCCCCCTTTCACTTTCACTTCCTTGTCCTTATCCCACCTCCTTCCCCTCTGCTTCTCCCCCTTCCTCAGGCCAAGCAGAGCAGCTTGGCACTCACAGAAAGGGGGGGGGGAAGAAATGTGTCTTCACATGCACCACCCCTGTTCCAGGAGCTTCAGTGCCCAAGGCCACCCTAGGGCTTAACCCCTTCCTGCCTGCGCTGCAGCTGGGAGACAGGGCGTGGCTTGCACCGTGCGGACAGGCTGCTGCAGGCCACGCTCTGGTGTGAACCCGGCAGTCGTCTGGGGGCACAGGCGGGCCTGCAGGACCCTCTGTGCATCGCTCTCTGCACATGCTGTCTTGTACAGAGCTCACCCGCCCATCTCAAAGCCCTTTGCAAAGGCGCTCAGGGCCTCTAGATCTCCCTGATCTCTCCCTGCCCCGACTCTTACCAGCCCCTGTTGTCTGGCCGAGGATCTCCGCCAGGTCGCTCCTCCCTATGTCTGTCAGGAGCTGCATGGTCACCTGCAGGGCATAGTCTTTCCCGTAGTAGCTTTTCAGGATGGCACACAATTCCAGGGCTTTGGCTTTCTCCAGTCGGCCCGGCGGGATGTTGTCGCACCCCTCCTTCACTGGGAACACGACCAGCTTCATCTTGAACTGCTTCAGCTCCTTCTGATCCAGCTCTGCGAGGATGACCACCAAGTCATCCGGCAGTAATCCCATCCTGCAGCCGCAGGGAGCTGAGCCCAAGTGCCAGGGAGCTGGCCCGGAGCTAGAGGAGCCGTCCTTTGGCCTGAGAAGCGATTGGTGTGCAGGAGAAACAGGGTGGGGCTCAGGCAGGATCTAAAGCTGGCGAAAACTGTTCTGTTTTTTCTCTGCTTCCTCCTCCTTCGCTGCGAGCCCTTGTGTCCCCGGCGCAGCCGCAGAACTAAACAAAGTAGCAACCAACTCCACCAGCTTCCTGCCTGCGTCAGACACTCTGCACACACAGAAGGCAAACTCCAAAGCATTTCAGACACCTGATTAGCATGAGCAGACGGCCTGGCATTTGTAAACCAGGCTACTACCTCCCCACTGTGGCTGCCCTTTAAGGAGTGCCAGCCCTCTACCGTTTGACAGATGCAGGCAGTGCCGGATTCAGGCATGAACTAACTAAGCTAAAGTTTAGGGCCTCATAGCTTGAGAGGCCCCTAGAAAAATAACTGTCTCCATACAAATGCTATCAACACGAGGTGACAAATAAAGAGGATCCGGGGAAAAGATTCTCACTAAATATAGCTATTTTTGGTCAAATATGAGAAAAAATATATACACCCCTAGCTGCACAAATACTCCTTCCCAATTCTTACCTTCACTACTGGTTCATTATAGATAGGCAAGAGGCCAGGGGTGAAAAAAAAAAAGATTATCGGACTTGTATAATCTTCTGGGTTATTTTGAAAGAAGGGCTTTGTTCAAAATGACCACATCTACACAGCGTTTTTTATCTCAAAATAGGGTATTTCGAAATAGCGGCCAGTTGCGATTATGCAAATGAAGCGCAGGGAATTCAAATCCGTGCTTCATTTGCAATTTCACTCGGCTGCATTTGCATTCCTCTCGTGAAAGAGGAGTAGAGATGCAGCCGTGTTAGTCTGGTCTAGCTGAAACAAAAGGTAGGACTGTGTAGCACTTTAAAGACTAACAAGATGGTTCATTCTTCCACAATTTGATCTGGGGAAGTGGGTCTGGCCCACGAAAGCTCATCACCTAAGTAACCATCTTGTTCGTCTTTAAAGTGCTACATTGTCCTACCTTTTGTTTTTGAAAGAGGAATGCAGTGTAAAAAAACCCTTGGGCTGGGTCTACACTGGCATGATTTTGCACAAAAGCGGCTGCTTTTGCGATAAATCTTGCTGCCTGTCTACACTGGCCACGAGTATTTGCGCAAGAACACTGACGTTGTAATGTACAAAATCAGTGCTATTTGCGCAAATACTCTGACGCTCTCGCTCAGGGATAAGCCCTCTTGCACGAGTATTCTTGCGCAAGAGGCCAGCGTAGATAGCAACGTTAATTTCTTGCGCAAGAAAGCCCGATGGCTAAAATGGCCATCGGAGCTTTCTTGGACATGAGAGCGTCTACACTTCACTGGCGCAAAAGAGCGTCTACACATCTTTTGCGCAAAAGCACGTGCCAGTGTAGACGCTCTCTTGCGCAAATACTTTTAACGGAAAAACTTTTCTGTTAAAAGTATTTGCGGAAAATCATGCCAGTGTAGACACAGTCATGAAGTCTCTTCCAGACCCACCTTACTATGAATCTGTAATTGCACTTAAAAACATGTTTTAGTTTTGTGGTTCAAAACAACTTCTCTGTGATATCTTTTTAAAAACATTTTTGATTTAAAAAATGGGTGACACTGAAATGTAATGTTTCTATCTTGTCAAAATTGTGCTAGTTCTCCCAGCATGAAGGTTTCTCTCCGATTTTCCACATTGCCACATTTCATTTTTTGTTTGATCTGAATTCCTCCCCCCCCCAACCCAACTTTTCAGAATTCCCTGGGAACTGAAACGTCCCCTATTCACTTCCAAACATAATAAATACTACAGATGAAAAGTAAACAGGGATGTAAAAATACAGCATCCTGAAAATAAACCGAAAGAAGAATGAATACATCAAAAAGTCTCAAAATCAAATAACTCCCCAAATGCAAAACAAACAAATGCCCACTCCTGTGAAGTAGCCTGCATTGCTAGAGCTTTCCTCTTGTGTACTCCAGGTATATCTACAGTGTGAGTTGTGGGTGAAACTCAGATGTTGTTTTATTTGGGGCAGGGGGGAAGAGTTAGGCGTTACAAGGTGTCCCAGGCCATGAATGTTGCAGATCCAGAGAGTCCCAGATCAGAAAGGTTCAGAAAAGGGCAACAAAAATAATGAAAGGTTTGGAACAGGTGCCATCTGAAGCGAGATTAAAAAGACTGGGACTTTCCATCTTAGAAAAGAGGAGACTAAGTGAGGATAGGATAGAGGTCTATGAAATCACAACAGGTATGGAGTAAATGAATAAGTGTGACGGCGCGTTGGGGGTCCCCCGTCTCCTGCACCCCGAAATGGCACAAACAGACTGCACCAGCCGGTGGAATAGAGGAAGTTTATTCCCTCTCCAGGACACAGCACAGCACAGATGTAATCTGGTCACAGAGCTGGGCTAGGATGCCTCAGGCCCCCTTGAGATGGGGGAGACCGGGCCCCTAAACTCCAGCCCCTTTCCCTAGGCTGTCTCCTCCATGCTCCCAGACAGCCACCCACTAACTCTCTTCCCGCCCTGCCCCCCATCCAGGGCAGCATCCACCTTCCTTTGTTCCTCTCCATGGGGGGTGTCTGGCCATACTGGTTTGCATAGTGACTCATCCTGTTTTGCTGGGTCGTGGTACCCACGGCAGCCAGTGGGGGTTACCCCAGAGCCAGCAGCATAGAAACCAGCCAGGTACCCCCACTACGTCACAATAAGGAATAATTATTTACTTGTTTCCATAACATAAGAACGAAGGGTCACCAAATGAAATGAATAGGCAGCAGGTATGAAACAAACAAAAGGCCGTTTTTCTTCACGTAGTACATAGTTCACCTGTGGAACTCCTTGCCAGAGGATATTGTGAAGATCAAGATTCTAACAAGGTTCAAAAGAGAAATAGATACCTTCCTGGAGGTTAGGTCCATCAATGGCTATTAGCCAGGATTGGTAGGAATGGTGTCCCCGGCCTCTGTTTGTCAGGAGTGGAAATGGATGACAGGAGAGGATCATGTGATAATTCCCTGTTCATTTCACTCCCTTTGGGGCCTCTAGCATTGGCTACTGGTGGCAGACAGGCCACTGGGCTAGATGGCCCTTTGGTCTGACCCAGTCTGGCCGCTCTTATGTTCTAATGTAACCTTAGTTATTCCAAAGTAAGTGTGTGCCATAGATCTGGCCCGAGTGCACACTCCAGGCTAGGGGTGTGATTCCCAGCTTGCCCAGCCATACGCTAGCTCCCCTCTAGCTAGCGAGAGAGTAAAGAGCCAGCGAGCCTTGGCCAACAGGGACCTGGCTAAGTGAGTGCCAATGGGGGTAGTGGGTGCAGAGTCGTAACTAGCTAATTTGGCGCCTGAGGCAAGACGTGGGGGCGCTGAGGTGACGCGACGCACGAGCGAAGACAGCGCAGTCGCTGTGTTTTCTGCGCCCCTCAGCCATGCGCCTCCCTCGCCTCACCCTGGCGGGTGTGTGCTGAGCTGTGCTGCTGCCGCGCCACGGAGTAGAACTTCCCGCCCTGGACAGGACGTTCCGACCTTGCGGGAGAGGGATCGTGTAGGTACCACACGCTGTGATCTGCCTCTCCGGGCGAGGGAGGGGCACAGGTAGGGGAGTCCCGGTGGGGGCATCTTCCCTCATGGGGTGCAGCTCTTCCTGCGCCACCTACTGTGGGGAGCAGCCAGCAACCCCAGGAGCACGCCCTCCCAGAAACCACTTCCACCTGCGCCTCCCGCTTCATTTCCCTGCCTGGCGGGTCTTCCCTTCAGGCCCCGAAGGGGCAGCTCTCCTTGTGCTTGGTGCGGAGGAAGGGGAGCCGGGTATCATGTGAGCCACTGCTTAACCCCGGCTGCCACCCACGCTGGTCCTCTTCTCTGCACGTGCTCTTCAACCTAACGCCTCTGAACCCTGCCATTCGTCCAGGCCACCCAGCCAGACCCACCACCCATCAGACCATCAACCCACCCCGTCTGTCCAGGCCACCGGCCAATTCACCACCCCACCCATGCCACCCACCCCGTCTGTCCAGGCCACCTACCAATTCACCCCTCACCCATGCCACCCACCCCGTCTGTCCAGGCCACCGGCCAATTCACCCCTCACCCATGCCACCCACCCCGTCTGTCCATGCCACCCACCCCGTCTGTCCATGCCACCCACCCCATCTGTCCATGCCACCTACCAATTCACCCCTAACCCATGCCACCCACCCCGTCTGTCCAGGCCACCCACCAATTCACCCCCTCACCCATGCCACCCACCCCGTCTGTCCAGGCCACCCACCAATTCACCCCTTACCCATGCCACCCACCCTGTCTGTCCATGCCACCTACCAATTCACCCCCTCACCCATGCCACCCACCCCGTCTATGCCACCTACCAATTCACCCCCACCCATGCCACCCACCCCGTCTATGCCACCTACCAATTCACCCCCACCCATGCCACCCACCCCGTCTGTCCATGCCACCTACCAATGCACCCCCTTCCCATCCAGACTGTTCATACCACCCACCAATTCACCCCCCATCCATGCCACCTGGCCAGTCTGTCCATGCCACCCACCAATTCACCCCCCACCCATGCCATCTGTCCTCCTCAGCCATCCATTTCATCCAGGCACCCCCATCCATCTCCACTCTCCTCTCACCTAAGGGCTCTTTGACTGAAAAGCCAGGGGGCACAGAGCAGAAAGTGCATCATCTCTCTTAGCCCGGGTCACCTTCCAGCTTTATTTGTGGCCGTCATTCCTAAGTTTCCATTTGATAACAAAATACACGTTCAGCAGCTTCAGCGGGGAGCCGAGTTTGTCTGTACGGGATCCATTTTAAAAACAACAAATGGCCGGCTAGCACTTTATAGACGAACAAAACATGTCGATGGGATCATGGGATTTCGTGGGTCCTTGAATGCTCATGATACGAAATACACAGACATGGTTTTAAAAAAATACTTTGGGGGAAACCATCTTTGTCCATGTTACAAGGAGGAGGGAGAAAACTGGTTCTCCTGACCCCTAAGGACAGAAGAAGCAGCACTGGGCTTAAACTGCAGCAAGGGAGGTTGAGGTTGGACAAGAGGAAAAACTTCTTACTTGGGTGGTTAAGCACTGCAATAAGTTGCCTAGGGAGGTTGTGGAATCTCTACCCCTGGAGATATGTAAGAGCAGGGTAGACAGACACCTGTCAGGGATGATCTAGACGGTGCTTGGTCCAGCCATGAGGGCAGGGGACGGGACTTGATGACCTCTTGATGTCTCTTCCAGTCCTACGATTCTAACCCCCCTTCTCCATCCCCAAACAAAACCAAACCGAAACCACCGCTACAGGAGACAGGCCCGGAGTTCTTGGCGGCCGGCAGGGAAGGCGGGAGGACAAAGGCAGAGCCTTGGAGGGAATTGTAAGATTGAATTTGGTCCAGCCCAGCCACCCTTGACAAGGCCGCTTTCCTGAGCTCACTGGAAACAGAGAGGCTACGTGCACACCTCAGCTCACGTCAGCGTAAGTTATGTCGCGCAGGGGTGTGAACAACACCCCACCCCCGAGGGACATAAGTTACAGTGACCTAAGCGCCGGTGTGGACAGCGCCATGCGGGGCTGGAGTACTTAGGCGGACGGGAGGGCTCTCTTCTGTCTGCTCAGAGTGCCGGCAGCCGCAAGCTCTGTAGCATAGCCTCGGTCGCAGGGAGGCGCAGGGACGGGCTGTAGAGGCACATGGGGAAGTACATGATGGATGGGATGCTGTTTGGCCTTTCAGCCCCTTGGAGCTCTGCTCCGTTCCCCATGGGGCAGAGAGCTCCTCTGGTATCTCGTCCATCAGGTACGGCCCTTATTTCCTTTAGGGTATGTCCACACGGCAATGAAAAACTCACAGCTGGCCCATGTCAGCTACCGCCGGCTCACAGGCCTTGGGCTCAGGGGCCGTGCAACCTTGTTGTAGGAGTTTGGGTTCGGTTGGGCCCGGGCTGTGGGACCCCATGCGGGGGAGGGTATGGGCTCCTCCTAAGCCCACACGTCGATGGTGCAGTGAAACACCCCCTCGGTTTGAACCTTGCGAGCCTGAGTCAGGTGATACGGGCCGGCCACAGGTGTTTAGCTGCAGTGTGGACATACCGTAGAGACCCCTCAATGCTGCCTCCCATCACCGGCTCAGCCACTCCGCCAAAGAGCTCTGGCACGAGGGCTCCTGCCCCGCAGCAACGTAGACAAAGGGATGAAAGCACCATGCCCAGAAAGCCACCTGGAATGCGGGAGGCAGGGTCTCTTGCCCCCGGAACGGCTGCACGTTCACAGGGAACGTAACGTCTTGGAGGCCCTAGTTCCCCTCAAGTTCTTCAATGAGGAACCTATTCTTGTCTTTCAGGGCTTTATACAAGCGGTCCTTGCAGTCTTTATTCCAGGCCTTCATTAGCTCATAGAGCTTCCGCATCTTCTCCTGGCTGGTCGTCCCGGACCGGACAGTGTCGTACTGCTCGTCGCTCAGAACGACCCCGTGGAGAACGTCCAGGATGGGCTCCACAGGGGTGGTACGTTGAATCAGCTGCTCTCGGTGCCGCTCGACAAAATGTTGCTCTGGGGAGGCAACGCACAGAGAGAGCAATGAGCAGCTGGCTGCACATGTCTGTTTCGTAATCTAACCCGGGGGACCGGGGTGAGGCGTGACAGCTGGTTAACAACCACACAACACTGTTGCTGCCATGGGCGGACACCACAAGTGAGGCCGTGCCCGGGGGGGTTGGTGGTGGGAGGGAGTGAATCGGGACCTTCTTGATTTTTTACGTCAGGAAGCAAAGGCTCGTGCGTCAAGGCTCAGCTCTCTTAGCCACCATTATCACTCCTCCACCTGCCACCCGGCCACCAGCAGAACCGAGCACCACTCGGCTTCCACTGCACTGGGGATCAACGCTGCTGCAATCGATCCACCAGCCATCGATTGATCATGTCTGCTACGAACTGACACATCGGTCTCCAATCGCTCTCATGTCAATGTTGGGATTCTGACATTGACACCCCGAATTACAGGCGGAGCCTGGAAGATGGAGAAGGGCTGAGGGTCACAAGTGCGTGGGGCACTGGGGTCAGCATGGACGTAAGGTGGCACAGCACCCTGCTCCCCACAGTGCATCTCCCCCCCCACTGACGTCAACATGACCGAGTGGACGTCCCGTCCCGCTGAGCTCCCCTCCCCTATGGCGCCCCCTTAGCCGTGGGGCCAGCACTGACACAAAGGGGACAGTTGTACTAAATGAATCACCCCCAGTGTTCCCCACAGCACAGCGCCCCCTAGTGCCATGCTGGGGCTCTGAGGCCACGGTAACTCTGAGAGGAGAGCGCCCCCTACTGGACCTTCCATTGCCTCTGCAGCAAAGCCCCCTAGCACAGGCCTGCACAGCTCGGAAAGCGGCGAGGGCCATATTACTCCAAAGAAAACAGCTGCGGGCCGCAAGTAGGGTTGCCAGATGCTCTCCCAAAAAATACCGAACAGACGGGCTCAATTTTTTGTCAAGCAAAAAAAAAAAAAACCATGCGTGTCGGGCATACAAAAAAAACCCCCGCACCGCCACAGAAGGAGCCGTCCAGTGCCCAGCCGGGCAAAGAGTGCAAATATTGGACTATCCGGTAGAGAACCGGACCCCTGGCAACCCTAGCCGCAAGGGTAGGTTTTGGGGAGGGAGTGATTCTTTATTAAGAATGTTTCAATTAAATCAGGCCTGCACAACATACGGCTCCCAATGCCCTTCCCCTCTCCTCTCCCAGCATCACCCTGTCCCCCCTCCCACTGACACCGCCCCTCCTGCCCTTTTCCTCATTGTCTGCACTTGGCCCCCTGGCCAGGAGTGGCCGGCTGCGGCAGCTGGCGCCCCAGGCGGAAGGCGCGATTGGCGCCCCGCCTGCATGGCCGTCAATGGCCAGGGGGTTTGCCTAGGCTCACAGGCCGCCCCTGCCCCTTGGTGTCTTCCCCTTTCTCCTGACCTGCCCCCCTCAGCACAAGCCCCTACCCCACCCCCACCTGGCTTCTGCCTTCCATTTTGCGGGGCTGCCGGAGCCTTTTTGAATCTGGCAGTCGCCAGCGGTGACGTCACGCCACCACGTCATGCCAGCGTCCCACCCTCTGGCTCGCGCCCCGCCTCCTCGCGCCAGAGCGGCACGCAGGCAGCCTGGCGCTGAGCATCGCCGCACTGCCCCCTTCCCGGCGGCGCTCTGCTCCTCCGCCCGGCCGGGCTGCACCGTGAGCTCCTGCAGCCCCCAGGCCGTATGTTGTGCAGGCCTGCCCTAGCACCACCCTGGGGAATCAGCTCAGTACCGACCGAGGAGCCAGAACCCCCTAGGCCTTGGGAGCCCTCTGCCCTGCTCCTGCAGCACAGCGCCCCCTAGTGTTGCACTAGAGGAGCTGGGGGCAGCAGAGCTGGACTCTGGTTAGCAGGGAGGATGGAAGGTTGGTCCCAGGAGCTGGGAGGTGGCTCTGGGTTGGAGGGGACAGACTGCGGGAAGGGCAGGTCGCTCTGCAGGGAGCCCACACTTTTGAACACCCCTCGGCCTGCCTGGGGAAGGAAAAAGGACCCTCGGGTGCTTCGGGACTCACCTTGTCCTCCTGTAGCACCACCGGGTGGCCCTGGCTCCTGCCCCTCGCCTCCGGATCCTGCAGGAGAGAGAGGGACAGTCAGGGAGTGTCTGAGTCCCCCACGTTGGTCTCTAGCATTTCCCTGGGGTGAGCACTGACAGCTGTGGGGAGCAGCCCCTTGAATGCACGCACCCAACGAGAGACGGTGACAGACACACAGAGCGATCCAGAGAGAAATGGCGACATTTCTGCTTCGAAGGGGCGAAGTTCCTTTTTCTAGCTAGCGTCCTGGACAGAGACGTGTGTAACAGCTGCGTTAGGGTCTGTACTATGCGGCTTCCCTGCTAGCCGTGCTTGAGCTAGCTAGAGTCAGCTACCTCGGCTATCTCGCTGGACGTGCAGCGGAGCTAAATCCACAGAAACACAGCGAGAGAGAGGGGAAAGGGAGGGACACACAGCTGGAGCAAAAGTTGGAACGGAGTGGGAAAAAGAGTAAGACACGTTCACATGGTCCGCTCTTCAGCTGGGATCCGAGTTCAACTTTGAACTCCCTGTCTGTGGCTTTGCTATAGCGCCCGTCAGCTTCCCGCCATTTCCCCCACTGCTCCGCTTTTAACAGCAGCAACCGAAAGGTGCTTTCTCTTTTTCTGTCACCATTTGGACAGAGTCCTCCGTGCAATGCTGTGCACAGACCAATCAATAGGCCAGTCAGGGCCGGATCCCCACTTGCTATAAAGTGGTGTAAATGCACAAAGCGATGCTGAATTACACCCGCTGAGAACCCGGCCCTTGGTCTCAAAACAAAAGGCCCTGGGGGCCATTTCTCAGCTGGGAGCAAACTGAGGCTGCTTCCGTGAAGTTTGCCCTGTTTCCACAGTAGCACTGAGGGGGGGTCAGAGGTAGAACTAACAACCTGCAGAAACTTCCAGCAAGGTCAGGCAGAGGACGGAAAGTGCCTCAAAAGTGAAAGCAGATTTCAAGCACTTAGAAGAAACACAACTGAAAGGAAATGGAAGATTCGTTTTCAAACCCCCCCACCAAAATGTCGGATTCCTCCCGGCCCGTAACTCAGTGTGGTGCCAAGTGGCAGAGAGAGGTGCCGGACAGCCGGTGCTAGGACCACAGCCTTTCAAACTCGAACTCTGGTGTCTAAGTTGCGAGGACACATTTGTCACTCTGGGACTCCGTGTGTGGCCTGTGTGGAGGGTGTCAGCCAGAGGGAAGAGAGGCAGTGCTGACAGAGAGAGAGCCAGGCAGGCAGGGGCAGAAGACAGAGCAGAGCTCACGCTACACACTTAGTGTCACTGTCACTTCCTTGGAGATGGGGACCGCTCCCGTCGCAAGCTAGCACCCTGCACGGAAGGAGCGAGAGCTCAGGGACGGATTCCGGAAGAAGAATCCTGCGCTTTTGTACAGAGCTCCTCTATTGATCTCAAAGCGCTTCAGGACCCTTAGCCGGAGCAGTGATCTCTCCCCGCCTGCGCCTTACCAGCCCCTGTAGCTTGGCAGAGTCTGTCCGCCAGGTCCTTCTTATTGATGTCTGACATGATCGCCGTGGTCACCTGCAGGGCATAGTCCTCCCGGTAGAAGCTGATCAGCATGTCACACAGATCCAGGACGTCGGCTTTCTCCAGCTTGCCCCGGGGGATGTTGTTGTAACCCTCCTTCACTGGGAACACGTTCAGCTTGCTCTTGAAGCGCTTCAGCTCCTCCTGCCCCAGCTCGTCTAGCGTGTCCACCAGGTGATCCCGCACCGTTTTCACCATCCTGCCTCTTCATAGAGCTGAGCAAAACTGCCAGGGGCTGGCCCAGAGCTGGGGAAACCGCTCTTTGGCTTGCAAAGCGATTGGTGTGCAGGAGAAATGGGGTGGGGCTTAGGCAGACAGAGCTGACGCTTGCCAAAAACGGTCTTGCTCTTTCTGGGCTTCTTCCTCATTTCCTGTGAAAACTTGTGTGCAGTTCCGGACCTCAGCTCCTGGCTGCAACAGAGACAGGCAGAGTCTAAACTCTTAGACCCGTTAGCATGAGGCACGGGCTGTGCATTTGTAAAGCCTGTTAGCAATTCCCCTCAGCCGGGAGAAGGCTGAGGGGGAACACAACTGTCTTCAAATATATTGGAGTTATAAAGAGACCAGTGAGCACTTGTCTCCCACGTCCACTGAGAACAGGACAAAGAATGGGCCTATTTTGCAGCAAGGGAATTTCAGGTTATATTTTAGGAAAAACTTTCGAATTCTAAGGACAGTTAAGCAGCGGAACAGCTTATCTAGGGAGACTCTAGAATATTCATCCTTGGAGGATTTTTAAGATCAGGATGGACAAGGATGGGCTAGGCCAGAGGTGAGCAATATACTACCCCTGGGCCAGATCTGGTCTGCCAAATCTTTGGATCCGGATCCGCCAGGACGCTCAAGCAGGCTCCTTGCCTGTCACAGCCTTAGACCACTCAAAGTGGCAGGCTGCTGGAGCCATGAGCCTTTAGGTGCCGTGTGCCTTTGCAGAGTGTGTGTGTGTGTGTGGGGGGACTTTTCACACTGCCTCCACCCCCAGCACAATCTCTCAGCTCCCATTGGTTATAAATCGGGTCGGGGCAGCAGGTTCCATAGTCCTTCCAGTCCACTAGTAGAGTCCCCTCTTCTGCCGCTCAGCATCAAAGGGTGTGTATTTCTCCTGTCCTTGGATCTGGATCGGCGGAGATGGGGAAAAGGGCGGCTGTGTGTGAGGCTTCAGGAGGGATACGTGGAAAATGGGCTGCACCTTAAGAAACTGGGGAAGCTCAGATTTGAAGGCAACCCAGTTGAATTGCTGATGTATCCGGCAGGGTCTGAGGAATGGGTGGTCCGGTTTGTGGGGTCGTTTGTTCACATGGAGGCACTTTGCAACAAACCAACGTAGTGCCCATCTTCAAAAAAGGGAAGAAGGACGATCCAGGGAACTATAGGCTGGTCAGTCTTACCTCAGTCCCTGGAAAATCATGGAGGGGATCCTCAAGGAATTCATTTTGAGGCACTTGGAAGCGAGGAAAGTGATCAGGAATAGTCAACATGGATTCACGAAGGGCAAATCCTGCCTGACCAATCTGATTAGCTTCCATGATGAGGTAACTGGCTCTGTAGACATGGGAAAGTCAGTGGATGTGATATACGTCGACTTTAGCAAGGTTTTTGATACGGTCTCCCACAATATTCTTACCAGCAAGTTAAGGGAATGTGGATTGGATAAATGGACGGTAAGATGGATAGAAAGCTGGCTAGAAGGTCGGGCCCAGCGGGTAGTGATCAATGGCTCGATGTCAGGATGGCAGTCGGTTTCTAGCAGAGTACCCCGAGGTTCAGTTTTAGCACCGGTTTTATTCAACATCTTTATTAATGACCTGGCTGAGGGGATGGATTGCATCCTCAGCAAGTTTGCAGATGACACTAAGCTAGGGGGAGAGGTAGATATGCTGGAGGGCAGGGATACGGTGCAGAGTGACTTAGACAAATTGGAGGATTGGGCCACAAGAAATCTGATGAGGTTCAACAAGGACAAGTGCAGAGTCCTGCACTTGGGACGGAAGAATCCCAAGCATTGTTACAGGCTGGGGACCGACTGGCTAAGTGGAAGTTCAGCAGAAAAGGACCTGGGGATTACAGTGGGCGAGAAGCTGGATAGGAGTCAACAGTGGGCCCTTGTAGACAAGAAGGTTAATTGGCATATTAGGTTGCATTAAGAGGAGCATTGCCAGCAGATCCAGAAAAGTGATTATTCCCCTTTATTCGGCTCTGGTGAGGCCACATCTGGAGTACTGTGTCCAGTTCTGGGCCCCCCACTACAGAAAGGATGTGGACGCATTGGAGAGGGTCCAGCAGAGGGCAACCAAAATGATTAGGGGGCTGGAGCGTATTTACAAGGAGAGACTGAGGGAGTTGGGTCTATTTAGTCTGCAGAAGCAAAGAGTGAGGGGGGATTTTATAGCAGCCTTCAACTCCCTGAAGGGAGGTTCCAAAGAGGATGGAGAGAGGCTGTTCTCAGTAGTGAGGGACGGCAGAACAAGGAGCCATGGTCTCAAGTTGTGGTGGGAAAGGTCCAGGTTGGATATTAGGAAAAACTATTTCACTAGGAGGGTGGTGAAGCACTGGAATGGGTTCCCTAGGGAAGTAGTGGAGTCTCCATCCCTAGAGGTGTTTAAGTCTCGGCTTGACAAAGCCCTGGCCGGGTTGATTTAGTTGGGATTGGTCCTGCCTAGGGCAGGGGGCTGGACCTTCTGACGTCTCTTCCAGCTCTATGGTTCTATGATTCTATGAAACAGTTTGGCCTATTGTGAAAGCGGGGCCGGCCTGCCTTGATCGCCTGCACGTCTCTTGGACTAGAGCTCCTTTGTGTGAGGCAAAAAGCAACTGTTCCGAACGCCCTGACTTGCTAGAGATGTTCTGGGAAACGCTGGCCAAGGGCCCAACGCCCCGGCCCCACCCCTTCTCGGAGGCCTTCTCCATTGCCTCTCGTCTGGAGAGATAGGAGCCCAACCCCCTCCCGCAAGAACAAATGGCTCAGAGATGAGAATTTTAGTAAAGGCAGCTGCGGCGTTCAGAGCCTATTAACTCTTTCAGTGCCTCCCACACAGATCCCCTCTCAGAACTCTGCCCTCCTGAATTCACAAGCTAAGTCTCACATTTGTGTGTCACACAGACACCATCACAGTGGGAGTGGGGGGGAAGGGAGGGGGCTCAACTTTTTAAAAAGTTATCCAAGCCAGAGACAAGCATGGTGCTAGGGAGTAGGGCCTTTTGGAGTGTGACTTTGGTCACTGCCCCTCTCACTCTACCTCAGTTTCCCCATGTATGACATGAGGATAATGATACTGCTCTACCTCACAGGGGTGTTGTGGGGGTCAATTAATTAGTTAATGTATGCAGATTGCTTAAAAATTGCCGCTGTCAAGAATCTGAGCTCGCTGGCCCTGTTGTCAATCCAGAGAGACTGACACTGATCTTACAGATCCTGATCTCAGTTACTCCACTGTAAATCTGGAGTGACTCCACTAAAGGTCAGAGAGTCAGAACCCCATGGCTGCGTCTAGACTGGCACGATTTTGTGCAAATACTTTTAACGAAAAAGTTTTTCCGTTAAAAGTATTTGCGCAAGAGAGCGTCTACACTGGCACGGATGCTTTTGCGCAAAATCACATATTTTGCACAAAAGCATCCGTGCCAGTGTAGACAAGCAAGAAAACTCCGATGGTCATTTTAGCCATCGGGCTTTCTTGTGCAAGAAATTAACGTTGCTGTCTACACTGGGCCTCTTGTGCAAGAATACTTGAGCAAGAGGGCTTATCCCTGAGCGGGAGCATCAGAGTATTTGCGCAAAAAGCACCGATTTTGTACAGTGTTCTTGTGCAAATACTTGCGGCCAGTGTAGACAGGCAGCAAGATTTTGCGCAAAATCTTGCCAGTCTAGACGCAGCATGATTGTGGTTTCAGTTACCCAGCCGCAAATCCAGAGTGACTCTACTGATGCCAATACAGTCCGGGTCGGATGCGGATCTGGGTGCCCCTAGTGTAAATCCAAAGCAACTCCACCTCTGTATGAATGCGTCCCACCGTCTCCTCCGCTTAACTCCCCCCAGCCAGTGACACTGCAGCTATGCAAAGGGGGCGGAGGCAGGCGGATCCCGGCCGGGGAAGGCAGAGCTCCGGGGCGGGGACGCAGGGAGCCCGCCTGATTGGGGGGGATTCCAGCTGGCAGGCAGCCGTCGGGAAGCGCAGGAGGGGCCGGTCCCTTCCTGCCCGCAGCATGGAGACCGCGGCGGGGGCCGCGCTGCTGGGGAAGCTGCAGGCGCTGGACCCCGAGGGGCTGGAGCGGCTCCGGGAGGCGCTGAGCGGAGTCCGGCCGGAGCGGGGAGCCGCGCCCGTCCCGCTCCCAGCGGCCGAGGCGGCCGCGCTCGCCCGCCTGCTGCTCCGGCGCTGCCGGGGGGACGCCGAGGCGGCGCTGCGGCGCCTGGAGGAGGCGGAGGCCGCACTGCGGGCAGGTAAATCCGGAGCGGGCTCCTGGCGCTTCGCCCCGTTCACACCAGGCGCGGAACTCCGGCCTGGTGGGTCCCACCCGCTGGCCCCCAGGCCCAGTAAGGAGGCTTCGGAGCGCGCTGGCTTTTAGCTCTAGCTGGTGAGGCCCCGCATTCAGCTCCAGAGGCCCCAGGTTCGATTCCCCCTGCAGACCACGAGTGGCTTACGTGTGCTTCCCTCCTACAGGGGTTGCTCATGATTTCCAGAGGGCTCTTGTGCAATGGTTTCTGGGCAAACGTCCCAGCGTGCCCTGGGCCTGGCTGGCTTTGTGAGAAAACTTCTGTGCTCCAGTTTGGGGGGAAAAGGTCAAACTGAGTAAAAGCTCCCTGCACCCCACCCATCCAGCTGCTACTTCCACTCTCCCATGTGCATGTGCACAGGGACTTACTCACTTGAGAGCTGCTGCAGGAGATTAGGGGCCTGCTGAGACACAGTCTACCCATGGAACTCCTTGCCAGGGGATGTTGTGAAGGGTTCAAAAAAGAAATTCATGGAGGTTAGCTCCATCAATAGCTATTAGCCAGGATGGTGTCCCTAGCCTAGCCCGTATGGCTATGTCTAGATACTAGATTACATCCCTTTATCGAAAAAGGGATGTAAATTAGACATATCGAAATTGTAAATGAAGGCAGGCTTTGAATTTCCCACGCTTCATTTATATAATGGAGGCTGCGAAGGACAGGGTCGTGGGTTCTAGTCCTGCCTCCCCCAGGTCGGGACGGCCAGAACCGGTCAGCCCCGGAGCAGGATGGATAAGGGGTGCCCTGACAGTAAGGTGGTGGGGCAGGTTCCCGCGTGGCCTAGGGGATAGGGCACTCACCTGGGGAGGACAGGGTCGTGGCCCTTCAAAAAACAAAACCAAAACCCTGCAGTTAAGAAGGGGATCTTTCAGAATAAATGCCCCTTTTCAAAAGATCCTGTAAACCTCAGTACAAATGTTCATTTTATTGTGACAAAATCGAAAACTTTCATTTTGCTTCTGGCTGTTTCTAAGGGAGGGAGGTTATTGCTTTGAAAAGGAACGAAATGAAATTTTGAAACCAAAAGTTGTTTTTTAAAGTGAAAAATCAAAAATGTTTCCAATATGTCCATGCACCATTTTCCAGATTAAAGAAAATATTTTTTTTCCTTAAATAAACAAGCCAGCCAAACGGACACCGATTCACGACACATTTTGGGGTTGCTGAATCTGCATCTTTTTTGTCCACAGAGTCGTGAATAAATTGTGTCCCGTTCTAGTCCTGGCCTGTTTTTACCTTTCAAGGTGACTCTCTTCTAAATCTCTCCTCCAGCTTCGAGCCACCCACAAGAAAAGCAGAAGCCGTCCACGTGCGCTGAAGCCGGGGGTTCAGGTGAGTCACGCTGTGCAGATTGTGCTTTATTGTGTGTGTCTCTCCCCGGCTCCTTGGTGAGGTAGCGGGGTATCCTGCAGAGCTGCGTGTGCTGTGCGAATCGTGCAATGCTAGTCTTTCGCTCTCCCCCTCTGGCCGTGTGTCTGGCTGGCAGTGCGGGGCCTAGGAGAGCCGCACTCCAGGTCTAGTGTGTTCTCTGCTCTGTGAAGCTGATTGCTTAGCACCTCTCCGCGGAGATCGCCTCTGCTCTGTCACTGTCCTGTCTCATCTTTAGGACCAGAGAGCCGCTTCGCTCGGGCAGGACAGGAGATTCCCCCTGGGGCAGGAAGGACACAGTCATCTGGTGAGTTGAGAGTGGCTCAAGGTGGAGGGAAAGTCACTGCTGTGACGACCTGCGGCAGCCCCAGGCCTGTATGTCCAACCAGGGGCACTGCCGGGGTTGGGGCCGTTCCCTTTGGGCCTTGTTGCCCTTTCCCCTCAGGGAGGGGCCGCATGGGGGTTGATGGAGGATTGCAAAGCCTGGGATTGGCTTCCTGGAGCAGGTCTTAAATGTCACACTCGTTTTCCTTCCAAAACACCCACGGTAAAGAGCCTGTGTCTCTGTGTGGGGCAGCTGAGCCCGATCCCAGGGGTGGCTGCATTTCTGTGGCTGGGCGGATGATCCTTGTGTAGGCACGGCACATTATAGTTCTTTCACGTACATAGATGGGCAGGCCTTCTCTGGAATACCGTTTGAGTGCATGTTCACTCGTTTGTTTTCTTACTGTAACGGTACAACATTTATAGCTAGAGGTCTATAAAATCAGGGCTAGCGTGGAGCAAGTGAATAAAGAAGAGTTATTTGCTCCTTCCCGTAACACCGGAACTAGGGGTCGCCTAGTGAAATGAACAGGCAGCAGGTTAAGAACAAAAGAAAGGAAGTATTGCTTCATGCAGCTCACAGTTAACCTGTGGAACTCCTTTCCCAAGGATGTGGTGAGGGCCAGGACTTTAACAGGGTTCATAAAAGAACTAGATAGATTCATGGAGGGTAGGTCCATCAATGACTGTCAACCAGGATGGGCAGGAATGGTGTCCCGAGCCTCTGTTTGTCAGAAGCTGGGAGTGGGCGACAGAGGATGGGGCACTTGATGATTGCTTGGCTGGGCAAAGTGGGGTAGTTTGAGGGGCTTGTGGATAGAATCCTGGTACTCGGACCATCTGCCCAGTGTTCCCCTTTAATCTGGAGTGAGTGTGTCCATTGGACGGTGCCAGCGGGCTGCTTCTGACAGTGTGGCTGATTGGCTGTTGGCTCCGATTCCGCCCTCGTAATCCCTTCCCCTCCACACCTGTTCCAGCCCCGTCTCCCCAGACCTCCTGCAATCCCCCTTGATCTCTCACACTGAGCAGCGCCAATGCCCTCCCGTCTTCAGTTAATGCCTCTGCTCTGATCCCGCTTGTTTTTCACCGACCCAAAAAACCCCAGTTGCCCTTACGCAAGCGTCCCCTGGCGTGTGTGTGACTTGAAATGTCGTCTCCCGGCCTGCCGCAGGAAAACAAAGCAGGAGGGAAGATCCCGCCGGACACCACTGGCGGACGGACAAATGCAAACTGTGTCCCAGAGAGGAGGTAAGGGATTAGTTGTGACTCTTCCGCCCCCCCCCCCCCATCCACCCTCCCCCCGCTTATGTCCGTCAGTCTCTTTCTTTTCGTATTCTATTGTCTCCTTCTCTTTGTTGTGGGCATGTGATTTCACACTCTGTGTTGGGCGGGGGGCGGGGGTTAGTTGAGACACTGTAAGTAAGTGGTATTATCCTTAGTGAGCCAGTCAGATAATGGCTAATTGAGGGATGGGCCAGGTCTTCACAGCTGAAAAAAATACCTTCCTAATTACTGTTGTTTGTTACACGTGTTACGGTAGCCCAGAGGAGCCACCCCTAAACGTAGATTCAGGAGAGGGGTGGGGAACCTGCTGTCTCCTTTACGCCCGGCTACAGGGATTGTGCCAGTTGCATGTGTTAAGTGTGGGGTGTCTAATCTCTCTCGTGATGCGCCTTCCACAAGGCCAGCAGGTGCACTACTTGGCGTCTGTGGCGCTGTTGGGAGCAGCGCCTGGGGTACATTGAGGATCGGGCCGCAGGCAGGTCGGAGGCCTAGTGGGCTCGGCGCCTGGGGTACGGCGGGGTCGGGCCGGAGGCAGGTCGGAGGCCTAGTGGGCGCAGTGCCTGGGGTACGGCGGGGTCGGGCCGGAGGCAGGTCGGAGGCCTAGTGGGCGCAGTGCCTGGGGTACGGCGGGGTCGGGCCGGAGGCAGGTCGGAGGCCTAGTGGGCGCAGTGCCTGGGGTACGGCGGGGTCGGGCCGGAGGCAGGTCGGAGGCCTAGTGGGCGCAGTGCCTGGGGTACGGCGGGGTCGGGCCGGAGGCAGGTCGGAGGCCTAGTGGGCGCAGTGCCTGGGGTACGGCGGGGTCGGGCCGGAGGCAGGTCGGAGGCCTAGTGGACGCAGTGCCTGGGGTACGGCGGGGTCGGGCTGGAGGCCCAGTGGGCGGTGCGCCCGCAGTGCTCCGTGGCACGATGGGAGATGCTCGTGTCACACAGGGAATGGCTGAGCCCTGGGCGTGAGGACGGGAGCCGTGCGGGGAGCGTCCCGTCTCTCCGGGCAGAGGCACTTCGCGCCCCCGGCAGCCGGTCGCTCCGAGACTCCAGGGAACCCCTCTGGCTGCAGCCCGGGCTGTGATCCCGCCTGGCACGAGGGTCCCACCTCGGCTAGCTAACGACAGCCAGGCACCGGCGTTGTGATAGGGGCCCTGGGCAGGCCAATGGGGGGGGGGGGTAAAGATGGCAGCTGCCCTGGGGCCTGTTGATCCAAAGGGGCCGGAAGTCCTTTGAGTCACCACCGGAGCCCTAGACGTGGGCGGCTTTAGAGCTGCCTGGGGAGGTGGGCGTGCCGTGCCGTGCCGTGCGCTTCAGACAGCCCTGGGGGAGGGGCCACGCAGTTTGGGGGGAGGGCAATGAGGCTCCGCCCCTTCTGACTGAGGCCCCGCCCCTTCCAGGAGCATGGAGCTGGGGCTCCCCCCCTCGCTCAGGGGCCCGGCGTGGCTGTCAGCCCCCCTGCCATTTGGCCACCTGTAGGGTTGCCAGACACTTTTCCCCAAAATTTCGAACATGGCAGGTGAAAAATTGGTTGGGTTGGGGAGGGACCAATCTTGTTGAGCAAAAAACCAAAAAAAATGCCGCACGTGGCCGGGCCGGTACCGGGCACCTGGCAGCTCTACTCACCTGGGACCCTGCTGCCAGGTGCCAGTCACAGACGCAGGGCCAGGCTCCGCTCTTGGCTGCAGCAGACGCGATTCCCTCCTGGGGAGAGCTCGGCGTGGGACGTCCCCAGGGCAGCCGAGTTAAGGCCTGTTCCTGTGTTTTAGGATCGTCCAGAAGAAGTAAAACCAGAGGTTGTCGGGGGCCCGGCGGGCAGCCAGGCGACGTACAGGTGAGCGCTGGGGCGGGGAGGCCGGCGGTGTGCACGGGCTGGCGATCGCACCGAGACCATCCCTCCTCACTAGCGAATCGCACGAGAATGCCCACGGGTGCTAACCCCCTTGTCTGCCCCAGCGGGCGCGGGGAGCTGGCCGAGCGGGGCCTCAGTGACCCAGCAGCGCAAGTGCCCGGGGTAGGTGACCCCAGGGACTGTGGATGCTCAGGCAGGTTAGAGAGGCTGCGAAGACAGAAAACGCAACAATCGTGGGGGATTTCCCCTCCCCTGCGCTGCCCGGGCACGTCTGCGCCGGCCAGGAGGCGGAGGGAATGTCTCTAGCCCCCGTAAAGGCCGGCGGCTCGGAGCAGCCAGTCCTGGGATGGATGAGACGCTTCTTGCTTCAGTCCTGAGTGAGGCCGAGATGGGGGCCAGCAGGTTAATATAGCCGGGCCGCTCGTGATACCCAGCCCCGCGCGAGTGTGCGTAAGCCAGTGCGGGTCCGACTGAAACACGCTAACTGTGGTTTCAGCAACACAACCGGACAGTCTGGTTTCCATGGGCGACTGCCGAGCCCTGCTTGTCGGTAGGCTCCCTTGCTCCCAGGCCCTGTCTCCTCGGGAGACTCGGCAGCCGACGGTTCTGCCAGCTCCTTGGAGGGTTCCTTTGGCGCCGCTTCAGGGGATTCAGCCCATGGCGCCCACTGCAGTTTCCCTCCCTCGGGGTCAGCCGGCAGGGGTTGGCCAAGCTTGGCAGCAAGCCCGGTGCCAGCCGGCTGAGCTGGTGTCGCCGCTTCTCATGCTTCCTGTTCTGCTCCGAGGGGTGGACCCGGCCTGGCTCTGCCCACCGCTGGGTCCGCCCTGTCAGCCTTGGAGGGAGACCAGCCAGCTCGCTGCAGCTCGTGGTTCCATCTAGCACGGCTTAGCCCTGGTTGTTTTTTCCTCCTCGCACGGTGCAGGGTTCACCTCCCCAAGGCAGGCACGTTCCGTTGCTCTGAAACCGACCTGGGCTTCGAGGTGCGGGCCCCCGTGACCGTCCAGTACGGCTACGACTCCTGGGATCGGCACCTGGCTGCACGGAGCACTCCGAAATGGATGGTGGCCGGCCCCTTGTTCAGCATCCGGGCGGAGCCGGCCGGGGCCATGGCAGCCCTGCACCTCCCGCACTTCCTGTGCCTCAGAGGTACGGTAGCCACGGGCAACATCTGGGCTTTGCCACCTCGACCGGGAACTGGGAGGCAAAGCCCAAACCCTGTGCCTTAGACAGGCCTGTTTGCCTCCCGCTCGTTACGTGTCTCAGAGGCAAGGCTGGAAATTGTCAGCCCGGTCGTATCAATCGCAAATGTAGGCGTATTAATATGAATTGGATGTTAGTCCCAGCTGGCGCCGAGTAAAATTCTGTGGCAGATTCTTTGCAGATGTGGCAACACCAGAAACTTTTTCACTAACTTTTGTGGGGGTTCCCCCCGTCCCCCCCGAATTGTCCTTTTTTGGGGGGAAAAACCCTAAACCAAAAATTATGATTTTTTTTTAAATGTTTTATTTTAATATTTTTGAAAATAAATGGTTTTGGTTTTTCAGGTTGTTTTGTTTCCAAATTTCCATTCATTTTATTTTTAAAAGTTGAAAATCCTTTTAAAAGGGTTGAAACTGAAATAGGATGCTTGGTTCCATTTGAAACTTTTTAAAAAAATTTCAATATTCCGGCCAATTCAATCTCTTTTTTTGCCCTTTTATCACAATGTCTAATCACAGACATGATGAAGCTGATGTGTTGTACCTCTACCACCAGAAATACCCAGTGGTTATGTTAATCATATTTACAGCCGTCTTTGCTCTCATATGCAATCACAGTTATTATCAAATAATCATTAGGACTGGAATTGTCAACACACCCATAAATACAAACTTAACTGACACAACAGCTGCCATCAGACTTTTAGTCGTGACTGCAATCAACTGAAATGACAGCCCTTGCCCACGCATCTAGTCACTGCCACGACCTTAACTGACATTTCAGTCCTGATCACAATTACAGTCACTGCCACTATGGCTGTTTTATCAGGTGTGTGTTGATTGTGACAATTTTGATTGTAACCTATTTACACTGCTGGTACTAGTCACATTTGTAGCCAGAATTGGAGTCGCGACTATTAATGTGATACCAGGGCTTTTCATCATAAGAACGGCCAGACGGGGTCAGACCAAAGGTCCATCTAGCCTAGTGTCCTGTCTGCCCACAGTGGCCAGCACCAGGTGCCCCAGAGAGAGTGAACAGAACAGGAAATCATCAAGTGATCCCTCCCCTGTCACCCATTCCCAGCCTCTGACAAACAGAGGCCAGGGACACCTTTCCTACCCGTCGTGGCTAATAAGTATTGAGGGACCTATCCATGAATGTATCTAGTTCTTTTTTGAACCCTATTAAATTCCTGGTCTTCACAGCATCATCTGGCAAGGAGTTCCACAGGTTGACTGCACTTTGTGGCAGGTGAGGGGGAGAACTTCCATAGATCTTGGGGTCATTTACCAAGGCAGATTGGAGTAGAAATGAGGTTTGCTTTAGTCCTGGGAATGTAGGTTCTAGAGGGCTTTGCTCCCATTGCTAGAGGTCTATAAATATGGACCATGCTACACTGGCTTTCAGGGAGTATAATACAAACCCAGGCTAGCAGTAGCTAAGGGGCAGGCTGGGAATGCCCAGAGCACGGGGGTCAGAGGGAGCATAGGGAAGGAGGACATATGAAGCTAACATTAGAATCCCAGCAACCCCCAGAACTGCATCATGATCCCCATTTTAAAGATGGGGAAATTGAGGGACAGGGCCTGTGGTTTGCAACACTCGGTAGCCTCATGGCCTTTCTGCCAGCTGGAAATCACAGCAGGCTAACGGCGCCTCCTTTGCTTTGTGTCCGACCGACAGGGGCTGACAGCTCCCGGATGCAGATCGCCCATTTCATCGAGGCGGGGATGACCCTGGAGAAACCAACGCGGGTGAAACCGTTCCACGTTGTGCTGCAGAACCCCAGCTTCTGCCTGTATGGAGTGGTGTGGGAGAATCGCGCCCAGCCCCCTGTGCCGGTCCACGCTATTGTGCTGCTCTACTGGGCCTTCCGGATGGAAAAGACGACTCTTCACCTCTACCTCATCCCTAACGACCACTCCCGGCTCAAGGTAACTGAGAATCAGCCACGAGCCACCGGCATTCCTGCTAATCTGTTCCATCCACGTACGGAATAAATGTGATGTACACTGAGGCATGTGCGGATGTGCACCACCAGTAGAAACATGTGGGTGCTGTAGGTGCTTGCTGATCAGCTGGGCAGCACCTGAAACTCTCTTGGTGGCCGCCCAAGTGCTCAGCTTACAGGGAACATGGAGTAATTTGCAAGGCACGTAGCTGATGTGATAACTGTGCACTGACACATAGTTCTAAGGACCAATTTCTACCGCTGGGCGTTTCACTCCCAACAAGTCCCTGCTCTGGCACTAATGTGATGGCTCACCTTAGGCAGGTCACGTCCCTGCTCCGGCCTCAATTTCCCCATCTTTAAAATGGGGATCATGCTGCAGAGCTCCCTTGAAACCGACTGATGAAAACCATTATGGCAGAATTAGATATTTTATTTTATTGGTACATCCCCCAGAAAATGATCCAGTAGATTATCTGTGGAAAAGTATGTTACTTATGCATCTTGTGTTCTGGCCCCAGATTTATTGTGGGCAGATAAACTTGAACTAGACACTTGAAACTTGGCTTGCTCTGTACATCTCACACTGAGACTAGCATCAAGCCAATTTTGAAATCAATGCAGAAGCTTTAAAAATGGTAGCAGTCTAAGAACGTACAAAAGAACGGCCATACAGGGTCAGACCAAAGCTCCATGTAGCCCAGTGTCCTGTCTTCTGATAGTGGCCAATACCAGATGCCCCAGAGGGAGTGAACAGAACCGGGAATCATCCAGTGATCCCTCCCCTGTCATCCATTTCCTGCCTCTGACAAACAGAGACTCGGGTCACCTTTCCTGCCCATCCTGGTTAATAGCCATTGATGGGCCTAACCTCCATGAATTTATCTAGCTCTTTTTTGAACCTTGTTAGTCTTGGTCTTCACAACATCCTCTGGCAAGGAGTTCCACAGGTTGACTGTGCGCTGTGTGAAGAAAAACTTCCTTTTGTTTGTTAAACCTCCTACCTATTCATTTCATTTGGTGACTCCTGGTTCTTATGTTATGGAAATAAGTAAATAACTTTTCCTTATTCACTTTCTCCACACTAGTCATGATTTTCTGGAGCTCTGTCCTATCCCCCCTTGGTCTCCTCTTTTCTAAGCTGAAAAGTCTCAGTCTTTAATGCTTCATATGGCAAACGATGGTGAAAAATTCACCAATCCTTGAAAACCACGGTCTTCTGGGTTCTGTGCTTGTGTCAGCAGCCTGGGTTAGCCAGACGTTTGTGCTGCAAAGGATCTTGTAGGTTCAGAAATGGAGTCCCAGGCATGGGGGCGCTTCTGCGTGAAGTGTGAGGCTGCTGCTACCCTCATGGAGGAACTGGAGCTGGATGCTGGCTCCGCCCACCTTTCCCAGCCCTGCTACTTTGACAATCTGCAGCTCGGTCCTCGAAGGGGCTTTTCTAGGAGCACGGGGAGCATGCAGGGAAGTCCCCGAAATGCCAGGGCAAGCAGTTGTGCTGCAAGCCATCCAAGAGCCAGAGCAGAGGAGCGGGGGCCCTTCACAGGTCACTGCGTCTGGAGAAAACCAGGCACCAGGCCGGCTGGCAGACCTCAGCAGCCTGAAACCTTCATTCGCTCATCCAGGTAATCACGCATCTGGGGGACCATCTCATCCACCTGGGGTCAGGGTTCCTGGGAGTATCCTGGCTTGTGAGGCTCCTCACTACAGCATCCTTAACATGAGGAAGTCTTGTCTGTGCCTGCCAAGGGTCAGCTCCCCAGCTCCATGGGCCATGGGGAAGACACGCCTACCCGGGCCATGAGCTCTCCCTATGGGTGAGCTATAAGCACCCTCCCAGCACACCCCTGGATTGCCGTTTTCCCAGATTGGCTGCTCCTAAAGAAGCAGGACCTGCTTACCAGGGATGTCTCAGATCCCTGCGCCGCGTAACACCCCGCGCCGAGGGACGCCCGTCGCGACAGCGAGTCCAAGTGTATTTGGCAGCGTTGGAGAGACGTGAGAAGCATCAAGGCCCGGGACTGGAGACAAGTGGCTACGTGGGAAGCAAACCCATCCCCTGCGTTATAGCGCTTCGTCGAGATCAACCAGATACATGGTGATCTATTGATAAATATAAATAAATATAATGGAGATTGCCTATCTCCTAGAACTGGAAGGGACCTTGAAAGGTCATTGAATCCAGTCCCCTGCCTTCTCAGCAGGATCAAGTACCATCCCTGATGAATTTTTGCCCCAAATCCCTAAATGGCCTCTGCAAGGATTGAACTCACAACCCTGGGTTTAGCAGGCCAATGCTCAAACCACTGAGCTAGCCCTCCCCCCCAATGATGTTTACTTCCCCGCAACGGCTTTGCAAAGTGGGCTCCTGCCAGCATGGCAGCGACTCTCCTTGTACGCCACAGAACATGCTGACATTTCCTCTGCTCAGTGGAGAGTCCGCAGTACCTGTCTCCCTAGTTATACCCCCACGTGCCCTTGTTTTTACTTATAAACCATTTAACCCCTTCCTTCCCCAGCTTTCTTCTGTCACGGCTCAGTTCCCCAACTTGACACTCCGAGTACAGACCTCGGGGAGGGCGACGAGTAGAATAAACTCTGCAAATCTGTCTCCGGGACTTCCAGACACAAACTTGTTCCATCTCAGTTTCCCTGAGATCCAAAAAAGACAAGACTGGTTCCGTGCTGCCGCCACCCAGGTGACTAAAAGAAAATATAAACTAAATCCTTTTTTAGGGAAGAGATCCCTTGGGAATCCCTTGCCTAAGGCAAGCTCTCCCCACTGCCCCAACCTCTGTTTTGCTTGGAGTTGGGAAAAGAAACCGAGGGAATCTGCAGAAAACAGTGGACTCTGCTTGGTAACTAGTCACGTAAATTTCAGGACACTACAATGAACCAGTATCGGTTAATCAAAACAAAAGGAAAACTCTTTTATGATCAAAACAAAACTACTGTTGCGAGCATAGTAAACTGACTAGGTGGTAAATAGCCGGGAAGTGATATAGACTCAGGGAAAGTCCCTGCTGTAATCCTTAGTTACAAAAGAGAAAAACGATTAGCCAGCTCAGACACGACTTCCAAACAAGGAAAATAATAAACTCCGACGGACTATCTAAATGTTTTCCTGCTTAAACGTTTCAAGAAGTCCGTTCCTGGAGAGAGAAGCATCTCCCATATCCCTCAATACCTGGAAGACACTGCTCTGATCTCAAATAAAGGAGAGAGGAAAAACCCCTCTGTCCCGGTTTGAAATTCCTATCTGCATTTTTATTGGCTGACTGCCCAAACCCCTTCCCGAGCTGGATCTCCAATTGACCCTTTCCTCACTGTTCAGGTAAGTCAGACTCTCCTTCGCAGCTCCTATTTATGACACTCTCTAGCCACAATTCCAATTTCTGATTAGCCTCAGGCTCAGGAATGCAAATAGGTCTTTCCCGTGAGCGTCTCTCAGAGGGGCAGCCGGGTGATTCACGTAGCTGGAGCCGTGAACCGGAGTCACCGTTCAGCTGTAGTGCAGACCTAGGCTTGGTAATCAAGTCCTTGCTTCCAGAGGGCTGCCGTGTGGGCGGAAAGGGGAACGGAGCAGGTGCTGTGGCGTGTTCTCTCTGTACCTCCAACGAAGGATGGCGCTTGTATGTTACAGGCTGTTGAAGACTATGAGAAGAAGTGCCCATCCAGGCTGGTGTCAACACTGCTTCAGACCCATAAGCCCCTGCCCTTTAATTCATGTTACGTGGTGTCCAGTCCATCAAACATAGAGGTGACACCCAAGGTAAGTGAGAGGAGGCTGGGACAGCGTAAAACTCTTGGGTTCTGTTCCTTGTGCTTGGATTTATCATGAGTCAGAGCAGGGGGCACCGTGAATCAGGCGGTATGTTGATAATTTGTCTAGTCAGTTGCTTGACCAGGTGTAACCCTTTGATTTGTCTCACCTTCTCCTCAGCTGTTGGGAGTAGGCCACATTTACCCTGACTGATTTAGCCTAATTAGCGCTGGTCCTCTGCGTAGTAATGTAACACTCCGTGCTTTGCATGCGTATATGTCCCTGCCAAACTGAAGTTTCTGCTTCCTGCATCTGAGGAAGTGGGCTGCAGCCGATGGAGGCTTGTGCCCCAATATATGTGTTGTCTGTTTCTGCAAAACAACCTGGAGTCCTGTGACATTTTGGAGACTAGCCCAGGGAACCCTCTGAAACTTGACCAGGCTTGATTCTTGATTTCGTTATGAAATGTGCTCGAGAGACCAAATAACTCATGTCAGTCAGGCCTCTTCGTATGCTACAGGAAAAAGGTTCGGTATGATCCCAGTCTCGGAGGATCTGTCCCGTGCAAAAATGGGACCTTCACCTTGCACAGAAAATGTGCTCCCTAAAGTCAGTGTCCCCCTCTAATTTTTGCCACCCATGTGTGGAATACATTTTGTTATATGCACCAAGGCATGTGTGGATGTGCACCACCAGTACAACTCTCACTGCCAGCTGTGGGCGTTCTGCTAATCAGCTGCGCAGCACCTGAATCTCTCCTGGGGGGCTACCCAAGTGCTCGGCTTCCAGTGATCACTGCTCAAAGTTATGCATTTCAGCTCTTACAGGCTGCACGTTTCTTTAGATGTCACTAAAATCCAGCCCACCAGCGGGTGCCAGTTCCATAGCTTCTTTTATCCCACCCTTTGCTCTGTTCTACTAGCTAGTTCTCGCTTTTACTAGTATCCCAGGTCCTGCTCTGCGAAGGTCCCGTCCCTAGGCTTGTAGTAAGACCTAGAACAAGTTTGTATCTTGATTCTGGCAAATTTCCTGTTTGCTTATGCCAGACACTTACTTCAGCTAGTGCAAGGTGTGATGGGACACATGGTGTGATTATCCTGGCCTAGTCCATCCTGGTAGGCTCCATCCCTGTCACAAGATTTGTGCTGATTGTTATTGGTGCTTAATGTATACTACTATATAGGGGATGGATAATGTATACTACTATATAGGGGATGGATAATGTATACTATAATGATTTTTTTACGCTAGCCAGTGTATATTAGTCAGCACTTTGGCAGGAGAGTGAGGCCTACTGGTTAGAGTAGGGGAGTTAGGACTTCTGGCTTCTTCTCCCAACTTAGGAGGAATTGGGGTCTCTGGGGTTACAGGAGGGGTCCTTGGAGCCCAAACTCGTGGGCTCTGTTGCCAGCTGTGGAAGAGGAGTGGGGTCTCGCGGGTTAGAGAGGGAGATGTGGACTCAGAATCGTTGCCTTCTATGCTCCGCTCTGACTTTCTCACTGTGTGACTTTGTGCCTCAGTTTCCCCAATCCCAAGACGGGCCAGAGAATGATTCTGATGATTCAGAACTCTCCGTGTGCTGCTCTAACATCCCATATCCCCTTTCGCAGGAGCTGGAGTTTTGCAACATGGAAGCAGAGTGTCTGCAGTCGTATCTGGAAATCTACACCAAGGACATCCAGGCGGGACTGGAGTTCAGCGTGGTGGAGAAGGTCAACAGGGAACCCATCTGGGAGGCCCATGTGAGACCAGGTAGGTTCAGCTCTTCAGGAGCGGTTTGTGCGTGGGGCTGGAGATGGCGCGTTCCAAACCAAGGAACAGCGTCTGAGTCTGGGGACCCATCTCCTGTCTGACTCCCCCTTTCTGTCTCTTCCAGAGGATGCCACTCTTTCCGTCTCATCTGCCCAAACTCAAACAGGTCAGTAGCAGTGCCCCGAGCCCCAGACCCCCGCACCTACTATCCAGTGTCTCCTTTCAGTACCCCCCAGCGAGAAGTCCAATGGTGTTAACTCCCATCTAGCCCATGTGTTGTGGGGCTGTTAAAGAGCAGTCGAGACCCACAGCAGAGGGGGCTGCATTCAGTGCTGGGAGAGGAATCTACCCAGCACTGTTCTGTGGTGACCAACGGCTGCGCCCCACCTTAGAGATGCTGGCGCTGGGCGAGCGGTCCCTCTGGATCAAGGCTAAATCCGGTGATGTTGGCTTGGGAAAGGTAAGACTATCAAGAGACAGCCTGAAAACCCTCAGTTCCCTTCTCTCTCCCCTCCCCTAGATGAGCACTTTGTCCACCAGCACTGAGAACAGCTGATCCAGCGGGTCGTGGCAGTGGGGGGCAACCCCGTTTCATGGTATGGCCCCGTCCTACACCTGGAGCAAACCCAGAGCATCGGAGCGGAGAGATCCGGCGTGCAGAGGAAGTGGCAGCTGCATAAACGGGACCGTGACTGCAAAGACTGGTTCTCCCAGGCATGGAAGGAGCAGCCCGGACCTCTAGTGGAACAGCTAGAGGAGAGACAGATTGTCCCGTGGGAGCAGCCGCATTCTTGGGGGGCACAAGATGTGGCTGAAGATCTCCTCCCAATTCCAACTGACCAGCCCGGAATCCATCACCTGACTGACACTGTTATGGGTTAAGGTGTTCTGCTTCGTAACACCCCCAGCTGATTGTGCGAAGGCGACTGTCTCGTGAGAACAGCCGGTGCCTGGGAGCTGGGGTTCCTGGCTGCCGTTCCTGGCTCTGGAAGGGGAGAGGGATTAATGTTTGGGGTGGGGGTTGCCCGGGTTGTGTCCTGAGCCAAAGCAGGGAGGGTGAATTCCAGAGTCAAGGTTCCTGCATGGATCATGCTCTGCCGGCTGCTCTCTTATTTAGGCTCCGTTTCTTTCGCTGTCCGGGCTGCTGCGCCCGGGAGCCGCCTTCGAACGGGGGAAATCTTCCTCCAGCGTCTGACCTTGGCTTCCCTGCCAAGGGTGTGTTTGGCTGGGTCGCCTCAGGAAGTGATGCTGGTGCTGCATCTGCGGAGGCTGTTGCGTGTGCGGGCGGGCTGACTCGGGTGGCTGAGGGCCGTTGGTAAAAGATCGGTTTACATATGATTGGGTCCTGCCCCCCTGCAAAGGGAGCTGCTCCCAGACCTGCGTACGGCGGCTGGTGAGTAAGGCCGGCCAAGCTGTAACCTCACCCACAAGGGTCCACCGCCGGCAGACTCAGAAATACCGACTCGCGTTAGGGTCTAGGGGTTCAGGCCTGCCTGTAAGGGCCTAGATTGGAAGAATTTAGGTGGGTTCTTATCACTTAGCTAGTTACAGGGGTATAAAAGCAAAGAATCTAACTCTCAGCCTGCGTGTGGGGCATCTCTCGCTATGAGACTCTGAGGCCTTGCTCTTAGGCTATCGGCCTTTGGCTAAGCAGTGGGGCAGCCATGGCAGCGAAGCATCCGGTCACACCCTCGCATGTCCCAAACCATGAGAGAGGCCGGCCAGTCTCTCACCTCCTGGTAAAAGGAAGCGGCTAGAAGATTTAAAGAAAATGTAGGTCAATAGTTTCCTGTCTGACCAGGACTCACCGAATTGGGGTTGTGAAACCCACATTTAGTTATGCTTTTCTTATTAAGGTCCCCACTTCGCTGTTGTTTATCTGTGTGGCCTCTGCCTGGCTCTTTGTTTCTGGCGGCTGTTTAATTAATTTTGCTGGGTGTAAAGCAATGAAGGGGGGGGTGATATCTTCGGTTAGATAATTGTATTGCATGATGTTAGGACAGGTTTGTTACATCTCCGTAACGTAGTTACGGGGTAGCTGAGACTGTGACTATAGAAGTCGGGGGCAAACAGGAAGTTGGTTGGGAAAAAGGGAAACCGGATTCGTGTTGGCTGGAAGCTCACCCCAGTAAACCTCAGATTGTTTGCGTCTCTGGACTTCGGGTAGCGCTGTTCTCTGTTCATGCCGGGAGGTGCAGGGAAGGGGGAGGCTGAAGGCAAAGCCCTCCAACAATTCTCCAGAGACCGGCAGACAAAGGAAGACCTTTTGCAGAAATAGCCTGAGCTTTACCAGACTTGGGGCCTTCTTCCTGATCCAGCGAACAGGCCAGGCCGTCTCACTCAGGCAGGCACTGATCCTTGTGGAAGGTTTAGAGGGCCTGGCCTGCTGGGGTCCCGTAAGACAGGTGGGTGAGCTTCTAGTGTGTAGGTTTTGGGGTGTTTTCTCTGCAGAGCTTTTGCCTTAAGGATCAGCGTGCTGGCTCAGGCCAGGCCTGTGTCCCTGTGCTGGGGAGGAGCGCACACCCCTCCTGAGCGCGCTCCTTCGCCAGGACTGGCTGGTGGCCAGGCTGTCTGTGTGGAGATCGCTCCCCGTAACCGGGTCCAGCCAGAGCTGTCCTGGCCAGAGGACAGTGGGGCGGCCGCCCCAGGCTCTGCGCTTTGGGGTTCCCCTGGCAGCTCCCTCCCCAGTCCTATGGACGGGACTCGTGGGGCCCAGGGGATTACCTGGGGGGCCTGGCCTGGCAGGCAGCAGGGGTGGCCTCCCCACACAGCAGCGGGCGCTGGAGCGATGCAGCAGCCTGCTCTGTCCCCCCGCCTGCCTCCCCGCCCTGCGCTCTGCTCCACCACGAAGCAGCAGCAGCAAGTGGAACAATCTGGCCTTGGCCCCAACCTGAGCAGCGCAGAGGCTGGGGGAGCAGGCGGGGCTGAGGTGCTCTGCTGCAGCCTGTCACGTTACTGGATTTTAAGGGGAGAAGCCAGATCACTGTTGCACCCATGGGGGGGTTACCCCAAAGTGTATGCAAAGGGGGCCATGTGAGGTGTCATGTGAAAGCTTCTGTTCTGCTGACTCTACATGTGCTATTTACGTACTTGTATGATACCTGTATGTGGAGTTATAAACATCCACTCGTAGGGATGCTGGAAAATTCTCCGTCTGTGGCTGAGCAATAGGCAAGAATGCTCAGCCCGTGGCTGTGCTAATTAGCAAGGAGACAGTGACTCTCTAGGTGCCAATACTCACCTCAGGAATGTGACTGATACCTGCAAACCAGCCAGGGCCTAAGGCAGTGGTCTCCAACCTTTTTACACCCAAGATCACTTTTTAAATGACAGACCAAGCAAAGATCTACCGCCCCGCCCCTTCCTTGAAGCCCCGCCCTCTCTCTTCTCCTCCTCTCCATCACTTGCTATCCCCAATCCTTATACTGCTACTTTAAAAAAAAATTCCCACCATTCCTTGCAGCTACTCACCTGTGCTGTTGCTCGGTGAGTAGCTGCTCCTCAAATGAGGAAATCTAATGTAAATGTACTGCACAGGCGCGCAGTTCAGAGAGGGCTCAAGAGCTACTCTTAGAGCCTCCGAGATCTACCGGTAGATCACGATCTACTGGTTGGTGACCACGGGCCTAAGGGCTACCAGCATGGGACGCAGGGACAGGTCGTTGGACCATGTGACCTGCTCTGGCCAGGAGGATGCCAGGAGAGGTATGTACGGGCCATGTGGCACCCTCCATCTTGTCTTGAGTTCAGCTCCTGATCCCAGGTGCAGCCTTGCAGGGAATAATGGGCCGGAAAGAACGGTGGGCCCATCTGGACATAGGACGCCAGAGACTTTTAAAACAGCTGTTTGTAACATCTCTGCTAACAGCCCGTATTGAGAACTGAGAGATTCAATGCATGTAATTTATTATCCTTTAACAACCTTGCTCTCAGGCTTTTCTTTCTTTTAGTAATAAACCTTTAGATTGTAGATTCTAAAGGACTGGCCCAGCGTGATCTTGTGGTTCGGATCCAGAGTGTAAATTGATTGGGACCTGTGGCTGGTTTCTTGGGACTGGGAGAACCCGTTCGGGGTGGCTGAGATTGGGTTCTATAGCCCCTCACCTGTGTGTTAGGCCCGGGGCTGATTGTGGCACAGGGAGAGCTGGGGTTTCTGAGGGGTTTTGCTCATGAGGCTTCAGTCTGGCCGGATTGGCAGTTGGAGCGCTCGGTGTGACTGGTGTGTGGCCTATTTGGGAAGGTCTCCAGTCTGGGCTGTAAGGAGCCTGGCGTTTTGAGCATTTCGCTCTGAGCAGATGCCTCAGCGGTGCCCAGACCCGGTGCGGTCCGTCACACGTGGCGGTTGGGAGATGGGCGGCTGCTGGGTCGCTCCAGTGCTCGCTGCTGTGATTGGTGGGCAGCCTGACCCCTGCTTCCGCCCCACGCCAGGTCCCCCAGGTAACACCGGGTAGCGTAGCTTGGGGGAGGAGACATGGGCTCAGGGCTGCGGCAGAGGGTGAGGGGCAAAGGCCCTGCCAGACCACAGGTGTTGCCGGACCAGAGAGAGTCAACCTGTATCCAAAGTCAAGCCCAAAATTCTCTCCGGCGAGCCAACGGGCCTGTCCCGACGTGTGCTACACGCCTCAACTCCCAGCCACGCAGGAGCCTCCAGCTCTGCACCCCAGGACTGCTCCATCTTACACCGCAGGGCCCCGTGGGCAGTGCAAGTTTATTAAGTAGCTCCCCCCTCCCGCCCCATGTGGCATGGACCCGCCCTAAACAGCTGAGCTGTCCCAAGACTTGACCCAGAGTGCGCTGTGCCGGTACAACAGAAACCTGCTGTATTGGCAGGGCTGGGGGAGCAGGCTGGGCTGGACCAGCCGAGTCCACGCGCAGGCCGGCGGTAGTGGAGAGGGCAGGGAGCGTTGCCTTCAGAACATAACTAGCAAATGCGCGTGCGCAATCCTGCCTTTTACTCCTAGCCAGCGAGGCATCGGAGAGCCACCCAGAGCCGCGGCCCAGCACCCCGGGGCGCTTGACGGGGTCTCGAGATTTGGCTGCCACAGTCGCAGCAGGGGTCGGCAGCCCCTGACCTCACTGGGTCCCCGGTCAGCTCCCTCCCTTTGCCCCCAATGGCCGGGCCTGCGTACTTCGTACAAAACATCATTCCAGGCCGGTGGTGAGTGGGGGGTCCCAGGGTGCTCCTTGGAGAGAGAGCGAGTCCCAGCCAGGAAGCAGAATGGCGTACCCAGCTGGGGGCACTGGGTTGAACCCAACATGGGCAGATTAATCCAGATTGGCCAAGGAGCGGAGTCTTGCGTCTACGCTGGTGTTGGCCCCCGTCCCAGACAGGGTACGGAGCTGGCCGGGCCTCTGCCCTGCGCCCGAGCAGCCAGTCTCACATCCCCTGCAGCTCTTGGATGAGGAATTTCTGCTTGGCCTCCAGCGCCTGGTAGAGCCGGTCCTTGCAGGCCTGGTTCCAGCTCGGCACCAGCTCGTACAGCTTGCGCATCTTCTGCGGGTCCGTGCGCTCGGCCCGGACGCTCTGATACTGCTCGTTGTCCAGCACCCTGGGGTACAGCTCGTCCAGCACGCCGTCCACCGCCCGCACCCGCTGGATCAGCGCCGCTCGGTGCTGGTCGATGAAGTGCTCGCCTGCGGGGCGGGGGGACGAGAGAAGAGAATGGCTCTTTCCCTCGGGTTGTGGGGCAGCGAGAGCTTGTGTTTCTCCTAACGCCGTCCCAGCTTTGTACAAGACTGACAGCTTCCCGTGTCGCTCGTACAGATTGCTCCCCCACCACGGAAAGGCAGCCACCTCTGGGGTGCAGCAGAGCAGCTGTACTACAACGGGGCTTCTCACTTAGCAGTGAAATGCAGCTGCCGCTGGGGTGGGACATGGCAGCTGTTTAGAAACAGCAGTGGGCAGGGATCACTCGTGAAGTGCTGAAATGCAGCTGTGTCTGGGGTGGGGCAGGCCAAAGAACAGGGACTAAAATTGATCTGGCAGGTGCCCGGCCCAAACACTGTTACTGAGTCTCTCTCGTGATCTCTCTTCGGCCCAATGGCTTTTGGGATATTTTATACACAGTGGGACAGCTTCAAATCCTTCCTCTAGAGCATGGATTTTAACCAAGACTTCCCCCTCCCAGGTGAGTGCTCTAACCACTAGGCCACGCTGCCCATAGTTTGGGAATCTAGCCTGTTTTTTTTTCTTTGCTTTCACTAGAAGGGTCTGAAAGCGAAATCTAACTACCAGGACCCCTGAAACATTGAATGCTACCCGCTATGAATTCCAACCTCTGTCCCACCTGGTTTTTGGAGCTGCCAAAGCAAACAACCGTTCTTTGGCCAGCTCTGCTCATGAGCCATAGCAGCCTCATGGCTTTCCAGTGGGGCGAGCCCCCAGGCTCCCAGGTGTCAAGAGGAGTCGACCTGGGAGGATGAACCATGCTGCACACCAAATGGTCACACACAGTCGCCTGGGCTTTCCCGAGGGTTTTGTGCCTGCTGGGATCAGAGAGCCGGGCTGCGGGTCGGGACCCCACTCACCTGACTGCGTGTGGGCAGATGAAACACGGGGCATCACGTCTTCTGGAAGAGAGAAGGGAAGAGGAGTCGGGGGGCTGAGTCCCAAGGGGCCGGGTTAAGGTGGCAGCTGCAGGTACGTCATGCTGGGGCCTGTGTGATCTGGTTGGCTAAAGCGGTCACGTTGTCCTCTGTATTTACTGCCACCCCTGTTGCAGCAGTACAGCCGGCGGCGCTGGGCCCCAGAGCGCCCGTTTATTTAGCTAGCTGGAGCCCTGGGTCCCTACGCTGCTCTGGCTAATCTCGCTAATCGAATGGTCCATTTCGTTGGCTGCTGGCCCATCTACACACCTGCCCAGCCATCCTCCCTGCACAATGATCCTTCCCCCTCCACACACAATGATCCTTCCCCTCTCCACACAGCTACCTCCCCCCTCCCCTCCCAATCCGCGTCCATCCACGCACAGCCTTCCACCTGTCCATCCAACCTCCACAGACAACGTTCTAGCTCTCCCTCCAGCTGTCCATTCTCCTGCACACCCATCTGCACACCCATCTACTCATCCGCATACGGGCCGTTCCATCCATCCACCACCTCCCATCCCACACGGCCCTCTCCATCCCTCCGTTTCCACAGACACCATTTCCATATCTATCCATCCACCCATCCCCAGGCGCCCGCATTCATACCGGCAGCGGTATGTGCACCGTCCCCCCCCCCCCCCACTGCGTCTGTCCCCAGCTCCTGCTGGGCTGAGCCTACCTGCTCTCACCGAGGCCTTCCAGATGGGTTCCCCTTCCACCTTCTCCAGCAGGCTGAGCTGCAGCCCCTGCTGCATGTCCTGGGTGTAGATCTCCAGGTAGGGCTGCTCCAGCTTGGGGTCCAGATACCAGAACTCCAGCTCCTGGTGGGAAGGGAAGATGATCCATTAGGAATGACCCTGTTGGATCGGTACTGATTGCAAGGGGAGAGCGCCCCCTGCTGGGCCCCTGCCTGCCCCCTACAGCACAGTGCCCCCTGCTGGGCCCCTGCCTGCCCCCTACAGCACAGTGCCCCCTGCTGGGCCCCTGCCTGCCCCCTACAGCACAGCGCCCCCTGCTGGGCCCCTGCCTGCCCCCCTACAGCACAGCGCCCCCTGCTGGGCCCTGCCCTGCCTGCTCCCTGCAGCACACTGCCCCCTAGTGCTGCCCTGGGGTACTGGACTAAAAAAACGGATTGTGACCTGAAGCATCCCCTAGTGCAGCCCCACTGCACTCCCTGTCGCACAGCGCCCCCTAGTGCTGCCCTGGGAGCAGAACAGAGTAAGGACTGGCCAGGCCAGTGTTTCTAAGCCTGTCACTCACCTCAGGTATCACCTCCAGCAGGGAGGAGCTGGACACCACACAACAAGAGCCAAATTTCAAGGGCTTGGTCCTGGCAGGTTTGTGCACACGCCTAGAGGGGCATTTGGACTCGTGGTCATTGATGGCCTGTAGGGCACAAGCAGAGCCAGCCTCAGTTTGTCATCTGTGAAATGGGAAGAATAATGCTCTATTGGGCGTGTAGTGGTGGGGCAGCTCACTCCAGCAGGAGCAGGGGGGGCTGTCTGAGGGTCTCTCGGTGGTCTCATCCGGGGCCCTTGTTTTGAACTTTTGATTGCACCCCTTGATCCTGCTTTTTTTTTTATCATTTGTCCCTCAAAATTAGCTGAGCCCTGGGCCCAGTCACCCCTCCTGCAAAATTGGGGAAGGGGCTTTTAGAAGTGGGCAGTCTAGTGCCCCCCTTGGGTTCAGATCGTGCTCACTCCAGCAGGGAGAGGGTTACAGACAAGCCAGTGGTTTGCACAAACTGGCCAATTAAGGCGGGGAGCAGTCAGCCAATCAGGGCCGGGCTGGGCTCTATAAAAGGCTGCAAGTGCTGAGGGGAGTTCATTCTTGCTCCAGCTGTGAAGTGGGAGGGACCTGCCAGGGAAGCTACAGAGGGTGCCTGATGTAGAACAGAGCTGGTCAGCTCTGGCCTGACCCTGCTCCCGGGCTGCAGGGCCTGAGACAAGGCCTGAGGGTGCTGGGGAGGCAGCAGGTCCATACCCCCCCCCCCTTAACAATGAGGAGTGCTGCAAAACTTAATACAAAAGTTCAGTTTTCTCCAAATTCAGTTGTGTTGAGGTACCCCCAGGGGTGTCTCGAGTACCCGCTGGTTGAGAAACACGGTCCTAGAACACCGGAACTGGCAAGGACCTCGAGAGGTCGAGTCCTGACCCCTGCCCTCGCAGCCGGACCCAGGACGCTAGACTTCAGTTTGCCCCTGAGGCAGAGGCTAAATGGTGACTGGCTGTGGGTCACTAAGACAAGATGGGTACAGGGGCTTGGGGCTCCCTGGGGGAGGCCCCGGAGTGCAGGGCGCTGCCCCGGCAGTAGGTGAGGGAAGGGCGCTATGGGCTGGGGGAGGTGTGGGGCTTGTAGAACTCAGAAGGCTGATAACTGAGGGTGAGACACCGGTCAACAGGGGGCGCTCTAGGGCTGGAAGCGCTAATTCCCAGAGAGACCAGCAGGAGGCGCCGCACCGGTGAGTCGAAGCCCATAACCGGTCTATTTAAATCGTTTACTGCCTGAGACTGTCTCCTGTGATGTGTCTGCGCGGCGGCTGCCACGATGGAGTTCCTGGGCAGTGCCTGTGATCTGTGCTCCCGCCCTGGCTCCCCCGGGGGCCTGCCCTCCGTGCCCGGTTACCTGTCTCAGGGAGCAGTCATTGGGGATCAGGTAGAGGTGCAGGGTGGTGTCGGCGGCCCTCAGCGCCCGGTAGAGCAGTGCCAGGGAATGGACTTTGGCCTGGCATTTAGACTGGATCTTCCTCCAGAGCACGCCCAGGGGGGAGAAGCTGGGGTTCTGCAGCGTGGCGTGGAACAGCCGCACCCCCGTGGGCTCCACCAGGGCCATCCCCTCGTCAACAAAGTGGGCGATTCGCAGCCGGGAGCCATCGGCCTCTCCCCCTGTGGGTGGAGGATAAAGCACACAGGCGTAGTTGGGGAGGGAGGGAGTGGGGGCAGAGGGGAGCCAGGACTCCTGGGCCCTGGCTCTGGGAGAGGCACAGAGCCTGGGGGCAGGACGAGGAAGATCAGGGGAAGTTTGGCCACTAGTGCTCTGTCCCAGGCTGCAGTGGAGCTAGGACCCGGCTCGGTCGGAGGGCTGCAGCTCCGGCTGTTGCCAGGGACGGCTCAGGAGAGGGTGGTTGCTGTAACGTGGCAGGCGATTGGCTGGGATGCTAGGTCACCGTTCCGGCGAGGGCCTGGGGCTTGCCATTGCCACGTGCAGTTCTTGCTACCGGGATTATTTTCCTGCATACCCACGAGGCACAGGAAGTGCGGGAGGTGCACCGCAGCCACGGCCCCGGCTGAGTCCACCTGGATGTTGAACAGCGGCCCGGCCACCATCCACTGCTGCTTCTCCGAGGCGCCCAAATGCCAATCCCAGGAGTCGTATCTGTACAGGACGGTCACGGCGGCCCTCACCTCGAACCCCAGTTCGGTTTCAGAGCAACGGAAGGAGCCTGCCTTGGGGAGCTGAACCCTGCACGGTGCGGGGAGAAAAGGGTTAAACGGCCCTGTCCTAGCTGAACTGGCCCCAAGGGCCCTCACATTTATCCCCTTAACTCTGCCCCTAGTTCAGCCCTGGGCTTTGATATCAGGGTTACTCTGTAACCAATAACAGCAGCTGGGTGACTGAGAGAAAACGTGGCCTTTCTCAGACCCCATCCCTTTGAGGAACAAAGGCGAGTCAGAATAATCGAGTGGATTCATTCTGCTCCCCTACAACCTCCTTGTTACAAAGGGGAATAGTCTTCCCCGTTTAATAGATGAGGAAACTGAGGCACGCAGATGAGAAATGACTTGTCCAAAGTCACCAGGTGAGAAAGTGGCAAAGTTGAGAAGAGAACCCAGATTTCCCCAGCCACAGCTCCTCTGCTCCCACTCCCCAGCCTCCTGCTTCCCTCCCCGTGCGGGGGAGAGACCCCAGGAGTCCTGATTCCTCAGCTCCGATCCCCTACTCCCCCCCCCTTCCCAAGACTCCTGATTCACTCACCCCTTGTGCTCACCTGTACATCTGATTCCCATCTGGGCCCTGAAAGGTCTCCGGTTGGATTTCTTCTGCAGGATCCTAGAACAGAAACACCCTTAACTCAGCCCCACCGGGGGAAGGAACCTGGACAGCTGATGGACAGACAGACAGACAGGGATCTAGGCAGAGAAGGATCTGAGGTATCCCACAATCCTTTACCTCCTCTGGGGGACACAAGTCACACTTGTCCTGTCCCCAGGGGTCCTGGCTCAGCTCCGCACTCTGGCTGGTCTCTCCTGCAGCAGAGAGGGGGAAAGGCCCTTTCACACCCCACGTTCTCACAGTGCTGGACAAGCAGCCCCGGCCCCATGCAGTGCAATGCAACCTGGGCCATTCCAACGGCAAACTCCCCCCAGGATGGGCCTGGTCTGTGCGTTAACCCAAGGCTGTCACCGCAGCTGTGCAAGGAGCGCTGGGCTCACGACGCCCGTGGGATGGGCTGTTTTGAGGGAGAGGGTGTGGTGGGGAAAGCTGGGGTCAGGCAGGGGTGTCAGGGCATCACGGGGAGCAGAGGGGGAAGGACGTGGCCTGGGTGGAGGGAAGGGGAAGCCCAGAGAGCGCCTGCACCCAGTGGAGATTAAATCTGATACCCTTAACTCTGCCCCCTGCTCAGTCCTCGGCTTTGCTATCTGTAACGAACCACAGAAGCCTGGCTGCACCCCACTTCCCGCCCCAGCTGGGCTGTGATCAGAGGATGGTCAGAGCTACAAGGGGACATTTGATGTGTCTCTGCCCGATTCCAGCCTCACTCACCGGCAGCCCCAGCTGCAGCCCCGGCGGAGAGAAGCAGGGCCTGTTGGCAGATGATCTCTGGGGAGGGAATGAACGATCAGTCATGTCAAGAACATTCTGATGAGTTGGGGTTGGTCCTGCTTGGAGCAGGGGGCTGGGACTGGCTGACCTCCCAAGTTCTCTTCCAACCCTCATCTTCTGTGAGTCTCATCTCTTTCCCCGGCTCGTTCCATCCCCAGCTGCATTCCAGGGACACACCTGCAGCCACCTCTGGGGCGGGACACTGTGGCTGTAACGGCCTCCCAGCAGCACTGCCCAGACATAGCATAGCCAGTGCGGAAATGCAGCCACCCCTGGGGTGCCACCGCTGCATAGCAACGTTGCACAGGGATGGCTCCCTGAGCGTGGAATTGCAGCTGCTTCTGGGGTGGGGCGCAGCAGCTGCCCAGTGACATTAGGGACAGGCAAAGAGAGAGAATCCGGATCCTACTGGACTCAAGCTGCTAGTGGAGAATGATGGGACCAGGAATAAAGTGCCCCATGGGCACAGGAGGGCAGAGGATCCGCGGCTGTCGTGGGCCGGTGCGAACGCTACCACGCTCGGCGCCACCTACCTTCAGCCTCGGCTGCTCCTGCAGCAGAACTGGGGGTGGATTCTGCCTCTCCGCCCAGAGATCCTGCAATGCAAAACAGAGGGGAGGGGCCAAACCACTGAAAACATTACGCCAAAGTCTGACCTCAGGTGTAAATCTGGAGTGGACCCCCCCCCCCCCCCCCAGTATCAGGGCTGCATCTTCCATCCCTCTGGGTGATTCTGGACTCACCTGCAGAGACCAGGTCTCCCCCCAAGGCACTGAGATCCAGCAGATCTCTCCGGAGCCGTGTAGGGCCTGTGGGTGAGAGAGACCAGTCGGCGTCCCTGACGGCTCCTCCGCCGGGCGCAGCGATTTCACTGCCGCACTTGCCGGCTCCTGGGTGTTGGGGCCTGACAGAAAGAGCCCCGTTCCTCCCTCCCTTTGCTCCCCTCAGACTCAAAATGGGGTGGGACCTGGACCATTTTACCCAGAAGATTGACTCCTGGTGGTTCTGTTCGTACGGATGACGATTGTACGGCTGCAAGCCAGAACCAAAGCTGTAATGACCCCATGTTCCTCTGTTGCGGGCTGTCCTGATCCACACACAGAAGACGCGGCTGGGGTAAGGCCCCCAAAGTCTGGGGCACCGCTGGGGCTTTGTGTCCACCTACCTGCCTCTTCCGACCCCTGGCCTGTGGCTCTGCTTTCTCCCCAGAGGATCTAGTTATCTTACAAGTGACAACGCCAGCCAGAGCCGTGAGCAGCACATCGATCCTGTGACAGAGCCATTCGAGCAGGAATGGACCCATTTCACAGGTATTTGCCACCCTAGGTCCAGCCTGTCAGGTTGTGACGTGACCGTGTGAATCGCCGGGACCGGAGTTTAACGTCTGGTTTAAAGCCGTTTCATTCGTGTCTTGCTGAGATAAGATCATGTCTCTCCTGGCTGCCAGGGGGGCACAGGGCTTCCGTGTCATAGTCTTGCATAGCGCCCCACAAACCCGAAAGACCTCCCTGACCACCGGCAGGGAAATTGGGCCCATCTTGGGTGTGTTTTCGAAAGGGGGTGAGGTGAGGGCAGAGAAAGAGGCTGAGCTCTGAATCTGGAGCAAATGGAAGGGTTGCAAGAGATTCCCAGCGAGGGAGGTTGGGCCAAAGATTTTCAGATGCGGCGCCGATTCGGCAGCCCGAGGAAGGATGTCTCTGGTAACCGGATCCTCTCCGAAGGAAGCAGAGCCACAGCCCAGGGACAGGAAGAAGTAGATGGGTGGACATTAACACTCAGCAGTGCCCCAAATGTTCAGGCACCCCACACAGCTGCATCTTCTGCATGTGGGTAAGGACGGCCCTGTTCAGAGGAGGGCAGCGAATGGGAGCCAAATACCGTCCATGAGAGGGGAGATTAAGAGGCCTGTTCTGTTCTAAGCCTTCCTGACCCCTCCAGGCAACCAGCTGAGGCCCAGAAGCATGAGACTGGATTTGGGTTGGTGTTTTACCGGGCAGCCAGTTGGCAGGGAGAATGAGACCAGCAGCCAGGGGTGTATGGGGGGGGGGGGGGGCATGGTGGTGGGGGGGGGAGAGACTATGAATGGATGGGAGTGACGGGCAAACAGCCAATCAGAAGAGAGGAAGGACTATACAGGATTGACCATCGCAGGTGGAGGTGGGGAGCAGGCGCGGGAGCAGATGAGGATACGTGTGGGGGACCTAACTGGCGGGCCCCACCCATCAACTCCTCCCACTTCTTCTCAGCGCCTCCTGCTGGGTGCCGATCAGCTGTGCAGAGGCAGGTGGGGCACCCCCGGAGAAATCAGAAAGTCGGGGGCTGTGGCCCCAGGAGAAGGGCAGGGGGGCACTGGCTGGCTCTCAGCCCTTGTCTCTGCCAGCTGGGAGGGTGGGCGGAGATCCCCGTGCCCAGCTGGGTCCTGCCGGCGGCAGAGGGAGGCGAGGAGAAGAGGCGGCGTAGCTGCCCGTGATGCAGTGTTTGGCCCTCGGGAACCCGCCCACCATGGACACATGGCTCTGGGGAGCAGGGACCGGGCTGGGGCAGACCCATGGGCCTGGCTACTTGGGAGCAACATGCAGGGGCTGTTTGCCCAAAGTACCTGGCCCTCCACCGAGTCCCTGCAGCGCATCAGGAGGGAGGGTCGGGAGACGGGGTTTGGGCTTTTTCGTCCCCTTCGTCGTCAACGTGACGGGTCCCAAGCTGGTATAAACACCCTCTTCGTCGGAAGGAGGCCGATTGTTATAGTACGGCGGGGGAGGGGGGGCTATTGTAGCCGGGTCCAGGCAGAGGGAGAGAGACAAAAGCATCAAAGAACAGGCCCAGCCACCCAATTCCTCCCTGCCCCAGGGGCCCACAGCGTCCTAGCACACTAGAATGGGAAGGCACCTCGAGAGATCACCGAGTCCAGTCCCTTCCCCTCAACTCCTCCCACTTCCTCCCAGCGCCTCCTGCTGGTGTCGATCAGCTGTGCAGACGGCAGCACCCAGCACCGTCTAGCTCATCCCAACCTGCTCTTAAATCTCTCCAGAGATGGGGATTCCACAACCTCCCCAGGCAACTTATTCCAGTGTTTAACCACCCTGACAGGCAGGACGTTTTTCCTAATGTCCAACCTAAACCTCCCTTGCTGCAGTTTAAGCCCATTGCTTGTTGTCCTAGCCTCCAAGGCCAAGGAGAACAATTTGTCTCCCTCCTCCTTGGGACACCCTGTTAGATCCCTGAGAGCTGCTCTCATGTCCCCTCTCAGTCTTCTCCTTTCCTGACTAAACCAGCCCAGTTCTTTCAGCCTTCCCTCCGAGCTCATGTTTTCTAGGCCTTTCACCATTAGTGTTGCTCTTCTCTGGACTTTCTCCAATTTCTCCACCTCTTCCTTGCAATGCGGTGCCCAGAACTGGACATAGGCACTGATGCTATGGACTGATGGACATAGGCCTCCAACTGAGGCCTAATCAGCGCCGAGCAGAGCAGAAGAAGGACTTCTTATGTCTGGACCATCAGAGCCATGGGCCCACCATGCCTGGCGCCCTGCCTGTGCCGTGAGCCAGCAGGGGCCGGGATGGCAGACCTCCTGCTCTCCTGCTTTGGGGCGTGTGCCTTAGACAATCCCTCGCGATGCCACGCAGCACCGAAATGCAGACACCTCTGGGGTGGGGCGTGGCAAGGGGCTAACAGCCGCACAGGGACAGGGCATGGACGGGAAGCCAAGACAGGAAGTGAATGAGAGTCGGGAGCCAGGAAAACTGTGTCGTGGCTGCACTTACAGGCCGGGCGCTTCTGAAGCTGTTTGTCCTTCTTGCCCATCAGCTTCTTCAGCCACTGGGGAGGTGACGGTAGAGCCAGGGTGGGGAAGGAGACTTTCATAAATGGCTGCACTGACCACCTTTCCCAGGGGTCCTGCGGCCTGGAGGTGCCCCCAGAGGGCCCAGCGAGAGCGTCTGGCTCCCCTCCGGGGCCTGGAGAGACACAGAAGGTGCAAATGACACACATGGCCCAGGACCCGCTCCCATCAGCTCCTGAAAGCCCAGGCTGCCCTCTCAGCAAAGGGGCAACTCGCCTGGGTTCCCACCCCCCTCCCTGCTGCCCTGGGCCCATCGGCCCCCTCCACCCGCAAGCGTGCTGCCCGCTGTCTCCCTTTGGCGAGCAGTGACCGCTGCTTGGAGGACACACGGCACTGAAATGCAGCCACCTCTGGGGGGCAGCCGGGCAGCTGCGAACAGCCGCAGAGGGGCAGTGCACAGCTGGAGTCCGGGACAGGAAGTGAGGAGGACGCCTGGCGGAGGTCGATCTTTAGGCTGCCCATAGGCTGCAGAGAGTGGTGGGTGCTGGGCTCGGTGTGTACGTGAGGCCGGCAGAAGCAGAGTTAGCATCAGAGCTGCCCACCTGTGGCCTCTGTCCCCACACCAGGGCCGGGGGGGGATGGAGTCCCTCTACCGACGGTTCCTGAGAAGGAAAACAAAACGTCACTCACTGACCCACTGGAAAACACGAGCCATATTGTGATCGCAGGGCCCTGGTGTAAATCCAGAGTGACTCCACTTTCCTCAGTTGAGACAGGGCTGGATTCAGATCTGCGTGACCCCGAGGAAACTCTGTAAGGAGCTGGCCCTAGATAGGCAGGGCTGTGGGGGCACAGTCCTCACCCCCTTTCCTGGGTGCTGCTGCAGCACAGCCTGTCTTTCTCCTTGGCCTCTGGAGGAGCATCCCTCCCCCTGGCTCCGCACAGCCAATGTTCCGCCTCATTCCCTCGCCCCATTTGTGTGTGGAATAAATTTTGTTCTTGGGCACTGAGGCATGAGTGGGTGTGCACCACCAGGAGGACCACATGCTGCTGGCTGTGGGCTCTCTGCTAATCTGCTGGGAGGCATTTGAATTTTTCTGGGGTGGCTGCCCAAGAACTCAGCTTACAGGGAGCATGCCCACCGCTACGGACTGGCCTCGTTGGCTAGTTGCAAGGCTCATCTGCACTGCAGCTGGCTGGGAATTTTTCCACCAGAATCTTTTTTTCCCCAAGACGCCAAAGACTCAACGGTTTGGACGCCCTAGACACAGGACCGGGCACGGTTTGGGATTCCAAATGGCTTTTCCTTTCCAGATCGCAGCTTCGAAAGAAAGGAGGGAGAAACCCACCCACCCTGACAGAGCACGAGGGGGGGGAACCAGCAGGGGGTGCCCCGTGGGACCAGAACCAACACAGGTTTTGTTTCTTCCCCGTTGCAGAGGGACTCGCGGTTTTGCTTTTCCTCCGGACTGGGGCTGGGAAAGTCCCAGAAAAGACGGCATGGGAAAGTCACGTCCCAGCCAGCTGCACTCACCCTCTGTTGGCTGATGCTTCCCTGGCTTGCCCCTCAGTTTCCTGAGCCACTGCGGAGGGCGGGGCAGGAGAGAAGAGGGTTTTTCTTTACCCCACTCATGCGCTGAACTGATGTCCATCAGGTTTAACGCAGGCTCCGGCTCTTTCCCAGGACATAAAACGAGACCAAGAGGGCACATGACTCACACAGGGCCTGGTATCTGCCTGATCAGCCCCCTAACTAATGGGCCCATCTAATCCGCATGCCCGCTCCCAATCCCGCTGCCTTGATTTGGGGCGTACAAGACACGGAGCGATGCTACACAGCATTAGACGGTGGCTGTCACAGGGTGCGGGGGGAGCTGGTTAAAAGCCACGTGGCCGTGCGGCACATGAAGTGCTCATCTGCAGCTAAAATGCAGCCACCTCTGGGGTGGGGTGCGGCCACTGGCTCACAGCCACGACATGACGTGCACAGACCCGAGTGCAGGACAGGATGTGCGCGCAAATCCTGAATCAAGCAGGCTTCAGGCTGCACGCAGGCCTAGGGACTTGTCCCGAGTGCGGCGGCCAGGAATAAGGGGCCTCATCAGCAGGGGGCCATGTTTTTGCGGCAGGGGGCCAGGTGCGTGTGAGACCGAAGGAAGCCGGGCTGTCTGCAGCTGAACTGCTGTGAGGTTCCGCTTCTCCAGGGAGCAACCCTGAAAGGCAAAGCAAAAGGTGACTGACCGCAGGCTGGAAAACAGTAGCCAGCTTCTGTGCTCTGGGACCCGGTGTAACTCTGGAGTGGGTCTCCTGAGGCCAGACTGGATTCACATCTCAGTAACTGCTGTGTAAAACTGCCAAGCGGAGGCTTCAGGGCATGGGGGGGAGAGAATGGAGGCTGCACAAGGTGATGATGATGGGCATCCAGCAATGTTCCCTCGATTTTTTATCCATGTGCAGAATAAATATTGTTACGTGCACCCAGGCATGTGCAGATGTGCACCACCCGCAGAGACGCTGCCGGCTGTAGGTGCAGGTGCTGTGCTAACCAGCCGGGCAGTATTGTATCTCTGCTCGGTGGCCACCCAGGCACACAGCTTACAGGGAACACTGGTGTGCAGAAGAGGCAGCGTGTATGGCATCACACAGCCCTGGTGGGATAAATGTCGTGACTTGACTTTGGCTAGAGAGGGGTGCAGCTTGTTCAGGAAGGACAGGCAGGGTAAAAAGGAAGGCAAGATACAAGAGTGTACACACTTGTTCTGAAGTCTAGAAGGAAGTGAGGGGCAGGGCAGTGGACAGTCCCTGGATGAGGACAAAAGTAGGGATAATGTAGGGGGTCTACAATAGTTTACTATAGACTCCCCAGGCATTGCTAGAACAAATAACAGAAATACCCCAAAATACAGGAGCCGGCAGTATTGGGGGCTGTTAACTCCCCAGCTCTCCATTGGAAAAGTCGTTCAGTAAAACACAAGGGCTACGTCTAGACTGGCCTGATTTTCCGGAAATGCTTTTAATGGAAATGTTTTCTGTTAAAAGCATTTTCAGAAAAGAGTGTCTAGATTGGCAGGATGCTTTTCTGCAAAAGCACTTTTTGCGGAAAAGCGTCCGTGGCCAATCTAGACATGCTTTTGCGCAAAAAAACCCCGATCGCCATTTTTGCCATCGGGGCTTTTTTGCGCAAAACAAATCTGAGCTGTCTACACTGGCCCTTTTGTGCAAAAGTTTTGCGCAAAAGGGACTTTTGCCGGAATGGGAGCAGTATAATATTTCCGCAAGAAGCACTGATTTCTTACAGTAGGAAGTCAGTGCTTTTGCGGAAATTCAAGTGGCCAGTGTAGATAGCTGGCAAGTTTTTCTGGAAAAGCGGCTGATTTTCCAGAAAAACTGGCCAGTCTAGACACAGCCAAGCTGTCCGGTAAGTTCTTGGAATGAATCAGGGAACCGTTTTGATTCAGAAGTGGAGAACGGAACCAGGCGAACAGCTGTTTGAGATTTGACTCTGTCCAGCACGTGGGGGATTGGTAGCAAGTCCGAAGGTAGCAGGCAGGGTGAGAAAAAGTGGTCCTGGAATGAGACATTGCGCGATTCTAAGGAGAGGAAGGAGCGAGAGTAGCTGGATGAGGACAATGGACTTTAAAACATCCAGCCTAACAAACTCAGAGCACTGATAGACCAGGTCTTAAGGGGAGACAATCTAAGGGAAAAAGCAGTTCAGGGGAGCCGGCTGTTTCTCAAGGAAACATTATTAAAGGCACAGCTGCAAACTATCGCCAAGAAGAAACAGGAAGAAGAAGAAGTGACCATTACAACTTCATGAGAAGGACCCGAACGACCTGAAAACCACCAAGGACTCCTGCAGGAAGAGGACAAATTGCGACAGCAAAAAGAGCACAGTAAGTGACATAAACGGCCGTAAGAAGAGATTCTTTACATACAGCAGCAGCCAGAGAAAGCGGAAGGAAAGTGCTGGCCCTCTACTTAGCAGAGCAGGACTGCTAAGAACACATGACACATCAGGGCGAGGAGCTTAGGGCCTATTTTGCTTTAGTCTTCACACTATTAATATGAAGAACCGGGGAATAACCTCAAGCTAAAATAGGGAAGGAAGCGGTTGAATATTTCGATAAGTCACATATTCTCAAATCTACAAGGCCGGATGAAATTCATGCCAGGGCACCTATGACCCATGCAATCTCATCTTGGGGCCTGTCGCAGGGACCTTTGAGAACTCACACGGTTTTATCTATCACTCTGAGAGGAAATTGCCCAGCTCTGTTGGGCACAGATTTGAGGTCTCAGCGGGAGAACTGTGTCCAGGCTGGGGTGCCGCACTGAACACACGTCCCCATGGTTGAAGGTCTAGAAAACACAAGCTGTGAGGCAAGGCTGAACGAATTGGGCTTGTTTAGTTTAGAAAAGAGAAGACCAAGAGGGGACATGAGGGCACTATTCACATATCTAAAAGGATGCCACAAGGAGGAGGGAGAACAATTGTTCTTCCCAGCCTCTGAGGGTGGAACAAGAAGCAATGGGCTTAAACTGCAGCAAGGGAGGTTTACGTTGCTACCTGTCAGGGTGGTGAAACACTGGTATAAGTTGCCTGGGGGGGTTGTGGAATCTCCATCCCTGGAGATATTTAAGAGCAGGTTGGACAGTCACCTGTCAAGGATGATCTAGATCAGGGGTTCCCATCCTTTTTCGGTCCCCGTACCCCCTTGGCTTTTAGTCAACCTTCCCGTACCCCCCATTCAATAGGAAAGGAAATAAATTCTAGACTCTAGAATCCACAACTTTTTCACGAACACGACTACTTTTGGAATATTTCAATTAGGATAATCTAGTTATTTACCAAATATTCCCCGTACCCGCTTCACAAGCTTCTCGTACCCCCTGAGGGTACGCATACCCCAGATTGGGAACCCCGATCTAGACGGTGCTGGGTCCTGCCATGCGGGCAGGGTCTGGACTCAGAGACCTCTCGAGGTCCCTGCCCGTTTTAGAGAGCTAGGATTCTGTGATTCTATGTTTACATGTCGTGGGGCAGTATGACTAAAACCGAGATCTGTCATGGCTGCTACGTCCCTCCATCTCCCCGGCCACTAGGCCAGTGATATTGTCCAAGAAGGATGCTGGGTTGGTTTGGCGTGATTGGGTTTTGAAGACTCCCTACTGGCTAGGAAGGGAGGGGTAGGTTAGATGGTGGGAGAATAGCTCTGAAGGGCAGGGAAGCTCACAACCAGGCTTCCAAAGGAGGTTTCCATGGACAGGCTGGACACCTGTCAGGGATGGCCCAGGTCCCTCAGATGCTTGGACTAAAGTCCCTCTCGGGGTCCCTTCCAACCGGGGCAATGGGTGAAGGTAGGACTGGGGTAGGCAAACCCCCAGCCCTGCCCTTTCTGCTGAGGCCCCACCCGCTGTGGGAGCCAAGCTGCCTCCCTGCCCCCCTGCACCACTGGGAGGCGGGGCAGCTGCCGCCTCCCCTCCCCCAGAGCACGGAGGAGGGCGGGCCCTCGAGAGCATCTACGATAGGCGTTCAGGGGGCGGAGTCTGGGCGGGGCCAGGCTGGCGGTTTGGGAAGGCAAAGCCTCCCCCTGCCTATGATACCTGCCACCCCTCCCTTCTAGCCTGACCTGTCTGTGATGCGCGGGGGTGTGGGGTGGAATAGGGGATGGTCCAGGACAGGGGCCAAGGGGCTGGGACACAGATAACGTGGTGGGGACAGCTGCCCATTCCCAGGGCCAGCCCTAGCCTTGGCTGCCAGCGATAGACTTGGGGAGAGAGGGGCGCAGTAGCTGGGCAGCGGGGTGTTCCAGTTTGGGGTGATGCAAAGGGACGGCTGGGCAGGGAGGAGCCTGGACCGTCCTGTGACGCCGTTCCTAGTCGCTAGAGCACAGAGCTGGGGGAGAACGCTAGAGGCACCAGGGACCCCTGGGGCAAGTCTCCTGCCTGGGAACTCACCGGCCTCGGCTGCCATTTCTTCTGCAATGCACGAGAGCTTTGCTAGCGAAGCCACCTGCATGGCATAGTCCTCCCCGTAGTAGCTGATCAGCAGCTCCACCAGGGCCCAAGGGCCTGCTCCCTCCAGCAGGGCCGGGGGGATGGGCTGGTATCCCTCCTTCAGTGCCACTTGGCTCAGCTTCTCCTTCCATCTCCGGAGCTCATCCTGCCTCATCACCGCCAGCATGTGCAGCAGGCGCTGTCTCCCCTGCCCCTCCATGCTGCCTGCCACTGCCTCCGCCAAGCAGAGAGAGAATCAGGAAGCTGCCTTGGGCAGCTGGAAGAAATTGCTCCACTGTAACCAACTCCCCACCCCGCCCCCTTGCCACACTCCTCGCTCCCGGGGGCCTGTTCCGCTCGCTCTCTGCAGCGCCGCCCGACGGCTCCGCTCCCGCCAGCCCCTCCTCCGCGCGCTGTACGGGGACACGGCTCACAGACCTTTGCCCACGCCCGCGGCAGCCTGTCCCGAAGTTTGCGCTGCCTGCCAGCCGGTGTCGCTGTTTAAACAAGCAGGAGGCGCCCATCTGGGGAAGCAGACTTAGGGAGAGGATCCTAGAATCCCAGGGCTGGAAGAGACCTCAGGAGTCATCGAGTCCAAACCCTGCCTAAAGCAGGACCAACCCCAACTCAATCAGCCCAGCCAGGGCTTTGTCAAACCAGGACTTAAAAACCTCTAGGGATGGAGATTCCACCCCTCCCTAAGGAACCCAGCCCAGCGCTTCCCCACCCTCCTAGGGAAATAGCTTTTCCTAATATCCAACCTAGACCTCCCCCATTGCTCCTTATTCTGCCACCTGTCACCACTGAGAACAGCCTCTTTGAACCCCCTTCAGGTAGTCGAAGGCTGCTCTCAAATCCCCCCTCGCTCTTCACTTCTTCTAAAGAAGCCCAAATCCCTCAGCCTCTCCTGGTAGGCCATGTGCTCTCCAGCCCCCTCATCATTTTGGTTGCCCTCTGCTGGACCCTCTCCAACGTATCCACATCCTTTCTGTAGTGGGGGGACCCAGAACTGGACACAATACTCCAGATGTGGCCCTACCAATGCAGAATAAAGGGGAATAATCACTTCTGTAGATCTGCTGGCAATGCTGCTCCTAATGCATCCTAATATGCCATTAGCCTTCTTGGCTATGATGGTACACTGTTGACTCCTATCCAGCTTCTCGCCCACTGTAATCCCCAGGTCCTTTTCTGCAGAACTTCCACTTAGCCAGTCGGTCCCCAGCCTGTAACAATGCTTGGGATTCTTCCATCCCAAGTGCAGGACTCTACACTTGTCCTTGCTGAACCTCATCAGATTTCTTTTGGCCCAATCCTCTAATCTGTCGAGGTCACTCTGGATCCTATTCCTGCCCTTCAGCAGATCTACCTCTCCCCCTAGCTTAGTGTCATCTGCAAACGTGCTAAGGGTGCAATCCATCCCCTCAGCCAGGTCATTCATAAAGATATTGAACCAAACCAGCCTCAGAACCGATTCTTGGGGCACTTCCCTTGAAACCAACCACCAACCTGACATCAAACCATTGATCACTACCTGTTGGGCCCAACAATCTAGCCAGCTTTCTAGCCACCTTACAGTCCATGTATCCAATCCAGACTTCCTTAATTTGCTGGCAAGAATGCTGTGAGAGACTATCTCAAAAACTTTGCTAAACTCAGGGTATATCACATCCACCACCTTCCTCTCATCCATAGATCCAGTTACCTCGCCATAGAAGGCAATCGGGTCAGTCAGGCATGACTATTCCTGATCACTTTCCCCTCTTCCAACTGCTTCAAAATGGATTCCTTGAGGATCCCCTCCATGATTTTTCCAGGGACTGAGGTGAGGCTGACCGGTCTGTAGTTCCCTGAATTCTCCCCTCTTTTAAATAAGATGGGCTCTACATTTGCCTTTTTCCAATAGTCCGGGACTTCCCCAAACGCAGCACCACTGCTCCAGCTGGGACTCCATTGGTGTCAGTGTGATCACTCCGGATTTAGGCTGGAGGCTGCCCAAGAAAACTTCCTGCCCTGAAGATCAGCAGACAAAGGGTTATTGTCTCCAGTTTATAGCTGGGGAAACGGAGGCCCTTGGAAATTCCCAGGTGCTAAGTGAACGGGTGCTGGTGTAGAAGCTGTAGAAACCATTTTCATATGTAGCTAGAAGCCATCTTGTATATCAGAAACCATTTCAGCTTTTCTCTCAAGCACGTAGACCAGAGTGAACTTTCTGTCACCCCGTGAGAAGAGGCCTACAGGATGGGCTATTGGAATGTGTTAATTGGGCTGGTTGGGACAGGAGATGTACTCTCTCGTACCTGTCCGCCATCTTGTTGATAAAGCTTTGTTTTTCCAAATTTAATTGAAGATTTCTGTAATTGGATGCCCTGACGTCAGACTGTTTGGCTAAGGGTATAAAGATACTAAGATTGATTGTATTAGCAGCCTTACTGGGCCCGGCTCTGCTGTGACCACGTTTGGCTCATGCTGTGCTTTATTAATTAATAAAGCTGTTTGTTAGCTGCCTAAACACAGAGGAGCGTGTTTTTGCTTCAACAATTTGGAGGTTCCACCGAGATTCCTAACGCGCCACTTGCCCGTATGGACGGACCGGCACTCCACTTCCAAACCTCTCAGAGCGCTCAATAGAAGGTAAGGAGATACCTGTTACAAAATCTCCTGGTGAGGGCTTAGGATTTGGAGTGACGGCCGGCCATCGGGGTAAGGGGAGCTACGGAATTCAATTTTGTGGAGCAGCTAACATTTTTGTCTGTCTGTCTCTGTCTTTGTCTATTAGGCCTGTCTTATGTGTCACAGTTCCAAAAGGGCACACCGGTGTCTCTAGTGAGGCAGCCATGCGCTGGACCCTCTGTGTTTGGACGCTAAAAGCTGGTGTGGTGCCATTACTCTCTCTCGGCACACGGAACTGTGGGGAAGCTTTGTTGTCTCTCTCTGTTATTTGTGAGCGTAGTACTGACCTCTGAGGCTAACCCCAGGCCATAGTACCCCATTCTGCCAGGCTGTCTCCAGGCGCCAGGACGTGGTGTTCTGCCGGGCTGGGGCAAGTGCCGGAAACCCCTGCGAGCCAGGTGGACTTTGAGTCCAGTGCCTCGCAACCAAAAGGGGGGACGGACCAGTGCGAGCAGGTGAATTCTTAATTCGGTGACTCGCAGAGCGAGCAGGCGGATTCTGATTCAGTGACTCACAGAGCAAGCAGGCGGATTCTGATTCAGTGACTCGCAGAGCGAGCAGGCAGATTCTGATTCGGTGACTTGCAGAAGAAGGTGTAAGCAGGCAGACTTTTAGTTCGGTGCCTTACAGAATTAAGCGCACGCAGAAAATGGGGGTAGGTCAGTCTACAGGAATTCCAGTGCCCTTATGATAAGTGCCTTCTGGTATAGGATCCTAATGAAGTCTGATATTAAGTGCCAGGTGTCTTAGGGCAGCGTCACTTAATAGAAACCCATGGGAACTGGAAAATAAATAAAGATGCATCTAAATGTGGAAACTGTAGGAAAAATGTGAAAAAGGAGAAAAAAAATTGTGTGTGGAAAATGAGTATGAATGTAATGAGTGAAGAATGAATGCCGCTGTATAGGTCTGAGACTTGAGCTGATCCCAGCTGCACCAGGGCTCTCCCACGAGGGAGCTCTGAACGTAAGGGGAGGGGGGGTCAGCTGAACCTCGAGACTCAGCGGATATGTGAGGGAGTGACGACTCCCCTTATTTCATGAGCTGCTAAGGTCTGACACTCTAGACCCGGCGGACTCTTTCTTTGGAGTGTGTAAAGTTAATTTAAGTGGGGGTAGTCTAAACACCCCCCACTCTGCCGAAAGGCACCCCTGTGTACTACATGTACGTGCATAATGGTCCAAGGACCTGTAAGCATTTAACAAATTTGAAAAGAAGAAAAATTAAAGCCCTGAGGGATAAAAGTGAAGCTCAGAAAAGCAAAAAATCCTCCCTGCAGTAAGATAGGTAACTTAAAAGTAGCTGCAGCACCTCTGTGCCAAAATAATGCATAAGAAGTAGAAAAAAAAAAAAGAAAATAAAATTCTCAGTTGGCACACCCATATCAACCAAGCTTGGGGGGAAATTTGGCACAACATCACCCCTCTATCCCTCTTTATAATGCATACACAGGTAGAGAGGAAACATGAAAAATAACTGAAAAGAATTAGCTCTTCCCTTTGAAAACACGGGCTCCTGTAACAAACTTGCCCGATCCAAAGCAAAACACAAAGTTTAAAATAAGTTTAACAGTTTATGGAAAGTGTTCCTCCAAATCCTAAGGGGGAGAGAAAAAAAAAAAAAACCTGCTTTAAGAAATGACTCCTTGTTTCTTGCAGCCTCTTTTAATCATCTTAGCAATGAAACAGACAAGTTAAACATTTGGCTACAGACACTTTGTTAAATCTATTAAAAAGAAAATAAGAAATTCTACTGAAACTTAATTAGTTAACCGCATAAAAGAATAGAATCTATACATTGTAAATTTGTAAAACCTGCACCCTAAGGGTTAAATGTGTCTTCCAAGGAACCTAATTATTGTTTTAAAAAAATCCAAGCCCAGAAACTTCATAGTGTTTCTGTTCAAGGCTGAGCTAATAGCACTTTTGGCTTGCTTTCAGATCCAAGGTTGTGTGTGTCTGCAAACTGCCTGTCTGTTCTGGAAGGGGGGGGAGCACTGTCCCCCATAAGTAAGTCTGTAACATTGCATGTGATTCTTTTCAGGAAAGGAAAACCTTTTTGCTTGCTGGAATAGTAACTAGCAAGCACCTTGTCCTAAGAGTTTCTGTGGCAGTAAAAAAAAGCCTGGTCTGCAGTACAAAAGGGAAACTGAGGCATGCCACCTTTAACTTAATAATTAAATAATGAAGTAATTTACTCAAACCCTCTGAAGCTAGTGTTCAAAATAAAAGCATACCATTGGGTAACAGCAGGCTGATCAAAAGGTAGCAAAAAATCTGTAAAGAAAAAGTGTTCTAAAATATAATGCACCACCCCAATGTGGGTAGAAATGTTTTCTTTGTCTTTCAGATCATCAAGAAGCGCTAATATCATATGAAAATTAACCGAAGGAAAAAAAAACCATGGTTCTGTGTCATGACATAATAAGTTTGTGTTCTGTGTTCTGTCCAGATTTATCTTGTGTGTGTCTTGATTGTGATATATGTATTTCAAACGTTGTGTGTACAATATTGTTGTTCTAATGAAAGAATAATTTAAGTCCCTTGAATAATCTTAACATTGTGCTTTATATAAATGGTTCTTGCCTTTATAATTCTAGTAAAGTTTTAGTAGCAGGCTATGCAGTTTGTACTGTCTGGAATGTAGTGGAATCTGCTCCTCTACCTGCTGTTTTTTCCCTTCTGTCCTACCATCGCCAGCTCCTTTGCCGTCTCTTTCAGAACTGACCCTCCTGCGAAACCAAGCCCCAGAATCAGAAAAGCAGGAGTGGAGACTGGCAGGGTGCACCTTGCGCCCAGACCACTTGTGGTGCAGCTCTGATGGCCACATTGTTGCCCCAGTGGTCTTGCTACCTCACCTTGCCCCCGTGCTCCCTAGATTGTCGCACGTTGGCAAAGGGGGGGATGGTAGCAATCCTTAAAACAAAATTGGTTTGCTCCCAAATTCTCCCAAGCAGCCAAAGATTACTGTCTGGCTTGCCCTGTCTGCCAAGCCCACAACGTGGGTAAACCTGTAAAGACAGTTCCGGCAACCAGACCTCCGCCTTTAGGACCATTTCTGAATTTACAAATAGACTTTATTCAGTTGCTTAAATGTCAATCTTTTGAATAATGTGCTAGTTATTGTTTGCTTGTTTTTAAGATAGGTAGAAGCTTATCCCTGCAGGAAACATGATAACATCACAGTAGCTAAGAAACTTCTAAATCATTACATCCCATCATAGGGAATACACCTTGTGATCTCCAGTAATAAAGGTATCCACTTTACTAGGCAAATTGTTCAAAAAAAACCTGGAAAAGTACTACTCTCCCAGACAAGCACTGCACTGTGCACGACACCTGGAGAGCGCAGAAGCAGTAGAAAGATGAAACAAGATTTTAAAAAACAAACTTGCTAAAATATGTGAGAACTCTGGCTTAACATAGATAGTAGCACTCCCAATTGCCCTAATGAGCATGAGAGCCACTCCTAATCAGAAAACTGGACTCAGTCCACATGAAATTGCATGTAGCCAACCTATAAGACTGTAAAGCAGCCCAGAAATTAATCTCGCTGATGCCACACTTGTTAAAGGAAGCATAGTCAAGTATTAACAGGAACTTATGAGGTGTGTACAGTCTTATCATTCACAGGTTAAGAACGCCTTCCAAGAGGCCCCGACTGAGCCGTGCCATAAACTACAACCAGGAGACTAAGTTTGTGTGAAAGTTCACCAGCGGAAGACTGCCCTGGAACCCAGGTGAAAGTGTCCCTACCAAGTCCTTTTGACCACCCATACTGCTAGAAAGTGCAAAGGATTGCCCACCTGGATTCACGCATCCCACTGCAAACCCATTCCGGCCCCTACAGAAGTTGGCCCCAACAAGGAGCACCACAGACCTGGTACCAGAGACCCAGGTCCAGAAGCAGATAGGAATCACCACAGACCTAGTACCAGAAACCTAGGTCCAGAAGTAGACGAGGATCAGCGCAGGCTTGGTACCGGCAATCCAGGCCCAGAAGCAGACGAGCCTGAGAGACCAAGGCTAAGGTACCAGCTGCGGCCCAGAAGAACCTGCCAGCGATAGGTGAAGCAAACTACGAAGTCCTGAAGAACAGCCAGCATGAGGCTGGACAAACAATTCATGTTGAGCTTATGCTTAATCTTGTTTTTAAAACTAGCACTTATAACCTATATAGTTCAAATGTGTTTATGCTTTTAATGAACCAAGTTTCCCAAGAATTTAATTCCACAGGTTGCTAGATATGTGCTCACAGTCCTGTACATTCAGAAGGAGGCATCCCAATGATTCCAGTCCCACTAAACAACACTCAAATGAATGGCACACTGTTTAGTGAACTAAGCCAAATGATACTTGGCAGGATAAAAAGTTTACTAACCCAAGGTATATCCGCCTAGCCTTGACCCCAGTTGGAAAGTACTGCTGGACATGTAATGGTTCAGGAGCCAAGGTGAGAAAAAAAAAAAAGCCCAAACCGATGGCCCTAGACTATGTCCTAGCTAGTAAAAGCAGGGTTTGTGCCTTAGTAAGAAGAGAATGCTGTAGGTATATTTCTGACACCAGCAAAGAAGTAGAAGAAAATGCCTCAGAGATTGAAAGAACTGTGGAACGCCTAAGGCAGAGGGAAGACTGGACCCTCTGGGATTGGTTGGGAGGCTGGTTTAGACATAGAGGAACTTAGATTTTGCAAAGAGTAGTTTTAGTATTGGCTATATTCTTTTGTGCTTATTGCTGTTTCTTGTTAATCAAATGCTGTATTTCTTGTATTCTGGAAAACACAAGACAGACCCTTGCAAAAGGGAATGTAGAACTCATGATGTTAAAATAAGATGAGCAGAGAAAGGAACAAGAAATGTACATAAATACTTTAATGAAAAATGGAGGTATAAAATAGTTTCAAGGTTAGCCTTTAAAAGGCTAAAAGGGGGGAGTTGTAGAAGCTGTAGAAACCATTTTCATATGTAGCTAGAAGCCATCTTGTATATCAGAAACCATTTCAGCTTTTCTCTCAAGCACGTAGACCAGAGTGAACTTTCTGTCACCCCGTGTTAAGCTAGTTAAGACAAGAGATGTACTCCCTCGTACCTGTCCGCCATCTTATTGATAAAGCTTTGTTTTTCCAAATTTAATTGAAGATTTCTGTAATTAGATGTCCTGACGTCAGACTGTTTAGCTAAAAGTATAAAGATACTAAGATTGATTGTATTAGCAGCCTTACTAGGCCCGGCTCTGCTGTGACCACGTTTAGCTCATGCTGTGCTTTATTAATTAATAAAGCTGTTTGTTAGCTGCCTAAACACAGAAGAGCGTGTTTTTGCTTCGACACTGGGATACCGAGAAGACGACTCCCATGACTGGGATTTCCACCAACCTTGAGGGATCCAGTCTTCTAGCTCCAAGGAATTAGTGACTGCTACCCCCAGGAGAAACACATGCTGCAGCCAGGGCTGGCCTTACCATGAGCCGACCTCAGGCCTCAGGTATCAGACTGGGGAGGGGGGCGGGTACCACTAGGACCCAGAGTGTAGAAAATTCTGTGTGCTGCTGGTGCATATGTAGGCAACAGAGCAGTCCCACGAGAGGAGTAGAACGGGAAGAAGGCAGAACTGAGACCTTTCAAAGTTTTGGCCGAAGCAAGGGGCTATGGGGGCGTCATTTGAGCTCCCCGCCTCAGGTGCCACAATGTTGTGGGCCAGCCCTGGCTGCAGCTGTGGGTGCTCTGAAAGGCAGTGAGGAGGGAGGGAGAGGAGTTGATCGGGGGGTGCCAGTGGGTGAGAGGCACTGGGGGTGGCTTGGCTGCCAGAGGTACAGAGCACCTACACATTTTTCTCCCTGAGTGCAGAAAGTTTCACCCTTGTCTCCCTGTGCTGAGCACAAGTGCTTGCGACTGGCCAAAGCATCTCCCAGAAAGGCCCCTAGTCTGGCCCGGAGACCATCTAGAGCAGGGGCCTCCAACCTTTTTAAGCATGAGATCACTCTTTGAATTTAAGTGCAATCCAGGATCCCCCTCAAACCCAAATACCCTGGCCCCACCTCCTTCCTGCCCCTTCTCTGAGGCCCCGCCCCTGCTCACTCCATCCTCCCTTCCTCCCCCATCTTCCTCCCTTTCTCCAGGCAGGGGCAGTGAGTTGGGGTGCAGGCTCTGGTCTTGGATTAAGGCACTTGGAGTGCGAGAGGGGCTCTGAGCTGAGCTTGGGGCAAGCAGTTTAGGTGCCACAGGAGAGTCTAGGTACAGGCTCTGCGAGGGCGTTTGGATGCAGGGTGCTCGGGGCTAGGGCAGGGGGTTGGGGTGCAGGAGGGAGTTCATGGCTGGGGTAGGGTTTGGGGATGTGGGCTCCAGCTGGGCACTGATTACTTCAGGTGGCTCCTGGTTGCTGGTGCAGTGGGGCTAAGGCAGACTCACTCCTGCCCTAGTCCTGGTGTGCCCCCCCTCTGCTCTGTAGAGATAACATACAGGGTGGGAGAGGGGGCACCGTGACATCAGCACCCCTGTTCTCCCTCCTCTGCCCTGCACAGCAAGCAGGAGGCTCCTGAGGGGGCAGGAGGCAAAGGGCAGGAGACCCCAATCTACCCGCTGGTGATCACTGATCCAGACACAGCAACTCCACGGCTGCCTGGGGTGCCCCTAGCCCCGCCCTTCCTCCTGAAGCCCCGCCCCCTAGAACCAAGCCCCTCCCACATTGCTCAGAGCCTGGTGACAGGGTCTGGACTCAGCTGCCCGCGGTTGGCTCCTCTCCTGGGCTGCTGCCTGGACGTGACCGTTCGCGGCTGGGCTGGTCTCCCTGCCGAGGTCCTGCAGCCCCGCCCCTCCCGGATCCTCTGCAGAGCCAGCTCTGCGGGGGCTTGGCCTGGAGGCTCCCCCCAGGCTCTCGGAGCAGCAGCGGCTGCTCCTCTGCGCTGCCCCTGAGCCGATGGAGAAGACCGGCCGGCAGCACCTGCTGGCCGCCCTCAAGCAGCTGGAGGGCCGGGAGCTGAAGGAGTTGCGGGCCAAGCTCAGCCAGGTGTGGCTGAGGAGGGGGCAGGAGGGCGGGGAGCCGCCGCGGGGAGCCGCGCCCTTCCAGCCCTCCCCGTGGCGGGCGGTGGAGGTGACCGCGGAGGGGCTGAGCGCGGAGCACCGGGCCGACCTGGCGGAGGAGCTGGCCGGGCTGCTGGCCGCTTACGAGGCGCAGCGCCGGGAGCAGCGAGCGGCCGCAGCCGGAGCCGCCTGCTAGGCGCCTTGAACGAGCTGGGGGAGGACGAGCTGGGGCGGTTCAAGGTCCAGCTGGCCGACGTGGGGCGGAGAGGGGGCTACAACCCCATCCCCTGGGGCCTGCTGGGGCGAGCGAAGCCGGCCGAGGTCGCGGCGGTGCTGGTCGGTCACTACGGGCTGCGCTGGGGCCTGGAGACGGCCGGGGAAGTGCTCGGGGCCATCCGACGGGGGGAGCTGGCCGGGGCGCTGGCCGAGGCGCGGGCCGCTTACGAGGAGCGATGCCGGGGGCAGAGCCAGGCTCTCGCCGGGGTGCGAGAGATGCAGGCGCGGGCCCTGGGCAGCTTGGGCGAGGAGAGTCTCCGGAGAATCCGGGAGAGAGCGGCCGAGAGCCCTGGCCCCCGCGGCGGGCAGGAGAGAGCTGCGGTCCTGGACGAGATCGAGGAGCTGGTCAGCGCCTACGGGGAGGGCCATGCCATGCGGCTGAGCCAGGAGATGCTGAGAGCCGTGAAGCCGGGACCCCTGGCCGAGCGGCTAGCGGAGGCCGCCGGGATCGGTAAGGGAGACCTGGCCCGACTGCGCTGCGCCCCTGGGAGCCACGGCGATGCCAGATGTTCGCCGCTGGGAGGCGGGTGCCGATCCCCTCCCGTTGGGCTCGGGCCCTGGCCCTGCGCTCGGCTGCGGTGCCTCGTGCGACGCCGCTTTCGCCAGGGCTTCCCCAGCGAAAGTGGAACTGGAACCCCAGTGCCTGCTGCCGGCGAGCGCCGCTTCCCCTTTTCGGTGTCCGTGCGAACACTGCCGCAGAGAACTGACTCGGGCGTGCTGGCCGGGCCAAATCCCCGCCCCCGAGCCTGGGCCAGACATCAGCTGGGGGAGGGGGGAGAGCCAGCCAGCCAGTCACTCCCCTTCGCCCAGATGTGTTAGGACTGGGAGGGGCATGACCCTGTGCTCAGCTAAACCCGCCTCCGCTGGCCCTGGAGTCTGATTGGCTCTGGATCAGCCCTGAGGGAGGGGCTGTGTTTTTAACTCCTGGATTTCTCGGTAGGGGGTGCTCCAGGGATCAGGGCAGGAGCTTTGGCTGGGGAGGGAGGGAGAGATCCTGGCTATGCTGGCTCCGAGTCCACCCTCTGCCAGCAGGGGGCGCTGTAGAGGCTGGCACAGATGCTCTGACTGGGGGTCGATCCTGGCTATGCTGGCTCCGAGTCCACCCTCTGCCAGCAGGGGGCGCTGTAGGGGCTGGCACAGATGCTCTGGCTGGGGGTGGATCCTGGCTATGCTGGATCCAATCCATCTTCTGCCAGCAGGGGGTGCTGTAGGGGCTGGCACAGATGCTCTGACTGGGGGTGGATCCTGGCTATGCTGGATCCAATCCACCCTCTGCCAGCAGGGGGCACTGTAGGGGCTGGCATAGATGCTCTGGCTGGGGTGGATCCTGGCTGGGGTGGATCCAATCCACCCTCTGCCAGCAGGGGGCGCTGTAGGGGCTGGCACAGATGCTCTGGCTGGGGTGGATCCTGGCTATGCTGAATCCAATCCACCCTCTGCCAGCAGGGGGCGCTGTGCCCCCAGTAACTCCAGTCCCAGCTTGTCCCCTGTGTCAGCTGGAAACCCAGCCCCATGGGTCAAGCTGTACCAGAGCTGCCTGGCCTAGCCTGCCCCTTTCTGTGGCAGAGCAGCCTCACAGCAGCCGGGACAGCAATCCCGCCAAGCGGTGCCGAGCTGGAACGGTGTTTCCTCTCTGCAGCAGGGGACGGACCCGACGGAGAAGACCACCCCAAGGGGCAGCAGCAGAAATGTGCGTGGTGCAGGACAGAGGAGGTAGGAAGGAGGCCCTGATGTTCTGTGCCTCCAGCTGGCTGTTGGGAGGAATTTACCCAGTGGGGTTGGGGCAGGACTCCAGGCTTCTATCTCCGGCTGTGGGAGGAGAGTGGGGGGCTAGTGGGTTGGAGTAGCTGGGCTGGGAGACAGGACACCTTGGTTTTCTCCCCTGTTCTGGGAAGAGAGTGGGGTCTAGTGGTTAGAACTGGCGGAGACCTTGGAGTTAGGAGGTCTGGGCAATGTTCCTTCTAATTTTTCCCATCCATTCATGGAATACATTTTGTTACGTGCACAGAGGCATGTGTGGATGTGCACCACCAGTAGGAACACGCTGTGGGCTCCCTGCTAATCAGCTGGGCAGCATTTAAATTTCTCCTGGGAGGCTGCCCAAGTGCTCAGCTTACAGGGACTACAGGTGGCGGGTTTCATTGCTAGCTCTGGGAGGGCCATGGGGGTCTAGCGGGTAGGGAAAGGAGCTGTGAGTCAGGACTCCAGGTTTCTGTTCACAGCTGTGGGAGGGGAGTGGGGAGTAATGGTTAGAGTGGGAAGGGAGCCAGGACTCCTGAATTTTATTACCTGATGAAATTAAGTCCCCCCTTCAGCCAGCTGCACAGGAGCGGAAGTTAGTTGGTACAACTCTCCCGCAGAGCTCCTGCCTGAGACAGGGGGGTCTCAGTCACCTGGGAAAGGCTCCAGGGGAAGAACTGACCATGGGTCTGGAATCCAGTTGATCAGAGACCTGCCGGCTGTGCTACCAGGGTGTCAGGGCAGGGAACCGGCCACAGCTGAACACCTGGCCACAGCTGCACAGGGTTCTCTCAGCTGGAAGCACTGTTCCCTGGGGCGTTGCCTTGACACCAGCACCTGTGTTTTAGGATCTGCCAGAAGCGAAGCCGGAGCTTGTGCTAGGGACGGGCGAGAAGCCAACCTCCTACAGGTAAGAGCCAGCTGGAGTGACCCGGGGGCTTCTCATTAAGATGCTGGCCTGGGGCGGAGGAGACTGGAGTTGAACTCTGGCCTCTGAGCCAGAACCCTGCCCTGTCAGGCTCCCCCATGTTATAAAAGCTCCTCCGCCCACCGGTGCCACAGTGGCAGGTGTCTGCACAGCCAGGAGACAGACAGCCAGGACTGGCATTAGGGGTAGCAAGTGGGGCAAAGGCCCAGGGCCCCCTGGCCAGGCTCTCGGATGTATGTTGGCAATGGGAGGGCTCCCGAAACCTGATCAGAGCCACCAGGGCCTGCAGTATCCCCCTGTAAAATGAGGAGAATGATCCACTGTTCCTTGCGATGTGTCTGTGCAGCGCCTAGCACAACGGGGCCCTGGTCTCAGCCGGGGTCTGTGTGAAGCCTGCTCCAACGGGGCCCTGGTCTCAGCCGGGGTCTGTGCAGCGCCTAGCACAACGGGGCCCTGATCTCAGCCGGGGTCTGTGCAGCGCCTAGCACAACGGGGCCCTGATCTCAGCCGGGGTCTGTGCAGCACCTAGCACAACGGGGCCCTGATCTCAGCCGGGGTCTGTGCAGCACCTAGCACAACGGGGCCCTGATCTCAGCCGGGGTCTGTGCAGCGCCTAGCACAACGGGGCCCTGATCTCAGCCGGGGTCTGTGCAGCACCTAGCACAACGGGGCCCTGATCTCAGCCGGGGTCTGTGCAGCGCCTAGCACAACGGGGCCCTGATCTCAGCCGGGGTCTGTGCAGCACCTAGCACAACGGGGCCCTGATCTCAGCCGGGGTCTGTGCAGCACCTAGCACAACGGGGCCCTGATCTCAGCCGGGGTCTGTGCAGCACCTAGCACAACGGGGCCCTGATCTCAGCTGGGGTCTGTGCAGCACCTAGCACAACGGGGCCCTGATCTCAGCCGGGGTCTGTGCAGCACCTAGCACAACGGGGCCCTGATCTCAGCTGGGGTCTGTGCAGCACCTAGCACAACGGGGCCCTGATCTCAGCCGGGGTCTGTGTGAAGCCTGCCCCAACGGGGCCCTGGTCTCAGCCGGGGTCTGTGCAGCGCCTGGCACAACGGGGCCCTGGTCTCAGCCGGGGTCTGTGCAGCACCTAGCACAACGGGGCCCTGGTCTCAGCCGGGGTCTGTGCGGAGCCTTTCCCAACGGGGACCCGTTCTGGTGCACCCCCGCAATGCCCACACCGACAATGGAGATTAATGCACCTGCGGCGAGCGGAGCAGGAGACTGGCTAGTTCCATCTCTCACTGATTAATTAGATGACTTGATCCCCTCCCCCTTTCTCCCCGCGCCGTGCAGGTTTCACCTCCCTGGGGCAGGCTCCTTCCGTTGCTCAGAAACCGAACTGGGGTTCGTGGCGAGGGCTGCTGTGACCGTCCAGTACGGCTACGACTCCTGGGCTCGGCGGCTGGGCGCCTCTGAGAGGCAGCAGTGGATGGTGGCCGGCCCGTTGTTCAGCATCCGGGCGGAACCGGCCGGGGCCGTGGCTGCCGTGCACCTCCCGCACTTCCTGTGCCTCGCGGGCGCGGCGGACGAGAGCAGTAAGTGGGTTCTAAGCTTTGGCTAAGCCCCGGGGACGCTGGGAAGAGGCTGGGGACAGAGCAGACACAGGGCTCTGGTCTCTGTACACTGAGGTGCCTTCAGCTGTACCACTCCCAGCACCAGGCATGGAGCCGTGGAGTCCTGGCTCCCAGTCCCCCCTCCCAATACTCTAGACCCCCAGAGCCCGGGGTAGAACCCCTGAGTCTTGGCTGCCTCGCCCCGCTCTCCGGGAAGCAACGTGGAGCCTCCTTTTCCTTCTCCTCCCGCGACAGGCCGAGCAGCTGTTCTGTCGCAGCTGCAGGTCGCTCACATTGCTGATGGGGGGCTGACCCTGGAGGAGCCGGCCCAGGTGAGGCCGTTCCACGCCGTGCTGGAGAACCCCAGCTTCTCCTTCGTGGGGGTGCTCTGGAGACCCCTCTGCGCCATCTTCCCCTTCATACCCATCCACTCCGTGGGGCTCATCTATCGGGTGCTCCAGGCTGCTGACATCACCCTCCACCTCTACCTGATCCCCAACGACCGCTCGCTCATACAGGTACCGGGAACCCGCCGCACAGCCGGGGTGCGCTGGCGTCGCCAGCCCTGGCAGGGCACAGAGGGGGTGAGAACCCCTGTGGGCAGGGGGCGCTTGTGGGACCACTAGCGACGTGTGGGGCTCTCTGCTGATTCATCCTCAGGAGGAGTCCAGCTCTCAGAACGTGGTTTTTTTTCGGCCCTTTTTCTCCGTGTCAGTGTCTGGGCTGTGGGCAGTCATGCCTAGCAGTTAGAGCAGGAGTCAGGGCTAGTGGTTGGAGCAGGCGTCCGAAAAGGAGGCAGAGGCCAAGTGCCAGGGCTGAAGTGAGAACTCGCAGCTGAAGGTCAGGACTGAGTTCCCGGGAATAAAGTGAAGCAGGGGGCATGGCTGGAGTGGTGCCGGAGCTGCGGGAGCCTTTAAATTGTCACCAGAGTGCTGCCCCACATGGCTCTGAGGAGATGTGGTCTGCACGGCGCTAAAGGCTGAATTCCTGGGCCCTGCCCCTTGAGGCCAAGGCTCCACCCCTTTTGGGGGCCTCCCACATCTTGCCTCATGGCCCGCGGTGGCTGCCTGCCCCACTGATCTTCCCTGGCTTGGTGACAAGTCCCCTCCCGCTGTGTGAGGTGAGCCAGGGCTTCCCAATCCAGGGGCAGCCTTCCCCCATGTTGTGTCTCTCGGCCAGTCTCTCTGGGACACGCCTGTGTTTGAACCCTTCTAGGCCGTGGATGACGAGGAGAGAAAGCACCGGTCCATACAGGTGCTGAAGCCCCCTCAGACAAAGCCCCTCTACTTCGGCTCCCATTACACCGTGTCCAGTTCCTTGGACTTAGAGGTGACCCCTGAGGTAAGTCTAAAGGATGAAAACCCCCGACTGCCGGCTCGACAGACGGAGCAAGAGCGTGTTGCTAGGTCTCACCCCCGGCCTCTCCTCGCTAAGCTGGTTGAAACGTTTCCGGAGGAGCCAGATGCTGACCGGACAACATTCAGAATATGGCCTTGTCCCTCTACACAAAAACCGAACGTAATTGTTTCCATAAAGTCAGACTGTTTGATGTTTTCATTTCAAAATGTGTATTATATTATGACAGAAAATTGACACTTCCCTTCCCGACTCCTCTTCCCATTTACACAGGGTTGTCCTTTCTGGCTGTCCTCTTCCTGCTGACCGTTCTTTGCTAGTCAGCCTTCCGCTCTTAGCACATGTCCAACCGGCTGAAACGGGCGCTCTGCAGCCGATCCCTGAGAATCCCACTTTCTCCTTCCTCCTTATTTCTTCCCTGTCTACCCTCCACTTATCTCCCATCCTCCTCAGTTCCATGCTGGGGTCTTCTTTTCCCTGCTGGAGGCCTCTCTCCCGTGGCACGGAGTGTACTTCCCAGCCTACTAATTCCTCTGAGTCAACATCTCTCCTGAAACTTCAGTCAGCTCTTGCTCCCACCTTCTCTGCATCATTTCAGTTTTTTCTGTGGTTACCTTCAAACCCGGGTCTTCAAACTCTGACGCCCACCCTGACAGCATGTTTATCAATGCTGATTTGCTGTCAGCCAGAGGGTTTGTCAGCGAATATTTGTTTTCTCTGTGTACCCAGAACCCTGCGTCATCTCCATCTCATATCAAAACTCTCAAAACGATCCCCGTAGCTCCTGAACCTCACTGCAGCTCCTCTAGCATCTCTGTTCTTGCCGTCCCTCTCCCGTCCTGTTCCATGCTCCAAACACCATCTCCCACAAACTCCGCCCTGCTTTTCAAGGCCAATACGTTTTACGTTGCAGTTAGGGCCGCTAGCTATCATGGTATCAGACTGCTGTTTGTTTGCGAATATTGAGTCTGTGGTGCCCTTTCTCAAGCCATGAGGCTCCTCTTCTGTATTTCCCTCACCTTCCACCTCAGCCTGGTCTCCAGATCTCTCTCAAGGACTTCGAGAGGTTGACTTAGCAGCGTGATGCTGCAGTAGGTTTGGGATGATTGGCATCACTCGTACCCTGCTGAAGTATTGGGAATCAGGGCTCAGGTAGTCTTGCGTAATGGTCAGAGCAGGAGTCATAGCTAGTTCCAGTGTAAGGGCTGGAACTGGAGGAGAGGCAAGGCTCAGGTCTGAGCAGGAACAAGGTCAGAATTGGAGCAGGTGTCGGGAAGAGAGTTGGATACTGATTGCAGGAGGCAGGGAAGAGTCACTTTCAAACCGGCAGCAGCCGGGAGTCTGTGCGGCCAATGGGTTCTAGAGACGCATCCTTGGGTACTAACGTGGAGGCATAATCAATCCCATCCAGGCCTCTGGTGTCCTAGCGTGTTCCCAGCAATCACACGGCGATCTGTGAAGACCCTTCACTCTAGTATGTCCAGCTACATTGATCATACGAACTGTTATCTTCCCTTCACCAGCTGCCTTGCCATTGTCCACCTTGCCCAGGGCTGCTTCTCTCTGCAGAGATCGATGCCCTCTGAGGTTTCCTCATCACTTCTGGCCCTGCTTGCCCTCCTGGGATCCTCTTCTCATTTGGAAATATTTCCCCCCCAGTAGCACGAGGGCTCATCTCCTCACTGAACCCGTCCTTCCTGCAGAAAGATTGCGTCACACATTGGGTTTCATTCTTCCTCTTTGTGACCAACTCCAAACGCAATTTCCTTCCATCTCCTTCCTCCAGTTTTCTGCAAAATTCCTCTTCTGCAGTGTCTCTTGATTTAGCAACTGCCCTTTCAGCCTCCTTTATTTTTTTGGCGTTAGCATTTTTGATGGTCTCATTATTGCAAGTTGCTACCTCAAGCTTTCTTTCTTTTCATATGTTCACTTATCAAAGCATGGTCCAAACTTTGCTTCTACCCTTAGTTATAGCAAAACAAACACAAGCAAATGAGGTAATATTAAAATATATTGAGTTGAGTAGAGAGATCTTTCCATTTCCAAACAAAGGCAGCACATGACTCATTGGCTGGAAAGTGAAGCTAAATAAATTCAGACTAGAAATAAGGTGGAGGTTTTTACCACTGACGGTAATTCACCCCTGAGGCATTCAAAGTGGCCGCCTGCCCACTAAGCAGTGAGAACAAGTGCTAAACTGCCCAGTTGCTGAGATGCCTTCCCACGGTTCCCCGTGTTTGCCTAGAAGAATGGATTACTTCTCCCACAATGCACCAGGAGAGAATTTTCAGTGCAAAGCACCATGGGATATTCCCCCAGCTGTCCGAGTTACCCTCGCAGGTGAGCACAGCTCCAGAGAGGACACAGTGAATTGGTGCCAGAAAGTGAGCGTGCCCAGTGTTTGGGACAGGAGTCATGCCTAGTAGTTGGAGCAGTAGTCAGTGGCCAAAAATCAGAGCCCAGGACTAGCACAGGAGTCGGCACGGGGCAGGACATGGCAGTGGGGCTGCTCACACCCAGGCTAGATTAACTCTGTGTTCTGTCTCCGGTGCCAGCCACGCCGCAGCATAGACTTGCCCCAAGGGCTGGGTTTGGGAACAGGTGCATGGGCAACCCTCTGTAACCTCTCACCTTTAGTTCCCAAAGGGACCACTGTGCACTATTATGTAGCTGCCACCCACTAATGAATTAGGCAAGGACCCCGATGAGTAATTGAGGCCTGGTGCTCCCTGCATTCCAGGGCCAGGGAGGGTCTCCTGAGAATCCTGTCTCTCCACTAGGAAGTGGAATTTCGCTACATGAGTCCAGAGGACCAGCAGCCGTTCATGGAAATCTACACCAGGGGCATGACGGAAGGGCTGAAACTCGTCTTAGTGATGAAGGGCTACGGGGAAGTTCTCTGGAAGGTCTGGGTGAGACCAGGTGGGGACCGCCTTTGGGTCTGTGTTTCTACAGTGCCGAGCATGGGAGCAGGGATCGATAATAGGGCGTTCTTTCAATGGGCGAGCTATAACACTTTGATCCGTTGATGTGGGAGTCCAAAGGGGGCAGACCTGGAGCATGGTGATTTAAAAGGCCCAGGGCTTTCAGCCCTGCAGCTGCTGTTGATGTGCCCAGCTTGTCAGAAGCCCGGCACGTCTGTTGGCAAGCCCCCGCCCCTGAGTGCGCCAAACCCGGGGACTCCATGGCCCATCCTAGGTAGCCATTCAGACCTCAAAGACCCCCCTGGGATGTAACATGTCCAGTACAAGTGGGAGTTGATTCCGATGAGCAGTTTGACTGATCTTCTCTCTGTTTCTTTCCTAGAGGACGTGATGCTTTTGGGTTCCTCCTCTGAAAAGTTTAAAGGTCAGTTCTCAGCAAGAGAACCCAGGAGTCCTGACTCCCCATCTCCCTCCACACGTGACCCCCTTCCACTCCCAGAGTCTGGAGTAAAACCCAGGAGTCCTGACCCAAGCCCCGCTCACAGTAAACCACTAGCCCCCACTTCCGTCCCAGAGCCTCTTTGAGGGGGAGCTTAGATCCTGATATAAACCACGAATCTCTGAACTCAGCGGTGGGCAACGGAGGCTAGCGAGTGGGCCGCATGCGTGGGCCTCCTTCAGCTCAGTGGGCTGCAGGATTGTTGGAACCAAGAGGATCTCTTGGGCTACGGCAGTTTTGTTCCCTGCACTGGCATCTCTAGAATTTTCAGGGTGGCAGGTTGAACTGGAGCAGCACTGTGCCTGGATGCAGAGGGAGTGCCCAGCGCTCACAGTCAGAGTTAGGTGCAATCAGCCCGCACCTCACTTCATGTGCCCTGGCTTTATGTGGGCATCACTTTTAGTAATACTGGTTGGAAAAAACCACCGCAGACAGAAACCCGGGGGATTTGGAAACCCTGCGCGTGGGCAACAGTGAACAAAACGTCTCATGGGCCACACACAGAACCCCAATGGGCCACATGTGGCCTTCAGACCACAGGTAGCCTGCCCCCTCCTAACTAGTCACACTAAGTTTAGCCCTTTGTTTTCCAGGGCTTCAGAAACTGCTCCCTGAACTGCAACAAGGGTTTGGCAGGCCATGCAGCCGGAGAGAGCTTGGAATGTCACCCCCAGCTGCTTGGAGCTCGCCAGCACAGCCAGTGGATGAGGAAGCCGAGAGAGATCCCCACAGCAGTGCTACATGCAGGGCAGTGGCTAATGAGTGAGTATTGAGCAGCGGAGACAAGTGTGAAATGGACACTCCAAACTTGGCTATGCAGGTCAAACTAGACCATCGGAAGGGTCCCTTCTGGTGTTATTTATGAAACCAGAGTCGCTGCTCCTGCGACGAAGTTACTATCCCTGGCAAAGCCACACTAATGCAGAGGGTGATGGCTCCCTTACAAAATGTCTCTTGGCATCTTACAATGTATGGGCCAGAAGGAACCTTTCTGATCTAGCCTGTTCTCTACCACGCTCTCAGCTGATGATTCCTGTGTCCAGTCGCATAACTCCAGTGTTTGAGCTAGAGTTTGTCTTTCAGCAAGAGACCTCTGGAAGTGTTACAATCCATCACGGCCCATGGGTGTGGCACCAATCTTAAGGGGTCTCGTGGTTGCACCTAGGAGCTCAGTCCTGGCCCAGCCCCCATTGCTGGAGGGGCTGGCAAACCCGTTGTATATTTCTGGAGCAGAGCTGGGTAGGAAAAGTTTTCCCATCTTGTTACACATTTTGAAGATATCAGCAAATTTTCCCTTTTCCTCATGATTTGGAAAGTCAGAAGGTTTTGATTGTGACGCTATCTACCTAACTAGCTAAAGCCCCGTTTCAAATGTAAATGTTACCTTGAATGAGAACCAGAATATTTTTCTTTTCAAAAACGTTGACACAAAATGTTTCAACAATTTCAAAACTTTTCATTAGCATTTTTTCTTGAGCTTCAGAGGGGTGGCTGAGTTGGTCTGCACAGGATAAACTTCAACAACAACAAATAGTCTGGTAGCACTTTATAGCCTAACAACACACGTAGATGGGGTCATGAGCTTTCATGGGCACAGCCCACTTCCTCAGATGGAGATCCAACACTCCGGTCATCTGAAGAAGTGGGCTGTGCCCACGAAAGCTCATGATCCCATTTACATGTGTTGTTAGTCTATAAAGTGCTACCAGAGCATTTGTTGTTTTTAAAAATGTTTCTCCGGTCACGGAAGTCCTTCAAAAATGTTCCCACAAAAAGTTTCAGTTTCAAAGATGTGGCTCAGGTCTGTATGCAGGAATTTCTGTGGGGGGGGGGGGGGGGGGAGGTGCGAGCTGTGGGAGGGGCTGGTGGTTGTCCCATCCCTGTGGCCTGTCCCTGCCCCTGCGCTCGCTCCTGGGGGAGGAAGGCCGAATCAGCCCCAGCTTTCTCCCGGCCAGCCAGAGCACGGGGGAGGGAGGCTGGCAGAGCACCGCCTCTGCTTTTCCCTGGCCAAACGGAGCATGGGGGAGGGAGGTTGGGGCAATGCTCCACCCCCGCCTTTGCCAGAATTGGTCCCATGGCGGACCATGAAGGACTGTGGGGGGATGTGTTCACACCCTTTGCACCCCCACTGTGTACAGGCCTGTGGCTGTCACAGTTCAGGGCTCCTGCACCCATATTTCCTTTTGTGGTCCCTTGAGGGCACCTGCTTTAGGCTAGCTATCACCTCCTTGGACAGAGACCTGTGTCTTTCTCCATCCCGGACAGGTCCCAGTCTGCTCTGTGATATTCCCAGCATGCGTGGCTGCCTAAACAGACTAGCATCTGAGCTTTGCTTTCTCCTCCGAGGAGATGAACAACAGAATTGCCAGCAGGTATAAGTTACTGCACAGCCCTTTATAAGCAAGCACAGCAATTCATAAAGGGAAAGCAATAAAGTACAAACATATTAACTTCAATTCAAGTTCCTAGATGCAGGCTACAGGCTTCCCAGAAGTTACCCGACAGTAGGCCAAAATCCTTCCAACCCTGCCCAGGAAAGATTGGTGGCCCCTGAAAGTCCTTTCTGCTTGTTGGAGCAGGAAAAAGGCTTTGCGTGAGTTTGAACTATCCAGTGGTTTTGGAAGTATGGGTCATGACCCAGCCGTGGGTTGTGGAATGCCAGGCACTGGGTCGCTTTGCGGTAGGGTGTCCAGGTGAGAGGGGGTTGCCAAGGCAGCCTTCCTGCCTGTCCTGGCACCATGGACCACACTGCACCCCAGAAGTGGGACGCACTGCCCTCCTCCTGAGCACTGGCTCCATGCTCTCATTGGCTGGTTCCTGACCAATGGGACGTGGGAAGGACAGTGCCTGCGTGTGAGAGCAGCATGCAAAGCCCCTCGCACACCTCTGCCTAGGACTCAGACCTGCTACTGGCTGCTTCCAGAACACAGTGTGGTCCGAGGTGCCAGGACCGACAGGAGGCCAGCCTTGGAATCCCTGCTGACGGGGAGTTGCTGAGGTAAGCCCATGTCTGGTCTGGTGCCCCAGCTCTGAGCCCTCTCCGGCACCCCCAACCCCTCAATCCCAGCCCCACCCCAGAGCCCACACTCTCGTCAAAAGACATAATTACAGCGGGTCACGGGCATCGACAGTTGTCTTCAACTGGGTCATGAGAAGAAAAGTTTGAAAACTGCTGAGCTAGGCTATGCCGGCCTGACTAGCGGTGATGCTTCTCTGGAAGTGCGAAAACATGTACGTGTGCAGACACACACTTTTCTCAGTTCCTGGCAGGGCTGTGGCTCGCTTCCCGCATGGAATGGCATATGTTCTCTGATCCACAGCACCATATGAACGGGGGCGGCGGGCGTGTCTGTGGTCTGTACAGTCCAGTCTCTGACAGTGCTGGGGCCAGGGCCTTCAGAGGAAAGTATGAATCGTAACCTTTCTGTGACCTTGTATCTCATCCTGCTCTCTAATAGCGAGAGATCATCTGAAGCCCAGTCATGGGGCTTGTCCCTTCCAAAACTGTTCTCATCAGTTAGCATAACTCTGGATAGTCTTGATTGCAGTGGGGCTGTTGCTCTCTTGGCCCCAAGATATGAAAGAGACAAGGTGGGCGAGGTTATAGCTTATATTGGCCCAGCTTCTGTTGGTGAGAGAGAGAACTCTTCAGAAGACTTCTGTATGGCTCAAAAACTTGTCTTTTTCTCCAAGGCTATGTCTACACTACTAAGTTTTTGTGCAAAAACTGGCAAAGTGTCCACCCCTCAAGCACGTTTTTGCGCAAAAAAAATGACAGTCAAGTGACAGGACAGAGGGCTTTTTCTGGTAGAGTTATTCCTCTCCCCGCGTGGAATAACTCCTTTTTGTGCTACAACCCTTGCGCAAAAAGGTGTGTGTGGATGTTCTGCTGGGGTTTCTTGCGCAAAAAGAGCCTATCGCAAAAAGCACAGGTGCTCTGATGGCCGTTCTATGAATGGCCATCAGAGCTTTCTTGCGCAAAAGTGTCCATGCAGCATGAACGCGCTCTTCCGCAAAAGCACAATGCGCTTTTGAAGTGTGGATGCGCTTTTGTTCAAGAAGTTTTTGGGGAAGATCTCTTCTGCAAAAAGCTTCTTGCGCAAAAACCCTGCAGTGTAGACAAAGCCCAAGAGAAGCTGATCTAATAAAAGATACAGGCTGAACCTCTCTAGCACCCTTGGTACCTGACCAGTGCCAAACCAGAGAATTTGCTGAACCACAGGCGGTCAGTATTGTCTCGCACCATTACCTACTCTTTCACAGTGTGCTGGGCTCTTAGAATACATTTAATGGTAAATTAGAGCTAAATAACAGCACAGAAAACTGAGAGCCAGGACTGGTGTCTGTAAACAAACTTTATGGGACTGCAGGAAGCTTGGCCACACCCTTAATAAGTGGGCATCCAGCTAATTCAAATCATGCCGGGCCGCGGATGTTGCCAGACTAGAGAGGTTTAACCTGTGATTCTGTTCCATTCCAGGCCCTGTGACTGGCCAGCAATGGTGTCGAGTGGGGACTCCTGGGAAGTGATTCAGCGGCTGAGAAGCAAGTTAACAAGAATCCTCCAGAGCGACGTGGAGGCCGTGATCAGCGCTGCCGACGCCCACCTCCTCCTCACGCCGGCAGAGTATCGTACCCTGAACCAGCTGGAGGATCCAGGCAGCAGGGTGGCCACACTGATTGAGATGGTGCTGGCCAAGGGGGAACAGGCCCATCAGCTATTCTTGAACTGCATGAGACACCTGCGTTTCACCTTCCCTGGCCTGGAGCCCATCGTCGCCGAGTTACAAACGGGTGAGATTCACCACCGGCACTTACATGTTTTATGAAGTTAAAAATGAACATGGGTTTTGATCGGAGCCAGATCCTGCATCCTTTGAGAGGACAAACTTCCCATTGACCAAGCCGAGTCAGGCTGCTCAGGGCTTGAGTTAAGGCTTATTGCGACGGGAACACTGTAACATGGTGAAGGATGCATGGGAAATAAAGGCCCCTCTCTGGATTGCTGCAAATCCTGCAGAAATAGCTCCCACAAGTGGTACAATGTTGGAACTGCAGAGAGGGAAGCTGTTGTAGTGACTGCAGAAAACTGATAGAGATGCAGCTGTGTTAGTCTGGAAGACAAAGATTCTAATTATCTCTCTCATTACAAAGATAGCTTCCCCAATTATCACCCCTAATGTCATTACCTCACAGACACTAACCTTCCCCCCTCACACCCACTCTGTTCTAAAATTTGATTTGTCAATTTTATGTGTTCACTTTTTTTGATTGAATCACTTTGGTATGTATGGTTGTGCCAATTTTCTTCCACATATTGGTCTGAGGAAGTGGGTCTGGCCCACGAAAGCTCATCACCTAATAAACCATCTTGTTAGTCTTTAAAGTGCTACATAGTCCTGTTTTTTGTTGCAGAAAACTGGTGGGGCCTCTCCTTTGTGATTGGCTATAAGCCCAAAAGGCATAGGTGGCTTAATGGTTTCTTCTGGTCTCCAACAGGCTTCCAAGCTGACGTGGTTATTCCCAGGCCCGGGGCACAGACAGAAGGCCCAGAGTTCAACTCCAGTCTCCTCCGTCCCAGCCCAGACAGTGCGGAAGGTAAGATATGGAGCTGTAGGTGCAGGAGCGGCCTGAGGACGGCTGCGGCAGCTGGCGCCCCAGACAGAAGGCGCGATCAGCGCCCCCGCCTGCATGACCGTCAATGGCCATGATGTCATCATTGGGCGCCTAGTCTGCCTATGCTCACAGGCTGCCCCTGTGTAGGTGCAATATGTCTGACTTACAATGGGCAGACCCCCTTGGGTAGAAGAAGCAGAGAAGGGGAGGTGGAGAAGGTTTCCTCTTGTCCTGGTCAGAGCTTAGGTTCTCGGGGGAGGCGAACAGCATGAGCCGCTGTATCAGTTCACTGCTTTCTGGTGTCTTCTCTTCAGGGGAACATTTTGTGGATCGGCACCGAGCAGCGCTGATTCAACGGGTCTCCATGGTGGATGGGGTCTTGGACATGCTGTGTGGCACTGTGCTGGACAGCGAGCAGTACCAGAACATCCGAGCCGAGAGAAGCAACCCAGAGAAGATGCGCAAGCTGTACGAGCTCATGCCGAGCTGGAATCGGGTCTGCAAGGACCGGCTCTACCAGGCACTGAAGGCCAAGCAAAAGTTCCTCATTGAAGACCTTGAGGGGAAGTGAATGCAATGAATTATCCCTCCTCCTGGAATGGCTTTGCCTAGAGTTTAGGCCTACGGTGCTAGAGTTGTGTGCAGTCGGCACGTACCTCACTCCATGTGCATGTCACGTTAGTAACATGGGTAGGAGCAAAACCTACGCGAACAGAAACCAGTGGAACCTGGCAACCCTGAATATGGGCAACAGTAACAAAATGTCTCATGGGCCATGCACAGAATGCCAATAGGCCACATGCGGCCTGAGGGATGCCCACTGCTGTTCCAGTGCCATGTGCATTCACTGTCTGACCTCAGGCTCTCTAGAGAGGAATCGTAACAATTCACTGTGAAAGCAAAGCACAATCCATCACTTTCATTACCCAAAAGGAGGCCCTTTCTTTTTAGGCTTGGAAGGATTCGATTTTTATCCGTCTGTCAGCAAATGTCAATTTCATCACACACAGATTGATGAAAAAATATTTCCATTTATAATCACCAAAATGGACAGAGGCAAAAGAAGACAAAAGCTGATTACATTGACTTTAAGGATATTTCTTCGTCTATTTTGACGTTTGATTTTTATATGAATGGTTATAAACGTTAACTTTCCGAATCGCAATGTTTACTGTCCTTAATTACTGTCTGACCCACTGCTACGCACACAGTTTTCTGCAACTGTGAAAATCTGAGCAGACAAAAATAGGAAAAAACGGTGTAGACCATACTTTTGTGCAACTTTGGAGATTTTAAATGGATAAAAATAGGGGGAAAAAATCTTAAAAATCAATGTTGGCATTATCTTCTAACCCCCCTCAAATTCTGCCAAGCCAATTGATTTTTTTTTTCAGGCTGGATATATGGCCCAGTGGAAACTCTAAGTCCTAGGGAGCTGAAAATAGAGCATTTAAAGAGAAGTTCTGACCAGACATACGTGGTCCAATCACAGGTGTGTCATAGATATGTCAGTTCCTTACTAACAGGTACATGGGGATATCCACAGCTCTCTAACCACAAAAGAGCTCTGGCAATACACCTCATTAGTAAGGCGAGGTACCTCAAATAAAGAAAAAGGGATAAAACACTCCTAGCTGTGCATCAGCTGTAGCGGTATCAGCCCATCTTATTATGTCAGAGGGCCTTTCTCCTACAGTAGGGGTGGGGAACCTTTTTAGGGACGAAGGCTGCTGTCCCACAGAAAAATCAGTTGGGGGACCACACACAAGTAGGCAAAAAACCAAACCCCTCGCTGATGTGCCCCCCCCCCCCATTCCTCTCACACACCAGAGCCTAGGGCGGCCCAGGCTAATAGATTTTGTGTACTTCAGCCCCACACAGGGATGGTGGGAGAGCTGGAGGACTAGTGTGGGCTTCCAGTGCGGGGGAGGGAGGGGCAAGCCTCATTTGCCAAATCCAGGCAAATTAGGGGCTGCGTCTGGCCTTAGATTCCTGTTCCTGTCCCATAGGGTAGTATATCAATTATCCCCAATTGTTACCCTATACATAGGGTTGCCAGATGGTTTCAACAAAAACACCGGACACGTTTGACATTACATCATGATCTACATGAAATACTGGACATTTCTATTTTCTCATTTTATTTCCTCAAGTTGTTTCCCGAACAGAAAGCTCAGATACTGGACTGTCCGGTTCAAAACCAGACACCTGGCAATCCTGCTTATACATCAGTTTGTCTAGGATACAGGCTGGGCCTTTGGGCCATGTGTCTGTTCAGTGGTGAGAGGCCGTGTGCTAACTTGCTGAAGCGAATGTCTGGCAGGACACAGGCTGCAGGTTCCTGGCATCACTGCTCAGGACAATACAGGCCAGCGAGCCCTGCGGGCAGGGGAGTCGCCATCTCTGCAGCGCCCAGCTCCTGCCTTCCCCATGCAGCCGGATCCAGCTGCCACAACCCCTGCTGGCCCTCAGGCCCTGCCTGCTCTGGGGCCCAGCCCCCTCCCCTCCTCCACAGCCAGAGCCCCCCGGCATGGGCCTAGCCCTCCCCTGGGGTCTGTGCACCCTAAGCTCTGGGGAGCCCTTCATAGTCCCACCCCCGCCTGATTGGCTGCTCAGGCCTCTATGCAAATGACCCCAGCCCCTGTGCCCTGAGGCTAACGAGGGCCCAGGTGCTGGGGGGGGGGGGGGGGCAGGGATGGGAGCTCGGAATGTGCCTGGTGTGACAGTTAAACTGTCCCAACGGACTCAGCGAGGGAAGGGGGGAGGGGAGGGGAGAGGGGCTGGGGGATGCATGGGAGGGGGCAGTTCAGGGGGCAGGGGCAGTTCGGGCCGTGAGGCACAAACAGGCTGCTTTGGCCAGCAGGGACCTTCCTGTCTCCCCTCAGGCTGCTGTGGGAGACATTTCCCTTCTCCCCTCAGAGGGGGCCTGTCCCAGGCCAGGGGATGTGGGGGGCTCCTGCCCCCCATCCCCTCAGCCCAGCTGGGCCCCTCTGTGTGGGGCCGGGGGAGTCTCCCAATGGGGCCGTTTGCTCCGCAGCCTCAGCCCCTGCTGGGTCCCTGCCTCAGGGCAGCTGCTGCCCCATCCCCTCAGGCCAAGCGGCTCCGGGTCATTTGCCGAATGTCCCCAGAACAAAAGTTCCCCTCGGCAAACGGCCGATTCGGGGAAACGAGAGATGAGAAAACAGGGAGGAGGGTTAAAAGTTGGGAATTCGGGCTGCCGATGGGGTCACTGAGCAGAGGAGCCTGGACAGGACTCACCCCAGAGACGCCCCGGGGCTCTGGTCGCAGACCTGGGGTGCATGAGAAATGGGAAAAGGCCACCGCCTGCTGGGGCCGTAGATGGCCATGGTGGTTGATGCCAGAGAGGGGCTGATGGGGGGGGTTGGCCAGGCTGTGGGCCGTGGGTGGGGTGTGCTAGGGGAGTGGGGAGAAGCACAGCCACGTGCCCAGCCGGACAAGCTGTGAGAGGGGCTGTGACCTGGGAAACATGCCAAGGTGTCAGCAGCGGACCAGCTGGAGGATACCGCGCCTGCACAGGAGGTACCTCGGAGGTGGCTGGGGGTGGGGGGTTTTCTGTGTCTGTGTGCACGTGCACATGGCATGGGTCTGATGGGCACTTCCAGAGGACCCATTGATGGGGCAGTTGAAAGACGTGTTGGGTGGGCTGATCCGTGTGCTGGGTGAGTGCAATGGGGTCCAGTAGGAAAAGTTGGCAGCGGCCATGTTGGATTTTTAACTATAAACTATCATTAATTGTAACTCATCGAACCCTTCAATTGGAAGCTAACTATGGGTTCACACACGCCAAAGCATCATGAGACTGTCACCATCTCTGATAAGGTGATTAAAGAAAGTGAATTATTTTTGCAATTTAAACCCCATGTGAGGTTTTTCCTTGCAGGTAGATGCATTCCTATGTCTCTCTCCTGGGTGACGCCATTGAGATACCGTGAGAGAGTTAACAAAACTTGCTTTTAGTTCCCCTCTTTGCAGCTATAATCAATTCTTTTATCTCCCCAGCACTTCCTTGTTTTGTGAGTTGAACGAGTATTTGGCCTTGTCTGGTGTCATGAGACCAAGTACACGTCTGCTTATTGACATAATTCCTCATCACCCTTGATTCTCCCCCTGGACACCCTTGCAGGGGGGGTCATAATGAGTGTGTTTAAGATTCAGGAGTTGTATATATTGCACCGGTTTGAAGTTTTGTTTAATCCAGCACATCCAGATCATCAGCATGACCAACATTACGATTTGGAATATCAAGACTACTACACTAGGATGTAAGATTACATTAAAGAACTCCTTTGCTGTGGGAGACCATTCCCAAAATACTTCCCACCATCTGTGTTTGGCACCACTTTTTATCCGTTCAATTACTTACTCAGTTTTCTTAGGAGAATGGTGGAC